>NC_132812.1:0-605000 GCF_048594095.1 Paramormyrops kingsleyae
TTTATCTTATTATTTTTCTTATTTTTTCTATATTTTGTTACTCTCTTATCATGCACAGCTGCTCAGAGTGACCAGGGTTACATTCCACTACATGTTGTATGTGTACAACTGTGTACGTGACGAATAAACCTTTTGAATCTTCATTCTTCAATCTTGAATTTTCATAAAGTACAAATCCGACCTTCCTGGCAATATATCACATGTCCCGGGGCAGGATTTCTACGTGCCACTTGAAGATTATTTATGGCAGCTTCCCCATGGTTACAGTGTACAGGGCGAAATGCACATTTAGAAATATTGCCCCGGGCACTTTCATGCATTTTCGTATAGTACAAATTGCCAGCTTTCCGGCAGTATATCACATGTCCCAGGGCAGGATTTCTACGTGCCACTTCCGTGGACTTTTAGTTGAAGATTATTTATGGCAGCTTCCCCATGGTTACATTGTACAGGGCGAAGTGCACATTTAGAAATCCTGCCCCGGGCACTTTCATGCATTTCCATATAGTACAAATTGCCAGCTTTCCGGCAGTATATCACATGTCCCAGGGCAGGATTTCTACGTAGCACTTCCGTGGACTTTTAGTTGAAGATTATTTATGCCAGCTTCCCCATGGTTACAGTGTACAGGGCGAAGTGCACATTTAGAAATCCTGCCCTGGGAACTTTCATGCATTTCCATATAGTACAAATTGCCAGCTTTCCGGCAGTATATCACATGTCCCAGGGCAGGATTTCTACGTGCCACTTCCGTGGACTTTTAGTTGAAGATTATTTATGGCAGCTTCCCCATGGTTACAGTGTACAGGGCGAAATGCACATTTAGAAATCCTGCCCTGGGAACTTTCATGCATTTCCATATAGTACAAATTGCCAGCTTTCCGGCAGTATATCACATGTCCCAGGGCAGGATTTCTACGTGCCACTTCCGTGGACTTTTAGTTGAAGATTATTTATGGCAGCTTCCCCATGGTTACAGTGTACAGGGCGAAATGCACATTTAGAAATCCTGCCCCGGGCATTTTCATGCATTTTCGTATAGTACAAATTGCCAGCTTTCCGGCAGTATATCACATGTCCCAGGGCAGGATTTCTGCGTGCCACTTCCGTGGACTTTTAGTTGAAGATTATTTATGGCAGCTTCCCCATGGTTACATTGTACAGGGCGAAGTGCACATTTAGAAATCCTGCCCTGGGAACTTCCATGCATTTCCATATAGTACAAATTGCCAGCTTTCCGGCAGTATATCACATGTCCCAGGGCAGGATTTCTACGTGCCACTTCCATGTTTCAATATAACAGATGCTTTAATTGCAATATCCTTTTTCTTTTATTTATTTCGTGTATTAATTCTGATAAAATGGCTTGTATGGTGGCAACCACGTTTCTACGTAGATATTTCACAGGAGTGCTTTCAAGCTGTACAGTATAGCTGTACTTATATGAGAAAATTTAATCAGATAACACCAAAACAGTTCAATAGTGCTTGGATGTGAGACCTACAGAAATACAGAATTACAATAAAATACTGACATGTTTGGTGAAAGACATATTTATTTATTGATTTATTATGATTTATTTTATTCGTCAGGAACAGGCATCCATGAACAGTGACGTTGGTAGCCATGGACATCCACGTCTGTCTGACGGGACAAGAGAGGGGAAAAATGCAGATTATCCTCGACCAGAGAACGCTCAACAGATAATATATAGAACATTTTCACATGTTTAACAAATTAACAATGAAATTAATGTTAACATTAAGAACAATACGATTTCAGACAACCGTATTGTACTGACTGCGCAGTTGCACCGCAATGCTGAGCTCCTCCTTTGTTTACGTTCGGCGGAATCCGGCGGAATCCGCATTTTACCCTCACCCTCAGACAGACGTGGATGTCCATGGCTACCAACGTCACTGTTCATGGATGCCTGTTCCTGACGAATAAAATAAATCATAATAAATCAATAAATAAATATGTCTTTCACCAAACATGTCAGTATTTTATTGTAATTCTGTATTTCTGTAGGTCTCACATCCAAGCACTATTGAACTGTTTTGGTGTTATCTGATTAAATTTTCTCATATAAGTACAGCTATACTGTACAGCTTGAAAGCACTCCTGTGAAATATCTACGTAGAAACGTGGTTGCCACTGTACAAGCCATTTTATCAGAATTAATACACGAAATAAATAAAAGAAAAAGGATATTGCAATTAAAGCATCTGTTATATTGAAACATGGAAGTGGCACGTAGAAATCCTGCCCTGGGACATGTGATATACTGCCGGAAAGCTGGCAATTTGTACTATACGAAAATGCATGAAAGTGCCCGGGGCAGGATTTCTAAATGTGCATTTCGCCCTGTACACTGTAACCATGGGGAAGCTGCCATAAATAATCTTCAACTAAAAGTCCACGGAAGTGCTACGTAGAAATCCTGCCCTGGGACATGTGATATACTGCCGGAAAACTGGCAATTTGTACTATATGGAAATGCATGAAAGTTCCCAGGGCAGGATTTCTAAATGTGCACTTCGCCCTGTACACTGTAACCATGGGGAAGCTGCCATAAATAATCTTCAACTAAAAGTCCACGGAAGTGGCACGTAGAAATCCTGCCCTGGGACATGTGATATATTGCCGGAAAGCTGGCAATTTGTACTATACGAAAATGCATGAAAATGCCCGGGCAGGATTTCTAAATGTGCATTTCGCCCTGTGCACTGTAACCATGGGGAAGCTGCCATAAATAATCTTCAACTAAAAGTCCACGGAAGTGGCACGTAGAAATCCTGCCCTGGGACATGTGATATACTGCCGGAAAGCTGGCAATTTGTAATATACGAAAATGCATGAAAGTGCCCGGGGCAGGATTTCTAAATGTGCATTTCGCCCTGTACACTGTAACCATGGGGAAGCTGCCATAAATAATCTTCAACTAAAAGTCCACGGAAGTGGCACGTAGAAGTGAGGCCCCAGCACATGTGATATATTGCCAGGAAGGTCGGATTTGTACTTTACGAAAATTCAAGATTGAAGAATGAAGATTCAAAAGGTTTATTCGTCACGTACACAGTTGTACACATACAACATGTAGTGGAATGTAACCCTGGTCACTCTGAGCAGCTGTGCATGATAAGAGAGTAACAAAATATAGAAAAAATAATAAGATAAAAAATATATGAAATGTTCAGCTGTACATAATCTATACATAAGTGATAGGTAAGAGGTATTTTGCTGTGCAATGTGCAAGAGGCCTGAGGTATGTGCCAATGATTTGGACTGGGTGAAGCAGCACCTAGAGGCATTGAGTATTGTCCTGATTTAGGAGCATTATGACCTGGGGGAAAAAGCTCTTCCTTAACCTTTCCGTTCTGGGGTGCGTTTCCCAAGACCCTATGTATAGTTCGAACGAACGTTCGCAAACACTGTCATTAACTTGCGTAGTTCGAACAACTCACGAGCTGTAGTTAGAAGCTTAGTCCCGGGTAAATACATCAGCGATGGTGGAAAATGCATTCTAAGAAGGGTATAGTCACCGTGTAAGTAAAAATTTAATAATCTTTCATAACTAATAGGGAATAATTTAGCTCTACGATCACATATAATGTGAAGTTGTCTGAAAATGTAGTTTGAAACGTAATTGTTGTGTGGGTCTCTGGTCATAAGTATGGTAACTGTGGGTAGTGAGCAATAGGGACACCTTGCTGGGTGATGCGGGAAGAATCCTCTGTGTGACCCATCTGTACGTTGACGTCGAAATTCAACTCACCAGTGGCACTTGCACTCTCATCTAGCACATATTGTATGTTCTAGTCACTCTTTGGCTTCTTCTCATGTTTAGAAACATGTGTGAACAGTTTTGAGTCATTGTGTTTAAGTGATGACTACTGTATGGTGGCTGTGCTGAACTTCTGCAGCCTGTGTTTTCTATTTTGCATCAAAGTTCACCACAGTGCAAAATGTGTTTTGATGAATGGGAATGTGTTTAGAGTTTTGCTCAAATCTGCATATTGTGTTTAAAGTTTCACCAAAAGAGTGATTGATTCAATAAATGAGTTTTGGCAATTGGAAGTTTTGTTCCAAGAATGAGGTTTAGTCTTTTAGCAATTCAGAAAAACTGTAACAGAAACATAAGGCAAGGTAAACTTTAACTTACCAAAGCTCTTTGGGGTGGTCAAACCAGATGTGTCCAGTTTATACAGATACTGCACAGTTAGGGGTAAAAGGCTGTTATGGGCAGGGTTAATCAATTGTACAGTTGTGCTTAAAATTGGGTATAAAATCCTTCAAATACTACAAAAGTTATGTAAGACAACTTTTGTTTTTTGTCTTGTAAACAAGTACACCTACTCTTACAGTTTTAGACTTAACAGGTTTTAAAGAATTTTATATTATATTATATTATATTATATTATATTATATTATATTATATTATATTAACATGACTATAGTGAATGTCTGTCAGCCCCTTTTGACAGAAGGGCCTTTTAGCTATGTTTTCACAGACTCTGAGTCTGAAAAATCAGGGGTAGAACTAATTTGAGATAATGCAAAAAAGAATGTGAGAGGAATGGATCTGTGGTTGCAATGACAGATAACATCACACGGTATGTGTAAAAGTCATTTGAAGACTGAATTGTGTTACAGTGAAAAAAACCCACAACAGCACAATAAAGGGCAAGTGACTCAGGCAAAGTCAGTCAGGGTGTGTGAACATGCTTGGCAAACTGGGTGAGAAGTATAATGATGAATGCCTGCTCACCAGTAAGTTCATGCTTATTTCCTTACAGTATCTCTTGAGGAGGCCTGCCAATGGTGTGGACAGTTTCAAAATAAAGATGGTGACTGGTTGAGGAAATTGATGTAGTCATTTGATAGATGGGAAAATATGGCTACTTGTCCTATACTGTATGTTGTTAATCCCACTGTAGATACTCTGTGATGGATGCCAGAGGTGGCAACACCGTGTCTGTACTGGCATGACCAAGAGCCAATTCAAACACATAACAAATGTTAAATGGTATTGCACAGCTTGTGAAGAGGAGTCTTCTTTATAAAAACGCAGCCACACTACAGTGGTATGCAAAAGTCTGCAACCGCTTGTTAATTTAGCATTTTTTCCAACTTTTGACCTTTTATTTTTAACCTCTTCATTGAGCCAATGCATTTATTTGAAAAACAGTGTTACAGGGGACACAGTTGGGTATTAAAATCAAGTTTTTATTCTAGCTTGGCTTTACTTTTCTGAGTTTGTTAAAGTTCCCATGTCAATTGTCTTATTGAGTAATTTGCGTAATGTACTTCTCTGGCCAAAGGTGCAAAATAAATGAGTATACTTCATATATAGTAGAACAGACATGCGTCAAGCTTTCTTCATGTTCGTGTAGGTGGCCTTGAAAAAGGACTTTTTGTGTCTCAGTGATGGCTCAGTATCTGGTGGGCCACACTTTGTTCTTCATCACCTGCCTGCACCGTGTCGGCATTGAGTGAACCAGTTTGATGAGGTGATCATGGCTGATAACATGATTCCAGGCTGCAATGAGTGACTCAATCAACTCATGTTTTGATTTTGGATGTCTCTTGGATATCTCCAAAGCCACCTTGTGCCACAAGTTCTCAATGAGATTCAGATCGGGAGATTGGGCAAGCCAGTCAATTGATCGATGTTGTTCTGACACTTCCAGTTGATCACCTGTTTGGAGCAATGGCACGGTGCATTGTCATCTTGGAACAGGAACTGGCCTTTAAACAGCTTCTGCAGTGACGGCACCATACACTTTTGCAGTACTGTGATGTACTTGGTCCCACTGACCATGCCGTCAACGATGTGCAGACGTTCGACGCCACTGGCAGCCATGCAGCCCCAGACCATGACCTTCAAAGGATGCTTCACAGTGAGGTTGAGGCACTCAGGCTTGAACTCCTCTCCAGGAAACCTCCTCACATAGGTGTCTGCCTGGCTACCAAACAGGCAGAAAGTGCTTTCATCACTGAAAAGCACCTTTTCCCATGTTTCACATGTCCAGCGTGACTTCTTCCGTGTCCAGTCAATCCGGTTGCACCTTTGGACATCAGTCATCAGTGGCTTGTTGCGTGCCTTGCAACCCCGCAGACAAAACTGTTGATGAGGTGACACTGACATGGCAGCTGTCTGACCACTCACGCAGTAGCTGAGGTGAGGTCAACTTGCGATTGCTCAATGGAATGCGTCAAAGTGCATGATCCTAGCATGATGTTGATGCATGTGGATGACCAGACCGAGGCGTGTCTGCCACCAAACTCACTTTCTTCTTTTGTAGAATCTTTACAACTGCTCTGTGACTGCAGCCGACTTTGTTAGTAATCTGGCAGCATGAAAATCCATGAAAATTTGTTGTTCCAAGGAATATTTCTTAAATAATAGTTTATTTTCATTTGTAATTCTTCATTCTGCCAATGCATATTTATTTGTTTAATAAATGGTGTTGTTCACAAAACTACAAAAAGTAATGTGAGAACATAGTAATTCACTACATTCACTACTGTTCATGGCTTAAGGGCCATTTGTTAGACTGCACAACACAATTGTGAAAGAAGGTGAGAGCTCCCGTTGTGGCTATGGGACTGTATTTCCATAGAGCTGATATTATGTGTGGCAGCCTCATTGCTTTTTAGATCACAAGGTGGGATAGAAGGACAAATCAAATCAATTTGCTCATTTAATATTTAAATTTTTTTATTAGGCTTGATTTTTGGAAGCCCAAATTTAGAAACCCACCGCAACTGAAAATGGAATGCAACAGATATAAGTGTCTTCCATGTAGTAGTATCTATTTGTTGAGCCAGAGTGATAGCTTTTTGGCTAAGGATCTGTGTCAGCAGTTGGAATTATTGCTGGTTTAAATTATGTGAATGCCATGACAAATCCTACTCTATCAGCTACTTGAGCAGTTGCTCTATTTTGGGTGTGATGTTAATTTTCATTTAGCCTGGTAAGGAGGTTTAATGTACAGGGAAATTGGGTGGTTAGTGGCTAAATTATCACTCCAGCTGCAACAAATAAACTGTGCATAGTTCTAGTGCGTGAGATGGCTTGTTATGAGAATGCAACAATATTGCAGCAGGAAAACAAGCACTGAGAAAACACTTTTTTTTTTTCATTATTCCATGGACATACATCTTTCAAGATACCACCCAAATACCCTCAATGGAACATAAACCAATAGATCCTACTAGGATCCACTGTTGGAAATGCAGTCACTACTTAAAGTCTCTGGGGTATTTATACTGTTGCCCTATTCAACACCATCATAGTGAAAGGTTAAAACAAAGGCAGTACCCTGTCATGCTATGCAAATATACATGAGAGCTATTGGTCTTCAGGAGAGTGGGCAGGTCCAGGAGCTGCAGAGTGAAACAAACTTTATAATCTGTGTCAATGAGCACTGCCTTGCCTGAAATGTTTACCTGGAAATTAACTTAAACGTGCATTACATATTACAGGAGAAATACTTAAAAATTAATTAGATTGGCTGGCTGGCTCTTGAAAGTAGGAACTGTAAATGAACTGACCTTAATGAGTATAATAGTCAGGTACATTGCAATTCATTCCACTTGAAAAGTTACAACTTAGACTAGTTCAGTGTAAGTGTATAGCTCAGTAGTCTAAGTATGTGGGCTTGTAATCTAGGGGTTGCTGGTTCAAATCCAGCTTCAACTAGATAAGTGCATGTTTATGGGCCCTTGAACCATGAAAAGTAGTGAATTGCCATGTTCTCAAATTACTTTTTGTAGATTTGTGAACAACACCATTTATTAAACAAACAAATCTGCATTTGCAGAATGAAGAATTAAAAATGAAAATAAACTATTATTTAAGAAATATTCCTTGGAACAACAAATTTTCATGGATTTTCATGCTGCCAGATTACTAACAAAGTCGGCTGCAGTCACAGAGCAATTGTAAAGATTGTACATGAGAAGAAAGCGAGTTTGGTGGCAGACACGCCTCAGTGTGGTCATCCACATGCATCAAAATCATGCTAGGATCATGCACTTTGACGCATTCCATTGAGAAGTCACAAGTTAACCTCTCCGTGTCATGTCAGTGTCACCTCATCAACAGTTTGTTGCCGGTTCCCGCAGTTTGGTCTGCAGGGTTGCAAGGCACGCAACAAGCCACTGATGAAATGGTGGGAAAAGGTGCTTTCCAGCGATGAAAGCACTTTCTGCCTGTTTGGTAGCCAGGCCGACACCTATGTGAGGAGGTTTCCTGGAGAGGAGTTCAAGCCTGAGTGCCTCAACCTCACTGTGAAGCATCCTTTGAAGGTCATGGTCTGGGGCTGCATAGCTGCCAGTGGCGTCGGACGTCTGCACATCTTTGATGGAATGGTAAGTGGGACCAAGTACATCACAGTACTGCAAAAGTGTATGGTGCCGTCAGTGCAGAAGCTGTTTAAAGGCCGGTTCCTGTTCCAAGATGACAATGCACCGTGCCATTGCTCCAAACAGGTGATCAACTGGAAGCGTCAGAACAACATCGATCAATTGACTGGCTTGCCCAATCTCCCGATCTGAATCCGATTGAGAACTTGTGGCACAAGGTGGCTTTGGAGATATTCAAGAGACATCCAAAATCAAAACATGAGTTGATTGAGTCACTCATTGCAGCCTGGAATCATGTTATCAGCCATGATCACCTCATCAAACTGGTTCACTCAATGCCGACACGGTGCAGGCAGGTGATGAAGAACAAAGTGTGGCCCACCACATACTGAGCCATCACTGAGACACAAAAAGTCCTTTTTCAAGGCCACCTACACGAACATGAAGAAAGCTTGACGCATGTTTGTTCTACTATATATGAAGTATACTCATTTATTTTGCACCTTTGGCTAGAGAAGTACATTACGCATATTACTAAATAAGACAATTGACATGGGAGCTTTAACAAACAAACTCAGAAAAGTAAATCCAAGCTAGAATAAAAACTTGATTTTTATTACTGTGTCCCCTGTAACACTGTTTTCAAATAAATATATTGGCTCAACGAAGGAGTTAAAAGTAAAAGGTCAAAAGTTGGAAAAAATGCTAAATTAACAAGTGGTTACAGACTTTTGCATACCACTGTAGTGTGGCTGCATTTTTATAAAGAAGACTCCTCTTCACAAGCTGTGCAATACCATTTAACATTTGTTATGTGTTTGAATTGGCTCTTGGTCATGCCAGTACAGACACGGTGTAACTGTAAGGAAATAAGCATGAACTTACTGGTGAGCAGGCATTCATCATTATACTTATCACCCAGTTTGCCAAGAATGTTCACACACCCTTCTGACTGACTTTGCCTGAGTCACTTGCCCTTTATTGTGCTGTTGTGGGTTTTTTTCACTGTAACACAATTCAGTCTTCAAATGACTTTTACACATACCGTGTGATGTTATCTGTCATTGCAACCACACATCCATTCCTCTCACACTGTTTTTTGCATTATCGCAAATTAGTTCTACCCCTGACTTTTCCGGCTCAGATTCTGTGAAAACATAGCTAAAAGGCCCTTCTGTCAAAAGGGGCTGACAGACATTCGCTATAGTCATGTTAATATAATATAATATAATATAAAATTCTTTAAAACCTGTTAAGTCTAAAACTGTAAGAGTAGGTGTACTTGTTTACAAGACAAAAAACAAAAGTTCTCTTACATAGCTTTTGTAGTATTTGAAGGATTTTATACCCCATTTTAAGCACAACTGTACAATTGATTAACCCTGCCCATAACAGCCTTTTACCCCTAACTGTGCAGTATCTGTATAAACTGGACACATCTGGTTTGACCGCCCCAAAGAGCTTTGGTAAGTTAAAGTTTACCTTGCCTTATGTTTCTGTTACAGTTTTTCTGAATTGCTAAAAGACTAAACCTCATTCTTGGAACAAAACTTCCAATTGCCAAAACTCATTTATTGAATCAATCACTCTTTTGGTGAAACTTTAAACACAATTTGCAGATTTGAGCAAAACTCTAAACACATTCCCATTCATCAAAACACATTTTGCACTGTGGTGAACTTTGATGCAAAATAGAAAACACAGGCTGCAGAAGTTCAGCACAGCCACCATACAGTAGTCATCATTTAAACACAATGACTCAAAACTGTTCACACATGTTTCTAAACATGAGAAGAAGCCAAAGAGTGACTAGAACATACAATATGTGCTAGATGAGTGTGCAAGTGCCACTGGTGAGTTGAATTTCGACATCAACGTACAGATGGGTCACACAGAGGACTCTTCCCGCATCACCCAGCAAGGTGTCCCTATTGCTCACTACCGACAGTTACCATACTTATGACCAGAGACACACACAACAATTACGTTTCAAACTACATTTTCAGACAACTTCACATTATATGTGATCATAGAGCTAAATTATTCCTTATTAGTTATGAAAGATTATTAAATTTCTTACTTACACGGTGACTATACCCTTATTAGACTGCATTTTCCACCATCGCTGATGTATTTACCCGGGACTAAGCTTCTAGCTACAGCTCAAGAACTGTAGTTCGAACTACGCAACTTTACAACAGTGTTGCTCCACTATGGTCTTGAGAAATGCATCCCAGAACGGAAAGGTTAAAGAGGAGCTTTTTCCCCCAGGTCATAATGCTCCTAAATCAGGACAATACTCAATGCCACTAGGTGCTGCTTCACACTGTCCAAATCATTGGCACATACCTCAGGCCTCTTGCACATTGCACTTATATACCTCTTACCTAGCTATCACTTATGTATAGATTATGTACAGCTGAACATTTCATATATTTTTTATCTTATAATTTTTCTTATTTTTTTCTATATTTTGTTACCCTCTTATCATGCACAGCTGCTCAGAGTGACCAGGGTTACATTCCACTACATGTTGTGTGTGTACAACTGTGTACATGACGAATAAACCTTTTGAATCTTCAATCTTAAATTTTTGTAAAGTACAAATTCCGACCTTCCTGGCAATATATCACATGTTCTGGGGCCTCATTTCTACATGCCACTTCTGTGGACTTATAGATTATGCAGGGCAGCTTCCCTATTGTTACAGTGTATAGGACAAAATGGATAATTACAAATCCTGCCCCAAACACTTTTAAATGTTTTCGTAAAATACAAATTTAGCCTTTTCCACTACTATATGCCAAGCCTGGGGGACTTATTTCTACATGCTACTTCCATGTTTAAATGTAACAGATCTGCTTTGCAATTTTCTTTTTCTTTCTTGTATTAATTATGATATAATGACTTGTACAGTGCCAACCAATGTGACGTTTCTATAATTGTGTAGATATTTCACATGAGTGTTTGCAAGGTGTACAGTAGCCTTACTTATATGAGAAAATGAAACCAGACAACACGAAGATATAGTTCGATAGTGTTTCGATATGAGATCTACAAAAATACTTAAGAATACACTTTTTTGGTGAAAGAAACATTTTTATTTATTGATTTATTACGATTTATTTTACTCATCCAGAACAGGCACCCACAAACTGTGACGTTCATGGTAGCTGGACGTCCAAATGCAAATTGTACGCGACTAGAGAACGCTCAACAAATGATATATAGAACATTTTCAATTTTTTTTTTTCAAAAAAACCAACAATAAAGATTTCGGACAATCGTATTGTACTCTGTAATATGGATGACAAAATTGCACTGGCTGAACGCTCAGCTGCTGCGCCTTGCTGAGCTCCTCGAACACTCATTTGTTTACGTCCAGCGTATATATACTTAAATAATGTTTCCATTATTTACAAGGTCAAAAAATCACTTTTTACAGTGTATGTGAGTTTACTATATGGTTGACTGTATTAGGGTGAACTTGCGGACAACTACGTTGCCTAGAATTAATCATTATCCTCCTGTTACTGTCATACTTATGAGGTGATTGAAGTATTGACTGATTCTGATCGTGTATGGACTGATCATCCTGAGATTCAAATACGTCGTCCATGATTCACAAAGAGTATTTTTGTATTTGTAGGATAAAACTGCATAAGCATGGTTTTTTTCCTCTCTTTCTGATCACTTATATAACTTGTTTTTCAAAAGTGACTGGTTTCAGAGTCCTTATCTTATGTGAAAGAATCCTTGTTTTGGGATGCTTACCCTATTCAAGGATGCTTTCCAAGTGTTTCTGGGTTTTGGAGGGGCTTGCTCAATATGTTTTGCACACCACTGGTCGGTATATGAGACACCTACCTTGTCTTTTGAAGAGTCTTCAGAAGAGAAGAGGAAGCACTTCTCATTCCTATTTTGATTGAAGCCGTGCCTAACGGCAGGAAGAGGGGAAAGCATTGCCCAAGGATACTTGTCTAATTATCTTTGATTGAAACCGCACCTAGTGGTCAGTGTGTGTAGGACGCTCACCCCATCCTCAGGAAGAGGGGAAAGCATTGCCCAAGGATACTTGTCTAACTATCTTTGATTGAAACCGCACCTAGTGGTCAGTGTGTGTAGGACGCTCACCCCATCCTCAGGAAGAGGGGAAAGCATTGCCCAAGGATACTTGTCTAACTATCTTTGATTGAAACCGCACCTAGTGGTCAGTGTGTGTAGGACGCTCACCCCATCCTCAGGAGGAGGGGAAAGCATTGCCCAAGGATACCTGTCTAACTATCTTTGATTGAAACCACACCTAGTGGTCAGTGTGTGTAGGACGCTCACCCCATCCTCAGGAGGAGGGGAAAGCATTGCCCAAGGATACTTGTCTAACTATCTTTGATTGAAACCGCACCTAGTGGTCAGTGTGTGTAGGACGCTCACCCCATCCTCAGGAGGAGGGGAAAGCATTGCCCAAGGATACCTGTCTGGCTATCTTTGATTGAAACCGCACCTAGTGGTCAGTGTGTGTAGGACGCTCACCCCATCCTCAGGAAGAGGGGAAAGCATTGCCCAAGGATACTTGTCTGACTATCTTTGATTGAAACCGCACCTAGTGGTCAGTGTGTGTAGGACGCTCACCCCATCCTCAGGAGGGGGGGGGGGCACATTGATTATAGGAACTTGTCTTATCACTTCTGATTGAAACTGCAAGCTGCTTACTCGGACAAAATTGGAAATTAGACAACGCATTGCCTGAGGGGAGGGGTGAGCGTGGCCAGCTCGTCCCCTGCCCGCACGCAGCACCCAAAATTAGTATAAAGGAAGGGGGAGATCTCAGTGCTGACCGGAGCTCAGCCGTGGGACAGAGCGCAAATCGCCCGGCACTTTCTCGGGACTCACGTGTTGGTCTCCTGCCAGGACTGAAAAGGGCTCTCCGGTCTAAAAGTGAAGGTGGGTAATGATGGTACCTCCGAGTGTGAATAGCTTTGTAGTGTCAATTTTTTGATTCAATCAATTATCACAATAACCATAATATCAAGTTGCACTTTCTGTATATGCATGTTTCAATTGTCACTGTTTATACATGCCTATAATCTCTTGTATCGGCGGTTTTATTATTGTTAATGATATACAATATAGTTGGATATCACTTGTGATACGGGATTATTTTGCATTGTCTTTGATCCAAAAATGTGGTTTTGATTTTAATGCAAGGTTATTTTTTATTACTTGTAATAAAGCGTTTTTAGAAGCGAACCTAAGTGTGCCTGTTTGTTCCTTCGAGAGCCCTATATCCCCCTCAGATCGTCTTAACACATTGACTGTTATGTTTGCATCAATATGCACAACTAACATCTATTATATCACTGGATTTATGGAACAACCAGAGAAGACAACAACCGGAGACATGGAAGCGGGGGTATTTTCTCTTTTACTGCTTTTTAGTGCAAAACACACACACAGTACACAGCGCGGTATTTCCCCCTTGTGGCCCGCCAGCGAAGTAACATCAAACTCAAATACATTACATCTCCTCCCCACTTAGATCAGTTACTCCCATGTTCCATTTCATACCTTAGACCAGCGGTCACTAACAGGCGGACCGCGGTCCAGGTCTGGACCCAGAATCTGTCCCATACGGACCCGGACCGACAGCCAAACATTTAGTTATTTAAAACCTGACGGGGCGCTTTTATTTTAACCGGCGCAGCGTTTGTAGTCTTTTCGGTAGTGGTTTAGCAGTAGAACCGCCGTTTCCCACGCCAATGACCAATCGGACCGCCAAGCAAGACCTATAGTTCGGCGTATGCAGCCCTTTGTCTGCGCTAATGTGCCTTTCGTGTTAATAGCAGCAGCGAAGCTAACACCCGCAAACAAAAAGCGTAATGTTCCTAACAGAGTGGCTGCGCTCTCCTGAAATCGTAAAGCTGGAAAGTTTTCAAATACAATATATATTATATAACACGTTGGATAAATAGACGTAGTTTATTGTTGATTGCATGTTCGTTGAAGTTTCTGCATTTTAACATATGTATAAAGTAATGTTATCTGTTATATAAATAAACTCATGTGAAACAAAAAATGTAAGTTTTCAGGGTTGCCAAATCTCAAGCATCTGGCATGACACGCTTTCAGACTCATGCTGGAAATGTTACTGCAAATCTATATTATTCCATTAAAAAACCTAAAATTAGCTACGTCAAAAGTGTATTTACACGGTTAAAAAGCAGACTATTTACAAGGTGAGAACTGTTACATGTGTGCAAACATCTCGAATTGAAAATCTCACTCCAGCCAACTGGCCGAAGTTCTATGTCACGTGACAAAAAAATTACGTTTTTGAATTGTACTGAATTAATTTGATTTGACAGTCAGGTACTGATTACATACAATGTTGATGCAACTAATAGGCTACTTAAATATATATCACACTATTAAATAGTTAGACATTATGATCTTCCGGACCTTTGCTTCAAGAATTTTTCTCTAACTGGACCTCTTTAAATTTTAGTTGAATACCCCTGCCTTAGACATTAGAACATAAGTGGAACTCAATAACTGTGAGTTGGTTATCAATAATAAAACAACCTTGAGCAATATAAAACAGCTCACTTGACAAACCATTAACTTCTTTAGTATACACACATTAAACATATTATGCAGTGCCGATAAAGACAAAAACTACAGATCTAATCTGTTAGGTGGTTTACGATTCCTCACAGGGAATCGCCTCTCATTTTGGGAAATAGCCGTAGTGGGTGCAACCAGTACATTTACATGTTGGTCTTGTGCATTAGATACAGTGTCATTAGGTATCAAAGGCCGTTCTTGTTCACTGTCGTCTAATGTTTGTGACACACTGTTTCCAGCTGGCAACGGTTCAGTGGCTTTTGTGATTTCCGGATGACCAACTAACATTTGATCCACATGTCTTTTCCAGTTTTGTGCACTGTCCACTTGGACTGTATATGACACTGGTCCTGACTGGGAAGAGACAGTACCAGTTTTCCATTTTTCTCCCCCACGTCTATAATCTCTGACCAGCACTGAATCAACAACACAAAAATCTCTGTCTTTCGCATGGAGAGCACGATAGGAACATTGAACTTTTTGTGCTTGCTCCACGGTCTGTTTTACACTTGGCTTTATTAAGTCTAGTCGTGTTCTCAATCTGCGATGTAAGAACAACATTGCAGGTGCTTCTTTTGTTGTGCTGTGAGGAGTATTCCTGTACTGTAACAAGAAAGTATCTAGTCTTTGTTGCAATGATGTTGGTTCTTTGGATGCTTTTAACGAATGTTGAAAAGTCTGTACAAAACGCTCAGCCAACCCGTTGGTGGCTGGATGAAATGGCGCAGAGCGTACATGTTTAACACCATTCAATTTCAGAAAGTCTTCAAACTCCTCTGAAGTAAATTGTGGGCCATTGTCACTCACTAAAGTTTCAGGTAAGCCAGTGACTAGAAAGACCATGCAAGACCTGGATCGTTTTGAATGACGTAGTGGAATCCATCACCAGAACTTCTGGCCTTCCCCTGGCTGAAGTTGAAACTGCACTGGTGCACAAGATATTAGGCCCACATCTGTGGGGCTGGTGGACCACAAGGAGTCTGGTAAAAATGCCAAGAGAGCCGCCGCTTTAGGGTGGTCCATCTTTTCACGCCCAGAATCTCTAGCTATCTGCTCATGCTGCAAGAAGGCTGTGTCCTGTGCTGCGACCTGTATGCAATAAGTACTGCAGGAGGGTGAATAGGAGATCTGTGGGATCTGGGTCTGTACCCAGTCCTTGGTCTCTCTGGCCCGTTTAACCATCGGGCCCAAATCTTTGGCCTGGTGCTTAGGATGGAGGGCTAGAGAGACATGTGGGACAGCCTCCTGCCCCATCATGAACCAGTGCCCTTGTTCAGGGGAAAGCACTGTGGCTGAGGCTACTCCTTCGGGACCCACGTACTGTATATATTCTCAGAGGCAACTTGCCATTGGCGGCCTTCCAGTTGCTCAGTAAACAGTTCCTCATACCACTCAGTATTTTCCCTATCATAGAAAAGGGTCACATGAGGAGGGTCAGGTGGGGGCACATAGGGCTCTAGGAGCGAGATCCAGGGCCGCCACGCTGAATAGGCCGTCAGGATGCCAGTCAGGCTGGGCTCCAGTAGGCCTCAATAGATGTCTGCCAGGGCCTGACTCTGTCTTCTATGTCCTGTAAGGAATGTTTAGTCATGCAACGGGCTGCCACCGCCCGGAAATCTCCCACGGCAAGCTTCGTGCCCTGAGTGAATTGGTCTAACTTATTCATCCACTGTACTCCTCCATCAGCCGGGGGAGGCATTTTATCTGCTAACGCCTGCACATCTCCTATAGAAAAAGGTTTGTATCTCTCCTTTCCATCCCGTGCTCCCTGTAATAAGGGGAGCTGCTTCGGCCTTTTGGAGCGCAGGCCGTATCTATTTTTAGACGGGCCCTGCACCCCCTCTGTGTAGTTATTACTCAGTCCTTGTATCAGTCGCTCCTTTAAGTGTTTGTCGTCAAATTCCTCTAACAGTAGGTCCACCTGTGGTTGTTCCCTCAATACTCTGTCAAAGAATGCTGACTGCTCTAGTGCCCGTGTACAGTCCCGTAATTCTGGCCTGTCTTTTTTCACTTGACTGGGGGGGTCAGCCTCGGCATCCGAGCCCCCAGACATACGCCGCCATGCATCCGTCACCTCCTTCTCCTTACCTTTGTCCCTGCTTGCCCCTGTCACTGCTTCCTTCACCACCTGAATCTGCCTTACTAGGGGCTTCCACACTTTATTTTTAGGAGGTGCCCATCCTCCGTCATGTAACTCTCGGTCAAACTTGTGGTCCATTTTAATTGGACCGGCTATGTTAGTATTATTTTATTAGTATTCTTAGTAGTTATTTTGTCACGCTTTAGCCAGGAAAGAGGTGGGGATTCAGAACTGCAGGGACCAGAGGGGTTTAATGGGGAGAACAGGTTACAGACACGGAAGGAGAACAATCCCGTGCTCTGTGGCGAAATCTGCGTTCCCCTCCCGCAGGTACGGGCGAGGGCTGCTGGAGCGAGTGGGATCTCCCACTCGGAGAGTCGGGGCAGAAGTGCAGAAACGACGCGCAGGTATCGTGGTCTTGGTGCGTGGTCCGGGGTCGAAGCCAGTGAAGTCCGTCCGACGATGACACAGGTAGACAAGGAACAAGAGGCGGGGAGAGCAGGACGGGGTGAGACGGTAGAATCACGGACGGGAGCGGGTCTGAGGAGGGAAGGCAAGGAGGCAGGGATCAAACACCGGGACGACAGGTAAGGCAGGATGATTTGGGAAGACGGGAGACAGAGAAAACGCTCAGCAAGGCTCGGTAACATGGGCTCAATACTTCGCGATGCGCATAGGTAACTGTTCTCCTTTTAAAACAGGGTTACGCAAGAGCTGACGTGTTGCACTTGACTGGCCCCGCCCCCGAGGGCGTGACAGTACCCCCCCCCTGACGGCCGCCTCCCGGAGGCCGTCGCCGCTTGCGGGGTCGTCCCCGGGGACGGGGGGCCGGTTTTTCCGGGTGAGCTCGATGGAAAGCCCCCCGCATGGCAGCATCTGTCACGGAGGAAGCAGAAACCCAACAGCTGTCGTCTGGGTTGTCCCCCGCCCAGTCAACCAGATATTGCAAGAGCCCACGACATCGCCTGGAATCCAGAATGGCTTGGACTTGAGACGGGCATTCCTCGGTGACGGGGGGAAGTTCCTCGACCGGGGTTTCCGAGACGGGACGCAACCTGCTATATTTAACAGGTTTAAGCAGGGCTATATGAAAGGTGGGGCAGATGCGATACATACGAGGCAATTGAAGTTTCACCGTCACAGGTCCCGTTCTCTGCGCTATTTTGAAGGGTCCTATGTACCGTGCTGTTAGCTTACGGCAACCAGGGATGCGGAGGTTCTTCGTGGATAACCACACCATTTGTCCTGCTCGGTAGGGGAACCCGGGGCGACGATGCTTGTCGGCTTGGACCTTGTAGCGCTTGGATTGTATTCGCAGGGCTGCTTGGATGCGGCGCCACGCCTGTTTGCTGTTCTGATACCAGGTCTCTACGCGGGGCACCGGCCCTGGAGGTGCGTCCCAAGGGAACAGGGGAGGCTGGAAACCCAATACACATTGAAAAGGAGTCAAGTTAGTAGTCGGACTCACCTTGGAGTTTAGGGAGTATTCCACCCATACCAGATGGTCTGACCAATTCGTGGGTTCTGATTGACATAGAAGTCGCAGGGCTTTGGAGACCTCGTGGTTCGTTCGTTCGGCCAAACCGTTCGACTGGGGGTGATACGCTGAGGTAAGGCTGAGGGATATATGCAACTTGGCACAAAACTCTCTGAAAACTCGGGAAGCAAACTGAGGACCGCGGTCGGAGACGATGTCCTCAGGGATGCCTGTGAAACGAAATAACTCCCTAATCAGGATGTCAGCGAGGTCGACAGCAGTAGGCAGTTTCGGTAGTGCAACCAGCCGGCACATTTTAGAAAAGCGATCGACGATCGTTAGAATCACGGTCCTACCCGCGGAGCGAGGAAGGTCAGTGATGAAATCCATCCCCACATGTGACCACGGTCTCGAGGGCACAGGTAGGGATTGTAAAAAACCGGCGGGACTTAAAAAGGACGCTTTACACCGCGCACAATCCGGGCAGCTGTCTACAAAATCCCGAACTTGTCGGCGCCACCCGGGCCACCAGTACCTGCGTGCCACGAGGAGCTGGGTTGCAGACACCCCCGGGTGTCCTGTCCCGGGCTGCGCATGTATCCATTGTAGCAGCTCTAGGCGATGCTGGCGTGATACATACAGCGCCCCCGGGGGGCATCCCGACGGGATCGCACGATGTTCGTTTCTTAACTTGATGGCCTCCTCCAATCCCCAGGTAATGGAGGAGATGAAGCAAGAAGGGCTGAGGATCGGGTCATTGCGGTCCTCGCTCTCCGGAGGATCGAACTGTCTAGATAATGCATCGGCTTTGATATTCTTTTTCCCTGGGAGGTAGCTGACTCTGAAGGTGAAACGCGCAAACCATTGCGCCCAGCGAGCCTGGCGGGATGAGAGCCTCTTGGCAGATTGGAGGTATTCCAAATTACGATGATCCGTAAGTACCACGAAGGGGTGACGAGCCCCTTCTAACCAGTGTCGCCATTCTTCAAGAGCTAATTTCATAGCGAGAAGTTCTCGATCACCCACCTCGTAGTTACGTTCTGCTGCTGTCAATTTCCTCGAGTAGTAGGCACAAGGATGTCTTCGTCCGTTCTCTGGATCGCGTTGAATCAAGATTGCTCCAACCCCGGCCTCGGAAGCATCTACTTCAACCTCGAACGGGAGCTCTGGGTTAGGCTGGCGGAGTACTGGAGCAGTGCAAAAGGCTCGCTTCAGGCGAGCGAAAGCAAGACTGGACTCAGGGGTCCAGCGAAGCCGAGTGGGTTTGTCGCGAGTCAGGGAAGTGAGAGGAGCGGCTATCCGACTGTAATCCCGTATGAACCGTTTATAGAAATTAGCAAAACCCAGGAAACGTTGGAGGTCTTTGAGGGTCCGGGGCTGTGGCCAACTCTGGATAGCCGTGATTTTTTGCTCGTCCATCGCCACAGCCCCGGGTTGTATGACGTAACCCAAATACCTCACCTGGTTTTGATGGAACTCGCACTTCTCTCCTTTTACGTAGAGGTGGTGTTCTCGAAGTCGCTGCAGAACTTGGCGTACATGTTTTACGTGCGCCTGCTTAGAGGGTGAGTAAATCAAAATGTCATCTATATACACTACGACACACTTGCCTATCATGTCCTGGAAGACGTGGTTCATGAAGGACTGGAATATCGAGGGACTATTAGCTAATCCGTAAGGCATCACGAGATATTCGTACTGCCCCCTATCGGTGACAAACGAGGTTTTCCACTCGTCCCCCGCACGTATTCTCACCAGATTGTACGCGCTCCGTAGATCCAGTTTGGTGAAGATCGTAGCGCCCCGGAGCTGTTCTAGGGACGAAGGAATTAAGGGGAGAGGTTCTCGACGTTTGACAGTGACGGCATTCAGAGCTCGATAATCCACCACGGGTCGCAATCCCCCGTCTTTCTTCTTAATAGAGAAGAACCCAGCCGTCACGGGCGAGGTGGAAGGTTGAATAATTCCTTGTGTTAGCCCCTCTCGGATGTAGGTCTCCAATGCCTCCTCCTCTCTCAAAGAGACAGGGTACAACCGGCCTCGGGGCAATTTTGCTCCATCCAAAAGCTCGATTGCGCAATCGCAAGTCCTATGAGGAGGGAGGCCGGAGGCACCCTCCTTACTGAACACATCTAAGAAGTCTGAGTACTCCCCCGGAATGGCATCTAGGTTCTCCGGTGCTGGGCTCTCCACTCCGGTAGCTCTACAGGGCACAGACATACATTCACGTAGACACTGTTCAGACCAGGCGGCGATCTCCCCCGTTCGCCAATCAAACCGGGGATTGTGCTTTCGCAACCACGGGAGTCCTAGGATTAAAGAATCCTTAGCTTTGGGTAGTACATACACCTCGAGTGATTCAGAGTGTAGAACCCCCACCTGTAACACAAAGGGATGAGTACGATGGATTATGGTTCCATTCTCCATCCGTTCCCCAGTTACCCCGTGTACTGAGATGGGATAGGCTAACTTCTGGAGAGGCAGCTCCATCTGTTTGGCCAGTTGGGCATCTATGAAGTTGCCTGCTGCCCCGCTGTCAATGAGCGCGGTCCTTCTATGTCGCCTACCTCCCCAATCTAAACAGACAGGTACAGTGAACTGAGAAAGTGAAGTCATGGAAAGTGAGGAAACACCTACCGGAAGCATGACTTCTTGGTGAGTAGGGCGAGTAGGACACGACGAGATGGAATGCCCTGTGCCCCCACAATATAAGCACAGACCCCCTTGGAGCCGTCGTCGTCTTTCCGTGGCCGTCAGGGGGGATCGACCCACCTGCATGGGCTCCGCTGGCTCTATAGCGAGGAGAGGAGGCCCGCGGGGGGGTTCTGCCAGGTGTCGCCGGCGACGACGATCCCTCACCGTGTTATCCAGTCGAATGGCTTGTCTGACCAACTCATCGAATGAAGGGGCCTCTCCTTTATGAGAGAGTTCGTCTTGTAAATCCGGATTCAATGCTTTGAGAAAAATGGTTTGAAGGCAGTCGTCCGGCCACCTTAAGTTTGCCGCGATGGTTCGGAACTCAAGAGAGAACTCAGCCGCCGTGCGGTTGCCCTGCCGACATTCAAGTAACCGAAATCCGGGTCTCCTCCCTACCGCCGGATGATCGAAGACCTCCACCAGGGCGCGGTGGAACTCTCGTGCAGATCGCAGTAAGGGGCTGTCGTCGGCCCACAGCGCTGTTGCCCATTCTCTAGCCTGTCCGGTAAGTAACGAGATTGTGAACCGCACTTCAGCCTCAGGAGTGCGGAACATCTCAGGGTGTTCCTCCACGTATATACCGCATTGCATGAGGAACCCCTTGCATCGATCTGGGTGTCCATCATAGCGTTCAGGGAGAGCGATCGGTGGAGAAGCGGGAGAACGAGGAGGAGAATCGGGTAACGGCACCTGCGCTGCGTGGGAGGCTAGGAGTCGCTCCATGGCGGTCACGCGACTCTCGAGGGTCCCTGCTGAATCCATCTTGAGGTGAAGTATTCTGTCACGCTTTAGCCAGGAAAGAGGCGGGGATTCAGAACTGCAGGGACCAGAGGGGTTTAATGGGGAGAACAGGTTACAGACACGGAAGGAGAACAATCCCGTGCTCTGTGGCGAAATCTGCGTTCCCCTCCCGCAGGTACGGGCGAGGGCTGCTGGAGCGAGTGGGATCTCCCACTCGGAGAGTCGGGGCAGAAGTGCAGAAACGACGCGCAGGTATCGTGGTCTTGGTGCGTGGTCCGGGGTCGAAGCCAGTGAAGTCCGTCCGACGATGACACAGGTAGACAAGGAACAAGAGGCGGGGAGAGCAGGACGGGGTGAGACGGTAGAATCACGGACGGGAGCGGGTCTGAGGAGGGAAGGCAAGGAGGCAGGGATCAAACACCGGGACGACAGGTAAGGCAGGATGATTTGGGAAGACGGGAGACAGAGAAAACGCTCAGCAAGGCTCGGTAACATGGGCTCAATACTTCGCGATGCGCATAGGTAACTGTTCTCCTTTTAAAACAGGGTTACGCAAGAGCTGACGTGTTACACTTGACTGGCCCCGCCCCCGAGGGCGTGACATATTTATTATGGTATATTATTTTTTTAGATTTTTCTATTTATTATTTATTTATTATCTTTCCTATCTATTATTTTTATTTATTTTTATTATTATTTTTCTTTTAGTATTTTCACCTAGGAGCGCTTTTGCCTCTGGGTGTGGCAACCACACTTAGTGCACCTTTTGTGACAGGACTGAAATGCAGTGGAAATGTTTTTTTTTGGGATTAACTTCATTTTCATGGCAAAGACGGACTTGCAATTCATTGCAATTTAATTGCAATTCATCTGATCATCTGATGTGTTTAAAACTGTCTGGAGTATATGCTGTGAGAGAAAACTGAAAGGATATATTTTTCTTAACTAGGTTTTAGATAAACTGCTTTTGAAATGTATTTTTATATTATTGCAAGAACGCCTGGGTGACACTCATGAGACAAGCTAAAAGAGAATTGCGGTTTGAGCTAAGTGTTGCACTCGTGTTTTGGAGCATAGTACTTGTTAGAATTAACAAGAAATGCAGACTAGGGGAAAAAGGCGTGAGCATCAAGTGCATGTATCAGACATGCCAGGACCACCACAAAGACAGAGGTCAGACAAAAGCATAGACACCCCCTGACGCGCTTCAGGCCTGCAGCATGCTGATCACGTGAAATATGCATGTTTAAAAGATGCAATCTGCATAAAGCATATGTGTGTTACAAAATGCACCTCCTACCCTAACCAGTTTGATCTGGTTCAGAGGAGGGGGCACGGACTGTGAATGTACCCCTATAAAGGTTATGTTGACCAGAAAATCTTTGGAACATTACCACGAGGGTGCTAGCTGGATGGTTGTTCCCTGAGCTCATTAATAAAGCAAAGTCACATATAAAGGCATCAGTCTGTATTATCTGTATTATTTATTGTCATAAATTTCTATGACAATGCAAATTGGCATCATAAAAACTGAGGCACTTTGTGAAAATTAATATTTGTGACATTCTCAAAAGTCTTGGCCACGACTGTATAATACATATCCTAAATTGCAGCCTTTGCAGTATGCTAATCGCATTGTTTCAAAATGCGATTTCGATTTGAAGTTGATAAATAATTCATTCCTAGTAGGTACCATTTCAAAATCACACACAAGACATAAAAAAATACACTTAGGCAGATATTAATGTTCTTGAAACTGAGTTGGTCTGCCATCTGTCTTGCTGGCTAACGTTAGCTAATTAACATTAGCATGAGTTCACAATGCAGCTTTACAGTTTGTCCGTGCTAACACATTGATTACATAGCTGCCCAATCAAACATGCATGTGATATATTTTGACAGTTTTAGGCTAATGCAGCATACAGGAGTTGGACAATGAAACTGAAACACTAGCTAATACAGTGTTTGAGGTTTGACACTTATTATATGCACGGCCTGGTGCACACTGATTTGCACACAACGCAATACATTGTGTGCAATGCACACAACATAATGGGAGACATATGAGTTCAGAAGGCGGCAAATTGTTGGTCCGCATCTCACTGGTGCATCTGTGACCAGGACAGCAAGTCTCTGGGGTGAATTGAGAGCCACGGTATCCAGGATAATGTTGGCATACCACTATGAAGGATGCGCCACATCCAACAAGAGCAACTGTGGGCACAAGAAGAAACTGTCTAAAAGGGATATTTAGGCACTAATATGGATTATATCCAAAAAAACTTAAAACCACAGCTGCCTAACTCGCTGCAGAATTCAGTGCACATCTCGACTTTCCTGTTTCCACCAAAACTGTTTATCTGGAACTTCACAGGGTCAATGTTCAAACCTTTGGTCAATCATGCCAATGCCAAGTGTTGGTTTCAGTGGTGCCAGCAGCAGAAATCTTGGTGTTGGGAAGCCCCAAAGAGGTTTACTACCTGGACTGTTGCGTACCCAGAGTGCATCACGGGGGTGGATCAGTGATGGTTTGAGCTGCAATTTCATGGCATTCCCTAGGCCCACTACATGGATGTGTCACTGCAAAAGTCAACCAAACCATTTCGGTGGACCATGTTCACCCAGTGGTTCAAAGATTGAAGTTGGTGCCGTGTATCAGGATGATAATGCATCAATACATACAGCAAGACTGGTGACAGAGTGATTTGATAAACATAAAGTGCGGTAGAACATCTCCCATGGCCAGCACAGCGACCAGATCTGAATCTTACTGAGCCACTTTGGGGTGTTTTGGAGGAGCAAGTCAGGAAACATTTACCTCCACCAGCATCACGTAGTGACCTGGCCACTGTTCTACAAGAAAAATGGCTCAAAATCCCTCTGGCCACTGTGCAGGACTTGTATCTGTCATTCCCAAGACAAATTGATGTATTGAACCGATCTCTCACTTAGTCTCCCTATCATCCTGTTCTCTCGTGTGCTAGTCTTACACGGGCAACTAGCCTTTTATTTTGAGTTAAATTACTTAGTTTCTTTATAAGGCGTCACTATTTGAGAAATGACACTATTAGTACTTCCCTTCTTTATCTGAACAACCTGGTGTCACAGAGTTTCAGTCACCTTGGAGAGGCCCACCATCTAGCAAAATGCCTACCAGTGTTGCCAAATACATTGGGATTCCCAGATATAAGCATTTCATGGCTCAGATACCCCTAGCTTACAGCAATGGTATTGTATAAAACAGGGTCTCGGCACTCTTGCTGTGTTAACTACCATTCCTCAGTTTCTTTTTTCCACATTCTCTAATTTTGATTGCAGACCTTAGAACCCCTTGTTTAAACCTTTCATTTTGTCATATGTGATAGTTTTCACAAATTAAATATGACTGAAATATATCTCTTCTATTCATGCTAGAATAACTTTAAAATCAGATAACCATTTTTGTAAATTACAAACATGTCACGTTATCTTATTTTGATCACTACTGTATTCACAGGTTGCATCAAAAAGTATGTAGATGACATGATCTGTGTCTCGAAGACCATGCATTCACAGAACATTCAGTGCACCTGCATAATGCATTAATAATGCATTCGTAAGAATCATGTAACTACAGTATACCTTGGCATGTCTTAAAGCATTGTATTCATAATACTTTTGATGAACAAGACATGACAGCTATAATATATATCAATAATAAAGTTAGTAATAGTTAATGTAAAGTGCTACCAGATATTATGTAACTGTAAGTGTAGAATTTTACAGCAATTTAAATTCAAGAACTTTATGTCTGTTAGACATGTTACATTTCCTTTTTTTCTGTTTTCACTTCCCCAAACTACTCTTTTGAAAGAGGGGATGGGTGATGGAGGACAATCATTAGTGGTAGTACTGTGAGGTACTCCAGTTTCTATTAGTACCTACAGTAAAAAGAACTACGGCAGGCTGCAGAGCTTTCTCTTATAGAGCTCCTCAGCTGTGGAATAGACTCCCAGCGGATGTGCGGGATTCAGGTTCACTTTCAATGTACATGTCTAAACTAAAAACACACTGCTTTAGTCTAGCTTATAGGGACTCTAGTTCTAGCTCTAGCTAACTGCTCAATCCCAGTTAGACCTATAGTGTGAGGTGTAGAGCTGGGTGGGGGTTGGTGCCATTGGCTTTGGATAAACTGAATTGACAGTGCTGTCGCTCTAGCTTCACATTCCCTTGTGGGATTGGAGTGCTGACATTTCAGGGACTCCCCATGCCTGCGTTCCCACCTGCCTCTCCCTCCTACCTATGCTGCCATAGTCATATCTGCCGGAGCTTACATATTGTACTCAACTGTTTGCACTGCCTCTAGTCTCCCCTACTTTGGCTAATTGCACATTTTATCTCCCCTACCCCTCCTGAGGTGTCCTGACTGGAGACCCAGAACGACCCTGCTGCTTACAATGCCTCCACTACCTGTGGCGTCTATCCAGCCTGCTCTCCCTTCTGCCTGTGATGTCTCTCCTGAGTGCCCTGCTGCTGTACCACTGTTCATCGTGCCATCAGAAGCAGCAGCAGCAACTGCCTGCTATCACCTGCCTGCCCCTGACTTTGAGACTCAAATCATAAAATTTGGACTTTGTAAATTAGAATTTTACTAATTCTGCCGGGCCCTGGAGGATGGGCTCCCCCTTTGAGTCTGGTTCCTCCCAAGGTTTCTTCTTTCTAGGGAGTTTTTCCTTGCCACTGTCGCCTCTGGCCTGCTCCCTGGGGGCTTTCACTGCAGATAATGTAAAGCGCTTGGAGACAATGTAATGTTGTGAAAATGCCCTATATAAATAAAACTGAATTGAACTTAATTTCATCTGTTGTTTGATCTGCAATACTCAGTCCACATTGTATTAATTTAATCATGAGTGTAGTAGTTTATACCTCAATGTATGTATAGCATTAATGGTAGCAGTACTACAAATAATACGGTAACTGTATGCTCGCACTTGCGCCGTACTTGTAAAAGGGCTGGACAGACTTTGACAGTAAAAGGTCAGCACTTACCTTGGCTCGGTGTCTCAAAGTGTTTTTCTTCTTCTTCACAAATATTACAATGAGCAGGGAGGCAGAGCCATTAATGTAAATGTGACTGAATAGTGATACATGTTTGTTTCCCCTCAGAATCTGAGCCCACAGGGAGACGATGCTACCGACTGGCTATAGTGTGTCTTGGGATATTGTGTTTTCTGCTGCTGATGACTGTCATAGTGCTGAGTGCTTACAGTAAGTTTATTAATAATACATTTATACTAGTCCCATAGTTTTTAAATAGTAGATAATACTTTTTTCAAATTTCGAAGAAGATTTAGACAGAGAAAAACAGGTGTTTTTATTGCTGCTATCTTGATACATATTGATTGTATCCTACAAAAGTATGTATACAGTAACTCAGTGGCGGCTGGCCCATAGGGGGCGCTTGGGCGCCGCCCTCCCACATGTGGGGGGAAATTTAAAATATATAAAAATAAAAATATATATATATTTTTTATCAATGTCAGTTTTACTTAATAGTGTGTGCCTACATACAATCTGAATTATTTAAACAACATTTCAACTGACTCTCATTCAACACTGAATTTCCACCGACAGATTTCCACCAATCATTTCTCTTCTTGGGCGCTCATCAAAGCGCACCAGAAGTGCAGCAAAATAGCCAATCGTGTATGGTTGCTAGGTGAAAATAAAAAAAATTTGGCCTATCAGCATCGCCGAATTAAATGGTTTTGGGGTGCTTGAAATTTTGCCCCTGCTACATTAAAAAAGGAAAGTTTTGGATTGCTCTCAGGTCAGTCAGTCAGAGAGAGATGACAACAGTTGAGGGGCAGCTTCCACCAAATTCAGTGAGATCGTTATTGAATTACCCTTTTAAGAACATAAGAACATAAGAAATTTACAAACGAGAGGAGGCCATTCGGCCCATCAAGCTCGTTTGGGGAGAACTTAGCTAATATCTCAGAGTTGTTAAAATCTTATCTAGCTCTGATTTAAAGGAACCCATGGTTTTAGCTTCCACTACAATAGCAGGAAGACTATTCCATACTCTGACTACACGTTGTGTAAAGAAGTGCTTCCTCAAATTTGTTTTAAAATGTTCTCCCGCTAATTTCCACTTATGGCCACGAGTTCTAGTATTTAGACTAATATTGAAATAGTCATTTGGCTGAACAGCATCCAGACCCGTTAGAATCTTATAGACCTGAATCATATCCCCCCTTAGTCTCCTTTGCTCAAGGCTGAACAGATTCAGTTCCGCTAACCTCTCCTCGTAAGACATTCCTCTAAGACCAGGAATCATTCTCGTAGCTCTTCGTTGCACCTTTTCTAAGGCAGCAATGTCCTTCTTGAGGTATGGTGACCAAACCTGCACACAGTATTCTAGGTGGGGTCTTACCAAGGAATTATATAAGTGTAACATCACCTCCCTTGACTTAAACTCCACACATCTAGAGATATAACCCAACATTCTGTTCGCCTTTTTTATTGCTTCCCCACATTGGCGAGAGTGGGACATGGAAGCATCAACATACATACCGAGATCTTTCTCGTAATCAGCTACCTTTATTTCAGTGGAACCCATAAAATATCTGTACTGTATATTTCTGCTCCCTGCATGGATTACCTTACATTTATCTGTGTTAAATTTCATCTGCCAAGTATCAGCCCATTCGCTAATTAAATCCAGATCCCGTTGAAGCCTCTCTGCTGCTAGATTAGTATCTACTACCCCGCCCAACTTAGTGTCGTCTGCAAATTTAACCAGTTTACTGTATGTATTCGTGTCAATATCATTAATGTAAATTAGGAACAATAGTGGTCCTAAAATTGAACCCTGCGGTACCCCACTATAAACGGAGGCCCACTGTGACATAGTGCCTCTAATAACTACTCGCTGCTTCCTATCAGTTAGCCAGTTTTTGATCCAAGCTGCCACAGTTCCTAAAATTCCTGCAGCTTTAAGCTTTAACAAGAGCCGTTTGTGGGGGACAACATCAAAGGCTTTCTGGAAATCTAAGTAAATCACATCATAGGCCTTTTTGTGATCAATTTCACTTGTAGCTTCCTCAAAGAACTCAAGCAGATTCGTTAAGCAGGATCTACCTCTCCTAAATCCATGTTGGCTATCCTTTATAATGTTATTTGCATCTAGGTAATCTACCATTTTCACTTGAATTATAGCTTCCATTATTTTTCCAGTAATGCTAGTTAAACTGATTGGCCTATAGTTTGCTGGATTACTTCTATCCCCTTTTTTGAATATGGGTGTTATATTAGCATGCTTCCAATCTGATGGTACCACACCCGCAGATAACGATTTCTGGAATATTAAAGTCAAAGGTTGGCTAATAATATCCCTCATCTCTTTCAAGACTAAAGGTAAGATGCCATCAGGCCCCTGCGATTTATTTATTTTGAGTTTAGCTAGGCTTAGTATCACATCAACCTCAGTTATACATATATTGGTCATAGACGATGCTGTATTCGTATTAATTGGTGGTAAATTACTTGTGTTCTCTATTGTGAACACCCTTGAAAAATAATCATTAAACTCGTTTACCATATCAATTTCGTTATCAATTATAAGGCCCTTACTATCCTGCAAATTAGTGATTTCAGCTTTTAGTGCTCTCTTAGAGTTAAAATATTGGAAGAAACCTTTACTGTCATGCTTAGCCTCCAATGCAATTTTTCTTTCTACATCCCTCTTTGATAGCCTAATGTCATTTTTTAACTCTGCCTGTAGACTTAGATACTCCTGTTTGATTTTGAAATCATTAGTTATTTTCCAGTTGTGGAACAGAGCCCTTTTCCTCCTGACTTTATTCTTAATTTCCTTAGTAAACCACCTTGGTTGTCGTTTCCTAGATTTAGTTTTGCTGGAAACAGGTATGAAGTCCTCTTGCACTTGCAACAATGTGCTTTTGAAAAATTCCCATGCCTCTTCAACTGTTTTGCTATTTAACTCTGTCCAGTTTACAGTTTCTATTTTCCGTCTCATACCATTAAAGTTAGCCTTCCTAACATTGTATACTTTTAATTTAGACTTTGCTCTTCGGACACTAAAATTAACCTCGAATTTAACCATGTTATGATCACTACCGTACAATGGGTCTAAAACCTCTAATTTTCCAATCCTATCCTGGTTATTACAAAAAACGAGATCAAGAAGGGCTTCTCCCCTGGTAGGAGTATTAACAAACTGAGTAAAAAAACAATCCTGTACTAATTCCACCATCTCAAGTTCATTTACAGAAGAGCCAGAGACTGTGTCCCACTGTATCCCAGGTAAATTAAAATCACCCATAACCACCACATCATTTTTATTACTCATAATCCTGATATCATCATATAATATTCTGCTTTCCTCTACAGCTACATTAGGTGCCCTATAACAAACCCCGACAATTAGGCCATTTGCGAGAAGGATGATGGTGGAAAAAAATCCACGTTAAGGAGCTGGGACCCGACAAGCCCAAAATAACTGTAGCGTAAACTGTTAATTTGAGAAGGAAATTAAATTATGGTTGTGAAATTGTTGTCATTTTCTGACTCTTCATTTAAGTGCTTATACTGGACTAGGAAGGGAACTCTATTGGTACGTCAGCCCCACCAAGAATTTTTTTCACCAACCGCCACTGCAGTAACTGATGGCAGAAACAAAAATTAACCTCATTTCACACATATGATGCTTTAAATATCATATAGACCACAAAGTGTTGAGCACTGCACATTACAGATCACAAAGCAGTACAGAGAGAAGCACAAGTACAGCTGGTTACTACACATACAAACTAAAGGGAGAAATTCTAGTGATTAGTCCAGATCAGTACAATCTATAATATGGATGAGGATATTTATGCTAATGCAAATATCATTGGAATACATACAAAATGCACATCCAGCCAAATACAACAGGCTCCAAAGTGGACTCAACATTCAGGTATGGACACACAGATAATGATTAATAAGAGTACTGTGAGTCTGTGCAGTAAAATTTAGGTAGCTCCAGTTTTGTCTGCTGTTGGGTTGCACTGGGTTGCAGTACTTCAGACATGTAAAATGAATCGCAAGCAGCATGGCAGGGAAATTTATGTAAAGGTGACTGAATGATAAAGTGATATTTGAATAAAATCACTCGGGAAACATCTCTAAACATCCCTCTACTCTCCCATGATCCCCTGTGATTCATGTTTGTTTCCCCTCAGAATCTGAGCCCACAGGGAGATGATGCTACCGACTGGCTATAGTGAGTCTTGGGATATTGTGTTTTCTGCTGCTGATGACTGTCATAGTGCTGTTTTCTTACAGTAAGTTTGTTAATACTGCTTTAATACTAGTCCCTATCAGCTCCCTCAATTATAACACCATGTTTCTGGGTACCTGTTACTTATAATGCAGTATAAATTATGGTTCTCTGTTTCTCTTTCTTTCTTTTTTTCTACAGACAACAGACTCAGAGGGGAAGCTAAGAGGAACGGAGCTGAAATGGCTCAGATCTCTTCATATCTCACCTCCAATTACAATGAGAAACTGGAACTGCAAACCAGCTACAGCACCTGCACTGCAGAGAAAGAACAGCTGCAAATGAATTACAGCACCTACACTGAAAATGCAAGAAAAGAACGAGGTGACTAAAATATTAATAAAAAGGTGTACAGTGTGGAAATTAATTTTAGCCAAAGAAATAAACACAGTTTGATCAACATGGAAGCTCTCGTCAGGAGACTATCTGACTATTAAAATCTGACCAAACCGGCTAGTTCAAGGTCTTTAATCATTTTGCAAATGCAAAAAGATTAATCCAACTCTACCTTTGTCATTGTTGTGTCTCCTGTGTCCTCATAGAGCTAATATTCACTTTTTCGTCTTTTCCTTCAGTCAAACTCTGTCCTGAGGGATGGACAAGGTTTGGGACACGGTTGTACTACTTCTCCTACGTGACAAAAAACTGGCAGGAAAGCCGACAGGACTGTAAAAATAGAGGAGCAGATCTGATTATCATCAACAGCCAACAGGAACAGGTGGGAGAGGAAAGTAGGACTATGTAGGGGCTGCACAAGCCGTAATTTCTGAGAGCTCATATTATGAGTGAGGGTGTAAGTATTTCAGTGGTGTAGACTTGCAGATTCTGCAGGTGTATATGTGAGTGTTTCAGTAATTTTGCCCTAAGCGGCCTCTCATAAAGAACAAGTTTCTGCATAAACATCAAACTCTCTTTCCCAAGAAATGAAATGGAATCTATGGTTAATATTCAAAACTCTGAATTATTGTATCTTGAAACATTTTCTCTTGATTTTCTCCCACTCCAGAAAATACTATTAGAGAGGAAAGAGAAATAATGAATGGATTGACCTGTACACTTTATAACTCTCCTCACCTGATTCTGTTCTAGTTTAAGAAAATGCAATGATTGTAGACAATTTTAGTTCATGTTTTGATAATTTATTATTCCACTCAAGGACATTATTCTTCATATGGATGCCTGGATCGGTCTGACACATAGTGACCATGAAGGAACCTGGAAATGGGTGGATGGGACACCACTGACCACAAGGTAAGAGAGGTTATATATGTAACATCATCACAGAGAAGGAGATGCAGTGATGCTCATGCAGCAGAGTTGTAGTATGCTTCTCCTATTCAAACAACAAACAAATTTATTTTTGTATAGCGCATTATCACAACATTACATCGTCTCAAAGCGCTTTACAGCATCCCCACCCAAAGCCCCCAGTGAGTAAGCCATAGGCGACAGTGGCAAGGAAAAACTCCCTAGAAGGAAGAAACCTTGGGAGGGACCAGACTCAAAGGGGGAGCCCATCCTCCAGGGCCCGGCAGGGAGAGTCAGATACAGTAAATTTTGAGACACAAACGGGTAGCAGGGGGGAGATGGCAAGCCGGTGCCAACACTCCCTCCAATCGCCAGGCAACCAGAAGGCAGGGAGCGGGTCATACAAGGAAGATGACACAGGCAGAACGGCAAGCTGGATGCACGGACATCATTGGTAGAGGCGACGTAACATGTTGCAGGGTGTGCTGGACATCTTGATAGATTGAGGTCTCCAGGCAGCACACCCCAGGAGGAGGGGAAATAAAATATGCAATTAGTCAAAGTAGGGGAGACTATAGGCAGTGCTAACAGTTAGGTGAGTGCAATATGAAGTGCAGTGTGCAAGCTCCGGCAGATATGGCTATGGCAGCATAAGTAGGAGGGAGAGGCAGGTGGGAATGCAGGCATGGGGAGTCCCTGAAATGTCAGCACTCCAATCCCACAAGCGATTGTGAAGCTAGAGTGACAGCACTGTCAATTCAGTTTATCCAAAGCCAATGGCACCGATCCCCACCCAGCTCTACAACTCACTCTATAGGTCTAACTGGGAGTGAGGAGTTAGCTAGAACTAGAACTAGTGTCCCTATAAGCTAAACTAAACAGGTGTGTTTTTAGTCTAGACTTGAATATTGAGAGTGAGCCTGAAATCCGCACATCCGGGGGAAGACCGTTCCACAGCTGAGGAGCTCTATAGGAGAAAGCTCTGCAGCCTGCCATAGCTCTTTCTACCCTAGGTACTAACAGATATCCCGCGCCTTGAGATCGAAGCAAGTGTGGGGGATTGTATGTGGTCAGCAGATCACTAAGGTATTCTGGTGCAAGGCCTTTCGGTGCTTTATAGGTTAATAGCAGTATTTTATAGTCAATCCGAGACTTAACTGGTAACCAATGAAGGGAGGATAAGACAGGTGTAATGTGATCAAATTTTTTTGTGTTTGTGAGAACTCTGGCTGCTGCATTCTGTACCAGCTGAAGTTTATGTAAGGATCCAGATGGGCAACCAGACAGGAGGGCATTACAGTAGTCCAGTCTGGAAGTTACAAAGGCATGTATTAATTTTTCTGCATCACAAAGTGAGAGCATCTTACGAAGCTTGGCTATGTTCCGTAGATGATATAACACAGTTCTAGTAATACTTCTTATGTGAGCATCAAAACATAGATCTGAATCTACTAGAAGACCAAGATTTTTAACCACCGTGTTAGGTTGTGTAGGAAGGCCACTAATGCTGAGGTGGTGAAACTTATTTCTTGCAGCCTTGGGACCAATCACGAGTACTTCTGTTTTTTCTGTGTTTAACATTAGGAATTTTTTTGCTATCCAGCATTTTGTATTTACATTTATTTATTTAGTAGATGTCTTATTTAAAGTGACATACAACTGAGAAAGCAGGGTTGGCCAGTCTTCATATTAATTACGGTTAAGGGTCTTGCTGAAAGGAGCCAACAGTGAAATCACTAGGCCTAACCCACAGAGCCACAACGCACCCCCTTAAAATGGGTAACATGACCAAAATAACAAGAGTAACAGGAGTTGTTAAAGCAGCAGTAACTTATATAAATATGTAACTGCTGATCTGAGGCATTATTATTTAATAACATGTGTGTTGTCTTTGATTAAATTAATCACTTTTGTTTAATGATTATGATTATTGTTGTTATTAATGTTGCTTCTTCTTGTTTGTTGTTCAGTTACTGGAGGAAAGGAGAACCTAATGACATTAATGATGAGGACTGTGCATATAGTGCAGGAGTGAAAAACCCACCGAAGGGCTGGAATGATGCACACTGCGCTGGAACAATGGTCTGGGTGTGTGAGAAGGAAGCTTAATGCACACACACACACAAACACACACACACACACACACACACACACACACGTTTGTAATTATATCTTTGAGGAGACTCTCTATTCATTTCTATAGGGAAAACTTTGATCCCAACATGACGACCTTAATCCCAACCTAGACCTAACCTTAACCAAACAAAATACAAGACTTTTGGTATTTTTAGTTTTTTGATTGCATTCACAATCTTTTCAGATCTTTTTGAGGACCTGAAAAATGGTCCGCACAACATCAAAATAGCAAGTTTCTATTACATTGTGGGGTACACACACACATACACACACACACACACACACACACACACACACACACACACACACACACACACAAACACTACACTTATTCTGTTACACACTTACTTGAGTAACTTTTTGAAATAAATGTACTTTAATAAGTTGTAAAAGCGAATGCTATAAACTCTTACTAGGATATACAGGTATATGCAAAAAGAAATGCATACATTTCCCCCATTACATTTGCCTGCATACATCTCGCTACTAGCTATCTTCTCTGCCATCCAATCAGCGTTGTTTTCTTTTCCTCCTGACCATTTCAGCTCAAACCACATCCTGCAGCCGACTTACGGGACTTTCACACACAACGCGACGAACTTGCACAGTCACTGTGACGAATAATCATGTGGGAATCAGAAACGAGGGCATTTTGCTCTGAACCCAGCAGCCAGCACAGCGCAAATCGCGTGGTGTGTGAAAGTCCCTATGTGCACAAACCCCACCGAAGATCGATTTCATTAAATAACAGTATGAGAGTGTTGATCCACTGTGTAACACAAATTAAAGATGAAAGGGCATGAAGATTAAGATTAAAGATTAAAATGTGCTGAAAATGTTAAAATCACAGAGCCAGTAACTTGTAAACATATGAAAACTAATCAAATGTGCATTAACATTATTTTTTAATTTAAAGAGTTTACGAACATAACAGTGGCATGAATTATCAAATAGCATTAAGGTAATACAAAAAGGCAACAAGCGATTGGATACCTTTCAACATTAATACTGTACAGAGGTGGGAAAAAAGACAAGATACTATGGATATTTGTGTAGCTCTGTTCCATTTAATAAATTATATAATGATTTTGCATATGAGTTTTAAATAAAATGAGGTACCAATTTGCACTCACTTTTTAGGGTAAATACATTTTTTAGTAAAGTATACCCAATTTTAGGAAAATAAATATTTAAACAAATTAAGCTAAAGTAACTTTCACATTCAATTTACTCAAATTAATTAAGGCAACACAAATTAATTGTTTTGGGGTAAATTTACATTTTTTTTATGAGTAAAGCAAACCCAAGTTTAGCAAGTAATATGCCCAATGCCAATTAAAGGCCCTATTCAGCATCTGATACTGTACAAAGTGGTACCAGGCATGATGGAAGTATATTTGCTGGCAAAAGCCAGATGCAGTTGGTGTCAGAGCCCTATGCGTGCTGGCTGCACGATCGGTTCCGCACATGCGCACTCGGGAAGATGCCATATTGCTGCTCCATAGGTCCCAGGTCATAAAAGACTGTCGTACAAGACTTTATGGCACAGTCAGATCCGCGTTTTCTGTTACAGCGAGTTACTGCATTCGAAGCCGGTGTCCTGTCGAGTTGAGGTACTTTGTCGAGTTACTATAATGCTAATCGATAGCCCTAACCCTAACTCTTACCCTAACCCGCCAAAAACCACTAAAACCCTTACCCTAACCCAAACCCCTAAAACCTAACCCTAACCCTTGAACGGTGGAACTGCACATGGGCAAAAAGGCTCGATAGTACGTCTCTATGGGTAGCTCAACTCGTCAGAACACCGGCGAGGATGTCCGTGTTAATGCAGCCCTTCGAGAATATCTCAGGAGCGGAAAAATTTCTCCAAAGTTGGACAAAGACTTATGTGTATAAGAAAAGGTTAAGGGGCACTTTGGGTGGAGCTTAAAGCTCTCCCCGTCTGTGACGTCATCACCAATGATTGACCCCGTTCCCCCACAACCTAGCTAAAATTTAAATTAGTAATTTAAAGCTTGTATTATAACAGTGGTTACATTTATTAATTACGTTTTAAGGAGTAATAAAGCGTGTAGTAGACTGAATGTAAGCTAGTGCATACACGTTGTATTTTAAAAGAAAATGCACATAAGCTCATTATATTTAACATCCGAATATCACACCTGCGTGACAGGTACAGGACGCCCACAACAACTGCCCGAGTCACACCAGGAACACACAATCCCTCCATCAGTGCTAAGACTGTCCGCAATAGGCTGAGAGAGGCTGGACTGAGGGCTTGTGTGTTCCTGGTGTGATTCGGGCAGTTGTTGTGGCCATCCTGTACCTGTCACGCAGGTGTGATATTCGGATGTACCGATCCTGTGCAGGTGTTGTTACACGTGGTCTTCCACTGCGAGGATGATCAGCTGTCCTTCCTGTCTCCCTGTAGCGCTGTCTTAGGTGTCTCACAGTGCGGATATGGCAATTTATTGCCCTAACCACATCAGCAGTCCTCATGCCTCCCTGCAGCATGCCTAATGCACGTTCACGCAGATGAGCAGGGACCCTGGGCATCTTTCTTTGGGTGTTTTTCACAGTCGGTAGACAAGTCTCTTTAGTGTCCTGTGTTTTTAGAACTGTGACCTTAAATGCCTACTTTCTGTAAGCTGTTAAGGTCTTAACGACCATTCCACAGGTACATGTTCATTAATTGATTATGGTTAATTGAACATGCATGGAAAACATTGTTTAAACCCTTTACAATGAAGATCTGTAAAGTTATTTGGATTTTTACAACATTATTGTTGAAATACACAGTCCTGAAAAAGGGACGTTTCTTTTTTTGCTGAGTATATTAATGTATTGTTTTAGTATTTTCAATGTCTCACGTGTGCTTTTGTTTCATAAACACTATTCGTATTATCTCAGCGTTTTTGTAACTGGAGTTGTATTGCAGAATAGAAAGACACTGTATGCAGAATGATATTCTCATAGTAGCCAGTGCAGTCACTGGTTTCATGAAAAATGCCTGTCATTGTCTGTGAAAACCTGGAAGTATTTCTCACAGAAGACGGATGATTGGGTGTGTCCTCATTGCAACTCAGACCAGTAAGATTAGAATAGTTTCTGTTAAGAGAACTAACAAAACTAACAAACCCCTTTCAGTAGATATTTCAGAAATGTTTTATGTTTTCATTTTTATGTTCGTATATTCTACATGTATATAGTTTTTATTATAAATATAAATATGTTACAGTGCCTTGAAAAAGTATTCATACCCCTTGAACTTTTTCACATTTTGTCACCTTACAACCACAAACTTAAATGTTTTTTTATTGAGATTTTATGTGCTAGACCAACACAAACAAGCACATAATTGTGAAGTGGAATGAAAAAGATACATGGTTTTCAAAAACGTAAGCAAAGAAAAATCTGAAAAGTGTGCCGTGTATTTGTATTCAGCCCCCGTGTCAATACTTTGTGGAGCCACCTTTTGGGGTATGTCTCTGCCATCTTTCCACATCTAGAGACTGAAATTTTTGCCCATTCTTCATTGCAAAATAGCTCAAGCTCAGCCAGATTGGATGCTCAATGGGATTTAGGTCTGGACTTTGACTGGGTCATTCTAACACATGAATATGCTTTGATCTAAACCATTCCATTGTGGCTCTTGCTGTATGTTTAGGGTCATTGTCTTGCTGGAAGGTGAATCTCCTTCCCAGTCTCAAGTCTCTTGCAGCCTCCAACAGGTTTTCATCCAGGATTTCCCTGTATTTAGCTCCATCCATCTTCCTATCAACTCTGACCAGCTTCCCTGTCCCTGCTGAAGAAAAGCATCCCCGCAGTATGATGCTGCCACCACCATGTTTCACAGTGGGGATGGTGTGTTCACAGTGATGAGCAGTGTTAAGTTTCTGCTACACATAGCGCTTTGCATTTAGGCCAAAATGTACAACTTTGGTCTCATATGACCAGAGCACCTTCTTCCACATGTTTGCTGTGTCCCCTACATGGCTTGTGGCAAACTACAAACGGGACTTCTTATGTCTTTCCTTCAACAATGGCTTTCTTCTTGCCACTCTTCCATATAGGCCGGAGTACACGACTTATTGTTGTCCTGTGGACAGATTCTCCCACCTGAGCTGTGGATCTCTTCAGCTCCTCCAGAGTGACCATAGGCCTCTTGGTTGCTTCTCTGATTAGTGTTCTCCTTGCTCGGTCTGTCAGTTTAGGTGGACGGCTATGTTTTGGTAGGTTTGCAGTTGTAGCATACTTTTTCCATTTTTGGATAATGGATTGAATAGTGCTCCTTGAAATGTTCAAAGCTTGGGATATTTTTTATAACCTAACCCTGCTTTAAACTTCGACACAACTTTATCTCTGACTTGTCTGGTGAGCTCCTTGGTCTTCATGATATCATTGGTTCACTATTGTTCTCTAACAAACCACTGGGATAGGGGCTAACATTGATAATGACTGAATAACGGAATCTCACACTGCTGAGTTCCACTATACAGGGCCAATGAGGAACATGCAAAGGCATTTGCGTGCAAAACAGTGAATCAAAAAATAATCAACATGAGCTATTGAAGTTAATTTCACAAATTATCTATAGGTTTCACAAGTGTCAAAGTGCATAATATGTGTAAGTTGACATGTGCCCTTTGACCCTAAGCTGAAATTGAGGTGATGGAGTCTTTGGTTTGGACCAATAGGATGCTGTATGTTCCACCTACATAGAAACCGAAGGAAGTAAGTGATAGAAGTTAATTTCACAAATTATCTATAGGTTTCACAAGTGTCAAAGTGCATAATATGTGTAAGTTGACATGTGCCTTTTGACCCCAAGCTGATATTGAGTTGATGGAGTCTTTGGTTTTGGACCAATAGGATGCTGTATGGTCCACCTCCATAGAAAAAAATGGACGTAAGAAATATAAGTTAATTTCACAAATTATCTATAGGTTTCACAAGTGCCAAAGGCTATGATATGTGTAGCTTTACTCATGTGCCTTAACCACAGGCTGAAATTAAGTTGCTGGGCTCTTTGATTTTTGAGCATTGGAATGCTGTATGTCCCACCTGCACTGAAAACAATGGATATAAGGCATATCATTTGATTTCACAAATTTTCTACAGGTTTCACAAGTGCCAAACTCTATGATATGTGTAGCTTTACTCACGTCCTTGAACCACAGGCTCAAATTTAGCATAGTCAATGTTCCACCTGCATAGAAAAATAATGGACATGTTACCTTATACCACTATTTACAGTTTCACAAGTGTTAGTGGGCCATGTATGTGCTTGTCATTTCTTGTATGTGCCACATTGGAATAACATTTTAAAGTGTTTTATGTGTTTTGTAATAGTCGTTTGTTGAACTACTCCTTTTTAAAATTTGGGACTTTTATTTTGAAATGTCGCGTTCTGTCAAAACCCAAGCGAACGCGTTAATTCACACCAGGAGCTGCATTATTTTGCTTTTTCACAATTTACTGGATATAATAATTGAATAACCAAGGTGTGCATGTGATTTCACAAACACACACGTATTTGTGAATGTGCAATTTACTTTGTTTTGTAATGTTTTAATGGAGTAAATTCAAAGATGATCTGTGAATGTCTGGCGAATATCCAACCCACGGGTGAGGGTAAAATGCGGACCGTTTACAAACAGCGGATTCCGTGTTTATAAACAGACGTGTCGTAAAAGACGCACGCCGCGTAAACAGATCACGTGGCATAGAAAGAAACCCATATGACGTTACCTAATCACGGGGTGCGTTCAAGGTGTGTCTGCAGCTGACGTGACGTGGAGCGTGATCTGCCGTCGGCTGCAGGGGTGGAGTATACGCTGGATGTAAACAAAGGGGTATTCGAGGAGCTCAGCAAGGCACAGCAGCTGCGCGTTCAGCCAGTGCAATTTTGTCATCCATATTACATAGTACAATACGATTGTCCGAAATCCTTATTGTTGTTAATGTTTAACAATTATTTTATTGTTGGTTGTTTTTTTTTTTGAAAATGTTCTATATATCATGTTGAGCGTTTTCTAGTCGTGGATAATTTGGATTTGGACGTCCAGCTACCATGAATGTCACAGTTTGTGGGTGCCTGTTCTTGATAAATAAAATAAATCGTAATAATAAATAAAAATGTTTCTTTCACCAAAAAAGTGTATTCTTACGTATTTTTGTAGATCTCATATCGAAACACTATCGAACTATATCTTCGTGTTGTCTGGTTTCATTTTCTCATATAAGTAAGGCTACTGTACACCTTGCAAACACTCATGTGAAATATCGACACTATTATAGAAACATCACATTGGTTGGCACTGTACAAGTCATTATATCATAATTAATACAAGAAAGAAAAAGAAAATTGCAAAGCATCTGTTACATTTAAACATGAAAGTAGCATGTAGAAATAAGTCCCCCAGGCTTGGCATGTAGTAGTGGAAAAGGTTAAATTTTATGAAAACATTTGAAAGTGTTTGGGGTAGGATTTGTAATTATCCATTGTGTCCTATACACTGTAACAATAGTGAAGCTGCCCTACATAATCTAAAATTAAAAGTCCATGGAAGTGGCATGTAGAAATGAGGAAACGGAAAACAGAAACGCAGACTAAATACAATGAACTAATGACAACAATCAGGAACAGCCGTAAAACACTAGGAATCCACATGAGGTTAAAGAGGGGGGCGTGACACCAGCACATTTGATATATTGCCAGGAAGGTCGGAATTTGTACTTGAGGAAAACTCAAAATAGAAGATTTAAGAATCGAAAGGGTTATTCGTCACGTACACAGTTGTACACATACAACATGTAGTGGAATGTAACCCTGGTCACTCCGAGCAGCTGTGCATGATAAGAGAGTAACAAAATATAGGATAAATAAGAAAAAATATATATATTGTAGGATCACACATGCACATATCACAGGGCCTAAATTCCAGGTGGCCTGAGACAAGGCCGAGCCTGGTATGAGAGGCACCAAAGGGGGGTTACACACACAAACACACACACACAGATAACAATGGAGGCCAGCACTCCAACTTTTATTGGCCAAAGATTTAGGGCCCTACAGACAAGCAGAGTGGACCTCAAGGACAGGGGTCCCTCGACTTGGCACACAACCCCCTCCCCATACATTCTGCCTTACATCCCAGCACCCAACAGACAAACACCCTAAAGGAAATTTCATTTAAGTTTGGCTTTTGTATACCCTTTATATTGATTTACTCACGACTACTAGTCTCAATATACAGATAGGTTATGTTTGTATGTGTCCTTAGACAATCTTAGTGTTTTGTCTGCCACCCTTATAACCATGTTCACAGAGTATCACATATTTTATCCCTTTGCACTTGAACACATATAAATTTAAATAAATAGATAGGTACAGCTACCATTGTATATATGTTCTCATGGTATACCAGAAGAATCTGGAAAGTGAGTGTAACCAATGTGTCCTAACTTTTAGAGTCTTCTATTCCTTATCTGATCTTGGTGGACCGTTACCAAGTTTCATATGAAGAGCTCATTTACAACTTTGCCTCAAGAAAAAGCAGAAGTGTGCCTTTGTAAATTTTGAACTTTGGAAAGCTCCAGCAGATGACAGTGTTGATTTTATTTCAGTGTATTATTGTTTATTTTATTTATTTTAAATGTTTTATTCAAAGTGTAATTTTAGTTTGTATTTTTTGCTGTAGAGCTACAATTGTAATTTATAAATGATACAATTTATTTATGTATTTACTTTTATTTGAATCAAGTTGTATTTTGGCCCCTGTAGTAGGTGTTTTTTTATTATTTTATTTTTACTTCCGTAATATTTGGGGGAGGGGGCACAAAAGTAAATTTCTGCTTAGGGCACCCATTTGGCCAGCAGTGGCCCTGGATGTGACTGTTGATATTTACTATGTAACTCTTAGGGACAGCCAACTCTAGTGTTAAAATCAACAGATTGTATTTCAGTGGTATATTTTATGAATAGCATTCTTTGCAGTGTGAGAGAAAAATCCTAATGTAATACCCAAATGTAATACGACAGTAGTGAATGTTATGTATATGTATAATCTCCTAGCAATACAGCAATGCACTAGCCCAGTGTGAACCGTGTGGTCAAGGTCGGATGATAGCATCAGGCCCTAGTCAAGAAATATGGAGCACTGAAGTACCGGAACAAACCATATATGGAAACAGTGGAATGCAGGGGTAAAAACAACTCTAAGAGGAGGCTCGAGGAAGACGGTATCTCCCAGCCCTGTGCTGTAAGATACCACAATAAACTGAAGGCTGAAAAGACTTGACGCTGACCCATCGTGATTCCTGAAGTGGAAGGTTCCCCCGTCACTCCGACCGGACACAGGTAGGACCAAAAGGTGTTTGGACAGCTATATGTGTGGATTGTGATATCTTACTACAAAGGAAGTCGACTGACCGGAAGGGTCATTAAGTAAGGTGTTAAAACTGCAGACCTGAGGGTTCCGACCCCAGGGGACATCTGGCTCGACCAGGAAAGGGTTGAGGGCAGGGGCGTGGTAGTGGGGGGGAAAAGGGGACTGAGTTACCAGGGCCCCATGTGGGGGGAGGGCCCCTAAGGAATCTGGAATTTTAATTTTCTTTAAATCTGTGTACCATCTGTATTTTAGTTTATTTATGAGGCAAAGAGGACTTACTCCATCGAGATGGGCATGTGATACACTGCCTCACCCACTTCAACAGGATGCCTCTTCCTGTGGGGCCTTTGTATTGAAGGTATGTATGACAGCAAAATGAAGAAGAAGAATTGGATTTTAATGTAATTTAATTTAGAAAATGACCTAGAACGGAAACTCAAATCCCAAACAGAGTCATATTCAAACAATTCCCGAGAAAACATCCTGAAAGAAATTAATAATATTAAAGCACAGCTAGAAGAAATATTACATAAAAGAACTCAATTCTTAATTAAACAACTGAAGTATGAACATTTTGAATATAGTAAGAGTTATGCATGGATAGAACTCGAACAATCACAATTTCAGAATATCTCAGTTGCAGATATATTATTTTTAAATATATCTATCAAACAATTAGAATGCTTTAAAAAAAAAAAACCCTAATCTCAACAACCTTATTAGCCTGGTGGGAAGCAAACAAAATTACTAAAGCATCACTCATACCTTGTAAATACACACCAATCTGGCACCATCCTGAGTTGAAAGCTGGTAACAGCACTCTGTACTTTCCTACATGGCATGAAAAAGGAATTACCCATCTTCACCACCTTTTTAGCAATAACTGTCTCTTAACCTTTTCCAAATTAACCCAAAAATATGAACTAGAAGGCCAACAATTGCTTTACTACGAACAATTAAAAGCTATTATCAAATCTAAGATTAACATATGTAATAACCCTCTTCACCCCTCAAAATTAGCTATCGAAATCCTTAACCTACATCATTCGAAAGGATTGATCAGTAAACTTTATAGACTTTTGGCCAACTCAGATGATTTATTCACAGTACAAATAACAAAGTGGGAGAACGATTTAGACATGTCTACCGACACTAACTTCTGGATACAAATATTTAATAACATTTTCTCATCTACCACCAAAACAAACCTCCAATTAATTCAGTATAAAGTTATTTATAGAACACATATAACTCAGCATAAAATGTACAAAATGGGCCTTGCTGACACCCACATCTGCTCTCAGTGTCCCAGCAGTAGTATAGACGATTACTTCCATGCTACAGTATGTGGACTTGCCAACCAGTTCATACATTTTGGACAGCAGTAACTCAAATATTATTATCTCTACTGAGTCATAGGATTCCATTATCTCCATCTCTATGCTTGCTTGGTGACACAACACAGATGGATCTCAGATACCTGCATCTAATCACAGTACACAGTACTACATATACAAAACAAGATCACTGCAATTTGTATTTTGGTGATACTTGCCAGCCATTTCAACTGTGAGAACTGTGTTTATATTCCCAGGTATGTCTGGAAAAATGTGGGGCTATAATCGGTGCATGGAATCTTCATCACAATCACTGGGTTCTTGTGGTAAGAAGACAGTTGTGTACACAAAATGTGCATTTCTTCATTACATGTATTTATAGAGGGTCATATGGTGGAATTACTCATCCACAAAATGCTTCATTTCATCTCCACTGTAGTACCTAAATGCCAACACACACACTGTGGTGCTTCTGGATCCACAGAAGGACAATGAGATGGTGGAATCAAAAGTAGCTGCTGATTGCTTTAGGTAATGGACAGTAATTAAAAATGGGGTTGCGGGTTCAAATGATACCTCCAGCATGACCATTGGGTCCCTGAGCAAGACCCTGAACCCGAAGTAGCTCCAGGGAGACTGCTTGTGAAGTTCGGAAATGGAAGTAGCTCTGGGTAGTAGGATCTGCTGAATTCTGTATATGTAAGACTAGATGGTTAGATATACAAATTGCACAAAAAGTCCTACATTCTGTTCTCTTCCTAGGAAAATTGTCCTACTTTTCCAGCAACTTTTTTGCCCTACGTAATGAGCGACTTAAAAAACAGGAGCTGTGTGGGGGAAAATGGAAACCAGCCACAGTTGCACACACATTACAAAAAGACAGCTGTAGTTGTGGGGTCTTTGTAATGGAAGTGAGTATTCACACCACAGGGATGTTTCTGTACCAGTACAACTTTCATTTAATGTGATAAAAGGTTCTATTGTTGAATAACCCCAAGTAAACTGTTGACAACAGATGGGCAAGCAGCTTATCAACCACTTTCCTCGGGTTCCCAGTTACATCATCATTCCAGGTGACATCATTCAATGCCGTGAGACTATGGCGATGGAAATACTCAGTGGTTCAGGTACACTGCAAGTAGTGGCCTTATGTTCTCTGTCTTCAATCAAGAACCATATCTACACTATCCCTGACATGATGTTATTGTTGGCTTGCAAGTCGTACCTGTAACGTCTCCCACTGCTAGAAATATAGCACATGTGATGTGGCATTGCACAGCCTGTGCAGATGAGTCTTCGTCATAAAGCAGCAGCGTACTTCAGGGTCTGAACCCAAAATGTGAGTGTTGTCAGGGTGCTGCACACTGGTGGTGGTTAAGGTGGCTTGGCACATGACTGGTGGGGTACCTTGGTGTCAGGCCAGTGTGCCTGGTGAGAGTGGATGTTTGTATGTGTGTGTGGCGTGTCGGCGGGGCTCAGCTTGGATGGGGCATATGTATATGGATATGTATATTAGGGGTGTGGCGATGGGCTCGGCCCGCTTCTTTACACACATGTCTGTGTCTCCACGCAGACCAACAACAAGGTCATCAAGTTCACAGATGATACGACGGTGATCGGACTCATCTCGGGCAAGGAGAGTGAGCTGGCATACAGGGACGAGGTGGAGCAGCTGTCAGAGACAAGGTCGACAACCAGCTCCTCAACACCACAAAAACAAAGGAGCTGGTCATTGATTTCAGGAAAAATAAAATAAGACATCCAGCCACTCATCATCGCCAGGGCATTTCTGGAGAGGGTATGAAATATTATGTAGCACTATATAACGTAGAATATAAGTATTATGATATTATTAATAAGCATGGCAAATACCCATGATGTATTCATTACAATGTAATCATTATAATGTAATCAACACAATGTAATCAACTGAGTATGTATTTGCACCTCATAATAGCCTAAGAGTTTTTTTTTGCTACTTTATCTTAGTCCAGAATCTATGATTATCCACCTTTATTAGTGTTATACCTTATCACTATGTCGATGGACAAATGTATCAACCCTCTAGTTAATGTGCAACAGGCTGAAGCTGCCAAGGTTTGCTACTGAAGGAAGGGATACTCCTGAGTTCACGGCTGAGTATTTTTTTTAAAACCAAGTATAGTTGGTCGCGCCACCATTATGTTCGGCTGAGGGACCAAACAGTACAAGAAATGATGGAGAAATTATCACCCAGGGGTGTGGATTAAGGGAGAAAACAATGGGCCTCATTCACCAACCGTTCTTACGAACAAATTTGTTCTTAAACCCCACGTACACACTTTTTTTTTACAGAGATTCTGACATTCACCAATGTTTCCTTATCTGAATTTGTTCTCAGCTAAGACCAGAATCTACGCACACTCAAGACCATTCGTACGCACATTTGAGTAATGATAGTTTGTTCAAAATAATTGGTTATAGTAGTTTTGCTCATTCTACAGTTCATAAAACGATAGTATTTTAATAATTTATGACAGTAAATTATAAAAAATATTTTAAAGTGTAAAAATTATTTTCATGGTAGTAACAGTGATCATGCTGATACATAGGTCAGAATCTTCGTTAAAAAAAGTATGTACGTTGGGTTTAAGAACAAATTTGTTCGTAAGAATGGTTGGTGAATGAGGGCCAATGATTGTGAATGGTTGGAGAGATGATGATGTTTAAGTGACGAGATATTGTTACATGATACGAACTGGTATAAAAATTGGTGTTAAACAATAATAAAAACTTCTACGTGTCCAGCGTTGGTTGTAACTTCATTCTTGCAATAAAGACTGAATTTGGATCTACACGAGTGGTTCCAGACTTCTGATTTGGCTGGGGAGGAAAACACCACAACAGTTTTAGATAATCCTGTCCGGGAACTTCCATGCATTTCCGTATAGTACAAATTGCCAGCTTTCCGGCAGTATATCACATGTCCCAGGGCAGGATTTCTACGTGCCACTTCCGTGGACTTTTAGTTTAAGATTATGGATGGCAGCTTCCACATGGTTACAGTGTACAGGGCGAAGTGCACATTTAGAAATCCTGCGCCGGGAACTTCCATGCATTTCATATAGTACAAATTGCCAGCTTTCCGGCAGTATATCACATATCCCAGGGCAGGATTTCTACGTGCCACTTCCATGTTTCAATATAACAGATGCTTTAATTGCAATATCCTTTTTCTTTTATTTATTTTGTGTATTAATTCTGATAAAATGGCTTGTAGAGTGGCAACCACGTTTCTACATACCTGCAGATATTTCACAGGAGTGCTTTCAAGCTGTACAGTATAGCTGTACTTATATGAGAAAATTTAATCAGATAACACCAAAACAGTTCAATAGTGCTTGGATGTGAGATCTACAGAAATACAGAATTACAATAAAATACTGACATGTTTGGTGAAAGACATATTTATTTATTGATTTATTATGATTTATTTTATTCGTCAGGAACAGGCATCCATGAACAGTGACGTTGGTAGCCATGGACATCCACATCTGTCTGACGGGACAAGAGAGGGGAAAAATGCAGATTATCCTCGACCAGAGAACGCTCAACAGATAACATATAGAACATTTTCACATGTTTAACAAATTAACAATGAAATTAATGTTAACATTAAGAACAATACGATTTCGGACAACCGTATTGTACTGACTGCGCAGTTGCACTGCAATGCTGAGCTCCTCGAATTTCTCTTTTGTTTACGCCCGGCGGAATCTGCATTTTACCCTCACCCCCAACCCACTGCTAACTTTACTCCGGTATGACACCGTGTGTACGAGTGTGAATGTGTTAGGAGGCATGTGTGTGCAAGTGTGTGCTTCCAGATAAAACATTTTTGAGCGTCAATACCGATATGCTACAATTATCATAACAACCAAAGTGACAATGATGGCCACAACAACAACTACAACAATTGCGACTGTGGTGAGACATTAAACAAGGGGGTTGAAGAACAGTAAGGGATATAAAGTGTACTGGCATTAATAACCCATATCCAAAGCCGTCTAGTGTGCGGCGTGCGGTAAAAACCTTTATTAACTGCCAAACTTTAAAGTTAGTTTGTTAAATGCGTGTTACCTTAGTCGGAAGTTGTTTCAGGAGAGCCAAGCAATGGTGTTCTGTGGCCTGTACTACGAAGGGGGTTTAACCAAATCAGACTTAACCCCGAGGTAATTTGCTAACGCAAGGTTGACAAAATCAGGTTGTCTCCATCGGGGCTAATCAGTACTACGACGCCAGTTGAGAAGTTGATTTGTTAAAACGGTGTTAACTGCATTGGAGTTTGTGCGCGTTCACATATATGGAGCACGTTCGGCAACGCAAGGCACCGTTTGACTCATAGCGCGATTTCCATATGTTTCACGGAGGAAGACGGCATGCTAATTATGCAGCGTTATGAGGAGTTTAAATCAACCCTTTAAAGAAAGTCCAATACCACTGCAGGTAACAAAAGCAGGCAGGCTTGTTGGCAACGTATTGAGGACAGAGAAAATGCATACGTGGTCTAAAATATCTCGACCGAGTATTAGACAATGAAGTAAGTGAAAAGAATTGAAATATACTGTAAATAATTACAGAGGCTAATACATGCGACACAATTCAGAAGTTACCTTTTATATGTTGCTAAGTAATGTAATGCTCCCTGAAGTTCCATTACTGTAATGTTACTCATAATGTAAACCTCCTCTCCTGGAGCCGACACCTTATCGTGGTGGAGGGGTTTGCGTGTTCCAATGATCCCAGGAGCTAAGTTGCCTGGGGCTTTATGCCCCTGGTAGGGTCACCCAAGGCAAACAGGTCCTGGGTGAGGAACCAGACGAAGTGCGGCTCAAAAGACCCCTCATGAAGAAAAACAATGGATTCACGTTTTCCCTTGCCCGGACGCGGGTCACCGGGGCCCCCCCCTGGAGCCAGGCCTGGAGGTGGGGCTCGATGGCGAGCGCCTGGTGGCCAGGCCTACACCCATGGGGCCTGGTCGGGCACAGCCCGAACAAGGCACGTGGGTCCCCCTTCCAATGGGCTCACCACCTGTAGGAGGGGCCATAGGGGTCGGGTGCAATGTGAGTTGGGCAGTGGCCGAAGGCGGGGACCTTGGCGATCCGATCCTCGGCTACAGAAGCTAGCTCTAGGGACATGGAATGTCACCTCTCTGGTGGGGAAGGAGCCTGAGCTGGTGCGCGAGGCTGTGAAGTTCCGACTAGATGTAGTCGGGCTCACCTCGACGCACGGCCTGGGCTATGGAACCAGTCTCCTCGAAGGGGGCTGGACCCTCTTCCACTCTGGAGTTGCTCACGGGGAGAGGCGCCGAGCAGGGGTGGGCATACTTATTGCCCCCTGGCTGGGCGCCTGTACATTGGGGTTTACCGCGGTGGACGAGAGGGTAGCCTCCCTTCGCCTTCGGGTGGGGGGACGGGTCCTGACTGTTGTTTGCGCTTATGCGCCAAATGGCAGTTCAGAATACCCACCCTTTTTGGAGTCCTTGGAAGGGGTGTTGGAGAGCGCTCCTCCCGGGGACTCTCTCGTTCTGCTGGGGGACTTCAATGCTCACGTGGGCAATGACAGTGAGACCTGGAGGGGCGTGATTGGGAGGAACGGCCCCCCCGATCTGAACCCGAGTGGTGTTTTATTATTGGACTTCTGTGCCCGTCACGGATTGTCCATAATGAACACCATGTTCAAGCATAAGGGTGTCCATATGTGCACTTGGCACCAGGACACCCTAGGCCGCAGTTCGATGATCGACTTTGTGGTCGTGTCATCGGACTTGCGGCCGCATGTATTGGACACTCGGGTGAGGAGAGGGGCGGAGCTGTCAACCGATCACCACCTGGTGGTGGGTTGGCTCCGCTGGTGGGGGAGGAAGCCGGTCAGACCTGGCAGACCCAAGTGTATAGTGCGGGTCTGCTGGGAACGTCTGGCAGAATCCCCTGTCAGGGGGAGTTTCAACTCCTACCTCCGGCAGAACTTCGCCCATGTCCCGGGGGAGGCGGGGGACATTGAGTCCGAATGGGTCATGTTCCGCGCCTCCATTGTCGAGGCGGCTGACCGGAGCTGTGGCCGTAAGGTGGTCGGTGCTTGTCGCGGCGGCAATCCCCGAACCCGCTGGTGGACATCGGCGGTGAGGGATGCCGTCAAGCTGAAGAAGGAGTCCTATCGGGTCTTTTTGGCCTGTGGGACTCTGGAAGCAGCTGATGAGTACCGGCGGGCCAAGCGGAACACGGCTTCGGCGGTTGCTGAGGCAAAAACTCGGGTATGGGAGGAGTTTGGCGAGGCCATGGAGAACGACTTCCGTACGGCTTCGAGGAGATTCTGGTCCACCATCCGGCGTCTCAGGGCGGGAAAGCGGTGCAGCATCAACACTATTTATGGTGGGGATGGTGCACTGCTGACCTCAGCTCAGGATGTTGTGGGTCGGTGGAAGGAATACTTCGAAGACCTCCTCAATCCCACCGACACGCCTTCCAATGAGGAAGCAGAGTCTGGGGACTTGGGGGTGGACTCGCCTATCTCTGGGGCAGAGGTCGCTGAGGTGGTTAAAAAGCTCCTCGGTGGCCGGGCCCCGGAGGTGGATGAGATCCGCCCGGAGTTCCTCAAGGCTCTGGATGTTGCGGGGCTGTCTTGGTTGACACGCATCTGCGGCATCGCATGGACATCGGGGGCGGTGCCTCTGGATTGGCAGACCGGGGTGGTGGTCCCCCTCTTCAAGAAAGGGGACCGGAGGGTGTGTTCCAACTATAGGGGGATCACACTCCTCAGCCTCCCTGGTAAGGTCTATTCGGGGGTGCTGGAGAGGAGGGTCCGTCGGATAGTCGAACCTCGGATTCAGGAGGAGCAGTGTGGTTTTCGTCCTGGCCGTGGAACAGTGGACCAGCTCTATACTCTCCGCAGAATCCTTGAGGGTGCGTGGGAGTTTGCCCAACCAGTCTACATGTGCTTTGTGGACTTGGAGAAGGCATTCGACCGCGTCCCTCGGGGAGTCCTGTGGGGAGTTCTCCGGGAGTATGGGGTGCCGGGCTGCCTTATAAGGGCTGTTCAGTCCCTGTACAACCGGTGTCAGAGCTTGGTCCGCATTGCCGGCAGTAATGGTGCGTTCGTTTTTCTCTCGGAACTCGGAAATTCCGAGTTGAGTGACATCACGTCCGACAATCTCCCGTTCGAGCTACCCACATCTCGGAACAAACATGGCTGCCTCCATGAACACGTTGCTGTGTGTTGTTGCTTTATATTTTAGCAGATTTGGAGTTTTTCAAATGAAGAAAATGGAGAAATTTAGATTTTTCCGAGAGACAAACAAGAAACACGAACTAGTCAAACCACATTAAAAGCTTTATAAAATATTTTAGTACATTCATAGCGATATTCTTCTTTCGAACAGTAAATAAACTACAAACAAACCAAGTCGCCATGTTGAAATTACGTCACAAGGGCAACTCGGGCAACAAAATCTTATCCGACTTCAACGTCATAAAAGGGGCGTGTTTCCGACGGGAAGTGATGTTTTTCGTGACGTATCGTGACGTTTTCATCCGAGTTCCGACTTGGAGAGAAATAATCGAACGCACCATCAGTCAGACTCGTTCCCGGTGAGGGTTGGACTCCGCCAGGGCTGCCCTTTATCACCGATTCTGTTCATAACTTTTATGGACAGAATTTCTAGGCGCAGCCGGGGCGTTGAGAGTGTCCGGTTTGGTAACCTCAGGATTGGGTCTCTGCTTTTTGCAGATGATGTGGTTCTGTTGGCTTCATCAGACCGCGACCTTCGGCTCTCACTGGAGCAGTTCGCAGCCGAGTGTGAAGCGGCTGGAATGAAAATCAGCACTTCCAAATCCGAGACCATGGTCCTCAGCCGGAAAAGGGTGGAGTGCTCTCTCCGGGTCAGGGAGGAGGTCCTTCCCCAAGTGGAGGAGTTTAAGTATCTCGGGGTCTTGTTCACGAGTGAGGGAAGGATGGAGCGGGAGATCGACAGGCGGATCGGTGCGGCGTCAGCAGTGATGCGGGCGCTGCATCGGTCTGTCGTGGTGAAGAAGGAGCTGAGCCAAAAGGCAAAGCTCTCGATTTACCAGTCGATCTACGTTCCTACCCTCACCTATGGTCACGAGCTTTGGGTAGTGGCCGAAAGAACGAGATCGCGAGTGCAAGCGGCCGAAATGAGTTTTCTCCGCAGGGTGGCTGGGCTCTCCCTTAGAGATAGGGTGAGGAGCTCAGTCATTCGGGAGAGACTCAGAGTAGAGTCGCTGCTCCTCCGCATTGAGAGGAGCCAGATGAGGTGGCTCGGGCATCTGCTTAGGATGCCTCCTGGACGCCTCCCTGGTGAGGTGTTCCGGGCATGTCCCACTGGGAGGAGGCCCCGGGGAAGACCCAGGACACGCTGGAGGGACTATGTCTCTCGGCTGGCCTGGGAACGCCTCGGGATTCCCCCAGAGGAGCTGGAGGAAGTGGCTGGGGAGAGGGAAGTCTGGGTTTCCCTGCTGAGGCTACTGCCCCCGCGACCCGACCTCGGATAAGCGGAAGTTAATGGATGGATGGATAATGTAAACCTAATGTTAACAATAACTGATCCGATTTCAAATGCAATAGTAAAGTGTACGTGGCAGCAAGTCAAGATGAAATTTAAAACATCATGTCAAGTGGTAGGGCTATGTATTTATATTTCTACTCATTATGAAAGATTTGTTGTGTCTATAGCCTCCACTTAATACCGTGTTTCTATGTTTTACAGCTAATAATAAAAAGGTGTCTGTTCATATGACACTTAATAGAAGGTGAGCCACTGTTTAACAAACATTTAAATGATTTACAACAGGACAAAGCAGAAGCAAATGTGTAGTGAGAAAACGACTAGGAACCTGTCACCGCGGTTATGTTAGTCTCATATTCCATATTCAGTTTTCTGGCTTTAATATCTTTACGGAAGTAAAGTGGGCGTTTTTAATGACAGAATTGTGATGTCCAGTACCCAGACATCGATGCACACCGATTATTTTTCAGCTTCAAAACATTTTGTGATTTGTGCCAAATCATGTTAATAGCTAATATAATATAGGTTCTTTCAGCTGTAATGACATGGTGGTTTAGTATTTTGGGCTCATGTCAACTGTTGCACACCCCTTTGTTTCCCAGATTGCTTTACATGCAAATTTTAATTATATTTTGAATGTTCGAATGTATCCGTATACTGTGCAGTCGACAATACATGAATGGATTAATAACTTTAAAACTAGACAAGACAGGCACATCTATAGTAAATTGTGCTTTGATCAGTGGACAACAGGGAACAATGCACACCCCTTGGGTTTTCAGAATAACTTTCTCTGTAACAGTTATTAATTAATACATTGTATGCATATTATATGCCATTGCTCCATTTCATACATATTAACAGAGAGAGCCCCTCGACACGATTCGTGCGCCAATGTCGTATGGATCATCCAGGTACGCCGGCATTGTCTTCGGAGAAATTGTAGTTGGATGGGCGGTGTTCATATAGGGCTGGCTTACGCAGAAACCTCGACTTAACCAAGAACAAAAACTGCTCGGAGCAGTTTTGAGACTTTGCGTAAATTGCCATGGCAACATGCCTCGACTATAACCTACCCACCTTTCGTAGTACGGGTTAATCGCGAAGTTACACCACACGTCATCAAGTTACTCGCAAAGTTACCCCGATAAGTCAGTAAACCCGCTTCGTAGTACAGGCCACTGGTCGCAAAACAGTTGTCCATTAACATAGTCTGTCTACCGCGATGACAGCCTGGGCTCCCTCCGCAATTAATTTTTTCCTGAGCGGGAACAATATTCTGCGACGATCCAGGATTTCTTTGGGAAATTGGTTGTTCGTCCGTTCCTCTGAGCTCCCTGCCTCGCCCTGCCTGACGAATAAAATAAATCATAATAAATCAATAAATAAATATGTCTTTCACCAAACATGTCAGTATTTTATTGTAATTCTGTATTTCTGTAGATCTCACATCCAAGCACTATTGAACTGTTTTGGTGTTATCTGATAAAATTTTCTCATATAAGTACAGCTATACTTGGCCACGATAGGTCTTGGACGCTGAGCTTCTTTCCTCACCCCTCCTATGCGGTGGACCCGATGAAACGTGATGTTGTTGACGGTGTCCCGAGGAAGTTTAAGTTGTTATTGTATGAAGTTTCTGATGGTAGCTTCTGCGTCTTCCTCTGCGCGCTCCGGAATTCCGGCGAACACTAAATTGTACCGCATACTTTGTGCTTGAATATCGAGCAGGGATATGGAGGGAAATCCCGGACATTTTTCAAAAGGAATTGCGTTTTCCATATGTGGACACATAAAGTGTGACATAATTCAAATGCAATTGCAAATTTTGCATTACCGTTCGCTTTTTCGGTTTCGCGAACGAACACTGACTGCCAAATTTCAAATTAAAAAGTCCATTTGCAGTTGCATTTCCCATGTCTTACAAGTCATGAGCCTGTCATATTTAAATAGCAAAATCAATTACCACGTCTGCTTTTTCACTTTCTCTGCGTCGCGTATGTAGCCTGCCAAAACTCAAATGCAATCGCAATTCATTTTGCATTTGAATTTCCGACGCATTACACGAAAACCTGTCAATTAGCGTCAGGGGTGGGTCTATACTGTGGGGCGTGATTGTATGGGGAGTGACGTCACTCGCAGTTGATGACCAAGAGGGGCGTATGGAAGTAAATTAATGATAAAAGTCGTTGATGAAAAAAACACGTTGAATTACACTTATCGAATAAAAACGCATTACATTAATGACGCTTTGAATTTTTGGGGACTGTAATTTAATATGTGCATACATTTAAACATTGAACATTTCAACTGAAAACATTTCAATTGTAATTTCATTGCTTAAATATTCAGTACAAAAATATTCGGCTTCCAAAAGTCAGTTCCAAAAGATACGTATTTTAAAGTGCATGTTTATAATTCAACCACATGAATTCAGTTAATTTAATTTCGCCTCAAGATAAATTTCAAAAGAACAAATTCAGATGAAAATATTCCATGTGTTTTATTCGCATCTTTATTATTCAAGCAGTAGCATTCAGTCCTCTTATTTCTGCTTTACAATATTCAGTCCCGTTATTTTAGCTGTTTCAAATACGCTGCCACAATTTCAGTGGTTTAAAATACGGTCCGAAATTCAACCCTCTACATCCAGGACTAGCAGGATGAGCGATAGACTGCCAATAGAGTTCTCTTCGATAGAGTTATCTACGATAACTTACTGCACTCCCAACTAATAGGTTTTTATGTAACCCACATAACAAAATTTGTCTGGCCCACTTGTGGGCCACACCCTTGCCTCAGTTCTGGCCCAAGTCTGCCTGGGTCCCCGGCCCAAAACTGGCCCAAACAATGAAAACCGAGACTAATAATTTGCTTTGGCCCAGATCTGGCCCACACACTGTAAAATGACTCCTATTGTTTCTGTTGGCCCAGACCTGGCCCGCACACTGTAAAACTAATCTGACTGAGTGTCAGCTGAGTGCCGGCTTGGTCCCCGGGCCAGATGTGGCCCATAAACTGCCATAAAGTGCTCAAAATGAAACACAAATTCAAAATTAGTAATCCATTTAAAAATACAAGGTATTTTTTATTATAAGAAATATAATAATTAACAAAAATGAATTACAACAAACAACCTACATTACAAAACCAATAACAAACTTTTCAATAAGACAAATTTGCGCAATTTTTAAAATATGTAAACATTGCTTAAATTTTGTCTCACTCACACTTGCACACACTCACTCACACACTAAAGACTTTCCCTCATGAGTTGTCTTCTTTTCTGCCTGCCTTCTCGGTCAGCTGCCAGCTGAAGCCACCGCTTTATTGTTGCCTCAATATCCGCTTCTGCTGCGCTACAGTCAAAGGGTTTCTCCGAACTGCAGCTAGGTATAAATGAATGCACACCGTAAGGGCATTATGGAGGTCTTAAGCATCAGTTAAACATGTCATCTGAGAGAGACCTTCTGTACTGTATGTCCAGACAAATATACTGACCAATCACTACCTCTCTCAGTTTAAGGGAGGCCAAAGAAGTCTTTCCATTAACACCCCTCCAGTTGAGCTTCTTTGCCAGCGTGTTTGAGAACGCCTTCCTTAATACACGCCAAGTGCAGTCACGCACATCAGCCCCACCAATAAGCCCCAAAATGTTTACCTGAAACAGATTTTAAATGAAAACAAAAGGGATTCACAATTATTTATCATCAACTGTGTGAGAAAAGCAGCATTAATGCTGTTATGCCCTGTGAGTGCCATCCCACATAGCAAAATGAGTCTGAACTGGATCCGGGCCAAATGTTCTTCAGAAACCGTTGCAGATCCGTAAACCGCATCTGGCCCGGTGTCTTTTTGCACAACGGACCAGTACCAGTCCGAATCCGCTTTCCAGATTTGAAACAGATTTGGGCCATATCTGGCCAGCTTTACATTGAATATTATATTACCAAATCTGGCCCGTATTTGCACCAGAGTCAAAAGGTAAATTCAGATCTGGTCCGATTGTGGCTCATACTCATTTTTCCCAGACTGACTGCTGACCACTTCTGCTCCAGGATCCTAAGTGAATTGGTACACTATCTAATCTAACCTAATATAGAATACATGGAACACTCAAATTGACCCTGTTCATCTTCAAAATTTTATTGTAAACATAACATGCAAAAAGTCACATTTTGCAAATTAATTAAATAGAACATTTTTAAGACATAAAAGGACAAACATTTAACAAATTTATGCTCCACTGAGCATTCAACCATCCTGTCCAGGTGTGGAAGCCCTAAAAAAACAAGAAAAAATATAAAATTTTGTGCACCAATACATCATGGCAACTGATTTCATGATAATTTTTACCTATGACTGTACAATATGTCCATTTATCTTCTCAGTCATCACAGCCTCGGTGTAGGAGCCTAAATGCATTTCATATGATTTGAATAATTAACAGTAGATAATATTGATTCAAGGTTTATTAGTTTATTAGTTTATTCAAGTTTATTAGTTTGACAAATATGACTTAAAATGTTAAGATTTATTGGATCTACTTTGTAATGTTTAAAAACAGGACTTTTAATGTAGTTCTGATGGACACTATTGGGGTGCTTTTATTATGATAAGGGGGCGGGGGATAGGTGGTAGGAGAGAGAGAGGTTAGATTGGAGCAGATGCTCTCGAATTTTGATATAAATGTATTTATTTTATTTTGTGGATAAAATTTTATGTTTGTAATATTAGTTAAAGACTCGAAGTAAACAGTTAAGTTTTGCGAAGCAGTTTCTTGTAGTTTTATGGAGTGGATTGGGACGGGAGAATCTTTCGAGCGTCAAGCTCAGCTTCAATAGGAACACAAGAACCTACACTCAGTATGTTTCCCAGAGTAACAGTTATTATTAGTTATACTGGTGAAACAGTGATACAGCCTGCAGTATTCCCACCAAACAAAAGCATTTTAGGGATAGAATTATCATTACTATTAATCATTAGGCTTTATGACATCTAAATTTATTAGTTTATTTAAGTATTAGCACCTGTCATTGCTTTCCCTTGTCCCTGTAGCATTCTACATCATATTCACTCATTCTATAATGCTTAATATTTAAACTAGTTTATCACAAACATAGGGCTGCAACAACTAATCGATTTAATCGATTAAAATCGATTATTAAAATAGTTGCCAACTAATTTAATAATCGATTAGTTGGGTCTACGTTATTATACACATAAGTACAGTGGCAACCTCCTAATTTGGGAGCAGTAAGCTAACCAAAGCCGCGGTGGCAGTAATGCACATAAACCGATGCCGACCGCCATAAAAGAAAAAAGTAAATGCACATAAACGCCATTTACGCACCTTTTAAATTTACAAAACAGCTTTTACTCACCTTTTTTAAGATCACTAATGTTAATGATATAGTTACCCACCGTTTTTTCTGCTGTGCATATAGTTTACCCACCTTAAATTTCTTGTTACCACTACACCACTGCTTCATTTCTTCACGATAGAAATTTATAGTAATATCAAATGTTGTAGTACTTAAGACCAGTTTTTGAAGGTCTCGATCTTGTCTTTGAAGCAGCCGTATTTGTACTCGTTCTTGTCAAGGACTCGGGATTTTATTTCGAGACCATAACTCTGAGAATATTCTTATTAATGAGCCGTTTACTGTCGGATTGGATAACTAATAACTGCAACCAATGGCGTTACTGCCGGCCGCGTTACCCGCCCCGTCCCTTCACACACGCACATGTGTTTAAATGAACGCAGGGGAAGTCGTGGTTGTCAACACAATCAGCTATTATGGGGCTAGAAATGCGGCTACATACAGTATACCACAACGTGTTTACCCTACCATTCTATTAGGTGGGCGCCCCAAGTAAATTTTATTTAATTTAATTTTCTATATAGCTCCAGATCGCAACAGAAGTCATTTAAGGCTACCTTTCCGATAGAACAGGTTTATATCTTGTCCTTTTATTAAACAAACTAAATAGCCTTATGTTATTTATCTTATTTACAGTTCATCACTGTAGTATGCTGAAACAACCGGACACGTTTTAAAACAAAATTTGCCGCCTGCCGTTCACGGGTTTTTCGTCACCAATCGTCTTATTTGCGTTGCTCAGTAATTTTTAGCGTAAGATGCGGAAAAGGCTTTTTCTTCGCAATAAATGTTTACTTTATTTGTCCGTAATAAATGCAGACAGACTCGCTGGCGTGCTCTCTCCCCCTGTCATATATGTGTATCAACATTAAATAACATTAGACAATTATTTAATAATATTCTTAGTAGCAGCAGCGGTAGTCTGTGCTTTTACATTGAAAAACTGGAGTACTGAATACATTATCTAAAGCACCATGCTGGTTGCACTTTATAAAACAAGATTTTGTGTATTTCATTACGTTGATTCAGCTGCTACAAATTATTAATTTTTTTTGTATACTCTTAATGTAGCATACATTTGTTTTTTATGTGAGTTGCTGGAAACAACTTTTGTACAAAGACAGACTGGGTTATTAAAAATTGCTGGAAATCAAATAGTTTTTTGCCCCCCCCCCCGATTAATCGATTAATCGAAAAAGTAATCGACAGATTAATCGATTATCAAAATAATCGCTAGTTGCAGCCCTACACAAACATAACACAGACCAGTAAAGTTGGTAAGACTGATAATCTGAAATTCTATAATTATTCAATTGAGCAAAGTTCAGACTCATATGGTTTCACTAAAAACACTAAAGAATAGAATCTCACTCTATTGTTGATTATGTCCAAAGGCAGATGTTTATAAAGGTCATTCATTTTATAAAGGTCAGAACCGGATTTAACAGGTTCTCCCCGTGTCTGCTTCGGTTTCTAGTTGCTTTCAACAGAACATGTAGTAGAAAATTTTCTAAACTGGCCTAGTGTCAATACATGTGTGGTCACACTCCTGTGTCCAAGGTGGTCCCTGTCTAGGACCCCATATACCAGTTGTTTTAGACTAGATCACTGCATCCCTTAATTGAATAGAGCTGTCATAGATGGTGTGTTTGGTTCAGAAATGGGAAATCTCATGACTATAGAAGACATGATTATGGACACTGAACACCATAATTAATGAAACCTGTGTTCAGGGGTCCAATTACTCTGTTCGTCACCTGTAACGCTCCCCGCGTCCACATCCACGGTCAGATGCAAGGTTGAACCATTGGATTGCATGCTTATTTATCTCCATTTCTGTGGCATTGCTGCTCACTTTGCATGCTCGAACAGCTCCTAAATGGGGAAAAAACAGATATATGTGGAGTTTATCCCCTTCATCTGGAACATACAGTGCTCTGTCTGGGCCTTATTGTTTATTAAGACTGGTTATTTTCATATTTTTTTGTCCATTATAATCACAATACTGTTTTTCATTGGGCACAACATGACTGTCAGGAAGCTAGGGCTGTACAAACCAAACCGAGAAATGTTCAAACTGATGCGTTGCTAATATATATTCCAAACACACGCATTTTAAACCATAACATAAAAATGTTGGTAATACTTACTAAACAAAAGTGTCTTCAGATTCATTACACTGAATTTCATTTTTTGGTTGGCTCCCTTCCAACTGATTTTTTTCCCAACACTGTTGCTGAACATGTGACCCAAGATGTTCCACGTTACCTTCTTCACATCTTGCCCTCCTAGTGATGATAAAACTTTGAGCTGTAAAATAAAAAATGCAAAGTCATATTTAATAATAATATGGATGATATTAAATACATAGCTATCCCCTGCTTTATGAATGCCCTTTACAAAAAAATGCTTTTACGAAAGACATTTTTAAATACCTGTTTTTTTCTAAATAATTTTTATTTTAGTAATGAATGAGAAGAGACAAAAAACCAGGTCTGTGAGAATCCATGCTTTTATTTTGTGCTTCTGTTTCCGAGATGTGTCACTGCTACTGGCAAGTTGAACTCCACTGTAATACATTATTTTTTGCTTTATCTAAGCTGTGCAGTTACATCATACCTTCTTTGATTTTTTGGGGTCTGGGAACGCTCAACTTTTCCCCAATAGAAATTAATGGGAATTGCTTCTCTGCTTTACGAAAATTCAGTTATGAAATGTTTTGTTTCCAGTATTTATAAATTTCCAACTTATTCACAGCGTACTACTCATATGTTTAAGCTTAAATGTTACATTAAGACATTGCTAGATGTTAAAACAGAGCACAATGTTCACATAAAAATCAAATATGAAATACTAAATTTACTACCAGACTCTTTTTGGCTCCAGTCTTTGCAGAATCAGCTAGCCATGCTTCCATTTGCTCCACTTCCTCAGTGGTGTTTAATGGGAACTGCAACCCTTCTGGCATCTCTAGAGACTCCTGACACTCTTGGTTTTCGAAGACCTTTGAGTTCAGGTTATTCAGCATTAAAATGATTTGGCTTTGTTGGTGCTTGACCTGCTCCAGAAGAGTGAGCATATGCAACTGGGCAGCTGTAATATGAAAAAAGAGTACATCAGTAGGTTAAAGCTACAAAACAGTGATGCAAAAATTGTGCTATAAAAACAATAGCACTGGGGACAGAAAATGTAGTAAACTGTTCCACAGGAATATAACTGAATATAACAAATTGACAGGGATAAGACAACTGTCAAACACACCAAGAGAAATCAAACACCCTCTGTGCCATAAAAAGGGTGTGGCATAAAGGACCTAATATTTGCAACACAAATAAGAGGCAAGTCTGAAGGACTATGTCAGCTGTGTAGGTGATTAAAAAACACACCTGTGCAGGGAATTTGTCCAGTTCCAGTTCTGGCCACTCTGCAAGTTGGGTGGAAAAGATGTTGACCGTCCAAAGTGGTGGTGTTCATCTCGGGGAGAGACAGCATGTAAGTAGGCTGAGCTTTTGCTGCTACTGGAGGTGTCACCTGAGGAGCGACATTTGGTGGTGGGGGAATGGGAGGAGCCTGGACTGAGGTACTTGGCAGGCGAAGAGCTGGAATATAGTCCCGTGGTTTCTTGTGAGGGGCTTTCATCTCAGTATCATCACTATCAAAGTCAGAATCTCCTAAATAGTGGCTGAAAGCAGAAAACACACAAATGTAAGCCACATTTTAATTAAGAATACAGGGAAACACTTTAGATACTGCAAAAAATCATTAGTAAACATTATCAAAAAATTCAGTATTATGCTATTCATTTTTGTACCTAATTACGTAACCTAACCCTAACCCAGTTAGGTTGTTTAAGACTTATTACTATTTATAAATCACTTATTCATTAGTTAAATTATTTAGCAGTAACTAAAGTTTCAGAAAATACAAATGCAGAAATCAATCAATTTTGAAGCAGTAATACTAACACAGGTTTGGGTTTTCTCCGAGGTCTTGAGTCTTCTTCGTCATCCTGTTCGGACTGCATGTCTGATGTGCTGCAAGTTAAAGATTTTTTCATTGCTTGGCGTGCCTGCAAGTAGTTGTCTGAAACACAAATTTTCACAATGCCAAACAAATCAATGTGTTAACACCACTAATAAAATAGTAACAGTAGTAGTAAGTTTGTTAATGTTGTCAATCATTCTTAAGTAAACAAAAGGTTAATTTTAATTTTAGGATTTTCAACATACAATCTGATTTCAGAGCTGAACATACCACATGACTGAAACCGTGCAGTCATGCTGGTCCCAGTCCTCGCCCCAGCCTTTCCCTTTGCTGAATTGCTTTGTCAATCCTTTTGTCACTTTTATAGTTAGGCCACATAGTCTCTCCTATGGAACTCCATAGTGTTCAAAAGTATTATGAAATATATGAGAATGATATTGTGAAATACAACTCATTATTGTGAAATATATTGCATTCTGTTATATAAATGTACCTATTATTATGAAATATTTCATATTTTTATTTTTCAAAGTCAGTATTTATTTCATAATGCCGTTTTTCATCATTTCATGATGCCGTATTTCATCATTTCATGATACCGTATTTTATCATTTCATGGCCGTATTTCATCATTTCATGATGCCGTATTTCATCATTTCATGATGCCGTATTTTATCATTTCATGGCCGTATTTCATCATTTCATGATGCCGTATTTCATCATTTCATGAAATTTCTTCGTCTGTCAATCAGTGTCAGTGGGTTGGACCTGCACGCCTATTGGCTCATCCTTTAACATCGATTAGTTTTCCTGCATACCTGCTCGGCGGACCGCTGTTACAGCTAGCAACAACGTGCTAGGTGAAAAGTCATGGAGGATGGCGGACTGGCATGAACTTCATTCAGTTCTGCTTATTTTAGCAGATCAGATAGAGAGGGATAATTTACCCGTAGATACGGTTTTGAATCGTTTAGATTAAGTTTTTGAAATGCTTGGGATGATAATTGCTCTTCAAGGTGTTAGCATCGATGATACCATTGTTGATAGTTTAAGAGCAATTGAGCACCGTGTCCGTTTGGAATACGCACAAGAGAGAGATAGAATACCGCTTATGTCAAAGTGACAGGTTGGGTCAAAGGTCACAAAGGTCAAATAAATCAAAAAGTGACAGGCGGTGGGTGCAAGCCGGGTGACGTCATGAGGTAGTGGGAGGGGGGGTTTTTTTTTTGGCTGTGAGCCAGTTGAGCGTTGGGATAGGGGTTTATTTGTATATAGTTTATTTATTTATTATAATTTAATTATGTATTATTATTTAATTATTTATTATTATGTAATTATTATTATTTTATATTGAGTAGAGTGCTTATGAGTGTGGTGTTTTGTCTGCATCCAGCGGGTGCCGAGCAGGGGGGACTGAGCAGGGGGGTTGGTGCGTTAAGGTCCCAAACACTGGGTCTGAGTGGGGGTGGGTTACCTGATGGAGTGTGAGCGTACGCTGTACCACCGTGGTAAGGTCCGTGGCTTTGGAGAATCTGTAGAAAAGGGCTCTGAGAGAGCGATGCTGTGTCTGTTGCGGTACCGTGGTAAGGTCCCATGGCTTTGGATAATCCGCAAAGGACTCGGAGAGAGCGATGCCGGAGAGCTGAGAGTTGTGCTGCGCGAGACTGAAAGAAATCCTGTGAGAATGACCAAGTTGGAGCTAAGAATGAGAGGAGGAGCTGGGTCTGACGTCCAGTAAAAAAACGCTTAGCAGTAGTTTGACCGTCTGTGTGTGTATGTGTGTGTGTGTGTGAAAGCCGACACCCCCCTGCAGCAGTAGCAGTTTGGCCTTGTGTTTTTCCTCATGCAACCTATGTACATCCCGATAGGTCAAATCCCGGTCAAACTGTAATTTGGGGCACAGATCAAGTTTGACACTTTGTATTTCAGTAAATTTTGTTAAAAGTTTTGTCTTTTCCCCCCGACTCCCCGCCACACATCAAGTTTGACATTTTGTATTTCAGTAAATTTTGTCTTTTCCCCCCGACTCCCCCCATACCGTCTGCGCAGTTAAAATGTACATCGAAATAGACATCAGATAAAACTTGACAGGACGTATATTTCTCCTTAAAGAATCCTAAAAAGTAAGCAACCCCAGAAATTTTTAGTATGCCGAGAAGGGTTTCACTCCTTTGGTAGACACAAGTACCCCACACCCCGTATCATCAAGGCATTGCCCTACTGGAAAGAGAAAACTACATGGGACCTGCATAGAGTAAGTATATTATTTCTTTTACGCGTGTTTTATGATATTTTACGCGTGTTTTATGATAAACACAATACAATAAAATAACTTAAAATAATTATTTTATTTTTAGAGATTCAGCTATTTTGGGTTTGTTTTTTTTTCTCTACGGGAGACACTGCGGATAGAAAACTCCATATAGTGAGTATATTATTTCTTTTATACATATGATAAACGCTATACATTAAAAATAACTTATTCTAATAATAGGTATTCTCTATTATTTTATGTACAAGAGAGACGGCACGGACCGGTCAAGAGAAAATCTACGCAAGACCTGAATCAGCAGGTATGGATGGAGCAACACCCCCCCTCCTATACCTGAAGCGCTATTAAATGAAATAGACAACATCAACAACGCTAATAATGATGAAAATGATGCGGTTTACTTTGCTCAACACGACTCGCCACCCGCAGCGTCTGGTGAAGCGACGGCCCAAGAGCCCTGTTTGCTACCATCCTTAGAGACATTATTAATAACCTTCCGGTGCTGATAGGGTCGGCACCGACCCATTTTTAAGTTTAACATGCATAAAAGCACCACATATATTTGTGCATACTCTTAAAACAAAAGGCTCCATATTGAACCTTTTAGCTTGGTACATATATGACACTCCTTGGACATTCTCAATTAAAAGAAATGGCACCTTTTTGAAGGCAATGGTTATATTTCCTCTGGTTAGAACCCCTATAGTTCTATATAGCACACCCAAGAACCTTTTTTTTCGAAATATATACTGCATCAAAGTTTTTTGACTTTGTCAGGAATCTCTATTTAAACTAAATAAATTAAAACAAAATCAAGGTAAGGCATCCCCACACATGTAAGGTAAGATAAGACCAGTTCAGTTTATTTATATAATTCTCTAGAGGTTTATTTTATCATTATTTTTTATTGAAAACGAGAGGAATGCTGTCAAAAGAAAGGTCCAGAAAGCCACACCAAAAATATTAAAACCAATCTTTTCATGGATAAGGAAGCCTAACAAGGTAACCAAGAAGTAAGAAACAAATTGGATGATAAATAATTGTTTTGAGGGTATCTTATGGCTGATGTACTGTAAGACACGTGCTGCTTGACACCGACCCGTCTAACATAAGAGACAGGAACAGAAAGCTAACATAGGCCGAAGGTTAAGCGTGTTAAATGAAAGGCAGCGGGATAATTCCCCATAATGCCGCACTATAACAAAATCAAACGCGACGTGAAAACGTTTAATAGACCTCAATAAAAATGTCAGGGACGTCTACGACAAACGCAGATTGTTGCCTAGTGGGGAAACTGCCTTTTGGATACCGAAATGTAAAACTAGCAGCATCGCAAAAAGGGTGTTGTAAGTCTTTAAAAATATTTCATCGAATGAATTTGTTAGTGTAACATGAAAGTGTTTCAAAGATGTACAGATGTTTTAAAATGTAATATGAAAGTTTTTCAAAGTAAGATGTACAGATGTTTTAAAATGTAACATGAAAGTTTTTCAAAGTAAGATGTACAGATGTTTTAAAATGTAACATGAAAGTTTTTCAAAGTAAGATGTACAGATGTTTTAAAAAATGTAACATGAAAGTTTTTCAAAGTAAGATGTACAGATGCTTTAAAAATGTTCGGGTGTTTTATTTTCTAGACGCGTTGTACAAAAACGGTTTGTTATGTGTACGCAGCGCAAGCATGTTTGTACAAAGTTTTATGCATTCATTTTGCGAATCAGTTTTGAAATCTAATATGAACGTGGCTTTTATTTTACAAAAACAAAGTTGCAAAAAATTTGTAGGCTCTTTATCAAAGCAGATTTTGTTAATATAACATGAAGTTTTTTTTTATTATTTTCAAAGTTGCACAAGGGTTTTAAAATGTAACATGTACACGTGTGTTTTATTTTTCAAACTTGTACAAAAACGTGTGTGTACATTTATCAAATGAGTTTTAAAATGCAACATGTACAGGTATTTTATTATTCAAAATAAAAGTTGTACATACATTTTGTTATATGTATGCAGCACGGTCATGTTTTTAAAATGTGCTAATATTTGCGGGATGGTGGGAATAAAGCGTATTTAAAAGGGGTACCTCTCGTGGAATCTACCAATCTTTAGCAGCTTTTGAACCCTGAGCCACACGGGGACTGGGGTTTTTAACCGTGAGACTCGACACCTATAGCTACGCATTAGATCCTTACTTCAGCAATGGTCCCCATGTACCCAGTGTAGGGTCAGGTCCATCGCAAGAGAATGTCTCCGCCGTGAAAGAACGATCCACCAGCATTTTGTGTATCAACGAATCTGTAATCATTCTTTCCATTCATTATATGCTGAGTTTTCCAAAATTGTTTTTTAGCTGAAGCATCAAAAGCTGTAACTTCGAGTGCACCTGGTTTAATAGCATTTTATTTATAACAGTAGGAGCTTGTAAACTGCATTTAGCGGTCGCATGAAAACACATTAAAAACTTTAAAGAATAAAGCTTTAGTTATTTTTAATAAAGACGGCTTTCTAGTAAATGGTTTTCCTACAAGGTGACCCCGCGGCCTATACTTAAGACATCCGGGCGCCTGATTTGAGATGTTTACTGAGGACGGTATGTTAAGTTAACAGTGGTGACTGAGCTGCACCGTGTTTGACTCTTAATGAAACTTAGACCTAATTCAACAGAACCAGTCGTCATCCACTTTGCAGTGAGATTTCTGTGCGAAATGTGAACAAAGATTCATTTTCTTACTTTACCACTTATCGGATAACAAGGGAAATGGCAGCGGCAATAACCTACACAGTTATTTGTTCCTTCCATATGTATATATATAGCACCGCAGAACGTTTTGCACTTTTTTGCACTATTTGTTTATTGTTTGTTGTGTGTTCTACATGCATGTTTGCACTGGAGGATCTGCTTTTTATTCTCATTGTACATGAGTATAGTGACAATAAAAAGGCATTTCATTCATTCATAATATGTCGGACACAATGGCTCTGAGCACCAGGGAGTCCGCCGTGAGGCGCACGAGCTGCTAGCTGATGTAATGCTGCGAACGGTCGGGGCTCTGACATTCTTAAGGTGCGGCTATCTATCCCCGAGACACTTTAGCCAGGAGCGTGTATATTTGCGCTTATTAATGCTGCAGTGTCAGGGTTTTGCTGACTCTTATAGGAAGCTGGCTAGCAATAACATTTTTAGCTGGTCTTTTTCATTTAGTACATACACGGTTTAGAAGAAAACCTAATCACCATTAAAAAAAATAAATAAATAAACGTACAAAACTATTGAAATCCCCCAGAAGCATGTGCATATTTTTCTGGTTTGCATGTTGTGTGTGTGTGTGTGTGTGTGTGTGTGTGTGTGTGTGTGGTTACCTAAGCACAGTCGGCCTAGTGTTTGATAGGTGATGGAGAAGCGTACGGTCGTGGGGACAATAAACTACATGCGCCTATGCCAACATGTGTTTAAGTATAGCGACAAACATGGACGCTTTCTTTAACGTAAAACAGTTAAAGGCTCATACGGTTTTGTTTACATTTTTATTTTTTTAATTTCAAGTAGCCTCTAATCACCTTACATTAGTTCTGATTTACTGTAGTCACCAATCAGAGTATTTTAAAACAATGGCACTGAAATGTCACCACATGTTAAAGCTAACAAAGTAACATGATTATATCAGCGGAACAAACCAGTCGCCGGTACGTATAGACAGATCATGTGTTGCTCAACAATCGACAGCATTTTGAAATCTATTTGTATTTAGACAAATATATTGGGAATAAAGCGTTGTGTTTTAAAAGGCAGACATTGAGGTCGAATTTAAATTGGTCACAATTGTATTGTTTTCCGCAGCTAGAAGTGTCGGCTGAGGTTGATTTTAATTGGCATGTCAGTTTAGGATTCTTGCAGTAGAAGTTATGTAGTGAATTGCGGTACTCTGAAATTAAGTGATATGTGTATTAGAATCGTGAAGCGTCATCTTCCTTTGTTTTAGGTTCACCCCGGGCATTTTATGAATTGTAATGTAATATCAGACAGTGTGTGATGAATTTCTGAAGGCCTGTTATAGGCCTATATGACAATTTCGTGGAAACGTCTCATGGAAAAATGTAGTTGCAGTTTGTCAGGACTAAAGACTGGCTAATGTGACATGGTGAACAAGTCCTGTGGTTAAAGAATGCCGGCCTGTTGCTTAAAACATTGTGTTGTATGCCGAATGTTTCTTGCCCATAGACTACATGTTGCTATACTGTTCCTTTATAATATTCAACTATTATTTTTTAAATCATTTAATGAAATAGGTAAATACCTCATCATTGATGACTATGGTCCACCTGAGTGACAAGTAACCCGTCCTGGACAGAGGTTTCTTCAAGGCCTGTTGTGGGAACCCCATGGTGTAGGATTAAGAGAAAGAATACAGGGAGTGGTACAAATGAGCAGTTGTCCTGCCCCCTTTTACTCATTTTGGATGCTTAAATTACTAAATTGTGATTTTAATGCTCATCTGTATGATTCTATGGTCTGAGCGAGTCTCCAGTACTACATGAATGGTAAACTTAAAAACTCTACTTCTCTTAGCTTAATGATATTTTCTTTTACTGTGTACGATTGGTAGAAATGAAAATCGTGATTTGTCTCTCAGCTTGTGTGTGTGTGTGTGTGTGTGTCTGTGTGTGTGCGTGCGGTGTGTCAACAATGGCAATTATTCACTAAATTCTAAACAAACCCACATATAAAACCCCCTCCCCACCCACCCCAGACACCTATAAAACACAGCATTCTTGCTCTCACCCCCCACTCATTTTGTGAAAAAGCATGTCTGTTGCCAAGACTACAGCTCGTGTCTTGAGTCGTACATACTATGACCCCAGCCACCCGGGGTCATACGGAGGGGCCTCCAGACTGCAGAGAGCCGTGCAGGAAGATACGGGGGAAAAAAGTGGCTACTGATGACATCAGAGAGTGGCTGTCTATGCAAGACAGTTATACTTTACATAAGCCGGCTAAAAAGAATTTCCCCAGGAGCAGAGTGTTTAATACCGAGAGCCATGTATCAGCGGCAGGCCGGTTTATGCGACATGCAAGGGCTGGCGATGTACAACTACCCCATTATGTCACCCTTAAGCAGGCAACATGTGTACCACCCTGTATAATCTATCTACGCCACCAAATGACCCAGGGTTTTGATGGCGTAAAATAAACACGGTCAAGTACTTGTTAGCAATAACGACACAATGTTTTCATGACTCAACTCATTTTATTTAGAAAGCATATAAAAATGAGCAGCCAATCACATTTTGACAGACGTTTACACACCAGCCATAGGGTGCTCGCATGTGTACAAATTGCAGAAATCATTAAACGCCTCATCTACAGCATACTCACAATCACCGTCTTCAGCGAAGCGTTTCAGCTCGCGCAATTTGGCCCGTACATTAATTTGGCCTTTAAGTTCAGAAACTAACACATCGATTGATGCATGTATTTTTACAGGAGCGGTATGAGGGTGAAACATGGCCACCGCCTTTGTGATAATATGTTTAAGCCGTGGCCTATACAGCTTTTTGAACAGCTTTTCAAAATTGTTAAAGAAATAAAACGGTACAGGTTCATAGCGACACGTGTGCTGAAGCAGGCTAGGGTGTTTCACAGTACAGCCGATACAGGTCGCCTTCAAGTCATCTTCGATTAGCCGATCCAGAATAAAGGCAAGTGACCCTTTGATTATCTTCATGGCAGCTACGGTGATGCCGCCACACCCAGAATCTCCAGATAATGATGGAGCCGCAAAACGATCGCGGAAATCATCCAACATCGATGCAGTAACCCGCGATGTATCCATTAGGGCAGAGTCCGCACGCGGAGGTTGTGACTGGAACAGAACCCCATACGGGCACCATGATGCGGCCTGCCGCGGAGTGTATTGAGGAAGCTCTGGTGGCGTTGTATCCATTCGCTGTCCAAAAGTATAGAGGGTCATGGATGGGGATCGCTGGGGGTTAAGTTGAGGAGAAGACTTGTTGTGCTGTATCGACCCAAAAGTAAATTCAGACATGTCCTCCAGGAAAAGGGCTGGTGTCTGGGGAGGTTGGGGAGGGGGTTTTATATGTGGGTTTGCCGTAAGGAGATACTTTAACCCGTCGTTGTACATCGCCAGCCCTTGCATGTCGCATAAACCGGCCTGCCGCTGATACATGGCTCTCGGTATTAAACACTCTGCTCCTGGGGAAATTCTTTTTAGCCGGCTTATGTAAAGTATAACTGTCTTGCATAGACAGCCACTCTCTGATGTCATCAGTAGCCACTTTTTTCCCCCGTATCTTCCTGCACGGCTCTCTGCAGTCTGGAGGCCCCTCCGTATGACCCCGGGTGGCTGGGGTCATAGTATGTACGACTCAAGACACGAGCTGTAGTCTTGGCAACAGACATGCTTTTTCACAAAATGAGTGGGGGGTGAGAGCAAGAATGCTGTGTTTTATAGGTGTCTGGGGTGGGTGGGGAGGGGGTTTTATATGTGGGTTTGTTTAGAATTTAGTGAATAATTGCCATTGTTGACACACCGCACGCACACACACAGACACACACACACACACACACACAAGCTGAGAGACAAATCACGATTTTCATTTCTACCAATCGTACACAGTAAAAGAAAATATCATTAAGCTAAGAGAAGTAGAGTTTTTAAGTTTACCATTCATGTAGTACTGGAGACTCGCTCAGACCATAGAATCATACAGATGAGCATTAAAATCACAATTTAGTAATTTAAGCATCCAAAATGAGTAAAAGGGGGCAGGACAACTGCTCATTTGTACCACTCCCTGTATTCTTTCTCTTAATCCTACACCATGGGGTTCCCACAACAGGCCTTGAAGAAACCTCTGTCCAGGACGGGTTACTTGTCACTCAGGTGGACCATAGTCATCAATGATGAGGTATTTACCTATTTCATTAAATGATTTAAAAAATAATAGTTGAATATTATAAAGGAACAGTATAGCAACATGTAGTCTATGGGCAAGAAACATTCGGCATACAACACAATGTTTTAAGCAACAGGCCGGCATTCTTTAACCACAGGACTTGTTCACCATGTCACATTAGCCAGTCTTTAGTCCTGACAAACTGCAACTACATTTTTCCATGAGACGTTTCCACGAAATTGTCATATAGGCCTATAACAGGCCTTCAGAAATTCATCACACACTGTCTGATATTACATTACAATTCATAAAATGCCCGGGGTGAACCTAAAACAAAGGAAGATGACGCTTCACGATTCTAATACACATATCACTTAATTTCAGAGTACCGCAATTCACTACATAACTTCTACTGCAAGAATCCTAAACTGACATGCCAATTAAAATCAACCTCAGCCGACACTTCTAGCTGCGGAAAACAATACAATTGTGACCAATTTAAATTCGACCTCAATGTCTGCCTTTTAAAACACAACGCTTTATTCCCAATATATTTGTCTAAATACAAATAGATTTCAAAATGCTGTCGATTGTTGAGCAACACATGATCTGTCTATACGTACCGGCGACTGGTTTGTTCCGCTGATATAATCATGTTACTTTGTTAGCTTTAACATGTGGTGACATTTCAGTGCCATTGTTTTAAAATACTCTGATTGGTGACTACAGTAAATCAGAACTAATGTAAGGTGATTAGAGGCTACTTGAAATTAAAAAAATAAAAATGTAAACAAAACCGTATGAGCCTTTAACTGTTTTACGTTAAAGAAAGCGTCCATGTTTGTCGCTATACTTAAACACATGTTGGCATAGGCGCATGTAGTTTATTGTCCCCACGACCGTACGCTTCTCCATCACCTATCAAACACTAGGCCGACTGTGCTTAGGTAACACACACACACACACACACACACACACACACACACACACACAACATGCAAACCAGAAAAATATGCACATGCTTCTGGGGGATTTCAATAGTTTTGTACGTTTATTTATTTATTTTTTTTAATGGTGATTAGGTTTTCTTCTAAACCGTGTATGTACTAAATGAAAAAGACCAGCTAAAAATGTTATTGCTAGCCAGCTTCCTATAAGAGTCAGCAAAACCCTGACACTGCAGCATTAATAAGCGCAAATATACACGCTCCTGGCTAAAGTGTCTCGGGGATAGATAGCCGCACCTTAAGAATGTCAGAGCCCCGACCGTTCGCAGCATTACATCAGCTAGCAGCTCGTGCGCCTCACGGCGGACTCCCTGGTGCTCAGAGCCATTGTGTCCGACATATTATGAATGAATGAAATGCCTTTTTATTGTCACTATACTCATGTACAATGAGAATAAAAAGCAGATCCTCCAGTGCAAACATGCATGTAGAACACACAACAAACAATAAACAAATAGTGCAAAAAAGTGCAAAACGTTCTGCGGTGCTATATATATACATATGGAAGGAACAAATAACTGTGTAGGTTATTGCCGCTGCCATTTCCCTTGTTATCCGATAAGTGGTAAAGTAAGAAAATGAATCTTTGTTCACATTTCGCACAGAAATCTCACTGCAAAGTGGATGACGACTGGTTCTGTTGAATTAGGTCTAAGTTTCATTAAGAGTCAAACACGGTGCAGCTCAGTCACCACTGTTAACTTAACATACCGTCCTCAGTAAACATCTCAAATCAGGCGCCCGGATGTCTTAAGTATAGGCCGCGGGGTCACCTTGTAGGAAAACCATTTACTAGAAAGCCGTCTTTATTAAAAATAACTAAAGCTTTATTCTTTAAAGTTTTTAATGTGTTTTCATGCGACCGCTAAATGCAGTTTACAAGCTCCTACTGTTATAAATAAAATGCTATTAAACCAGGTGCACTCGAAGTTACAGCTTTTGATGCTTCAGCTAAAAAACAATTTTGGAAAACTCAGCATATAATGAATGGAAAGAATGATTACAGATTCGTTGATACACAAAATGCTGGTGGATCGTTCTTTCACGGCGGAGACATTCTCTTGCGATGGACCTGACCCTACACTGGGTACATGGGGACCATTGCTGAAGTAAGGATCTAATGCGTAGCTATAGGTGTCGAGTCTCACGGTTAAAAACCCCAGTCCCCGTGTGGCTCAGGGTTCAAAAGCTGCTAAAGATTGGTAGATTCCACGAGAGGTACCCCTTTTAAATACGCTTTATTCCCACCATCCCGCAAATATTAGCACATTTTAAAAACATGACCGTGCTGCATACATATAACAAAATGTATGTACAACTTTTATTTTGAATAATAAAATACCTGTACATGTTGCATTTTAAAACTCATTTGATAAATGTACACACACGTTTTTGTACAAGTTTGAAAAATAAAACACACGTGTACATGTTACATTTTAAAACCCTTGTGCAACTTTGAAAATAATAAAAAAAAACTTCATGTTATATTAACAAAATCTGCTTTGATAAAGAGCCTACAAATTTTTTGCAACTTTGTTTTTGTAAAATAAAAGCCACGTTCATATTAGATTTCAAAACTGATTCGCAAAATGAATGCATAAAACTTTGTACAAACATGCTTGCGCTGCGTACACATAACAAACCGTTTTTGTACAACGCGTCTAGAAAATAAAACACCCGAACATTTTTAAAGCATCTGTACATCTTACTTTGAAAAACTTTCATGTTACATTTTTTAAAACATCTGTACATCTTACTTTGAAAAACTTTCATGTTACATTTTAAAACATCTGTACATCTTACTTTGAAAAACTTTCATGTTACATTTTAAAACATCTGTACATCTTACTTTGAAAAACTTTCATATTACATTTTAAAACATCTGTACATCTTTGAAACACTTTCATGTTACACTAACAAATTCATTCGATGAAATATTTTTAAAGACTTACAACACCCTTTTTGCGATGCTGCTAGTTTTACATTTCGGTATCCAAAAGGCAGTTTCCCCACTAGGCAACAATCTGCGTTTGTCGTAGACGTCCCTGACATTTTTATTGAGGTCTATTAAACGTTTTCACGTCGCGTTTGATTTTGTTATAGTGCGGCATTATGGGGAATTATCCCGCTGCCTTTCATTTAACACGCTTAACCTTCGGCCTATGTTAGCTTTCTGTTCCTGTCTCTTATGTTAGACGGGTCGGTGTCAAGCAGCACGTGTCTTACAGTACATCAGCCATAAGATACCCTCAAAACAATTATTTATCATCCAATTTGTTTCTTACTTCTTGGTTACCTTGTTAGGCTTCCTTATCCATGAAAAGATTGGTTTTAATATTTTTGGTGTGGCTTTCTGGACCTTTCTTTTGACAGCATTCCTCTCGTTTTCAATAAAAAATAATGATAAAATAAACCTCTAGAGAATTATATAAATAAACTGAACTGGTCTTATCTTACCTTACATGTGTGGGGATGCCTTACCTTGATTTTGTTTTAATTTATTTAGTTTAAATAGAGATTCCTGACAAAGTCAAAAAACTTTGATGCAGTATATATTTCGAAAAAAAAGGTTCTTGGGTGTGCTATATAGAACTATAGGGGTTCTAACCAGAGGAAATATAACCATTGCCTTCAAAAAGGTGCCATTTCTTTTAATTGAGAATGTCCAAGGAGTGTCATATATGTACCAAGCTAAAAGGTTCAATATGGAGCCTTTTGTTTTAAGAGTATGCACAAATATATGTGGTGCTTTTATGCATGTTAAACTTAAAAATGGGTCGGTGCCGACCCTATCAGCACCGGAAGGTTATTAATAATGTCTCTAAGGATGGTAGCAAACAGGGCTCTTGGGCCGTCGCTTCACCAGACGCTGCGGGTGGCGAGTCGTGTTGAGCAAAGTAAACCGCATCATTTTCATCATTATTAGCGTTGTTGATGTTGTCTATTTCATTTAATAGCGCTTCAGGTATAGGAGGGGGGGTGTTGCTCCATCCATACCTGCTGATTCAGGTCTTGCGTAGATTTTCTCTTGACCGGTCCGTGCCGTCTCTCTTGTACATAAAATAATAGAGAATACCTATTATTAGAATAAGTTATTTTTAATGTATAGCGTTTATCATATGTATAAAAGAAATAATATACTCACTATATGGAGTTTTCTATCCGCAGTGTCTCCCGTAGAGAAAAAAAAACAAACCCAAAATAGCTGAATCTCTAAAAATAAAATAATTATTTTAAGTTATTTTATTGTATTGTGTTTATCATAAAACACGCGTAAAATATCATAAAACACGCGTAAAAGAAATAATATACTTACTCTATGCAGGTCCCATGTAGTTTTCTCTTTCCAGTAGGGCAATGCCTTGATGATACGGGGTGTGGGGTACTTGTGTCTCTTTACCAAAGGAGGGGGACCCTTCTCAAGGTAATAAAAATTTCACCGGTTGCTTACTTTTTAGGATTCTTTAAGGAGAAATATACGTCCTGTCAAGTTTTATCTGTTGTCTATTTCGATGTACGTTTTAACTGCGTAGACGGTATGGGGGGAGTCGGGGGGAAAAGACAAAATTTACTGAAATACAAAATGTCAAACTTGATGTGTGGCGGGGAGTCGGGGGGAAAAGACAAAACTTTTAACAAAATTTACTGAAATACAAAGTGTCAAACTTGATCTGTGGCCGAAATTACAGTTTGACCGGGATTTGACCTATCGGGATGTACATAGGTTGCATGAGGAAAAACACAAGGCCAAACTGCTACTGCTGCAGGGGGGTGTCGGCTTTCACACACACATACACACACACACAGACGGTCAAACTACTGCTAAGCGTTTTTTTACTGGACGTCAGACCCAGCTCCTCCTCTCATTCTTAGCTCCAACTTGGTCATTCTCACAGGATTTCTTTCAGTCTCGCGCAGCACAACTCTCAGCTCTCCGGCATCGCTCTCTCCGAGTCCTTTGCGGATTATCCAAAGCCATGGGACCTTACCACGGTACCGCAACAGACACAGCATCGCTCTCTCAGAGCCCTTTTCTACAGATTCTCCAAAGCCACGGACCTTACCACGGTGGTACAGCGTACGCTCACACTCCATCAGGTAACCCACCCCCACTCAGACCCAGTGTTTGAGACCTTAACGCAACAACCCCCCCCCCCCTGCTCAGTCCCCTGCTCGGCACCCGGTGGATGCAGACAAAACAACACACTCATAAGCACTCTACTCAAATTAAAATAATAATAATTACATTATAATAAATAATTAAATTATAATAAATAATTAAATTATAATAATTATAATAAATAAATAAACTATATACAAATAAACCCCTATCCCAACGTCACAGCCAGGTGACGTCACGCCCCAGAACCGCCCATCCAGTGAACTTTTGACCCGTGACCTTTATGACCTTTGGGTCATAAATCTTTTTGAAAGAAGCGGTATTCTATCTCTCTCTTGAGTTGTTTTCATGAAACCTGCGCTTCCCCTACAAGAGTTCAACCTACCATTATAGGAAAACGTGTTTTCGTGAAGAAATCATGACAAACTAACACAAAATGAAGATTTCATTATACTTGACATTCTGAGTTGTTTTCATGAAACCTGCGCTTCACCTATAAGAGTTCAACCTACCATTATAGGAAAACGTGTTTTCGTGAAAAAATCATGACAAACTAACACAAAATGAAGATTTCATTATAACTTGACATTCTGAGTGGTTTTCATGAAACCTGCGCTTCCCCTACAAGAGTTCAACCTACCATTATAGGAAAACGTGTTTTCGTGAAGAAATCATGACAAACTAACACAAAATGAAGATTTCATTATAACATGACATTCTGAGTTGTTTTCATGAAACCTGCGCTTCCCCTATAAGAGTTCGACCTACCATTATAGGAAAACGTGTTTTCGTGAAGAAATCATGACAAACTAACACAAAATGAAGATTTCATTATAACTTGACATTCTGAGTTGTTTTCATGAAACCTGCGCTTCCCCTATAAGAGTTCGACCTACCATTATAGGAAAACGTGTTTTCGTGAAGAAATCATGACAAACTAACACAAAATGAAGATTTCATTATAACTTGACATTCTGAGTTGTTTTCATGAATCCTGCACTTCCCCTACAAGAGTTCAACCTACCATTATAGGAAAACGTGTTTTCGTGAAGAAATCATGACAAACTAACACAAAATGAAGATTTCATTATAACTTGACATTCTGAGTTGTTTTCATGAAACCTGCGCTTCCCCTACAAGAGTTCGACCTACCATTATAGGAAAACGTGTTTTCGTGAAGAAATCATGACAAACTAACACAAAATGAAGATTTCATTATAACTTGACATTCTGAGTTGTTTTCATGAAACCTGCGCTTCCCCTACAAGAGTTCGTCCTACCATTATAGGAAAACGTGTTTTCGTGAAGAAATCATGACAAACTAACACAAAATGAAGATTTCATTATAACTTGACATTCTGAGTTGTTTTCATGAAACCTGCGCTTCCCCTACAAGAGTTCGACCTACCATTATAGGAAAACGTGTTTTCGTGAAGAAATCATGACAAACTAACACAAAATGAAGATTTCATTATAACTTGACATTCTGAGTTGTTTTCATGAATCCTGCGCTTCCCCTACAAGAGTTCGACCTACCATTATAGGAAAACGTGTTTTCGTGAAGAAATCATGACAAACTTACACAAAATGAAGATTTCATTATAACTTGACATTCTGAGTTGTTTTCATGAAACCTGCGCTTCCCCTACAAGAGTTCGACCTACCATTATAGGAAAACGTGTTTTCGTGAAGAAATCATGACAAACTAACACAAAATGAAGATGTCATTATAACTTGACATTCTGAGTTGTTTTCATGAAACCTGCGCTTCCCCTACAAGAGTTCGACCTACCATTATAGGAAAACGTGTTTTCGTGAAGAAATCATGACAAACTAACACAAAATGAAGATTTCATTATAACTTGACATTCTGAGTTGTTTTCATGAATCCTGCGCTTCCCCTACAAGAGTTCGACCTACCATTATAGGAAAACGTGTTTTCGTGAAGAAATCATGACAAACTTACACAAAATGAAGATTTCATTATAACTTGACATTCTGAGTTGTTTTCATGAAACCTGCGCTTCCCCTACAAGAGTTCGACCTACCATTATAGGAAAACGTGTTTTCGTGAAGAAATCATGACAAACTAACACAAAATGAAGATTTCATTATAACTTGACATTCTGAGTTGTTTTCATGAAACCTGCGCTTCCCCTATAAGAGTTCGACCTACCATTATAGGAAAACGTGTTTTCGTGAAGAAATCATGACAAACTAACACAAAATGAAGATTTCATTATAACTTGACATTCTGAGTTGTTTTCATGAATCCTGCACGTCCCCTACAAGAGTTCAACCTACCATTATAGGAAAACGTGTTTTCGTGAAGAAATCATGACAAACTAACACAAAATGAAGATTTCATTATAACTTGACATTCTGAGTTGTTTTCATGAAACCTGCGCTTCCCCTATAAGAGTTCAACCTACCATTATAGGAAAACGTGTTTTCGTGAAGAAATCATGACAAACTAACACAAAATGAAGATTTCATTATAACTTGACATTCTGAGTTGTTTTCATGAAACCTGCGCTTCCCCTACAAGAGTTCAACCTACCATTATAGGAAAACGTGTTTTCGTGAAGAAATCATGACAAACTAACACAAAATGAAGATTTCATTATAACTTGACATTCTGAGTTGTTTTCATGAAACCTGCGCTTCCCCTACAAGAGTTCAACCTACCATTATAGGAAAACGTGTTTTCGTGTAGAAATCATGACAAACTAACACAAAATGAAGATTTCATTATAACTTGACATTCTGAGTTGTTTTCATGAAACCTGCGCTTCCCCTATAAGAGTTCGACCTACCATTATAGGAAAACGTGTTTTCGTGAAGAAATCATGACAAACTAACACAAAATGAAGATTTCATTATAACTTGACATTCTGAGTTGTTTTCATGAATCCTGCACTTCCCCTACAAGAGTTCAACCTACCATTATAGGAAAACGTGTTTTCGTGAAGAAATCATGACAAACTAACACAAAATGAAGATTTCATTATAACTTGACATTCTGAGTTGTTTTCATGAAACCTGCGCTTCCCCTATAAGAGTTCAACCTACCATTATAGGAAAACGTGTTTTCGTGAAGAAATCATGACAAACTAACACAAAATGAAGATTTCATTATAACTTGACATTCTGAGTTGTTTTCATGAAACCTGCGCTTCCCCTACAAGAGTTCAACCTACCATTATAGGAAAACGTGTTTTCGTGAAGAAATCATGACAAACTAACACAAAATGAAGATTTCATTATAACTTGACATTCTGAGTTGTTTTCATGAAACCTGCGCTTCCCCTACAGGAGTTCGACCTACCATTGTCGGAAAACGTGTTTTCGTGAAGAAATCATGACAAACTTACACAAAATGAAGATTTTATTATAACTTGACATTCTGAGTTGTTTTCATGAAACCTGCGCTTCCCCTACAAGAGTTCGACCTACCATTATAGGAAAACGTGTTTTCGTGAAGAAATCATGACAAACTAACACAAAATGAAGATTTCATTATAACTTGACATTCTGAGTTGTTTTCATGAAACCTGCGCTTCCCCTACAAGAGTTCGACCTACCATTATAGGAAAACGTGTTTTCGTGAAGAAATCATGACAAACTAACACAAAATGAAGATTTCATTATAACTTGACATTCTGAGTTGTTTTCATGAAACCTGCGCTTCCCCTACAAGAGTTCGACCTACCATTATAGGAAAACGTGTTTTCGTGAAGAAATCATGACAAACTAACACAAAATGAAGATTTCATTATAACTTGACATTCTGAGTTGTTTTCATGAAACCTGCGCTTCCCCTACAAGAGTTCGACCTACCATTATAGGAAAACGTGTTTTCGTGAAGAAATCATGACAAACTAACACAAAATGAAGATTTCATTATAACTTGACATTCTGAGTTGTTTTCATGAAACCTGCGCTTCCCCTACAAGAGTTCGACCTACCATTATAGGAAAACGTGTTTTCGTGAAGAAATCATGACAAACTAACACAAAATGAAGATTTCATTATAACTTAACATTCTGAGTTGTTTTCATGAATCCTGCGCTTCCCCTACAAGAGTTCGACCTACCATTATAGGAAAACGTGTTTTCGTGAAGAAATCATGACAAACTTACACAAAATGAAGATTTCATTATAACTTGACATTCTGAGTTGTTTTCATGAAACCTGCGCTTCCCCTACAAGAGTTCGACCTACCATTATAGGAAAACGTGTTTTCGTGAAGAAATCATGACAAACTAACACAAAATGAAGATTTCATTATAACTTGACATTCTGAGTTGTTTTCATGAAACCTGCGCTTCCCCTACAAGAGTTCGACCTACCATTATAGGAAAACGTGTTTTCGTGAAGAAATCATGACAAACTAACACAAAATGAAGATTTCATTATAACTTGACATTCTGAGTTGTTTTCATGAAACCTGCGCTTCCCCTACAAGAGTTCGACCTACCATTATAGGAAAACGTGTTTTCGTGAAGAAATCATGACAAACTAACACAAAATGAAGATTTCATTATAACTTGACATTCTGAGTTGTTTTCATGAAACCTGCGCTTCCCCTACAAGAGTTCGACCTACCATTATAGGAAAACGTGTGTTCGTGAAGAAATCTTGACAAACTAACACAAAATGAAGATTTCATTATAACTTGACATTCTGAGTTGTTTTCATGAAACCTGCGCTTCCCCTATAAGAGTTCAACCTACCATTATAGGAAAACGTGTTTTCGTGAAGAAATCATGACAAACTAACACAAAATGAAGATTTCATTATAACTTGACATTCTGAGTTGTTTTCATGAAACCTGCTCTTCCCCTACAAGAGTTCGACCTACCATTATAGGAAAACGTGTTTTCGTGAAGAAATCATGACAAACTAACACAAAATGAAGATTTCATTATAACTTGACATTCTGAGTTGTTTTCATGAAACCTGCGCTTCCCCTACAAGAGTTCGACCTACCATTATAGGAAAACGTGTTTTCGTGAAGAAATCATGACAAACTAACACAAAATGAAGATTTCATTATAACTTGACATTCTGAGTTGTTTTCATGAATCCTGCGCTTCCCCTACAAGAGTTCGACCTACCATTATAGGAAAACGTGTTTTCGTGAAGAAATCATGACAAACTTACACAAAATGAAGATTTCATTATAACTTGACATTCTGAGTTGTTTTCATGAAACCTGCGCTTCCCCTACAAGAGTTCGACCTACCATTATAGGAAAACGTGTTTTCGTGAAGAAATCATGACAAACTAACACAAAATGAAGATTTCATTATAACTTGACATTCTGAGTTGTTTTCATGAAACCTGCGCTTCCCCTACAAGAGTTCGACCTACCATTATAGGAAAACGTGTTTTCGTGAAGAAATCATGACAAACTAACACAAAATGAAGATTTCATTATAACTTGACATTCTGAGTTGTTTTCATGAAACCTGCGCTTCCCCTACAAGAGTTCGACCTACCATTATAGGAAAACGTGTTTTCGTGAAGAAATCATGACAAACTAACACAAAATGAAGATTTCATTATAACTTGACATTCTGAGTTGTTTTCATGAAACCTGCGCTTCCCCTACAAGAGTTCGACCTACCATTATAGGAAAACGTGTTTTCGTGAAGAAATCATGACAAACTAACACAAAATGAAGATTTCATTATAACTTGACATTCTGAGTTGTTTTCATGAAACCTGCGCTTCCCCTACAAGAGTTCGACCTACCATTATAGGAAAACGTGTTTTCGTGAAGAAATCATGACAAACTAACACAAAATGAAGATTTCATTATAACTTGACATTCTGAGTTGTTTTCATGAAACCTGCGCTTCCCCTACAAGAGTTCGACCTACCATTATAGGAAAACGTGTGTTCGTGAAGAAATCTTGACAAACTAACACAAAATGAAGATTTCATTATAACTTGACATTCTGAGTTGTTTTTATGAAACCTGCGCTTCCCCTACAGGAGTTCGACCTACCATTGTCGGAAAACGTGTTTTCGTGAAGAAATCATGACAAACTTACACAAAATGAAGATTTTATTATAACTTGACATTCTGAGTTGTTTTCATGAAACCTGCGCTTCCCCTACAAGAGTTCGACCTACCATTATAGGAAAACGTGTTTTCGTGAAGAAATCATGACAAACTAACACAAAATGAAGATTTCATTATAACTTGACATTCTGAGTTGTTTTCATGAAACCTGCGCTTCCCCTACAAGAGTTCGACCTACCATTATAGGAAAACGTGTTTTCGTGAAGAAATCATGACAAACTAACACAAAATGAAGATTTCATTATAACTTGACATTCTGAGTTGTTTTCATGAAACCTGCGCTTCCCCTACAAGAGTTCAACCTACCATTATAGGAAAACGTGTTTTCGTGAAGAAATCATGACAAACTAACACAAAATGAAGATTTCATTATACTTGACATTCTGAGTTGTTTTCATGAAACCTGCGCTTCACCTATAAGAGTTCAACCTACCATTATAGGAAAACGTGTTTTCGTGAAAAAATCATGACAAACTAACACAAAATGAAGATTTCATTATAACTTGACATTCTGAGTGGTTTTCATGAAACCTGCGCTTCCCCTACAAGAGTTCAACCTACCATTATAGGAAAACGTGTTTTCGTGAAGAAATCATGACAAACTAACACAAAATGAAGATTTCATTATAACATGACATTCTGAGTTGTTTTCATGAAACCTGCGCTTCCCCTATAAGAGTTCGACCTACCATTATTGGAAAACGTGTTTTCGTGAAGAAATCATGACAAACTAACACAAAATGAAGATTTCATTATAACTTGACATTCTGAGTTGTTTTCATGAAACCTGCGCTTCCCCTATAAGAGTTCGACCTACCATTATAGGAAAACGTGTTTTCGTGAAGAAATCATGACAAACTAACACAAAATGAAGATTTCATTATAACTTGACATTCTGAGTTGTTTTCATGAATCCTGCACTTCCCCTACAAGAGTTCAACCTACCATTATAGGAAAACGTGTTTTCGTGAAGAAATCATGACAAACTAACACAAAATGAAGATTTCATTATAACTTGACATTCTGAGTTGTTTTCATGAAACCTGCGCTTCCCCTACAAGAGTTCGACCTACCATTATAGGAAAACGTGTTTTCGTGAAGAAATCATGACAAACTAACACAAAATGAAGATTTCATTATAACTTGACATTCTGAGTTGTTTTCATGAAACCTGCGCTTCCCCTACAAGAGTTCGTCCTACCATTATAGGAAAACGTGTTTTCGTGAAGAAATCATGACAAACTAACACAAAATGAAGATTTCATTATAACTTGACATTCTGAGTTGTTTTCATGAAACCTGCGCTTCCCCTACAAGAGTTCGACCTACCATTATAGGAAAACGTGTTTTCGTGAAGAAATCATGACAAACTAACACAAAATGAAGATTTCATTATAACTTGACATTCTGAGTTGTTTTCATGAATCCTGCGCTTCCCCTACAAGAGTTCGACCTACCATTATAGGAAAACGTGTTTTCGTGAAGAAATCATGACAAACTTACACAAAATGAAGATTTCATTATAACTTGACATTCTGAGTTGTTTTCATGAAACCTGCGCTTCCCCTACAAGAGTTCGACCTACCATTATAGGAAAACGTGTTTTCGTGAAGAAATCATGACAAACTAACACAAAATGAAGATGTCATTATAACTTGACATTCTGAGTTGTTTTCATGAAACCTGCGCTTCCCCTACAAGAGTTCGACCTACCATTATAGGAAAACGTGTTTTCGTGAAGAAATCATGACAAACTAACACAAAATGAAGATTTCATTATAACTTGACATTCTGAGTTGTTTTCATGAATCCTGCGCTTCCCCTACAAGAGTTCGACCTACCATTATAGGAAAACGTGTTTTCGTGAAGAAATCATGACAAACTTACACAAAATGAAGATTTCATTATAACTTGACATTCTGAGTTGTTTTCATGAAACCTGCGCTTCCCCTACAAGAGTTCGACCTACCATTATAGGAAAACGTGTTTTCGTGAAGAAATCATGACAAACTAACACAAAATGAAGATTTCATTATAACTTGACATTCTGAGTTGTTTTCATGAAACCTGCGCTTCCCCTATAAGAGTTCGACCTACCATTATAGGAAAACGTGTTTTCGTGAAGAAATCATGACAAACTAACACAAAATGAAGATTTCATTATAACTTGACATTCTGAGTTGTTTTCATGAATCCTGCACGTCCCCTACAAGAGTTCAACCTACCATTATAGGAAAACGTGTTTTCGTGAAGAAATCATGACAAACTAACACAAAATGAAGATTTCATTATAACTTGACATTCTGAGTTGTTTTCATGAAACCTGCGCTTCCCCTATAAGAGTTCAACCTACCATTATAGGAAAACGTGTTTTCGTGAAGAAATCATGACAAACTAACACAAAATGAAGATTTCATTATAACTTGACATTCTGAGTTGTTTTCATGAAACCTGCGCTTCCCCTACAAGAGTTCAACCTACCATTATAGGAAAACGTGTTTTCGTGAAGAAATCATGACAAACTAACACAAAATGAAGATTTCATTATAACTTGACATTCTGAGTTGTTTTCATGAAACCTGCGCTTCCCCTACAAGAGTTCAACCTACCATTATAGGAAAACGTGTTTTCGTGTAGAAATCATGACAAACTAACACAAAATGAAGATTTCATTATAACTTGATATTCTGAGTTGTTTTCATGAAACCTGCGCTTCCCCTATAAGAGTTCGACCTACCATTATAGGAAAACGTGTTTTCGTGAAGAAATCATGACAAACTAACACAAAATGAAGATTTCATTATAACTTGACATTCTGAGTTGTTTTCATGAATCCTGCACTTCCCCTACAAGAGTTCAACCTACCATTATAGGAAAACGTGTTTTCGTGAAGAAATCATGACAAACTAACACAAAATGAAGATTTCATTATAACTTGACATTCTGAGTTGTTTTCATGAAACCTGCGCTTCCCCTATAAGAGTTCAACCTACCATTATAGGAAAACGTGTTTTCGTGAAGAAATCATGACAAACTAACACAAAATGAAGATTTCATTATAACTTGACATTCTGAGTTGTTTTCATGAAACCTGCGCTTCCCCTACAAGAGTTCAACCTACCATTATAGGAAAACGTGTTTTCGTGAAGAAATCATGACAAACTAACACAAAATGAAGATTTCATTATAACTTGACATTCTGAGTTGTTTTCATGAAACCTGCGCTTCCCCTACAGGAGTTCGACCTACCATTGTCGGAAAACGTGTTTTCGTGAAGAAATCATGACAAACTTACACAAAATGAAGATTTTATTATAACTTGACATTCTGAGTTGTTTTCATGAAACCTGCGCTTCCCCTACAAGAGTTCGACCTACCATTATAGGAAAACGTGTTTTCGTGAAGAAATCATGACAAACTAACACAAAATGAAGATTTCATTATAACTTGACATTCTGAGTTGTTTTCATGAAACCTGCGCTTCCCCTACAAGAGTTCGACCTACCATTATAGGAAAACGTGTTTTCGTGAAGAAATCATGACAAACTAACACAAAATGAAGATTTCATTATAACTTGACATTCTGAGTTGTTTTCATGAAACCTGCGCTTCCCCTACAAGAGTTCGACCTACCATTATAGGAAAACGTGTTTTCGTGAAGAAATCATGACAAACTAACACAAAATGAAGATTTCATTATAACTTGACATTCTGAGTTGTTTTCATGAAACCTGCGCTTCCCCTACAAGAGTACGACCTACCATTATAGGAAAACGTGTTTTCGTGAAGAAATCATGACAAACTAACACAAAATGAAGATTTCATTATAACTTGACATTCTGAGTTGTTTTCATGAAACCTGCGCTTCCCCTACAAGAGTTCGACCTACCATTATAGGAAAACGTGTTTTCGTGAAGAAATCATGACAAACTAACACAAAATGAAGATTTCATTATAACTTAACATTCTGAGTTGTTTTCATGAATCCTGCGCTTCCCCTACAAGAGTTCGACCTACCATTATAGGAAAACGTGTTTTCGTGAAGAAATCATGACAAACTTACACAAAATGAAGATTTCATTATAACTTGACATTCTGAGTTGTTTTCATGAAACCTGCGCTTCCCCTACAAGAGTTCGACCTACCATTATAGGAAAACATGTTTTCGTGAAGAAATCATGACAAACTAACACAAAATGAAGATTTCATTATAACTTGACATTCTGAGTTGTTTTCATGAAACCTGCGCTTCCCCTACAAGAGTTCGACCTACCATTATAGGAAAACGTGTTTTCGTGAAGAAATCATGACAAACTAACACAAAATGAAGATTTCATTATAACTTGACATTCTGAGTTGTTTTCATGAAACCTGCGCTTCCCCTACAAGAGTTCGACCTACCATTATAGGAAAACGTGTTTTCGTGAAGAAATCATGACAAACTAACACAAAATGAAGATTTCATTATAACTTGACATTCTGAGTTGTTTTCATGAAACCTGCGCTTCCCCTACAAGAGTTCGACCTACCATTATAGGAAAACGTGTGTTCGTGAAGAAATCTTGACAAACTAACACAAAATGAAGATTTCATTATAACTTGACATTCTGAGTTGTTTTTATGAAACCTGCGCTTCCCCTACAGGAGTTCGACCTACCATTGTCGGAAAACGTGTTTTCGTGAAGAAATCATGACAAACTTACACAAAATGAAGATTTTATTATAACTTGACATTCTGAGTTTTTTTCATGAAACCTGCGCTTCCCCTACAAGAGTTCGACCTACCATTATAGGAAAACGTGTTTTCGTGAAGAAATCATGACAAACTAACACAAAATGACGATTTCATTATAACTTGACATTCTGAGTTGTTTTCATGAAACCTGCGCTTCCCCTACAGGAGTTCGACCTACCATTGTCGGAAAACGTGTTTTCGTGAAGAAATCATGACAAACTTACACAAAATGAAGATTTTATTATAACTTGACATTCTGAGTTGTTTTCATGAAACCTGCGCTTCCCCTACAAGAGTTCGACCTACCATTATAGGAAAACGTGTTTTCGTGAAGAAATCATGACAAACTAACACAAAATGAAGATTTCATTATAACTTGACATTCTGAGTTGTTTTCATGAAACCTGCGCTTCCCCTACAAGAGTTCGACCTACCATTATAGGAAAACGTGTTTTCGTGAAGAAATCATGACAAACTAACACAAAATGAAGATTTCATTATAACTTGACATTCTGAGTTGTTTTCATGAAACCTGCGCTTCCCCTACAAGAGTTCAACCTACCATTATAGGAAAACGTGTTTTCGTGAAGAAATCATGACAAACTAACACAAAATGAAGATTTCATTATAACTTGACATTCTGAGTTGTTTTCATGAAACCTGCGCTTCCCCTATAAGAGTTCAACCTACCATTATAGGAAAACGTGTTTTCGTGAAGAAATCATGACAAACTAACACAAAATGAAGATTTCATTATAACTTGACATTCTGAGTTGTGTTACGTGCCGTAAGTTCGGGTTACGTGCCGTAAGGAATTTGTGCCGTAAGTTTCGGGTACGTGCCGTAAGTGTTACGTGCCGTAAGTTTAGGAGGATGCCTGCAGGTCCTCCGGACGTCCTGCCCACTCGCCGATTGGTCGCCCGCCCCCTCGACACCGCCCTCAGGACCTGACCCCGCCTCCCTTGCCCTCGGAGCCGTTTCCGGTTCACCGGCTGAAGAGTTCGCCGCTTCGTCCCTTCGTTGCCCGCTACTTGCTTCTCGCCTGCTAGCTCGCTCTCTGTTCGCTTTTGCTTTGTTTGATTGATCGTGTATGACTGTTTTGCCCTTGACTTCCGATTCTCGCCTCGCCCTTATTTGTACTTTCGCCTTTGTTTCTGATTGCTTGATTGGTTTTGGACTTTCGCCTGTGTTTCGACTTCGCCTCTCGGTTTTCCCTTTTGATACCTTTGCCTCGGCTTGGTGTTTCGTGTTTCACTAGGTGTGTAGGGAGTGTCTGCCTTTTTTGGTTTATTCGTTAACGTGGGGATTATTGTTTGTTTGGTCAGGGAGATAGATTTAGGCATTGTTGTTTCATTTCACCATTTTCTTTGTGTTCACTTAGGTAGCTCAGCTTGGGATACTCGGTAGATGTGCTTTTGTTTGTTTCTTTGGCCTTTGTCACTCCTGACGTTCGTTACACCTAGTGTTTGTACTGTGTTTGTGAAAAACTATAAAAAAAAAACTATAAAAAAAGACTCCCTCTGTGTCCCGTGTTCCCTTCTCCTAGCCCTAGTTGTCCTGTCCTCCCCAATCCCTCCTTCCCTTTCACTTTGTTGCGGTCCAACCCTAGACTGGATCGTAACAAAATTGGGGGCTCGTCCTTTCCTTCTTTCCCTTTCGTGCTTGTCTGGCGGATTTTTTTTGTGTGGGGGGGTGTTGTGGTGATTGCAGTAATCGTGATGGCCCAATTCGACCTTGTTGCGTTCACCCTTTACCCCACACTCGAACAATTTGATGTGTGCCGCAAGGATGATCTGCTACAGATAGCAGACTTCTTTAACATTTTGGTTCCCGCTGAGGCTTCCAAGCGGGTTGTTAAGCAAATTCTGCTCGATGAATTGGTTCAGCAAGGTATACTGCCTGAGTTGGGTGGATCCCCTAGTGTTGCTGCCACCCCGGTTCGGATGTCTGCTGTAGCGGAGGCCAGCAGCGACGATCCAGGGAGTGGACACCGCATGGATCTTGGAGATCCCCGCTCAACCAGGGAGGACCTACTGCTGACGATTAAGCTACGGGAGCTCGAGCTTGAGATTAAGAGACAGGAGTACCAGGCTCAGCTACTCCGTGTCCGGGCTATGGAGATGGAGGCTGAGAAGGAGCTGGAGTTACGTCGGATGAGCATGGGCGACCAAAAACCGATGCCTCTTCCGCGTAAAGCACCCACACCAGGTACACCTCCACCCGCAGCTCGCTCCGCCCGAGACCAGGCTGACGCCCAAGACGCTCCTAGACCCCGTCCCCGGTCTCCCTTGAGCTCGCCTGTCTCCCCGGAAATTGGTAGATCGAGCTTTGATGTGAGCCGACACATCGGTCTTGTTCCTGTGTTTCGGGAAAATGAGGTAGACGCCTACTTTTCCATTTTTGAGCGCATTGCTATGACATTGAACTGGCCCAAACACCTTTGGTCACTGTTACTGCAATGTAAGCTTGTGGGTAAGGCACAGGAAGTTTGTTCGGCTCTTGCGTTAGAGCAGAGCCTGGATTACGACATTGTGAAGGCTACTGTGCTTCGCGCTTATGAGTTAGTGCCGGAAGCTTATCGGCAGAACTTTCGAAATCTTCCCAAATCCGCCAGCCAAACATACGTGGAGTTCGCACGCGAGAAAGCCGTCTTGTTTGATAAGTGGTGCGGCGCTAGTGGTGTGTTTACCTTCGACCAGCTTAAGGAACTGGTCCTGTTAGAAGAATTTAAGAACTGTGTTCCTGATCGAGTGGTAGTGTACTTGAATGAGAAAAAAGTCACTTCGCTAACTGAAGCTGCCACCCTCGCTGACGAGTTCGTTTTGACCCACAAAACTGTGTTTACTCCGATTCCTTTGCCACGTAAAACTCGTCCAGTCGTATCCTCCCCCTCGTCAGCATCGTCTCCACCACCCGTGGAGAAACGCGAGTGTTTCTATTGCCACGAAGTGGGCCATATTATATCTGTTTGTCCTGTGTTAAAGCGCAAGGAAGCTCGTTCAGCAGCTAGGAAAGTAAATGTTGCTGCCTGCCCCGACAGTTCTTCGTCCTCCTCCTCTCGCGTTGATGCTGCTTTCGAACCATTTGTATTTACTGGTTCGGTTTCGCTCAGTGAGATGGATGCTCGGCACCCTGTGACTATCCTGCGGGATACGGGAGCCGCTCAGTCATTCTTGGTGGAAGGAGTTATTCCCCTATGTGACAAAACGTACTGTGGTACGGATGTGTTGGTGCAGGGAATTGATTTATGTGTGGCTGGAGTTCCCCTGCACACCGTTTATCTGTGTACTCCCGATTTCTCGGGATACGTGCGAGTAGCTGTCCAGCCCCAGTTACCTGTCCCAGGCATTACGTTTATTCTTGGGAATGACATAGCGGGGAAGAGAATCGTTCCTCTACCCGAAGTCGTTCTGGACCCTGTGCTGTGTGAAAATGATGTAGCGGTGGAACACCCGACGGTGTTTCCTGCGTGTGTGCTTACTCGTGCACAGCGGCGCCAGCTTGCCGACATTGACCTCGAGGACACGTTCATGTCCGTGCCAGTGTTGGATAAACCTTCGAAGATTGAGTCTGTGACCCCGGATCCTAATAACTCTGTTACCTCCCCTGAAGTTCCGTTCTGTTTGTTTTCTTATGTTTATTTTGTGATTTTTGTTGTTTTTTGTTTGGGATCTGTGTATTTTGGTGACCCGTGTGGGTTCACTCTTGTGTGGGGGGGTGTTACGTGCCGTAAGTTCGGGTTACGTGCCGTAAGGAATTTGTGCCGTAAGTTTCGGGTACGTGCCGTAAGTGTTACGTGCCGTAAGTTTAGGAGGATGCCTGCAGGTCCTCCGGACGTCCTGCCCACTCGCCGATTGGTCGCCCGCCCCCTCGACACCGCCCTCAGGACCTGACCCCGCCTCCCTTGCCCTCGGAGCCGTTTCCGGTTCACCGGCTGAAGAGTTCGCCGCTTCGTCCCTTCGTTGCCCGCTACTTGCTTCTCGCCTGCTAGCTCGCTCTCTGTTCGCTTTTGCTTTGTTTGATTGATCGTGTATGACTGTTTTGCCCTTGACTTCCGATTCTCGCCTCGCCCTTATTTGTACTTTCGCCTTTGTTTCTGATTGCTTGATTGGTTTTGGACTTTCGCCTGTGTTTCGACTTCGCCTCTCGGTTTTCCCTTTTGATACCTTTGCCTCGGCTTGGTGTTTCGTGTTTCACTAGGTGTGTAGGGAGTGTCTGCCTTTTTTGGTTTATTCGTTAACGTGGGGATTATTGTTTGTTTGGTCAGGGAGATAGATTTAGGCATTGTTGTTTCATTTCACCATTTTCTTTGTGTTCACTTAGGTAGCTCAGCTTGGGATACTCGGTAGATGTGCTTTTGTTTGTTTCTTTGGCCTTTGTCACTCCTGACGTTCGTTACACCTAGTGTTTGTACTGTGTTTGTGAAAAACTATAAAAAAAAAACTATAAAAAAAGACTCCCTCTGTGTCCCGTGTTCCCTTCTCCTAGCCCTAGTTGTCCTGTCCTCCCCAATCCCTCCTTCCCTTTCACTTTGTTGCGGTCCAACCCTAGACTGGATCGTAACAGTTGTTTTCATGAAACCTGCTCTTCCCCTACAAGAGTTCGACCTACCATTATAGGAAAACGTGTTTTCGTGAAGAAATCATGACAAACTATCACAAAATGAAGATTTCATTATAACTTGACATTCTGAGTTGTTTTCATGAAACCTGCGCTTCCCCTACAAGAGTTCGACCGACCATTATAGGAAAACGTGTTTTCGTGAAGAAATCATGACAAACTAACACAAAATGAAGATTTCATTATAACTTGACATTCTGAGTTGTTTTCATGAAACCTGCGCTTCCCCTACAAGAGTTCGACCTACCATTATAGGAAAACGTGTTTTCGTGAAGAAATCATGACAAACTAACACAAAATGAAGATTTCATTATAACTTGACATTCTGAGTTGTTTTCATGAATCCTGCGCTTCCCCTACAAGAGTTCGACCTACCATTATAGGAAAACGTGTTTTCGTGAAGAAATCATGACAAACTTACACAAAATGAAGATTTCATTATAACTTGACATTCTGAGTTGTTTTCATGAAACCTGCGCTTCCCCTACAAGAGTTCAACCTACCATTATAGGAAAACGTGTTTTCGTGAAGAAATCATGGCAAACTAACACAAAAAGAAGATTTCATTATAACTTGACATTCTGAGTGGTTTTCATGAAACCTGCGCTTCCCCTACAAGAGTTCAACCTACCATTATAGGAAAACGTGTTTTCGTGAAGAAATCATGACAAACTAACACAAAATGAAGATTTCATTATAACTTGACATTCTGAGTTGTTTTCATGAAACCTGCGCTTCCCCTACAAGAGTTCAACCTACCATTATAGGAAAACGTGTTTTCGTGAAGAAATCATGACAAACTAACACAAAATGAAGATTTCATTATAACTTGACATTCTGAGTTGTTTTCATGAAACCTGCGCTTCCCCTACAAGAGTTCGACCTACCATTATAGGAAAACGTGTTTTCGTGAAGAAATCATGACAAACTAACACAAAATGAAGATTTCATTATAACTTGACATTCTGAGTTGTTTTCATGAAACCTGCGCTTCCCCTACAAGAGTTCGACCTACCATTATAGGAAAACGTGTTTTCGTGAAGAAATCATGACAAACTAACACAAAATGAAGATTTCATTATAACTTGACATTCTGAGTTGTTTTCATGAAACCTGCGCTTCCCCTACAAGAGTTCGACCTACCATTATAGGAAAACGTGTTTTCGTGAAGAAATCATGACAAACTAACACAAAATGAAGATTTCATTATAACTTGACATTCTGAGTTGTTTTCATGAAACCTGCGCTTCCCCTACAAGAGTTCGACCTACCATTATAGGAAAACGTGTTTTCGTGAAGAAATCATGACAAACTAACACAAAATGAAGATTTCTTTATAACTTGACATTCTGAGTTGTTTTCATGAAACCTGCGCTTCCCCTACAAGAGTTCGACCTACTATTATAGGAAAACGTGTTTTCGTGAAGAAATCATGACAAACTAACACAAAATGAAGATTTCATTATAACTTGACATTCTGAGTTGTTTTCATGAAACCTGCGCTTCCCCTACAAGAGTTCGACCTACCATTATAGGAAAACGTGTTTTCGTGAAGAAATCATGACAAACTAACACAAAATGAAGATTTCATTATAACTTGACATTCTGAGTTGTTTTCATGAAACCTGCGCTTCCCCTACAAGAGTTCGACCTACCATTATAGGAAAACGTGTGTTCGTGAAGAAATCTTGACAAACTAACACAAAATGAAGATTTCATTATAACTTGACATTCTGAGTTGTTTTTATGAAACCTGCGCTTCCCCTACAGGAGTTCGACCTACCATAATAGGAAAACGTGTTTTCGTGAAGAAATCATGACAAACTTACACAAAATGAAGATTTTATTATAACTTGACATTCTGAGTTGTTTTCATGAAACCTGCGCTTCCCCTACAAGAGTTCGACCTACCATAATAGGAAAACGTGTTTTCGTGAAGAAATCATGACAAACTAACACAAAATGAAGATTTCATTATAACTTGACATTCTGAGTTGTTTTCATGAAACCTGCGCTTCCCCTACAAGAGTTCGACCTACCATTATAGGAAAACGTGTTTTCGTGAAGAAATCATGACAAACTAACACAAAATGAAGATTTCATTATAACTTGACATTCTGAGTTGTTTTCATGAAACCTGCGCTTCCCCTACAAGAGTTCGACCTACCATTATAGGAAAACGTGTGTTCGTGAAGAAATCTTGACAAACTAACACAAAATGAAGATTTCATTATAACTTGACATTCTGAGTTGTTTTCATGAATCCTGCACTTCCCCTACAAGAGTTCAACCTACCATTATAGGAAAACGTGTTTTCGTGAAGAAATCATGACAAACTAACACAAAATGAAGATTTCATTATAACTTGACATTCTGAGTTGTTTTCATGAAACCTGCGCTTCCCCTACAAGAGTTCGACCTACCATTATAGGAAAACGTGTTTTCGTGAAGAAATCATGACAAACTAACACAAAATGAAGATTTCATTATAACTTGACATTCTGAGTTGTTTTCATGAAACCTGCGCTTCCCCTACAAGAGTTCGACCTACCATTATAGGAAAACGTGTTTTCGTGAAGAAATCATGACAAACTAACACAAAATGAAGATTTCATTATAACTTGACATTCTGAGTTGTTTTCATGAAACCTGCGCTTCCCCTACAAGAGTTCGACCTACCATTATAGGAAAACGTGTTTTCGTGAAGAAATCATGACAAACTAACACAAAATGAAGATTTCATTATAACTTGACATTCTGAGTTGTTTTCATGAATCCTGCGCTTCCCCTACAAGAGTTCGACCTACCATTATAGGAAAACGTGTTTTCGTGAAGAAATCATGACAAACTTACACAAAATGAAGATTTCATTATAACTTGACATTCTGAGTTGTTTTCATGAAACCTGCGCTTCCCCTACAAGAGTTCGACCTACCATTATAGGAAAACGTGTTTTCGTGAAGAAATCATGACAAACTAACACAAAATGAAGATTTCATTATAACTTGACATTCTGAGTTGTTTTCATGAAACCTGCGCTTCCCCTACAAGAGTTCGACCTACCATTATAGGAAAACGTGTTTTCGTGAAGAAATCATGACAAACTAACACAAAATGAAGATTTCATTATAACTTGACATTCTGAGTTGTTTTCATGAATCCTGCGCTTCCCCTACAAGAGTTCGACCTACCATTATAGGAAAACGTGTTTTCGTGAAGAAATCATGACAAACTTACACAAAATGAAGATTTCATTATAACTTGACATTCTGAGTTGTTTTCATGAAACCTGCGCTTCCCCTACAAGAGTTCAACCTACCATTATAGGAAAACGTGTTTTCGTGAAGAAATCATGACAAACTAACACAAAATGAAGATTTCATTATAACTTGACATTCTGAGTGGTTTTCATGAAACCTGCGCTTCCCCTACAAGAGTTCAACCTACCATTATAGGAAAACGTGTTTTCGTGAAGAAATCATGACAAACTAACACAAAATGAAGATTTCATTATAACTTGACATTCTGAGTTGTTTTCATGAAACCTGCGCTTCCCCTATAAGAGTTCGACCTACCATTATAGGAAAACGTGTTTTCGTGAAGAAATCATGACAAACTAACACAAAATGAAGATTTCATTATAACTTGACATTCTGAGTTGTTTTCATGAAACCTGCGCTTCCCCTACAAGAGTTCGACCTACCATTATAGGAAAACGTGTTTTCGTGAAGAAATCATGACAAACTAACACAAAATGAAGATTTCATTATAACTTGACATTCTGAGTTGTTTTCATGAATCCTGCGCTTCCCCTACAAGAGTTCGACCTACCATTATAGGAAAACGTGTTTTCGTGAAGAAATCATGACAAACTTACACAAAATGAAGATTTCATTATAACTTGACATTCTGAGTTGTTTTCATGAAACCTGCGCTTCCCCTACAAGAGTTCGACCTACCATTATAGGAAAACGTGTTTTCGTGAAGAAATCATGACAAACTAACACAAAATGAAGATTTCATTATAACTTGACATTCTGAGTTGTTTTCATGAAACCTGCGCTTCCCCTACAAGAGTTCGACCTACCATTATAGGAAAACGTGTTTTCGTGAAGAAATCATGACAAACTAACACAAAATGAAGATTTCATTATAACTTGACATTCTGAGTTGTTTTCATGAATCCTGCGCTTCCCCTACAAGAGTTCGACCTACCATTATAGGAAAACGTGTTTTCGTGAAGAAATCATGACAAACTTACACAAAATGAAGATTTCATTATAACTTGACATTCTGAGTTGTTTTCATGAAACCTGCGCTTCCCCTACAAGAGTTCAACCTACCATTATAGGAAAACGTGTTTTCGTGAAGAAATCATGACAAACTAACACAAAATGAAGATTTCATTATAACTTGACATTCTGAGTGGTTTTCATGAAACCTGCGCTTCCCCTACAAGAGTTCAACCTACCATTATAGGAAAACGTGTTTTCGTGAAGAAATCATGACAAACTAACACAAAATGAAGATTTCATTATAACTTGACATTCTGAGTTGTTTTCATGAAACCTGCGCTTCCCCTATAAGAGTTCGACCTACCATTATAGGAAAACGTGTTTTCGTGAAGAAATCATGACAAACTAACACAAAATGAAGATTTCATTATAACTTGACATTCTGAGTTGTTTTCATGAATCCTGCACGTCCCCTACAAGAGTTCAACCTACCATTATAGGAAAACGTGTTTTCGTGAAGAAATCATGACAAACTAACACAAAATGAAGATTTCATTATAACTTGACATTCTGAGTTGTTTTCATGAAACCTGCGCTTCCCCTATAAGAGTTCAACCTACCATTATAGGAAAACGTGTTTTCGTGAAGAAATCATGACAAACTAACACAAAATGAAGATTTCATTATAACTTGACATTCTGAGTTGTTTTCATGAAACCTGCGCTTCCCCTACAAGAGTTCAACCTACCATTATAGGAAAACGTGTTTTCGTGAAGAAATCATGACAAACTAACACAAAATGAAGATTTCATTATAACTTGACATTCTGAGTTGTTTTCATGAAACCTGCGCTTCCCCTACAAGAGTTCAACCTACCATTATAGGAAAACGTGTTTTCGTGTAGAAATCATGACAAACTAACACAAAATGAAGATTTCATTATAACTTGACATTCTGAGTTGTTTTCATGAAACCTGCGCTTCCCCTATAAGAGTTCGACCTACCATTATAGGAAAACGTGTTTTCGTGAAGAAATCATGACAAACTAACACAAAATGAAGATTTCATTATAACTTGACATTCTGAGTTGTTTTCATGAATCCTGCACTTCCCCTACAAGAGTTCAACCTACCATTATAGGAAAACGTGTTTTCGTGAAGAAATCATGACAAACTAACACAAAATGAAGATTTCATTATAACTTGACATTCTGAGTTGTTTTCATGAAACCTGCGCTTCCCCTATAAGAGTTCAACCTACCATTATAGGAAAACGTGTTTTCGTGAAGAAATCATGACAAACTAACACAAAATGAAGATTTCATTATAACTTGACATTCTGAGTTGTTTTCATGAAACCTGCGCTTCCCCTACAAGAGTTCAACCTACCATTATAGGAAAACGTGTTTTCGTGAAGAAATCATGACAAACTAACACAAAATGAAGATTTCATTATAACTTGACATTCTGAGTTGTTTTCATGAAACCTGCGCTTCCCCTACAAGAGTTCGACCTACCATTATAGGAAAACGTGTTTTCGTGAAGAAATCATGACAAACTAACACAAAATGAAGATTTCTTTATAACTTGACATTCTGAGTTGTTTTCATGAAACCTGCGCTTCCCCTACAAGAGTTCGACCTACTATTATAGGAAAACGTGTTTTCGTGAAGAAATCATGACAAACTAACACAAAATGAAGATTTCATTATAACTTGACATTCTGAGTTGTTTTCATGAAACCTGCGCTTCCCCTACAAGAGTTCGACCTACCATTATAGGAAAACGTGTTTTCGTGAAGAAATCATGACAAACTAACACAAAATGAAGATTTCATTATAACTTGACATTCTGAGTTGTTTTCATGAAACCTGCGCTTCCCCTACAAGAGTTCGACCTACCATTATAGGAAAACGTGTGTTCGTGAAGAAATCTTGACAAACTAACACAAAATGAAGATTTCATTATAACTTGACATTCTGAGTTGTTTTTATGAAACCTGCGCTTCCCCTACAGGAGTTCGACCTACCATAATAGGAAAACGTGTTTTCGTGAAGAAATCATGACAAACTTACACAAAATGAAGATTTTATTATAACTTGACATTCTGAGTTGTTTTCATGAAACCTGCGCTTCCCCTACAAGAGTTCGACCTACCATAATAGGAAAACGTGTTTTCGTGAAGAAATCATGACAAACTAACACAAAATGAAGATTTCATTATAACTTGACATTCTGAGTTGTTTTCATGAAACCTGCGCTTCCCCTACAAGAGTTCGACCTACCATTATAGGAAAACGTGTTTTCGTGAAGAAATCATGACAAACTAACACAAAATGAAGATTTCATTATAACTTGACATTCTGAGTTGTTTTCATGAAACCTGCGCTTCCCCTACAAGAGTTCGACCTACCATTATAGGAAAACGTGTGTTCGTGAAGAAATCTTGACAAACTAACACAAAATGAAGATTTCATTATAACTTGACATTCTGAGTTGTTTTCATGAATCCTGCACTTCCCCTACAAGAGTTCAACCTACCATTATAGGAAAACGTGTTTTCGTGAAGAAATCATGACAAACTAACACAAAATGAAGATTTCATTATAACTTGACATTCTGAGTTGTTTTCATGAATCCTGCACTTCCCCTACAAGAGTTCAACCTACCATTATAGGAAAACGTGTTTTCGTGAAGAAATCATGACAAACTAACACAAAATGAAGATTTCATTATAACTTGACATTCTGAGTTGTTTTCATGAAACCTGCGCTTCCCCTACAAGAGTTCGACCTACCATTATAGGAAAACGTGTTTTCGTGAAGAAATCATGACAAACTAACACAAAATGAAGATTTCATTATAACTTGACATTCTGAGTTGTTTTCATGAAACCTGCGCTTCCCCTACAAGAGTTCGACCTACCATTATAGGAAAACGTGTTTTCGTGAAGAAATCATGACAAACTAACACAAAATGAAGATTTCATTATAACTTGACATTCTGAGTTGTTTTCATGAAACCTGCGCTTCCCCTACAAGAGTTCGACCTACCATTATAGGAAAACGTGTTTTCGTGAAGAAATCATGACAAACTAACACAAAATGAAGATTTCATTATAACTTGACATTCTGAGTTGTTTTCATGAATCCTGCGCTTCCCCTACAAGAGTTCGACCTACCATTATAGGAAAACGTGTTTTCGTGAAGAAATCATGACAAACTTACACAAAATGAAGATTTCATTATAACTTGACATTCTGAGTTGTTTTCATGAGACCTGCGCTTCCCCTACAAGAGTTCGACCTACCATTATAGGAAAACGTGTTTTCGTGAAGAAATCATGACAAACTAACACAAAATGAAGATTTCATTATAACTTGACATTCTGAGTTGTTTTCATGAAACCTGCGCTTCCCCTACAAGAGTTCGACCTACCATTATAGGAAAACGTGTTTTCGTGAAGAAATCATGACAAACTAACACAAAATGAAGATTTCATTATAACTTGACATTCTGAGTTGTTTTCATGAATCCTGCGCTTCCCCTACAAGAGTTCGACCTACCATTATAGGAAAACGTGTTTTCGTGAAGAAATCATGACAAACTTACACAAAATGAAGATTTCATTATAACTTGACATTCTGAGTTGTTTTCATGAAACCTGCGCTTCCCCTACAAGAGTTCAACCTACCATTATAGGAAAACGTGTTTTCGTGAAGAAATCATGACAAACTAACACAAAATGAAGATTTCATTATAACTTGACATTCTGAGTGGTTTTCATGAAACCTGCGCTTCCCCTACAAGAGTTCAACCTACCATTATAGGAAAACGTGTTTTCGTGAAGAAATCATGACAAACTAACACAAAATGAAGATTTCATTATAACTTGACATTCTGAGTTGTTTTCATGAAACCTGCGCTTCCCCTATAAGAGTTCGACCTACCATTATAGGAAAACGTGTTTTCGTGAAGAAATCATGACAAACTAACACAAAATGAAGATTTCATTATAACTTGACATTCTGAGTTGTTTTCATGAATCCTGCACGTCCCCTACAAGAGTTCAACCTACCATTATAGGAAAACGTGTTTTCGTGAAGAAATCATGACAAACTAACACAAAATGAAGATTTCATTATAACTTGACATTCTGAGTTGTTTTCATGAAACCTGCGCTTCCCCTATAAGAGTTCAACCTACCATTATAGGAAAACGTGTTTTCGTGAAGAAATCATGACAAACTAACACAAAATGAAGATTTCATTATAACTTGACATTCTGAGTTGTTTTCATGAAACCTGCGCTTCCCCTACAAGAGTTCAACCTACCATTATAGGAAAACGTGTTTTCGTGAAGAAATCATGACAAACTAACACAAAATGAAGATTTCATTATAACTTGACATTCTGAGTTGTTTTCATGAAACCTGCGCTTCCCCTACAAGAGTTCAACCTACCATTATAGGAAAACGTGTTTTCATGTAGAAATCATGACAAACTAACACAAAATGAAGATTTCATTATAACTTGACATTCTGAGTTGTTTTCATGAAACCTGCGCTTCCCCTATAAGAGTTCGACCTACCATTATAGGAAAACGTGTTTTCGTGAAGAAATCATGACAAACTAACACAAAATGAAGATTTCATTATAACTTGACATTCTGAGTTGTTTTCATGAATCCTGCACTTCCCCTACAAGAGTTCAACCTACCATTATAGGAAAACGTGTTTTCGTGAAGAAATCATGACAAACTAACACAAAATGAAGATTTCATTATAACTTGACATTCTGAGTTGTTTTCATGAAACCTGCGCTTCCCCTATAAGAGTTCAACCTACCATTATAGGAAAACGTGTTTTCGTGAAGAAATCATGACAAACTAACACAAAATGAAGATTTCATTATAACTTGACATTCTGAGTTGTTTTCATGAAACCTGCGCTTCCCCTACAAGAGTTCAACCTACCATTATAGGAAAACGTGTTTTCGTGAAGAAATCATGACAAACTAACACAAAATGAAGATTTCATTATAACTTGACATTCTGAGTTGTTTTCATGAAACCTGCGCTTCCCCTACAGGAGTTCGACCTACCATTGTCGGAAAACGTGTTTTCGTGAAGAAATCATGACAAACTTACACAAAATGAAGATTTTATTATAACTTGACATTCTGAGTTGTTTTCATGAAACCTGCGCTTCCCCTACAAGAGTTCGACCTACCATTATAGGAAAACGTGTTTTCGTGAAGAAATCATGACAAACTAACACAAAATGAAGATTTCATTATAACTTGACATTCTGAGTTGTTTTCATGAAACCTGCGCTTCCCCTACAAGAGTTCGACCTACCATTATAGGAAAACGTGTTTTCGTGAAGAAATCATGACAAACTAACACAAAATGAAGATTTCATTATAACTTGACATTCTGAGTTGTTTTCATGAAACCTGCGCTTCCCCTACAAGAGTTCGACCTACCATTATAGGAAAACGTGTTTTCGTGAAGAAATCATGACAAACTAACACAAAATGAAGATTTCATTATAACTTGACATTCTGAGTTGTTTTCATGAAACCTGCGCTTCCCCTACAAGAGTTTGACCTACCATTATAGGAAAACGTGTTTTCGTGAAGAAATCATGACAAACTAACACAAAATGAAGATTTCATTATAACTTGACATTCTGAGTTGTTTTCATGAAACCTGCGCTTCCCCTACAAGAGTTCGACCTACCATTATAGGAAAACGTGTTTTCGTGAAGAAATCATGACAAACTAACACAAAATGAAGATTTCATTATAACTTGACATTCTGAGTTGTTTTCATGAATCCTGCGCTTCCCCTACAAGAGTTCGACCTACCATTATAGGAAAACGTGTTTTCGTGAAGAAATCATGACAAACTTACACAAAATGAAGATTTCATTATAACTTGACATTCTGAGTTGTTTTCATGAAACCTGCGCTTCCCCTACAAGAGTTCGACCTACCATTATAGGAAAACGTGTTTTCGTGAAGAAATCATGACAAACTAACACAAAATGAAGATTTCATTATAACTTGACATTCTGAGTTGTTTTCATGAAACCTGCGCTTCCCCTACAAGAGTTCGACCTACCATTATAGGAAAACGTGTTTTCGTGAAGAAATCATGACAAACTAACACAAAATGAAGATTTCATTATAACTTGACATTCTGAGTTGTTTTCATGAAACCTGCGCTTCCCCTACAAGAGTTCGACCTACCATTATAGGAAAACGTGTTTTCGTGAAGAAATCATGACAAACTAACACAAAATGAAGATTTTATTATAACTTGACATTCTGAGTTGTTTTCATGAAACCTGCGCTTCCCCTACAAGAGTTCGACCTACCATTATAGGAAAACGTGTTTTCGTGAAGAAATCATGACAAACTAACACAAAATGACGATTTCATTATAACTTGACATTCTGAGTTGTTTTCATGAAACCTGCGCTTCCCCTACAGGAGTTCGACCTACCATTGTCGGAAAACGTGTTTTCGTGAAGAAATCATGACAAACTTACACAAAATGAAGATTTTATTATAACTTGACATTCTGAGTTGTTTTCATGAAACCTGCGCTTCCCCTACAAGAGTTCGACCTACCATTATAGGAAAACGTGTTTTCGTGAAGAAATCATGACAAACTAACACAAAATGAAGATTTCATTATAACTTGACATTCTGAGTTGTTTTCATGAAACCTGCGCTTCCCCTACAAGAGTTCGACCTACCATTATAGGAAAACGTGTTTTCGTGAAGAAATCATGACAAACTAACACAAAATGAAGATTTCATTATAACTTGACATTCTGAGTTGTTTTCATGAAACCTGCGCTTCCCCTACAAGAGTTCAACCTACCATTATAGGAAAACGTGTTTTCGTGAAGAAATCATGACAAACTAACACAAAATGAAGATTTCATTATAACTTGACATTCTGAGTTGTTTTCATGAAACCTGCGCTTCCCCTATAAGAGTTCAACCTACCATTATAGGAAAACGTGTTTTCGTGAAGAAATCATGACAAACTAACACAAAATGAAGATTTCATTATAACTTGACATTCTGAGTTGTTTTCATGAAACCTGCTCTTCCCCTACAAGAGTTCGACCTACCATTATAGGAAAACGTGTTTTCGTGAAGAAATCATGACAAACTAACACAAAATGAAGATTTCATTATAACTTGACATTCTGAGTTGTTTTCATGAAACCTGCGCTTCCCCTACAAGAGTTCAACCTACCATTATAGGAAAACGTGTTTTCGTGAAGAAATCATGGCAAACTAACACAAAAAGAAGATTTCATTATAACTTGACATTCTGAGTGGTTTTCATGAAATCTGCGCTTCCCCTACAAGAGTTCAACCTACCATTATAGGAAAACGTGTTTTCGTGAAGAAATCATGACAAACTAACACAAAATGAAGATTTCATTATAACTTGACATTCTGAGTTGTTTTCATGAAACCTGCGCTTCGCCTACAAGAGTTCGACCTACCATTATAGGAAAACGTGTTTTCGTGAAGAAATCATGACAAACTAACACAAAATGAAGATTTCATTATAACTTGACATTCTGAGTGGTTTTCATGAAACCTGCGCTTCCCCTATAAGAGTTCAACCTACCATTATAGGAAAACGTGTTTTCGTGAAGAAATCATGACAAACTAACACAAAATGAAGATTTCATTATAACTTGACATTCTGAGTGGTTTTCATGAAACCTGCGCTTCCCCTACAAGAGTTCAACCTACCATTATAGGAAAACGTGTTTTCGTGAAGAAATCATGACAAACTAACACAAAATGAAGATTTCATTATAACTTGACATTCTGAGTTGTTTTCATGAAACATAAGAACATACATAAGAAATTTACAAACGAGAGGAGGCCATTCGGCCCATCAAGCTCGTTTGGGGAGAACTTAGCTAATATCTCAGAGTTGTTAAAATCTTATCTAGCTCTGATTTAAAGGAACCCATGGTTTTAGCTTCCACTACAATAGCAGGAAGACTATTCCATACTCTGACTACACGCTGTGTAAAGAAGTGCTTCCTCAAATTTGTTTTAAAATGTTCTCCCGCTAATTTCCACTTATGGCCACGAGTTCTAGTATTTAGACTAATATTGAAATAGTCATTTGGCTGAACAGCATCCAGACCCGTTAGAATCTTATAGACCTGAATCATATCCCCCCTTAGTCTCCTTTGCTCAAGGCTGAACAGATTCAGTTCCGCTAACCTCTCCTCGTAAGACATTCCTCTAAGACCAGGAATCATTCTCGTAGCTCTTCGTTGCACCTTTTCTAAGGCAGCAATGTCCTTCTTGAGGTATGGTGACCAAACCTGCACACAGTATTCTAGGTGGGGTCTTACCAAGGAATTATATAAGTGTAACATCACCTCCCTTGACTTAAACTCCACACATCTAGAGATATAACCCAACATTCTGTTCGCCTTTTTTATTGCTTCCCCACATTGGCGAGAGTGGGACATGGAAGCATCAACATACATACCGAGATCTTTCTCGTAATCAGCTACCTTTATTTCAGTGGAACCCATAAAATATCTGTACTGTATATTTCTGCTCCCTGCATGGATTACCTTACATTTATCTGTGTTAAATTTCATCTGCCAAGTATCAGCCCATTCGCTAATTAAATCCAGATCCCGTTGAAGCCTCTCTGCTGCTAGATTAGTATCTGCTACCCCGCCCACCTTAGTGTCGTCTGCAAATTTAACCAGTTTACTGTATGTATTCGTGTCAATATCATTAATGTAAATTAGGAACAATAGTGGTCCTAAAATTGAACCCTGCGGTACCCCACTATAAACGGAGGCCCACTGTGACATAGTGCCTCTAATAACTACTCGCTGCTTCCTATCAGTTAGCCAGTTTTTGATCCAAGCTGCCACAGTTCCTAAAATTCCTGCAGCTTTAAGCTTTAACAAGAGCCGTTTGTGGGGGACAACATCAAAGGCTTTCTGGAAATCTAAGTAAATCACATCATAGGCCTTTTTGTGATCAATTTCACTTGTAGCTTCCTCAAAGAACTCAAGCAGATTCGTTAGGCAGGATCTACCTCTCCTAAATCCATGTTGGCTATCCTTTATAATGTTATTTGCATCTAGGTAATCTACCATTTTCACTTGAATTATAGCTTCCATTATTTTTCCAGTAATGCTAGTTAAACTGATTGGCCTATAGTTTGCTGGATTACTTCTATCCCCTTTTTTGAATATGGGTGTTATATTAGCATGCTTCCAATCTGATGGTACCACACCCGCAGATAACGATTTCTGGAATATTAAAGTCAAAGGTTGGCTAATAATATCCCTCATCTCTTTCAAGACTAAAGGTAAGATGCCATCAGGCCCCTGCGATTTATTTATTTTGAGTTTAGCTAGGCTTAGTATCACATCAACCTCAGTTATACATATATTGGTCATAGACGATGCTGTATTCGTATTAATTGGTGGTAAATTACTTGTGTTCTCTATTGTGAACACCCTTGAAAAATAATCATTAAACTCGTTTACCATATCAATTTCGTTATCAATTATAAGGCCCTTACTATCCTGCAAATTAGTGATTTCAGCTTTTAGTGCTCTCTTGGAGTTAAAATATTGGAAGAAACCTTTACTGTCATGCTTAGCCTCCAATGCAATTTTTCTTTCTACATCCCTCTTTGATAGCCTAATGTCATTTTTTAACTCTGCCTGTAGACTTAGATACTCCTGCTTGATTTTGAAATCATTAGTTATTTTCCAGTTGTGGAACAGAGCCCTTTTCCTCCTGACTTTACTCTTAATTTCCTTAGTAAACCACCTTGGTTGTCGTTTCCTAGATTTAGTTTTGCTGGAAACAGGTATGAAGTCCTCTTGCACTTGCAACAATGTGCTTTTGAAAAATTCCCATGCCTCTTCAACTGTTTTGCTATTTAACTCTGTCCAGTTTACAGTTTCTAATTTCCGTCTCATACCATTAAAGTTAGCCTTCCTAACATTGTATACTTTTAATTTAGACTTTGCTCTTCGGACACTAAAATTAACCTCGAACCTGCGCTTCCCCTACAAGAGTTCAACCTACCATTATAGGAAAACGTGTTTTCGTGAAGAAATCATGACAAACTAACACAAAATGAAGATTTCATTATACTTGACATTCTGAGTTGTTTTCATGAAACCTGCGCTTCACCTATAAGAGTTCAACCTACCATTATAGGAAAACGTGTTTTCGTGAAAAAATCATGACAAACTAACACAAAATGAAGATTTCATTATAACTTGACATTCTGAGTGGTTTTCATGAAACCTGCGCTTCCCCTACAAGAGTTCAACCTACCATTATAGGAAAACGTGTTTTCGTGAAGAAATCATGACAAACTAACACAAAATGAAGATTTCATTATAACTTGACATTCTGAGTTGTTTTCATGAAACCTGCGCTTCCCCTATAAGAGTTCGACCTACCATTATAGGAAAACGTGTTTTCGTGAAGAAATCATGACAAACTAACACAAAATGAAGATTTCATTATAACTTGACATTCTGAGTTGTTTTCATGAAACCTGCGCTTCCCCTATAAGAGTTCGACCTACCATTATAGGAAAACGTGTTTTCGTGAAGAAATCATGACAAACTAACACAAAATGAAGATTTCATTATAACTTGACATTCTGAGTTGTTTTCATGAATCCTGCACTTCCCCTACAAGAGTTCAACCTACCATTATAGGAAAACGTGTTTTCGTGAAGAAATCATGACAAACTAACACAAAATGAAGATTTCATTATAACTTGACATTCTGAGTTGTTTTCATGAAACCTGCGCTTCCCCTACAAGAGTTCGACCTACCATTATAGGAAAACGTGTTTTCGTGAAGAAATCATGACAAACTAACACAAAATGAAGATTTCATTATAACTTGACATTCTGAGTTGTTTTCATGAAACCTGCGCTTCCCCTACAAGAGTTCGACCTACCATTATAGGAAAACGTGTTTTCGTGAAGAAATCATGACAAACTAACACAAAATGAAGATTTCATTATAACTTGACATTCTGAGTTGTTTTCATGAAACCTGCGCTTCCCCTACAAGAGTTCGACCTACCATTATAGGAAAACGTGTTTTCGTGAAGAAATCATGACAAACTAACACAAAATGAAGATTTCATTATAACTTGACATTCTGAGTTGTTTTCATGAATCCTGCGCTTCCCCTACAAGAGTTCGACCTACCATTATAGGAAAACGTGTTTTCGTGAAGAAATCATGACAAACTTACACAAAATGAAGATTTCATTATAACTTGACATTCTGAGTTGTTTTCATGAAACCTGCGCTTCCCCTACAAGAGTTCGACCTACCATTATAGGAAAACGTGTTTTCGTGAAGAAATCATGACAAACTAACACAAAATGAAGATTTCATTATAACTTGACATTCTGAGTTGTTTTCATGAAACCTGCGCTTCCCCTACAAGAGTTCGACCTACCATTATAGGAAAACGTGTTTTCGTGAAGAAATCATGACAAACTAACACAAAATGAAGATTTCATTATAACTTGACATTCTGAGTTGTTTTCATGAATCCTGCGCTTCCCCTACAAGAGTTCGACCTACCATTATAGGAAAACGTGTTTTCGTGAAGAAATCATGACAAACTTACACAAAATGAAGATTTCATTATAACTTGACATTCTGAGTTGTTTTCATGAAACCTGCGCTTCCCCTACAAGAGTTCAACCTACCATTATAGGAAAACGTGTTTTCGTGAAGAAATCATGACAAACTAACACAAAATGAAGATTTCATTATAACTTGACATTCTGAGTGGTTTTCATGAAACCTGCGCTTCCCCTACAAGAGTTCAACCTACCATTATAGGAAAACGTGTTTTCGTGAAAAAATCATGACAAACTAACACAAAATGAAGATTTCATTATAACTTGACATTCTGAGTTGTTTTCATGAAACCTGCGCTTCCCCTATAAGAGTTCGACCTACCATTATAGGAAAACGTGTTTTCGTGAAGAAATCATGACAAACTAACACAAAATGAAGATTTCATTATAACTTGACATTCTGAGTTGTTTTCATGAATCCTGCACGTCCCCTACAAGAGTTCGACCTACCATTATAGGAAAACGTGTTTTCGTGAAGAAATCATGACAAACTAACACAAAATGAAGACTTCATTATAACTTGACATTCTGAGTTGTTTTCATGAAACCTGCGCTTCCCCTATAAGAGTTCAACCTACCATTATAGGAAAACGTGTTTTCGTGAAGAAATCATGACAAACTAACACAAAATGAAGATTTCATTATAACTTGACATTCTGAGTTGTTTTCATGAAACCTGCGCTTCCCCTACAAGAGTTCAACCTACCATTATAGGAAAACGTGTTTTCGTGAAGAAATCATGACAAACTAACACAAAATGAAGATTTCATTATAACTTGACATTCTGAGTTGTTTTCATGAAACCTGCGCTTCCCCTACAAGAGTTCAACCTACCATTATAGGAAAACGTGTTTTCGTGTAGAAATCATGACAAACTAACACAAAATGAAGATTTCATTATAACTTGACATTCTGAGTTGTTTTCATGAAACCTGCGCTTCCCCTATAAGAGTTCGACCTACCATTATAGGAAAACGTGTTTTCGTGAAGAAATCATGACAAACTAACACAAAATGAAGATTTCATTATAACTTGACATTCTGAGTTGTTTTCATGAATCCTGCACTTCCCCTACAAGAGTTCAACCTACCATTATAGGAAAACGTGTTTTCGTGAAGAAATCATGACAAACTAACACAAAATGAAGATTTCATTATAACTTGACATTCTGAGTTGTTTTCATGAAACCTGCGCTTCCCCTATAAGAGTTCGACCTACCATTATAGGAAAACGTGTTTTCGTGAAGAAATCATGACAAACTAACACAAAATGAAGATTTCATTATAACTTGACATTCTGAGTTGTTTTCATGAAACCTGCGCTTCCCCTACAAGAGTTCAACCTACCATTATAGGAAAACGTGTTTTCGTGAAGAAATCATGACAAACTAACACAAAATGAAGATTTCATTATAACTTGACATTCTGAGTTGTTTTCATGAAACCTGCGCTTCCCCTACAAGAGTTCAACCTACCATTATAGGAAAACGTGTTTTCGTGAAGAAATCATGACAAACTAACACAAAATGAAGATTTCATTATAACTTGACATTCTGAGTTGTTTTCATGAAACCTGCGCTTCCCCTACAAGAGTTCAACCTACCATTATAGGAAAACGTGATTTCGTGAAGAAATCATGACAAACTAACACAAAATGAACATTTCATTATAACTTGACATTCTGAGTTGTTTTCATGAAACCTGCGCTTCCCCTACAAGAGTTCGACCTACCATTATAGGAAAACGTGTTTTCGTGAAGAAATCATGACAAACTAACACAAAATGAAGATTTCATTATAACTTGACATTCTGAGTTGTTTTCATGAAACCTGCGCTTCCTCTACAAGAGTTCGACCTACCATTATAGGAAAACGTGTTTTCGTGAAGAAATCATGACAAACTAACACAAAATGAAGATTTCATTATAACTTGACATTCTGAGTTGTTTTCATGAAACCTGCGCTTCCCCTACAAGAGTTCGACCTACCATTATAGGAAAACGTGTTTTCGTGAAGAAATCATGACAAACTAACACAAAATGAAGATTTCATTATAACTTGACATTCTGAGTTGTTTTCATGAAACCTGCGCTTCCCCTACAAGAGTTCGACCTACCATTATAGGAAAACGTGTTTTCGTGAAGAAATCATGACAAACTAACACAAAATGAAGATTTCATTATAACTTGACATTCTGAGTTGTTTTCATGAAACCTGCGCTTCCCCTACAAGAGTTCGACCTACCATTATAGGAAAACGTGTTTTCGTGAAGAAATCATGACAAACTAACACAAAATGAAGATTTCATTATAACTTGACATTCTGAGTTGTTTTCATGAATCCTGCGCTTCCCCTACAAGAGTTCGACCTACCATTATAGGAAAACGTGTTTTCGTGAAGAAATCATGACAAACTTACACAAAATGAAGATTTCATTATAACTTGACATTCTGAGTTGTTTTCATGAAACCTGCGCTTCCCCTACAAGAGTTCGACCTACCATTATAGGAAAACGTGTTTTCGTGAAGAAATCATGACAAACTAACACAAAATGACGATTTCATTATAACTTGACATTCTGAGTTGTTTTCATGAAACCTGCGCTTCCCCTACAAGAGTTCGACCTACCATTATAGGAAAACGTGTTTTCGTGAAGAAATCATGACAAACTAACACAAAATGAAGATTTCATTATAACTTGACATTCTGAGTTGTTTTCATGAAACCTGCGCTTCCCCTACAAGAGTTCGACCTACCATTATAGGAAAACGTGTTTTCGTGAAGAAATCATGACAAACTAACACAAAATGAAGATTTCATTATAACTTGACATTCTGAGTTGTTTTCATGAAACCTGCGCTTCCCCTATAAGAGTTCAACCTACCATTATAGGAAAACGTGTTTTCGTGAAGAAATCATGACAAACTAACACAAAATGAAGATTTCATTATAACTTGACATTCTGAGTTGTTTTCATGAATCCTGCGCTTCCCCTACAAGAGTTCGACCTACCATTATAGGAAAACGTGTTTTCGTGAAGAAATCATGACAAACTAACACAAAATGAAGATTTCATTATAACTTGACATTCTGAGTTGTTTTCATGAATCCTGCACTTCCCCTACAAGAGTTCGACCTACCATTATAGGAAAACGTGTTTTCGTGAAGAAATCATGACAAACTAACACAAAATGAAGATTTCATTATAACTTGACATTCTGAGTTGTTTTCATGAAACCTGCGCTTCCCCTACAAGAGTTCGACCTACCATTATAGGAAAACGTGTTTTCGTGAAGAAATCATGACAAACTAACACAAAATGAAGATTTCATTATAACTTGACATTCTGAGTTGTTTTCATGAAACCTGCGCTTCCCCTACAAGAGTTCGACCTACCATTATAGGAAAACGTGTTTTCGTGAAGAAATCATGACAAACTAACACAAAATGAAGATTTCATTATAACTTGACATTCTGAGTTGTTTTCATGAAACCTGCGCTTCCCCTACAAGAGTTCGACCTACCATTATAGGAAAACGTGTTTTCGTGAAGAAATCATGACAAACTAACACAAAATGAAGATTTCATTATAACTTGACATTCTGAGTTGTTTTCATGAATCCTGCGCTTCCCCTACAAGAGTTCGACCTACCATTATAGGAAAACGTGTTTTCGTGAAGAAATCATGACAAACTTACACAAAATGAAGATTTCATTATAACTTGACATTCTGAGTTGTTTTCATGAAACCTGCGCTTCCCCTACAAGAGTTCGACCTACCATTATAGGAAAACGTGTTTTCGTGAAGAAATCATGACAAACTAACACAAAATGAAGATTTCATTATAACTTGACATTCTGAGTTGTTTTCATGAAACCTGCGCTTCCCCTACAAGAGTTCGACCTACCATTATAGGAAAACGTGTTTTCGTGAAGAAATCATGACAAACTAACACAAAATGAAGATTTCATTATAACTTGACATTCTGAGTTGTTTTCATGAAACCTGCGCTTCCCCTACAAGAGTTCGACCTACCATTATAGGAAAACGTGTTTTCGTGTAGAAATCATGACAAACTAACACAAAATGAAGATTTCATTATAACTTGACATTCTGAGTTGTTTTCATGAAACCTGCGCTTCCCCTATAAGAGTTCGACCTACCATTATAGGAAAACGTGTTTTCGTGAAGAAATCATGACAAACTAACACAAAATGAAGATTTCATTATAACTTGACATTCTGAGTTGTTTTCATGAATCCTGCGCTTCCCCTACAAGAGTTCAACCTACCATTATAGGAAAACGTGTTTTCGTGTAGAAATCATGACAAACTAACACAAAATGAAGATTTCATTATAACTTGACATTCTGAGTTGTTTTCATGAAACCTGCGCTTCCCCTATAAGAGTTCGACCTACCATTATAGGAAAACGTGTTTTCGTGAAGAAATCATGACAAACTAACACAAAATGAAGATTTCATTATAACTTGACATTCTGAGTTGTTTTCATGAAACCTGCGCTTCCCCTACAAGAGTTCGACCTACCATTATAGGAAAACGTGTTTTCGTGAAGAAATCATGACAAACTAACACAAAATGAAGATTTCATTATAACTTGACATTCTGAGTTGTTTTCATGAAACCTGCGCTTCCCCTACAAGAGTTCAACCTACCATTATAGGAAAACGTGTTTTCGTGAAGAAATCATGACAAACTAACACAAAATGAAGATTTCATTATAACTTGACATTCTGAGTTGTTTTCATGAAACCTGCGCTTCCCCTACAAGAGTTCAACCTACCATTATAGGAAAACGTGTTTTCGTGAAGAAATCATGACAAACTAACACAAAATGAACATTTCATTATAACTTGACATTCTGAGTTGTTTTCATGAAACCTGCGCTTCCCCTACAAGAGTTCGACCTACCATTATAGGAAAACGTGTTTTCGTGAAGAAATCATGACAAACTAACACAAAATGAAGATTTCATTATAACTTGACATTCTGAGTTGTTTTCATGAAACCTGCGCTTCCTCTACAAGAGTTCGACCTACCATTATAGGAAAACGTGTTTTCGTGAAGAAATCATGACAAACTAACACAAAATGAAGATTTCATTATAACTTGACATTCTGAGTTGTTTTCATGAAACCTGCGCTTCCCCTACAAGAGTTCGACCTACCATTATAGGAAAACGTGTTTTCGTGAAGAAATCATGACAAACTAACACAAAATGAAGATTTCATTATAACTTGACATTCTGAGTTGTTTTCATGAAACCTGCGCTTCCCCTACAAGAGTTCGACCTACCATTATAGGAAAACGTGTTTTCGTGAAGAAATCATGACAAACTAACACAAAATGAAGATTTCATTATAACTTGACATTCTGAGTTGTTTTCATGAAACCTGCGCTTCCCCTACAAGAGTTCGACCTACCATTATAGGAAAACGTGTTTTCGTGAAGAAATCATGACAAACTAACACAAAATGAAGATTTCATTATAACTTGACATTCTGAGTTGTTTTCATGAAACCTGCGCTTCCCCTACAAGAGTTCGACCTACCATTATAGGAAAACGTGTTTTCGTGAAGAAATCATGACAAACTTACACAAAATGAAGATTTCATTATAACTTGACATTCTGAGTTGTTTTCATGAAACCTGCGCTTCCCCTACAAGAGTTCGACCTACCATTATAGGAAAACGTGTTTTCGTGAAGAAATCATGACAAACTAACACAAAATGAAGATTTCATTATAACTTGACATTCTGAGTTGTTTTCATGAATCCTGCGCTTCCCCTACAAGAGTTCGACCTACCATTATAGGAAAACGTGTTTTCGTGAAGAAATCATGACAAACTTACACAAAATGAAGATTTCATTATAACTTGACATTCTGAGTTGTTTTCATGAAACCTGCGCTTCCCCTACAAGAGTTCGACCTACCATTATAGGAAAACGTGTTTTCGTGAAGAAATCATGACAAACTAACACAAAATGGCGATTTCATTATAACTTGACATTCTGAGTTGTTTTCATGAAACCTGCGCTTCCCCTACAAGAGTTCGACCTACCATTATAGGAAAACGTGTTTTCGTGAAGAAATCATGACAAACTAACACAAAATGAAGATTTCATTATAACTTGACATTCTGAGTTGTTTTCATGAAACCTGCGCTTCCCCTACAAGAGTTCGACCTACCATTATAGGAAAACGTGTTTTCGTGAAGAAATCATGACAAACTAACACAAAATGAAGATTTCATTATAACTTGACATTCTGAGTTGTTTTCATGAAACCTGCGCTTCCCCTACAAGAGTTCAACCTACCATTATAGGAAAACGTGTTTTCGTGAAGAAATCATGACAAACTAACACAAAATGAAGATTTCATTATAACTTGACATTCTGAGTTGTTTTCATGAATCCTGCGCTTCCCCTACAAGAGTTCGACCTACCATTATAGGAAAACGTGTTTTCGTGAAGAAATCATGACAAACTAACACAAAATGAAGATTTCATTATAACTTGACATTCTGAGTTGTTTTCATGAATCCTGCGCTTCCCCTACAAGAGTTCGACCTACCATTATAGGAAAACGTGTTTTCGTGAAGAAATCATGACAAACTAACACAAAATGAAGATTTCATTATAACTTGACATTCTGAGTTGTTTTCATGAATCCTGCACTTCCCCTACAAGAGTTCAACCTACCATTATAGGAAAACGTGTTTTCGTGAAGAAATCATGACAAACTAACACAAAATGAAGATTTCATTATAACTTGACATTCTGAGTTGTTTTCATGAAACCTGCGCTTCCCCTACAAGAGTTCGACCTACCATTATAGGAAAACGTGTTTTCGTGAAGAAATCATGACAAACTAACACAAAATGAAGATTTCATTATAACTTGACATTCTGAGTTGTTTTCATGAAACCTGCGCTTCCCCTACAAGAGTTCGACCTACCATTATAGGAAAACGTGTTTTCGTGAAGAAATCATGACAAACTAACACAAAATGAAGATTTCATTATAACTTGACATTCTGAGTTGTTTTCATGAAACCTGCGCTTCCCCTACAAGAGTTCGACCTACCATTATAGGAAAACGTGTTTTCGTGAAGAAATCATGACAAACTAACACAAAATGAAGATTTTATTATAACTTGACATTCTGAGTTGTTTTCATGAAACCTGCGCTTCCCCTACAAGAGTTCGACCTACCATAATAGGAAAACGTGTTTTCGTGAAGAAATCATGACAAACTAACACAAAATGAAGATTTCATTATAACTTGACATTCTGAGTTGTTTTCATGAAACCTGCGCTTCCCCTACAAGAGTTCGACCTACCATTATAGGAAAACGTGTTTTCGTGAAGAAATCATGACAAACTAACACAAAATGAAGATTTCATTATAACTTGACATTCTGAGTTGTTTTCATGAAACCTGCGCTTCCCCTACAAGAGTTCGACCTACCATTATAGGAAAACGTGTTTTCGTGAAGAAATCATGACAAACTAACACAAAATGAAGATTTCATTATAACTTGACATTCTGAGTTGTTTTCATGAAACCTGCGCTTCCCCTACAAGAGTTCGACCTACCATTATAGGAAAACGTGTTTTCGTGAAGAAATCATGACAAACTAACACAAAATAAAGATTTCATTATAACTTGACATTCTGAGTTGTTTTCATGAAACCTGCGCTTCCCCTACAAGAGTTCGACCTACCATTATAGGAAAACGTGTTTTCGTGAAGAAATCATGACAAACTAACACAAAATGAAGATTTCATTATAACTTGACATTCTGAGTTGTTTTCATGAAACCTGCGCTTCCCCTACAAGAGTTCGACCTACCATTATAGGAAAACGTGTGTTCGTGAAGAAATCTTGACAAACTAACACAAAATGAAGATTTCATTATAACTTGACATTCTGAGTTGTTTTTATGAAACCTGCGCTTCCCCTACAGGAGTTCGACCTACCATAATAGGAAAACGTGTTTTCGTGAAGAAATCATGACAAACTTACACAAAATGAAGATTTTATTATAACTTGACATTCTGAGTTGTTTTCATGAAAACTGCGCTTCCCCTACAAGAGTTCGACCTACCATAATAGGAAAACGTGTTTTCGTGAAGAAATCATGACAAACTAACACAAAATGAAGATTTCATTATAACTTGACATTCTGAGTTGTTTTCATGAAACCTGCGCTTCCCCTACAAGAGTTCGACCTACCATTATAGGAAAACGTGTTTTCGTGAAGAAATCATGACAAAACAACACAAAATGAAGATTTCATTATAACTTGACATTCTGAGTTGTTTTCATGAAACCTGCGCTTCCCCTACAAGAGTTCAACCTACCATTATAGGAAAACGTGTTTTCGTGAAGAAATCATGACAAACTAACACAAAATGAAGATTTCATTATAACTTGACATTCTGAGTTGTTTTCATGAAACCTGCGCTTCCCCTACAAGAGTTCGACCTACCATTATAGGAAGACGTGTTTTCGTGAAGAAATCATGACAAACTAACACAAAATGAAGATTTCATTATAACTTGACATTCTGAGTTGTTTTCATGAAACCTGCGCTTCCCCTATAAGAGTTCAACCTACCATTATAGGAAAACGTGTTTTCGTGAAGAAATCATGACAAACTAACACAAAATGAAGATTTCATTATAACTTGACATTCTGAGTGGTTTTCATGAAACCTGCGCTTCCCCTATAAGAGTTCAACCTACCATTATAGGAAAACGTGTTTTCGTGAAGAAATCATGACAAACTAACACAAAATGAAGATTTCATTATAACTTGACATTCTGAGTTGTTTTCATGAAACCTGCGCTTCCCCTACAAGAGTTCGACCTACCATTATAGGAAAACGTGTTTTCGTGAAGAAATCATGACAAACTAACACAAAATGAAGATTTCATTATAACTTGACATTCTGAGTTGTTTTCATGAATCCTGCGCTTCCCCTACAAGAGTTCGACCTACCATTATAGGAAAACGTGTTTTCGTGAAGAAATCATGACAAACTTACACAAAATGAAGATTTCATTATAACTTGACATTCTGAGTTGTTTTCATGAAACCTGCGCTTCCCCTACAAGAGTTCAACCTACCATTATAGGAAAACGTGTTTTCGTGAAGAAATCATGACAAACTAACACAAAATGAAGATTTCATTATAACTTGACATTCTGAGTTGTTTTCATGAAACCTGCGCTTCCCCTACAAGAGTTCAACCTACCATTATAGGAAAACGTGTTTTCGTGAAGAAATCATGACAAACTAACACAAAATGAAGATTTCATTATAACTTGACATTCTGAGTTGTTTTCATGAAAACTGCGCTTCCCCTACAAGAGTTCAACCTACCATTATAGGAAAACGTGTTTTCGTGAAGAAATCATGACAAACTAACACAAAATGAAGATTTCATTATAACTTGACATTCTGAGTTGTTTTCATGAAACCTGCGCTTCCCCTACAAGAGTTCAACCTACCATTATAGGAAAACGTGTTTTCGTGAAGAAATCATGACAAACTAACACAAAATGAAGATTTCATTATAACTTGACATTCTGAGTTGTTTTCATGAAACCTGCGCTTCCCCTATAAGAGTTCGACCTACCATTATAGGAAAACGTGTTTTCGTGAAGAAATCATGACAAACTAACACAAAATGAAGATTTCATTATAACTTGACATTCTGAGTTGTTTTCATGAAACCTGCGCTTCCCCTATAAGAGTTCGACCTACCATTATAGGAAAACGTGTTTTCGTGAAGAAATCATGACAAACTAACACAAAATGAAGATTTCATTATAACTTGACATTCTGAGTTGTTTTCATGAAACCTGCGCTTCCCCTACAAGAGTTCGACCTACCATTATAGGAAAACGTGTTTTCGTGAAGAAATCATGACAAACTAACACAAAATGAAGATTTCATTATAACTTGACATTCTGAGTTGTTTTCATGAAACCTGCGCTTCCCCTATAAGAGTTCGACCTACCATTATAGGAAAACGTGTTTTCGTGAAGAAATCATGACAAACTAACACAAAATGAAGATTTCATTATAACTTGACATTCTGAGTTGTTTTCATGAATCCTGCACTTCCCCTACAAGAGTTCGACCTACCATTATAGGAAAACGTGTTTTCGTGAAGAAATCATGACAAACTAACACAAAATGAAGATTTCATTATAACTTGACATTCTGAGTTGTTTTCATGAAACCTGCGCTTCCCCTATAAGAGTTCAACCTACCATTATAGGAAAACGTGTTTTCGTGAAGAAATCATGACAAACTAACACAAAATGAAGATTTCATTATAACTTGACATTCTGAGTTGTTTTCATGAAACCTGCGCTTCCCCTACAAGAGTTCAACCTACCATTATAGGAAAACGTGTTTTCGTGAAGAAATCATGACAAACTAACACAAAATGAAGATTTCATTATAACTTGACATTCTGAGTTGTTTTCATGAAACCTGCACTTCCCCTACAAGAGTTCGACCTACCATTATAGGAAAACGTGTTTTCGTGAAGAAATCATGACAAACTAACACAAAATGAAGATTTCATTATAACTTGACATTCTGAGTTGTTTTCATGAAACCTGCGCTTCCCCTACAAGAGTTCGACCTACCATTATAGGAAAACGTGTTTTCGTGAAGAAATCATGACAAACTAACACAAAATGAAGATTTCATTATAACTTGACATTCTGAGTTGTTTTCATGAAACCTGCGCTTCCCCTACAAGAGTTCGACCTACCATTATAGGAAAACGTGTTTTCGTGAAGAAATCATGACAAACTAACACAAAATGAAGATTTCATTATAACTTGACATTCTGAGTTGTTTTCATGAAACCTGCGCTTCCCCTACAAGAGTTTGACCTACCATTATAGGAAAACGTGTTTTCGTGAAGAAATCATGACAAACTAACACAAAATGAAGATTTCATTATAACTTGACATTCTGAGTTGTTTTCATGAAACCTGCGCTTCCCCTACAAGAGTTCGACCTACCATTATAGGAAAACGTGTTTTCGTGAAGAAATCATGACAAACTAACACAAAATGAAGATTTCATTATAACTTGACATTCTGAGTTGTTTTCATGAATCCTGCGCTTCCCCTACAAGAGTTCGACCTACCATTATAGGAAAACGTGTTTTCGTGAAGAAATCATGACAAACTTACACAAAATGAAGATTTCATTATAACTTGACATTCTGAGTTGTTTTCATGAAACCTGCGCTTCCCCTACAAGAGTTCGACCTACCATTATAGGAAAACGTGTTTTCGTGAAGAAATCATGACAAACTAACACAAAATGAAGATTTCATTATAACTTGACATTCTGAGTTGTTTTCATGAAACCTGCGCTTCCCCTACAAGAGTTCGACCTACCATTATAGGAAAACGTGTTTTCGTGAAGAAATCATGACAAACTAACACAAAATGAAGATTTCATTATAACTTGACATTCTGAGTTGTTTTCATGAAACCTGCGCTTCCCCTACAAGAGTTCGACCTACCATTATAGGAAAACGTGTTTTCGTGAAGAAATCATGACAAACTAACACAAAATGAAGATTTCATTATAACTTGACATTCTGAGTTGTTTTCATGAAACCTGCGCTTCCCCTACAAGAGTTCGACCTACCATTATAGGAAAACGTGTGTTCGTGAAGAAATCTTGACAAACTAACACAAAATGAAGATTTCATTATAACTTGACATTCTGAGTTGTTTTTATGAAACCTGCGCTTCCCCTACAGGAGTTCGACCTACCATTGTCGGAAAACGTGTTTTCGTGAAGAAATCATGACAAACTTACACAAAATGAAGATTTTATTATAACTTGACATTCTGAGTTGTTTTCATGAAACCTGCGCTTCCCCTACAAGAGTTCAACCTACCATTATAGGAAAACGTGTTTTCGTGAAGAAATCATGACAAACTAACACAAAATGAAGATTTCATTATAACTTGACATTCTGAGTTGTTTTCATGAAACCTGCGCTTCCCCTACAAGAGTTCGACCTACCATTATAGGAAAACGTGTTTTCGTGAAGAAATCATGACAAACTAACACAAAATGAAGATTTCATTATAACTTGACATTCTGAGTTGTTTTCATGAAACCTGCGCTTCCCCTACAAGAGTTCGACCTACCATTATAGGAAAACGTGTTTTCGTGAAGAAATCATGACAAACTAACACAAAATGAAGATTTCATTATAACTTGACATTCTGAGTTGTTTTCATGAAACCTGCGCTTCCCCTACAAGAGTTCGACCTACCATTATAGGAAAACGTGTTTTCGTGAAGAAATCATGACAAACTAACACAAAATGAAGATTTCATTATAACTTGACATTCTGAGTTGTTTTCATGAAACCTGCGCTTCCCCTACAAGAGTTCGACCTACCATTATAGGAAAACGTGTTTTCGTGAAGAAATCATGACAAACTAACACAAAATGAAGATTTCATTATAACTTGACATTCTGAGTTGTTTTCATGAAACCTGCGCTTCCCCTACAAGAGTTCGACCTACCATTATAGGAAAACGTGTTTTCGTGAAGAAATCATGACAAACTAACACAAAATGAAGATTTCATTATAACTTGACATTCTGAGTTGTTTTCATGAATCCTGCGCTTCCCCTACAAGAGTTCGACCTACCATTATAGGAAAACGTGTTTTCGTGAAGAAATCATGACAAACTTACACAAAATGAAGATTTCATTATAACTTGACATTCTGAGTTGTTTTCATGAAACCTGCGCTTCCCCTACAAGAGTTCGACCTACCATTATAGGAAAACGTGTTTTCGTGAAGAAATCATGACAAACTAACACAAAATGAAGATTTCATTATAACTTGACATTCTGAGTTGTTTTCATGAAACCTGCGCTTCCCCTACAAGAGTTCGACCTACCATTATAGGAAAACGTGTTTTCGTGAAGAAATCATGACAAACTAACACAAAATGAAGATTTCATTATAACTTGACATTCTGAGTTGTTTTCATGAAACCTGCGCTTCCCCTACAAGAGTTCGACCTACCATTATAGGAAAACGTGTTTTCGTGAAGAAATCATGACAAACTAACACAAAATGAAGATTTCATTATAACTTGACATTCTGAGTTGTTTTCATGAAACCTGCGCTTCCCCTACAAGAGTTCGACCTACCATTATAGGAAAACGTGTTTTCGTGAAGAAGTCATGACAAACTAACACAAAATGAAGATTTCATTATAACTTGACATTCTGAGTTGTTTTCATGAATCCTGCGCTTCCCCTACAAGAGTTCGACCTACCATTATAGGAAAACGTGTTTTCGTGAAGAAATCATGACAAACTTACACAAAATGAAGATTTCATTATAACTTGACATTCTGAGTTGTTTTCATGAAACCTGCGCTTCCCCTACAAGAGTTCGACCTACCATTATAGGAAAACGTGTTTTCGTGAAGAAATCATGACAAACTAACACAAAATGAAGATTTCATTATAACTTGACATTCTGAGTTGTTTTCATGAAACCTGCGCTTCCCCTACAAGAGTTCGACCTACCATTATAGGAAAACGTGTTTTCGTGAAGAAATCATGACAAACTAACACAAAATGAAGATTTCATTATAACTTGACATTCTGAGTTGTTTTCATGAATCCTGCGCTTCCCCTACAAGAGTTCGACCTACCATTATAGGAAAACGTGTTTTCGTGAAGAAATCATGACAAACTTACACAAAATGAAGATTTCATTATAACTTGACATTCTGAGTTGTTTTCATGAAACCTGCGCTTCCCCTACAAGAGTTCAACCTACCATTATAGGAAAACGTGTTTTCGTGAAGAAATCATGACAAACTAACACAAAATGAAGATTTCATTATAACTTGACATTCTGAGTGGTTTTCATGAAACCTGCGCTTCCCCTACAAGAGTTCAACCTACCATTATAGGAAAACGTGTTTTCGTGAAGAAATCATGACAAACTAACACAAAATGAAGATTTCATTATAACTTGACATTCTGAGTTGTTTTCATGAAACCTGCGCTTCCCCTATAAGAGTTCAACCTACCATTATAGGAAAACGTGTTTTCGTGAAGAAATCATGACAAACTAACACAAAATGAAGATTTCATTATAACTTGACATTCTGAGTTGTTTTCATGAAACCTGCGCTTCCCCTACAAGAGTTCGACCTACCATTATAGGAAAACGTGTTTTCGTGAAGAAATCATGACAAACTAACACAAAATGAAGATTTCATTATAACTTGACATTCTGAGTTGTTTTCATGAAACCTGCGCTTCCCCTACAAGAGTTCGACCTACCATTATAGGAAAACGTGTTTTCGTGTAGAAATCATGACAAACTAACACAAAATGAAGATTTCATTATAACTTGACATTCTGAGTTGTTTTCATGAAACCTGCGCTTCCCCTATAAGAGTTCGACCTACCATTATAGGAAAACGTGTTTTCGTGAAGAAATCATGACAAACTAACACAAAATGAAGATTTCATTATAACTTGACATTCTGAGTTGTTTTCATGAATCCTGCACTTCCCCTACAAGAGTTCAACCTACCATTATAGGAAAACGTGTTTTCGTGAAGAAATCATGACAAACTAACACAAAATGAAGATTTCATTATAACTTGACATTCTGAGTTGTTTTCATGAAACCTGCGCTTCCCCTATAAGAGTTCAACCTACCATTATAGGAAAACGTGTTTTCGTGAAGAAATCATGACAAACTAACACAAAATGAAGATTTCATTATAACTTGACATTCTGAGTTGTTTTCATGAAACCTGCGCTTCCCCTACAAGAGTTCAACCTACCATTATAGGAAAACGTGTTTTCGTGAAGAAATCATGACAAACTAACACAAAATGAAGATTTCATTATAACTTGACATTCTGAGTTGTTTTCATGAAACCTGCGCTTCCCCTACAAGAGTTCAACCTACCATTATAGGAAAACGTGTTTTCGTGAAGAAATCATGACAAACTAACACAAAATGAAGATTTCATTATAACTTGACATTCTGAGTTGTTTTCATGAAACCTGCGCTTCCCCTACAAGAGTTCGACCTACCATTATAGGAAAACGTGTTTTCGTGAAGAAATCATGACAAACTAACACAAAATGAAGATTTCATTATAACTTGACATTCTGAGTTGTTTTCATGAAACCTGCGCTTCCCCTACAAGAGTTCGACCTACCATTATAGGAAAACGTGTTTTCGTGAAGAAATCATGACAAACTAACACAAAATGAAGATTTCATTATAACTTGACATTCTGAGTTGTTTTCATGAAACCTGCGCTTCCCCTACAAGAGTTCGACCTACCATTATAGGAAAACGTGTTTTCGTGAAGAAATCATGACAAACTAACACAAAATGAAGATTTCATTATAACTTGACATTCTGAGTTGTTTTCATGAAACCTGCGCTTCCCCTACAAGAGTTCGACCTACCATTATAGGAAAACGTGTTTTCGTGAAGAAATCATGACAAACTAACACAAAATGAAGATTTCATTATAACTTGACATTCTGAGTTGTTTTCATGAATCCTGCGCTTCCCCTACAAGAGTTCGACCTACCATTATAGGAAAACGTGTTTTCGTGAAGAAATCATGACAAACTTACACAAAATGAAGATTTCATTATAACTTGACATTCTGAGTTGTTTTCATGAAACCTGCGCTTCCCCTACAAGAGTTCGACCTACCATTATAGGAAAACGTGTTTTCGTGAAGAAATCATGACAAACTAACACAAAATGAAGATTTCATTATAACTTGACATTCTGAGTTGTTTTCATGAAACCTGCGCTTCCCCTACAAGAGTTCGACCTACCATTATAGGAAAACGTGTTTTCGTGAAGAAATCATGACAAACTAACACAAAATGAAGATTTCATTATAACTTGACATTCTGAGTTGTTTTCATGAATCCTGCGCTTCCCCTACAAGAGTTCGACCTACCATTATAGGAAAACGTGTTTTCGTGAAGAAATCATGACAAACTTACACAAAATGAAGATTTCATTATAACTTGACATTCTGAGTTGTTTTCATGAAACCTGCGCTTCCCCTACAAGAGTTCAACCTACCATTATAGGAAAACGTGTTTTCGTGAAGAAATCATGACAAACTAACACAAAATGAAGATTTCATTATAACTTGACATTCTGAGTGGTTTTCATGAAACCTGCGCTTCCCCTACAAGAGTTCAACCTACCATTATAGGAAAACGTGTTTTCGTGAAGAAATCATGACAAACTAACACAAAATGAAGATTTCATTATAACTTGACATTCTGAGTTGTTTTCATGAAACCTGCGCTTCCCCTATAAGAGTTCGACCTACCATTATAGGAAAACGTGTTTTCGTGAAGAAATCATGACAAACTAACACAAAATGAAGATTTCATTATAAGAACATAAGAACTATACAAACGAGAGGAGGCCATTCGGCCCATCGAGCTCGCTTGGGGAGAACTTAACTAATAGCTCAGAGTTGTTAAAATCTTATCTAGCCCTGATTTAAAGGAACCCAAGGATTCAGCTTGCACTACGTTATCAGGAAGACTATTCCATACTCTGACTACACGCTGTGTAAAGAAGTGCTTCCTTAAATCCAGTTTGAAATGTTCTCCCGCTAATTTCCACCTATGGCCACGAGTTCTTGTATTTGAACTAATGCTGAAGTAACTATTCGGTTGAACAGCATCCAAACCTGTTAGAATCTTATAGACCTGGATCATGTCCCCCCTCAGTCTCCTTTGCTTGAGGCTGAACAGATTTAGCTCAAATAACCTTTCCTCGTATGACATTCCTCTAAGACCAGGAATCATTCTTGTGGCCCTACGCTGCACCTTTTCTAAGGCCGCTATGTCCTTTTTAAGATATGGTGACCAAACCTGTACACAATATTCTAGGTGAGGTCTCACCAAGGAATTGTATAATCTTAGCATTACCTCCCTTGACTTAAACTCCACACACCTGGAGATGTACCCCAACATCCTATTGGCCTTTTTTATTGCTTCCCCACACTGGCGAGAATGAGACATGGAAGCATCAACATACACACCAAGGTCTTTCTCATAATCAGCTACCTTTATTTCAGTAGGTCCCATAAAATACCTGTACTTTATATTTCTGCTCCCTACATGGAGTACCTTACATTTGTCTATGTTAAATTTCATCTGCCAGGTGTCAGCCCAGTCACTAATTAAATTAAGATCCCGCTGTAGCTGCTGAGCCGCTAGTTCAGTATCTGCTACACCACCCACCTTGGTGTCATCTGCAAATTTCACCAGTTTACTGTATATATTGGTGTCTATATCATTTATGTAAATTAGGAACAAAAGTGGTCCTAAAATTGAACCCTGCGGTACCCCACTATGAACGCAGGCCCACTGTGACATCGAGCCTCTTATAACTACTCGCTGCTTCCTATCCGTTAACCAGTTATCAATCCAAGTCGCTACAGTTCCTAAAATACCTGTCGCTTTGAGTTTAAGTGAGAGCCTCTTGTGGGGAACAACATCAAAAGCCTTTTGGAAATCTAAATAGATGACATCATAGGCCTTCTTATCATCAACTTCCTGAGTAGCTTCCTCAAAAAACTCCAACAGATTTGTTAAACAGGATCTACCTCTCCTAAATCCATGCTGGCTATCCCTCAAAATGTTATTTGAGTCCAGGTAATCTACCATTTTCTCTTTGATTATAGCCTCCATAACTTTACCAGTTATACAAGTTAGACTGATTGGCCTATAGTTTGACAAATTACTTCTATCCCCTTTTTTGAAAATGGGCGTTATGTTGGCATGCTTCCAATCAGAAGGTACCACACCTTCAGATAAGGATTTTTGAAACAGTAATGTTAAGGGTCGGCAAATAATATCCCTCATCTCTTTTAACACTATAGGTAAGATGCCATCAGGGCCCTGTGATTTATTTATTTTGAGCTTAGCTAGGCTTTGCAAAACATCAGCTTCAGTTATATATATATTAGTTATAGACGATGTTGAATTAGTAATAAGAACTGGTAAGTTACTAGTGTCCTCGACAGTGAATACCCGTGCAAAACTATCATTGAACTCATTTACTATGTCAATGTCGTTTTCAATTATAAGACCCTTACTATCCTGCAGATTAGTAATTTCAGCTTTTAGAGCTCTTTTAGAGTTAAAATACTGGAAGAAACTTTTAACGTCATCCTTAGCCTCCAATGCGATCTTCCTTTCGACATTCCTTTTAGCTCGTCTAATGTCATTTTTTAATTCAGCCTGTAGATTTAGATACTCTTGCTTTATTATGTCATCATCAGTTATTTTCCATCTCTGGAACAAAGCCCTTTTCCTCCTTACTTTATACTTTATGTCCCTATTAAACCACCTAGGTTGCAATTTCCTAGATTTATTTTTGCTAGAAACAGGTATGAAGTCCTCTTGTACTTGCAATAACGTGCTTTTAAAAAATTCCCATGCCTCTTCAACAGTTTTGTTATTTAACTCCATCCAGTTCACGGTTTCTAGTTTTAATCTCATACAATTGAAGTTAGCCTTCCTAACATTATATATTTTTGATTTGGACTTTGCTCTTCGGGCACTAAACTTAACCTCAAATTTAACCATGTTATGATCGCTACTGTCAAGTGGTTCTAAAACATCTAATTTACCAATCCTGTCCTGGTTATTAGACAAAACAAGATCAAGAATGGCATCTCCCCTGGTAGGGGTGTTAACAAACTGAGTAAAAAAACAATCCTGTACTAATTCCACCATCTCAAGTTCATTTTCAGAAGAGCCAGCAACAATGTCCCACTGTATCCCCGGTAGATTAAAATCACCCATAACTACCACATCATTTTTATTGCTCATAATCCTAATATCACTGTATAACAATCTGCTTTCCTCAGCAGCTACATTGGGTGCTCTGTAACAAACACCGACAATTAGGCTATTTGAGTTTGTAGCATCTAATTTTACCCATATAGCTTCCGTACTTTTACTTATATCAGTAAGCTCCCTTGCCTGCAAGATTTCCTTTACATATACTGCAACACCACCTCCCTTCTTACCTATACGGTCTTTACGGAACAATGTGTAACCATCCATATTATATTCTTGTCCATCCTTATCACTCAACCACGTTTCAGTTATTGCTATAATATCATAAGAGTCCGATGAGATAAGAGCCTCTAAATCATGAATTTTATTCCTAATACTCCTGGCGTTTAAATACAGACAACAAAGGGTAGGCTTATTACAGTGCCTACTTATAATATGATTTTTTTGGGCTTTCCGTTTCCCCCCAGTTACATACTTAACTAACCTCCCTGCCCCCCCAGTCCCTAGTTTAAACATTCCTCAACTACTCTACAAATACGCCTTCCCAGTACACTGGTTCCCCTCCGGTTCAGATGCAACCCATCCGGCTTGAACAGGTCCCACCTGTTCCAGAAGGTCCTCCAGTGCCCCATAAACCTAAACCCCTCTTTCCTACACCATCCTTTTAGCCACGCATTTAATCTCCTTATCTCAGCTAACTTAGCCTCACTTGCGCGTGGCACGGGGAGTATTTCGGAAAATACCACCATGGACGTTCTGCTTCTAAGCTTATTGGCGACTTCTATAAATTTATCCTGCAGAACAGCCCTTCTACCCTTGCCTATGTCGTTGGTGCCAACATGCACCACGACAACTGGATCCACCCCAGCTGGGGCCAAAAGCTTGTCCACACGATCTGGAAGGTCTCCTACCTGGGCACCAGGCAGGCAAGACACCGTACGGGACCCTCTATCACGCGTGCACACATAACTGTCTACTCCCCTAATAATTGAATCCCCCACTACCACAACCTCCCTCTTTCTGGGGGGAGGGGGCTCCTCAGTGCCCAAGGGCCCACCTGCTTCCCCAGTCCCTTCCGGCTCTAAAGCTGGAAGCACCTGAAACCTGTTAGACACAGACACCTCAGGTGATGCCGCCTCTGTAACGTGTGTACGCCTTTTCCTGCGTCTACGACCTACGGTCACCCAGCTCTCTCGACCTCTCTGCTCTTCATTCTCCCTCCCCCCCGTTAGTGGCGTACACACCGTCTCCCTAAACGGCGTATCAACTAGCTCATCTAACTCACTGTTGCATTGGATGCGAGCCAGTTGCTCCTCAAGGTCGCGAACCTTGACCATGAGTGAGTCCACTAGCTTACATCGCTCGCAGATGAAGTCCGACTGGACACTAACGTCCAGAAGGGCAAACATCTTGCAAACGCAACACTGAGCTGGCCCCATAATTAACTAACTCACTATGACCCCGTACTCCCAGCCCAGTAAATTTATATAGTGTATTTAACTATAAAGATTAATTTGCGTAACAATAAATGCAGTAACGTGCGGAGTACACTAAAATAAGTTATTACTTGTGTTAAAACGGAACTTAATTATTATTTTATTAAAAATTTTAAACCTGATAAACTTACTACTACTTACCAGAAGAACTTCTGCCTGAACCAAGTATGAACTAAAAACAAGGCGAAATCGAAGTTGCTCTTGGGAGGTCGAAAAACCACAAAAACCCCCTCACAGCAGGCTAGCTACTGCCGGAGCGGGAAAAAAGTGGAAAATGTCCTCCCGGCCCCGACTGGCGACCGAGCAAAGCTCAGGAGCAACTGTCCTTTTCCGACGCTTGGTAGCGATACCGACGTTAGATGTTATTAGTTATAATCGCCCCGCGGGTGTGTGTTACGGAGTTTAAACGCGGACAGAAAAACGCCGCGCACGCGACACCCGCAGCTCTCTGTCGGTAATAATCGCGCTGTTGATTAACAGACAGGACAGACAAGCACTCACGCTGACCGAAATAAGAACAATAAATAGAAATAAACAGCCACCCACGTAAACAGGTAAAACGTGTTTGAAGATTTCATTATAACTTGACATTCTGAGTTGTTTTCATGAATCCTGCACGTCCCCTACAAGAGTTCAACCTACCATTATAGGAAAACGTGTTTTCGTGAAGAAATCATGACAAACTAACACAAAATGAAGATTTCATTATAACTTGACATTCTGAGTTGTTTTCATGAAACCTGCGCTTCCCCTATAAGAGTTCAACCTACCATTATAGGAAAACGTGTTTTCGTGAAGAAATCATGACAAACTAACACAAAATGAAGATTTCATTATAACTTGACATTCTGAGTTGTTTTCATGAAACCTGCGCTTCCCCTACAAGAGTTCGACCTACCATTATAGGAAAACGTGTTTTCGTGAAGAAATCATGACAAACTAACACAAAATGAAGATTTCATTATAACTTGACATTCTGAGTTGTTTTCATGAAACCTGCGCTTCCCCTACAAGAGTTCAACCTACCATTATAGGAAAACGTGTTTTCGTGTAGAAATCATGACAAACTAACACAAAATGAAGATTTCATTATAACTTGACATTCTGAGTTGTTTTCATGAAACCTGCGCTTCCCCTATAAGAGTTCGACCTACCATTATAGGAAAACGTGTTTTCGTGAAGAAATCATGACAAACTAACACAAAATGAAGATTTCATTATAACTTGACATTCTGAGTTGTTTTCATGAATCCTGCACTTCCCCTACAAGAGTTCAACCTACCATTATAGGAAAACGTGTTTTCGTGAAGAAATCATGACAAACTAACACAAAATGAAGATTTCATTATAACTTGACATTCTGAGTTGTTTTCATGAAACCTGCGCTTCCCCTATAAGAGTTCAACCTACCATTATAGGAAAACGTGTTTTCGTGAAGAAATCATGACAAACTAACACAAAATGAAGATTTCATTATAACTTGACATTCTGAGTTGTTTTCATGAAACCTGCGCTTCCCCTACAAGAGTTCAACCTACCATTATAGGAAAACGTGTTTTCGTGAAGAAATCATGACAAACTAACACAAAATGAAGATTTCATTATAACTTGACATTCTGAGTTGTTTTCATGAAACCTGCGCTTCCCCTACAAGAGTTCAACCTACCATTATAGGAAAACGTGTTTTCGTGAAGAAATCATGACAAACTAACACAAAATGAAGATTTCATTATAACTTGACATTCTGAGTTGTTTTCATGAAACCTGCGCTTCCCCTACAAGAGTTCGACCTACCATTATAGGAAAACGTGTTTTCGTGAAGAAATCATGACAAACTAACACAAAATGAAGATTTCATTATAACTTGACATTCTGAGTTGTTTTCATGAAACCTGCGCTTCCCCTACAAGAGTTCGACCTACCATTATAGGAAAACGTGTTTTCGTGAAGAAATCATGACAAACTAACACAAAATGAAGATTTCATTATAACTTGACATTCTGAGTTGTTTTCATGAAACCTGCGCTTCCCCTACAAGAGTTCGACCTACCATTATAGGAAAACGTGTTTTCGTGAAGAAATCATGACAAACTAACACAAAATGAAGATTTCATTATAACTTGACATTCTGAGTTGTTTTCATGAAACCTGCGCTTCCCCTACAAGAGTTCGACCTACCATTATAGGAAAACGTGTTTTCGTGAAGAAATCATGACAAACTAACACAAAATGAAGATTTCATTATAACGTGACATTCTGAGTTGTTTTCATGAATCCTGCGCTTCCCCTACAAGAGTTCGACCTACCATTATAGGAAAACGTGTTTTCGTGAAGAAATCATGACAAACTTACACAAAATGAAGATTTCATTATAACTTGACATTCTGAGTTGTTTTCATGAAACCTGCGCTTCCCCTACAAGAGTTCGACCTACCATTATAGGAAAACGTGTTTTCGTGAAGAAATCATGACAAACTAACACAAAATGACGATTTCATTATAACTTGACATTCTGAGTTGTTTTCATGAAACCTGCGCTTCCCCTACAAGAGTTCGACCTACCATTATAGGAAAACGTGTTTTCGTGAAGAAATCATGACAAACTAACACAAAATGAAGATTTCATTATAACTTGACATTCTGAGTTGTTTTCATGAAACCTGCGCTTCCCCTACAAGAGTTCGACCTACCATTATAGGAAAACGTGTTTTCGTGAAGAAATCATGACAAACTAACACAAAATGAAGATTTCATTATAACTTGACATTCTGAGTTGTTTTCATGAAACCTGCGCTTCCCCTATAAGAGTTCAACCTACCATTATAGGAAAACGTGTTTTCGTGAAGAAATCATGACAAACTAACACAAAATGAAGATTTCATTATAACTTGACATTCTGAGTTGTTTTCATGAATCCTGCGCTTCCCCTACAAGAGTTCGACCTACCATTATAGGAAAACGTGTTTTCGTGAAGAAATCATGACAAACTAACACAAAATGAAGATTTCATTATAACTTGACATTCTGAGTTGTTTTCATGAAACCTGCGCTTCCCCTACAAGAGTTCGACCTACCATTATAGGAAAACGTGTTTTCGTGAAGAAATCATGACAAACTAACACAAAATGAAGATTTCATTATAACTTGACATTCTGAGTTGTTTTCATGAAACCTGCGCTTCCCCTACAAGAGTTCGACCTACCATTATAGGAAAACGTGTTTTCGTGAAGAAATCATGACAAACTAACACAAAATGAAGATTTCATTATAACTTGACATTCTGAGTTGTTTTCATGAAACCTGCGCTTCCCCTACAAGAGTTCGACCTACCATTATAGGAAAACGTGTTTTCGTGAAGAAATCATGACAAACTAACACAAAATGAAGATTTCATTATAACTTGACATTCTGAGTTGTTTTCATGAATCCTGCGCTTCCCCTACAAGAGTTCGACCTACCATTATAGGAAAACGTGTTTTCGTGAAGAAATCATGACAAACTTACACAAAATGAAGATTTCATTATAACTTGACATTCTGAGTTGTTTTCATGAAACCTGCGCTTCCCCTACAAGAGTTCGACCTACCATTATAGGAAAACGTGTTTTCGTGAAGAAATCATGACAAACTAACACAAAATGAAGATTTCATTATAACTTGACATTCTGAGTTGTTTTCATGAAACCAACAACAACAACAACAAATTTATTTTTGTATAGCGCATTATCACAACATTACATTGTCCCAAAGCGCTTTACAGCATCCCCACCCAAAGCCCCCAGTGAGTAAGCCATAGGCGACAGTGGCAAGGAAAAACTCCCTAGAAGGAAGAAACCTTGGGAGGGAGCAGACTCAAAGGGGGAGCCCATCCTCCAGGGGCCGGCAGGGAGAGTCAAATACAGTGTAGTCTGAAACACAAACGCAGAGTAGGGGGGAGATGACAAGCCGGTGCCAACACTTCCTCCAATCGCCAGGCAGCCAGAAGGCAGGGAGCGGGTCATACAAGGAAGATGACACTGGCAGAACGGCGAGCTGGATGCACGGTCGTCATTGGCAGTGGCGACGTCACATGTTGCAGGGTGTGCTGGACATCTTGATAGATTGAAGGCTCCAGGTAGCACCACCCAGGAGAAGGTGGTGGAAATAAATGCAATTAGTCAAAGTAAGGGAGACTATAGGCAGTGCTAAAAGTTAGATGAGTGCAATATGAAGTGCAATGCTCCGGCAGATATGGCTATGGCAGCATAAGTAGGAGGGAGAGGCAGGTGGGAATGCAGGCATGGGGAGTCCCTGAAATGTCAGCACTCCAATCCCACAAGCAATTGTGAAGCTAGAGTGACAGCACTGTCAATTCAGTTTATCCAAAGCCAATGGCACCGATCCCCACCCAGCTCTACACCTCACACTATAGGTTTAACTGGGAGTGAGAAGCTAGCTAGAGCTAGAACTAGTGTCCCTATAAGCTAAACTAAAAAGGTGTGTTTTTAGTCTAGACTTGAATATTGAAAGTGAGCCTGAAACCCGCACATCCGGTGGAAGACCGTTCCACAGCTGAGGAGCTCTATAGGAGAAAGCTCTGCAGCCTGCCGTAGATCTTTCTACCCTAGGTACTAACAGATATCCCGCACCTTGAGATCGAAGCAAGCGTGGGGGATTGTATGTGGTCAGCAGATTATTAAGGTAGTCTGGTGCAAGGCCATTCAGTGCTTTATAGGTTAACAGCAGTATTTTATAGTCAATCCGAGACTTAACTGGTAACCAATGAAGGGAGGATAAGACTGGTGTGATGTGATCAAATTTTTTAGTGTTTGTGAGAACCCTGGCTGCTGCATTTTGTACCAGCTGAAGTTTATTTAAGAAACCAGACGGGCAACCAGAAAGGAGGGCATTACAGTAGTCTAGTCTGGTAGTTACGAAGGCATGTATTAATTTTTCTGCATCATGAAGTGAGAGCATCTTACGAAGCTTGGCTATGTTTCGTAGATGATAAAACGCAGTTCTAGTTATACTTCTTATGTGAGCATCAAAACATAGATCTGAATCTACTAGAAGACCAAGATTTCTAACCACTGAGTTAGGTTGTGTAGGAAGGCCACTAATGCTGAGGTGGTGAAACTTATTTCTTGCAGTCTTGGGACCAATCACCAGTACTTCTGTTTTTTCTGTGTTTAACATTAGAAAATTTTTTGCCATCCAGCACCGAATATCTAACAGACAATCTTCTAACCGAGATAGGAGTGATGTATCATCAGGGTTAACAGATATATATAACTGTGTATCATCTGCATAACAATGAAACCCAACACCATGTTTTCTAATAATGTTACCAAGCGGTAGCATGTATAGTGTAAACAGTAGTGGGCCCAGTACTGATCCCTGTGGGACACCGTATGTGACTTTGGTGGCCTTGGATGATTCGTTGTTCACATGTGCATACTGATAGCGATCAGTTAAATATGAGCGGAACCAAGAGAGTGCTGTCCCTGTAATGCCAACTACACCTTCTAACCGGTCCAAGAGGATATTATGGTCCACAGTATCAAATGCTGCAGTTAAATCTAGTAATACCAACAGCGATATCAAGCCACGGTCAGAAGCCATAAGTAAATCATTCATTACTTTGACTAGAGCAGTTTCTGTGCTATGGTTTGGTCTAAAGCCAGACTGATATAATTCATTAGTATTATTTTTTTGTAGGAAAGTAGACAACTGACGAACTACAACCTTTTCCATGATCTTTGAAATGAAAGGAAGATTTGAGATTGGTCTATAGTTTCCTAAAACACTAGGGTCAAGATTTGGTTTCTTTAGAACGGGTCTAATAACAGCCAATTTAAAAGGTTTAGGAACATATCCAAGCTTAAGAGAAGAGTTTAACACATTTAACAGGGTATTGCTAATCTGTGGTGCGATTTCCTTGAAAAATTTTGTAGGAATTGGGTCTATGAGGCTTGTAGAGGATTTACAGGAGGAAATTAAGCTCAGGAGTTCTGGGTGTTTTATAGGAATGAAAGATTCAAAAGTCTCATTATTGATAGGCATAAGACTAGCAGGAGTCTGGCAGTCATAGGTAGCTAAGGATGTGCACTGGATCTGAAAATGAAGATTTCATTATAACTTGACATTCTGAGTTGTTTTCATGAAACCTGCGCTTCCCCTACAAGAGTTCGACCTACCATTATAGGAAAACGTGTTTTCGTGAAGAAATCATGACAAACTAACACAAAATGAAGATTTCATTATAACTTGACATTCTGAGTTGTTTTCATGAAACCTGCGCTTCCCCTACAAGAGTTCGACCTACCATTATAGGAAAACGTGTGTTCGTGAAGAAATCTTGACAAACTAACACAAAATGAAGATTTCATTATAACTTGACATTCTGAGTTGTTTTTATGAAACCTGCGCTTCCCCTACAGGAGTTCGACCTACCATTGTCGGAAAACGTGTTTTCGTGAAGAAATCATGACAAACTTACACAAAATGAAGATTTTATTATAACTTGACATTCTGAGTTGTTTTCATGAAACCTGCGCTTCCCCTACAAGAGTTCGACCTACCATAATAGGAAAACGTGTTTTCGTGAAGAAATCATGACAAACTAACACAAAATGAAGATTTCATTATAACTTGACATTCTGAGTTGTTTTCATGAAACCTGCGCTTCCCCTACAAGAGTTCGACCTACCATTATAGGAAAACGTGTTTTCGTGAAGAAATCATGACAAACTAACACAAAATGAAGATTTCATTATAACTTGACATTCTGAGTTGTTTTCATGAAACCTGCGCTTCCCCTACAAGAGTTCGACCTACCATTATAGGAAAACGTGTTTTCGTGAAGAAATCATGACAAACTAACACAAAATGAAGATTTCATTATAACTTGACATTCTGAGTTGTTTTCATGAAACCTGCGCTTCCCCTACAAGAGTTCGACCTACCATTATAGGAAAACGTGTTTTCGTGAAGAAATCATGACAAACTAACACAAAATAAAGATTTCATTATAACTTGACATTCTGAGTTGTTTTCATGAAACCTGCGCTTCCCCTACAAGAGTTCGACCTACCATTATAGGAAAACGTGTTTTCGTGAAGAAATCATGACAAACTAACACAAAATGAAGATTTCATTATAACTTGACATTCTGAGTTGTTTTCATGAAACCTGCGCTTCCCCTACAAGAGTTCGACCTACCATTATAGGAAAACGTGTGTTCGTGAAGAAATCTTGACAAACTAACACAAAATGAAGATTTCATTATAACTTGACATTCTGAGTTGTTTTTATGAAACCTGCGCTTCCCCTACAGGAGTTCGACCTACCATTATAGGAAAACGTGTTTTCGTGAAGAAATCATGACAAACTAACACAAAATGAAGATTTCATTATAACTTGACATTCTGAGTTGTTTTCATGAAACCTGCGCTTCCCCTACAAGAGTTCGACCTACCATTATAGGAAAACGTGTTTTCGTGAAGAAATCATGACAAACTAACACAAAATGAAGATTTCATTATAACTTGACATTCTGAGTTGTTTTCATGAATCCTGCGCTTCCCCTACAAGAGTTCGACCTACCATTATAGGAAAACGTGTTTTCGTGAAGAAATCATGACAAACTTACACAAAATGAAGATTTCATTATAACTTGACATTCTGAGTTGTTTTCATGAAACCTGCGCTTCCCCTACAAGAGTTCGACCTACCATTATAGGAAAACGTGTTTTCGTGAAGAAATCATGACAAACTAACACAAAATGAAGATTTCATTATAACTTGACATTCTGAGTTGTTTTCATGAAACCTGCGCTTCCCCTACAAGAGTTCGACCTACCATTATAGGAAAACGTGTTTTCGTGAAGAAATCATGACAAACTAACACAAAATAAAGATTTCATTATAACTTGACATTCTGAGTTGTTTTCATGAAACCTGCGCTTCCCCTACAAGAGTTCGACCTACCATTATAGGAAAACGTGTTTTCGTGAAGAAATCATGACAAACTAACACAAAATGAAGATTTCATTATAACTTGACATTCTGAGTTGTTTTCATGAAACCTGCGCTTCCCCTACAAGAGTTCGACCTACCATTATAGGAAAACGTGTGTTCGTGAAGAAATCTTGACAAACTAACACAAAATGAAGATTTCATTATAACTTGACATTCTGAGTTGTTTTTATGAAACCTGCGCTTCCCCTACAGGAGTTCGACCTACCATTATAGGAAAACGTGTTTTCGTGAAGAAATCATGACAAACTAACACAAAATGAAGATTTCATTATAACTTGACATTCTGAGTTGTTTTCATGAAACCTGCGCTTCCCCTACAAGAGTTCGACCTACCATTATAGGAAAACGTGTTTTCGTGAAGAAATCATGACAAACTAACACAAAATGAAGATTTCATTATAACTTGACATTCTGAGTTGTTTTCATGAATCCTGCGCTTCCCCTACAAGAGTTCGACCTACCATTATAGGAAAACGTGTTTTCGTGAAGAAATCATGACAAACTTATACAAAATGAAGATTTCATTATAACTTGACATTCTGAGTTGTTTTCATGAAACCTGCGCTTCCCCTACAAGAGTTCGACCTACCATTATAGGAAAACGTGTTTTCGTGAAGAAATCATGACAAACTAACACAAAATGAAGATTTCATTATAACTTGACATTCTGAGTTGTTTTCATGAAACCTGCGCTTCCCCTACAAGAGTTCGACCTACCATTATAGGAAAACGTGTTTTCGTGAAGAAATCATGACAAACTAACACAAAATGAAGATTTCATTATAACTTGACATTCTGAGTTGTTTTCATGAATCCTGCGCTTCCCCTACAAGAGTTCGACCTACCATTATAGGAAAACGTGTTTTCGTGAAGAAATCATGACAAACTTACACAAAATGAAGATTTCATTATAACTTGACATTCTGAGTTGTTTTCATGAAACCTGCGCTTCCCCTACAAGAGTTCAACCTACCATTATAGGAAAACGTGTTTTCGTGAAGAAATCATGACAAACTAACACAAAATGAAGATTTCATTATAACTTGACATTCTGAGTGGTTTTCATGAAACCTGCGCTTCCCCTACAAGAGTTCAACCTACCATTATAGGAAAACGTGTTTTCGTGAAGAAATCATGACAAACTAACACAAAATGAAGATTTCATTATAACTTGACATTCTGAGTTGTTTTCATGAAACCTGCGCTTCCCCTATAAGAGTTCGACCTACCATTATAGGAAAACGTGTTTTCGTGAAGAAATCATGACAAACTAACACAAAATGAAGATTTCATTATAACTTGACATTCTGAGTTGTTTTCATGAATCCTGCACGTCCCCTACAAGAGTTCAACCTACCATTATAGGAAAACGTGTTTTCGTGAAGAAATCATGACAAACTAACACAAAATGAAGATTTCATTATAACTTGACATTCTGAGTTGTTTTCATGAAACCTGCGCTTCCCCTATAAGAGATCAACCTACCATTATAGGAAAACGTGTTTTCGTGAAGAAATCATGACAAACTAACACAAAATGAAGATTTCATTATAACTTGACATTCTGAGTTGTTTTCATGAAACCTGCGCTTCCCCTACAAGAGTTCAACCTACCATTATAGGAAAACGTGTTTTCGTGAAGAAATCATGACAAACTAACACAAAATGAAGATTTCATTATAACTTGACATTCTGAGTTGTTTTCATGAAACCTGCGCTTCCCCTACAAGAGTTCAACCTACCATTATAGGAAAACGTGTTTTCGTGTAGAAATCATGACAAACTAACACAAAATGAAGATTTCATTATAACTTGACATTCTGAGTTGTTTTCATGAAACCTGCGCTTCCCCTATAAGAGTTCGACCTACCATTATAGGAAAACGTGTTTTCGTGAAGAAATCATGACAAACTAACACAAAATGAAGATTTCATTATAACTTGACATTCTGAGTTGTTTTCATGAATCCTGCACTTCCCCTACAAGAGTTCAACCTACCATTATAGGAAAACGTGTTTTCGTGAAGAAATCATGACAAACTAACACAAAATGAAGATTTCATTATAACTTGACATTCTGAGTTGTTTTCATGAAACCTGCGCTTCCCCTATAAGAGTTCAACCTACCATTATAGGAAAACGTGTTTTCGTGAAGAAATCATGACAAACTAACACAAAATGAAGATTTCATTATAACTTGACATTCTGAGTTGTTTTCATGAAACCTGCGCTTCCCCTACAAGAGTTCAACCTACCATTATAGGAAAACGTGTTTTCGTGAAGAAATCATGACAAACTAACACAAAATGAAGATTTCATTATAACTTGACATTCTGAGTTGTTTTCATGAAACCTGCGCTTCCCCTACAAGAGTTCAACCTACCATTATAGGAAAACGTGTTTTCGTGAAGAAATCATGACAAACTAACACAAAATGAAGATTTCATTATAACTTGACATTCTGAGTTGTTTTCATGAAACCTGCGCTTCCCCTACAAGAGTTCGACCTACCATTATAGGAAAACGTGTTTTCGTGAAGAAATCATGACAAACTAACACAAAATGAAGATTTCATTATAACTTGACATTCTGAGTTGTTTTCATGAAACCTGCGCTTCCCCTATAAGAGTTCGACCTACCATTATAGGAAAACGTGTTTTCGTGAAGAAATCATGACAAACTAACACAAAATGAAGATTTCATTATAACTTGACATTCTGAGTTGTTTTCATGAATCCTGCACGTCCCCTACAAGAGTTCAACCTACCATTATAGGAAAACGTGTTTTCGTGAAGAAATCATGACAAACTAACACAAAATGAAGATTTCATTATAACTTGACATTCTGAGTTGTTTTCATGAAACCTGCGCTTCCCCTACAAGAGTTCGACCTACCATTATAGGAAAACGTGTTTTCGTGAAGAAATCATGACAAACTAACACAAAATGAAGATTTCATTATAACTTGACATTCTGAGTTGTTTTCATGAAACCTGCGCTTCCCCTACAAGAGTTCGACCTACCATTATAGGAAAACGTGTGTTCGTGAAGAAATCTTGACAAACTAACACAAAATGAAGATTTCATTATAACTTGACATTCTGAGTTGTTTTTATGAAACCTGCGCTTCCCCTACAGGAGTTCGACCTACCATAATAGGAAAACGTGTTTTCGTGAAGAAATCATGACAAACTTACACAAAATGAAGATTTTATTATAACTTGACATTCTGAGTTGTTTTCATGAAAACTGCGCTTCCCCTACAAGAGTTCGACCTACCATAATAGGAAAACGTGTTTTCGTGTAGAAATCATGACAAACTAACACAAAATGAAGATTTCATTATAACTTGACATTCTGAGTTGTTTTCATGAAACCTGCGCTTCCCCTATAAGAGTTCGACCTACCATTATAGGAAAACGTGTTTTCGTGAAGAAATCATGACAAACTAACACAAAATGAAGATTTCATTATAACTTGACATTCTGAGTTGTTTTCATGAATCCTGCACTTCCCCTACAAGAGTTCAACCTACCATTATAGGAAAACGTGTTTTCGTGAAGAAATCATGACAAACTAACACAAAATGAAGATTTCATTATAACTTGACATTCTGAGTTGTTTTCATGAAACCTGCGCTTCCCCTATAAGAGTTCAACCTACCATTATAGGAAAACGTGTTTTCGTGAAGAAATCATGACAAACTAACACAAAATGAAGATTTCATTATAACTTGACATTCTGAGTTGTTTTCATGAAACCTGCGCTTCCCCTACAAGAGTTCAACCTACCATTATAGGAAAACGTGTTTTCGTGAAGAAATCATGACAAACTAACACAAAATGAAGATTTCATTATAACTTGACATTCTGAGTTGTTTTCATGAAACCTGCGCTTCCCCTACAAGAGTTCAACCTACCATTATAGGAAAACGTGTTTTCGTGAAGAAATCATGACAAACTAACACAAAATGAAGATTTCATTATAACTTGACATTCTGAGTTGTTTTCATGAAACCTGCGCTTCCCCTACAAGAGTTCGACCTACCATTATAGGAAAACGTGTTTTCGTGAAGAAATCATGACAAACTAACACAAAATGAAGATTTCATTATAACTTGACATTCTGAGTTGTTTTCATGAAACCTGCGCTTCCCCTATAAGAGTTCGACCTACCATTATAGGAAAACGTGTTTTCGTGAAGAAATCATGACAAACTAACACAAAATGAAGATTTCATTATAACTTGACATTCTGAGTTGTTTTCATGAATCCTGCACGTCCCCTACAAGAGTTCAACCTACCATTATAGGAAAACGTGTTTTCGTGAAGAAATCATGACAAACTAACACAAAATGAAGATTTCATTATAACTTGACATTCTGAGTTGTTTTCATGAAACCTGCGCTTCCCCTACAAGAGTTCGACCTACCATTATAGGAAAACGTGTTTTCGTGAAGAAATCATGACAAACTAACACAAAATGAAGATTTCATTATAACTTGACATTCTGAGTTGTTTTCATGAAACCTGCGCTTCCCCTACAAGAGTTCGACCTACCATTATAGGAAAACGTGTGTTCGTGAAGAAATCTTGACAAACTAACACAAAATGAAGATTTCATTATAACTTGACATTCTGAGTTGTTTTTATGAAACCTGCGCTTCCCCTACAGGAGTTCGACCTACCATAATAGGAAAACGTGTTTTCGTGAAGAAATCATGACAAACTTACACAAAATGAAGATTTTATTATAACTTGACATTCTGAGTTGTTTTCATGAAAACTGCGCTTCCCCTACAAGAGTTCGACCTACCATAATAGGAAAACGTGTTTTCGTGAAGAAATCATGACAAACTAACACAAAATGAAGATTTCATTATAACTTGACATTCTGAGTTGTTTTCATGAAACCTGCGCTTCCCCTACAAGAGTTCGACCTACCATTATAGGAAAACGTGTTTTCGTGAAGAAATCATGACAAACTAACACAAAATGAAGATTTCATTATAACTTGACATTCTGAGTTGTTTTCATGAAACCTGCGCTTCCCCTACAAGAGTTCAACCTACCATTATAGGAAAACGTGTTTTCGTGAAGAAATCATGACAAACTAACACAAAATGAAGATTTCATTATAACTTGACATTCTGAGTTGTTTTCATGAAACCTGCGCTTCCCCTACAAGAGTTCGACCTACCATTATAGGAAAACGTGTTTTCGTGAAGAAATCATGACAAACTAACACAAAATGAAGATTTCATTATAACTTGACATTCTGAGTTGTTTTCATGAAACCTGCGCTTCCCCTACAAGAGTTCGACCTACCATTATAGGAAAACGTGTTTTCGTGAAGAAATCATGACAAACTAACACAAAATGAAGATTTCATTATAACTTGACATTCTGAGTTGTTTTCATGAAACCTGCGCTTCCCCTACAAGAGTTCAACCTACCATTATAGGAAGACGTGTTTTCGTGAAGAAATCATGACAAACTAACACAAAATGAAGATTTCATTATAACTTGACATTCTGAGTTGTTTTCATGAAACCTGCGCTTCCCCTATAAGAGTTCAACCTACCATTATAGGAAAACGTGTTTTCGTGAAGAAATCATGACAAACTAACACAAAATGAAGATTTCATTATAACTTGACATTCTGAGTGGTTTTCATGAAACCTGCGCTTCCCCTATAAGAGTTCAACCTACCATTATAGGAAAACGTGTTTTCGTGAAGAAATCATGACAAACTAACACAAAATGAAGATTTCATTATAACTTGACATTCTGAGTTGTTTTCATGAAACCTGCGCTTCCCCTACAAGAGTTCGACCTACCATTATAGGAAAACGTGTTTTCGTGAAGAAATCATGACAAACTAACACAAAATGAAGATTTCATTATAACTTGACATTCTGAGTTGTTTTCATGAATCCTGCGCTTCCCCTACAAGAGTTCGACCTACCATTATAGGAAAACGTGTTTTCGTGAAGAAATCATGACAAACTTACACAAAATGAAGATTTCATTATAACTTGACATTCTGAGTTGTTTTCATGAAACCTGCGCTTCCCCTACAAGAGTTCAACCTACCATTATAGGAAAACGTGTTTTCGTGAAGAAATCATGACAAACTAACACAAAATGAAGATTTCATTATAACTTGACATTCTGAGTTGTTTTCATGAAACCTGCGCTTCCCCTATAAGAGTTCAACCTACCATTATAGGAAAACGTGTTTTCGTGAAGAAATCATGACAAACTAACACAAAATGAAGATTTCATTATAACTTGACATTCTGAGTTGTTTTCATGAAACCTGCGCTTCCCCTACAAGAGTTCAACCTACCATTATAGGAAAACGTGTTTTCGTGAAGAAATCATGACAAACTAACACAAAATGAAGATTTCATTATAACTTGACATTCTGAGTTGTTTTCATGAAACCTGCGCTTCCCCTACAAGAGTTCAACCTACCATTATAGGAAAACGTGTTTTCGTGAAGAAATCATGACAAACTAACACAAAATGAAGATTTCATTATAACTTGACATTCTGAGTTGTTTTCATGAAACCTGCGCTTCCCCTATAAGAGTTCGACCTACCATTATAGGAAAACGTGTTTTCGTGAAGAAATCATGACAAACTAACACAAAATGAAGATTTCATTATAACTTGACATTCTGAGTTGTTTTCATGAATCCTGCACTTCCCCTACAAGAGTTCAACCTACCATTATAGGAAAACGTGTTTTCGTGAAGAAATCATGACAAACTAACACAAAATGAAGATTTCATTATAACTTGACATTCTGAGTTGTTTTCATGAAACCTGCGCTTCCCCTACAAGAGTTCGACCTACCATTATAGGAAAACGTGTTTTCGTGAAGAAATCATGACAAACTAACACAAAATGAAGATTTCATTATAACTTGACATTCTGAGTTGTTTTCATGAAACCTGCGCTTCCCCTATAAGAGTTCGACCTACCATTATAGGAAAACGTGTTTTCGTGAAGAAATCATGACAAACTAACACAAAATGAAGATTTCATTATAACTTGACATTCTGAGTTGTTTTCATGAATCCTGCACTTCCCCTACAAGAGTTCGACCTACCATTATAGGAAAACGTGTTTTCGTGAAGAAATCATGACAAACTAACACAAAATGAAGATTTCATTATAACTTGACATTCTGAGTTGTTTTCATGAAACCTGCGCTTCCCCTATAAGAGTTCAACCTACCATTATAGGAAAACGTGTTTTCGTGAAGAAATCATGACAAACTAACACAAAATGAAGATTTCATTATAACTTGACATTCTGAGTTGTTTTCATGAAACCTGCGCTTCCCCTACAAGAGTTCAACCTACCATTATAGGAAAACGTGTTTTCGTGAAGAAATCATGACAAACTAACACAAAATGAAGATTTCATTATAACTTGACATTCTGAGTTGTTTTCATGAAACCTGCACTTCCCCTACAAGAGTTCGACCTACCATTATAGGAAAACGTGTTTTCGTGAAGAAATCATGACAAACTAACACAAAATGAAGATTTCTTTATAACTTGACATTCTGAGTTGTTTTCATGAAACCTGCGCTTCCCCTACAAGAGTTCGACCTACCATTATAGGAAAACGTGTTTTCGTGAAGAAATCATGACAAACTAACACAAAATGAAGATTTCATTATAACTTGACATTCTGAGTTGTTTTCATGAAACCTGCGCTTCCCCTACAAGAGTTCGACCTACCATTATAGGAAAACGTGTTTTCGTGAAGAAATCATGACAAACTAACACAAAATGAAGATTTCATTATAACTTGACATTCTGAGTTGTTTTCATGAATCCTGCGCTTCCCCTACAAGAGTTCGACCTACCATTATAGGAAAACGTGTTTTCGTGAAGAAATCATGACAAACTTACACAAAATGAAGATTTCATTATAACTTGACATTCTGAGTTGTTTTCATGAAACCTGCGCTTCCCCTACAAGAGTTCGACCTACCATTATAGGAAAACGTGTTTTCGTGAAGAAATCATGACAAACTAACACAAAATGAAGATTTCATTATAACTTGACATTCTGAGTTGTTTTCATGAAACCTGCGCTTCCCCTACAAGAGTTCGACCTACCATTATAGGAAAACGTGTTTTCGTGAAGAAATCATGACAAACTAACACAAAATGAAGATTTCATTATAACTTGACATTCTGAGTTGTTTTCATGAAACCTGCGCTTCCCCTACAAGAGTTCGACCTACCATTATAGGAAAACGTGTTTTCGTGAAGAAATCATGACAAACTAACACAAAATGAAGATTTCATTATAACTTGACATTCTGAGTTGTTTTCATGAAACCTGCGCTTCCCCTACAAGAGTTCGACCTACCATTATAGGAAAACGTGTGTTCGTGAAGAAATCTTGACAAACTAACACAAAATGAAGATTTCATTATAACTTGACATTCTGAGTTGTTTTTATGAAACCTGCGCTTCCCCTACAGGAGTTCGACCTACCATTGTCGGAAAACGTGTTTTCGTGAAGAAATCATGACAAACTTACACAAAATGAAGATTTTATTATAACTTGACATTCTGAGTTGTTTTCATGAAACCTGCGCTTCCCCTACAGGAGTTCGACCTACCATAATAGGAAAACGTGTTTTCGTGAAGAAATCATGACAAACTAACACAAAATGAAGATTTCATTATAACTTGACATTCTGAGTTGTTTTCATGAAACCTGCGCTTCCCCTACAAGAGTTCGACCTACCATTATAGGAAAACGTGTTTTCGTGAAGAAATCATGACAAACTAACACAAAATGAAGATTTCATTATAACTTGACATTCTGAGTTGTTTTCATGAAACCTGCGCTTCCCCTACAAGAGTTCAACCTACCATTATAGGAAAACGTGTTTTCGTGAAGAAATCATGACAAACTAACACAAAATGAAGATTTCATTATAACTTGACATTCTGAGTTGTTTTCATGAAACCTGCGCTTCCCCTACAAGAGTTCGACCTACCATTATAGGAAAACGTGTTTTCGTGAAGAAATCATGACAAACTAACACAAAATGAAGATTTCATTATAACTTGACATTCTGAGTTGTTTTCATGAAACCTGCGCTTCCCCTACAAGAGTTCGACCTACCATTATAGGAAAACGTGTTTTCGTGAAGAAATCATGACAAACTAACACAAAATGAAGATTTCATTATAACTTGACATTCTGAGTTGTTTTCATGAAACCTGCGCTTCCCCTACAAGAGTTCGACCTACCATTATAGGAAAACGTGTTTTCGTGAAGAAATCATGACAAACTAACACAAAATGAAGATTTCATTATAACTTGACATTCTGAGTTGTTTTCATGAAACCTGCGCTTCCCCTATAAGAGTTCAACCTACCATTATAGGAAAACGTGTTTTCGTGAAGAAATCATGACAAACTAACACAAAATGAAGATTTCATTATAACTTGACATTCTGAGTGGTTTTCATGAAACCTGCGCTTCCCCTATAAGAGTTCAACCTACCATTACAGGAAAACGTGTTTTCGTGAAGAAATCATGACAAACTAACACAAAATGAAGATTTCATTATAACTTGACATTCTGAGTTGTTTTCATGAAACCTGCGCTTCCCCTACAAGAGTTCAACCTACCATTATAGGAAAACGTGTTTTCGTGAAGAAATCATGACAAACTAACACAAAATGAAGATTTCATTATAACTTGACATTCTGAGTTGTTTTCATGAAACCTGCGCTTCCCCTACAAGAGTTCAACCTACCATTATAGGAAAACGTGTTTTCGTGAAGAAATCATGACAAACTAACACAAAATGAAGATTTCATTATAACTTGACATTCTGAGTTGTTTTCATGAAACCTGCGCTTCCCCTACAAGAGTTCGACCTACCATTATAGGAAAACGTGTTTTCGTGAAGAAATCATGACAAACTAACACAAAATGAAGATTTCATTATAACTTGACATTCTGAGTTGTTTTCATGAAACCTGCGCTTCCCCTACAAGAGTTCGACCTACCATTATAGGAAAACGTGTTTTCGTGAAGAAATCATGACAAACTAACACAAAATGAAGATTTCATTATAACTTGACATTCTGAGTTGTTTTCATGAAACCTGCGCTTCCCCTACAAGAGTTCGACCTACCATTATAGGAAAACGTGTTTTCGTGAAGAAATCATGACAAACTAACACAAAATGAAGATTTCATTATAACTTGACATTCTGAGTTGTTTTCATGAAACCTGCGCTTCCCCTACAAGAGTTCGACCTACCATTATAGGAAAACGTGTTTTCGTGAAGAAATCATGACAAACTAACACAAAATGAAGATTTCATTATAACTTGACATTCTGAGTTGTTTTCATGAAACCTGCGCTTCCCCTACAAGAGTTCGACCTACCATTATAGGAAAACGTGTTTTCGTGAAGAAATCATGACAAACTAACACAAAATGAAGATTTCATTATAACTTGACATTCTGAGTTGTTTTCATGAAACCTGCGCTTCCCCTACAAGAGTTCGACCTACCATTATAGGAAAACGTGTTTTCGTGAAGAAATCATGACAAACTAACACAAAATGAAGATTTCATTATAACTTGACATTCTGAGTTGTTTTCATGAAACCTGCGCTTCCCCTACAAGAGTTCGACCTACCATAATAGGAAAACGTGTTTTCGTGAAGAAATCATGACAAACTAACACAAAATGAAGATTTCATTATAACTTGACATTCTGAGTTGTTTTCATGAATCCTGCGCTTCCCCTACAAGAGTTCGACCTACCATTATAGGAAAACGTGTTTTCGTGAAGAAATCATGACAAACTTACACAAAATGAAGATTTCATTATAACTTGACATTCTGAGTTGTTTTCATGAAACCTGCGCTTCCCCTACAAGAGTTCGACCTACCATTATAGGAAAACGTGTTTTCGTGAAGAAATCATGACAAACTAACACAAAATGACGATTTCATTATAACTTGACATTCTGAGTTGTTTTCATGAAACCTGCGCTTCCCCTACAAGAGTTCGACCTACCATTATAGGAAAACGTGTTTTCGTGAAGAAATCATGACAAACTAACACAAAATGAAGATTTCATTATAACTTGACATTCTGAGTTGTTTTCATGAAACCTGCGCTTCCCCTACAAGAGTTCGACCTACCATTATAGGAAAACGTGTTTTCGTGAAGAAATCATGACAAACTAACACAAAATGAAGATTTCATTATAACTTGACATTCTGAGTTGTTTTCATGAAACCTGCGCTTCCCCTATAAGAGTTCGACGTACCATTATAGGAAAACGTGTTTTCGTGAAGAAATCATGACAAACTAACACAAAATGAAGATTTCATTATAACTTGACATTCTGAGTTGTTTTCATGAATCCTGCACGTCCCCTACAAGAGTTCAAGCTACCATTATAGGAAAACGTGTTTTCGTGAAGAAATCATGACAAACTAACACAAAATGAAGATTTCATTATAACTTGACATTCTGAGTTGTTTTCATGAAACCTGCGCTTCCCCTACAAGAGTTCGACCTACCATTATAGGAAAACGTGTTTTCGTGAAGAAATCATGACAAACTAACACAAAATGAAGATTTCATTATAACTTGACATTCTGAGTTGTTTTCATGAAACCTGCGCTTCCCCTACAAGAGTTCAACCTACCATTATAGGAAAACGTGTTTTCGTGAAGAAATCATGACAAACTAACACAAAATGAAGATTTCATTATAACTTGACATTCTGAGTTGTTTTCATGAAACCTGCGCTTCCCCTACAAGAGTTCAACCTACCATTATAGGAAAACGTGTTTTCGTGAAGAAATCATGACAAACTAACACAAAATGAAGATTTCATTATAACTTGACATTCTGAGTTGTTTTCATGAAACCTGCGCTTCCCCTACAAGAGTTCGACCTACCATTATAGGAAAACGTGTTTTCGTGAAGAAATCATGACAAACTAACACAAAATGGAGATTTCATTATAACTTGACATTCTGAGTTGTTTTCATGAAACCTGCGCTTCCCCTACAAGAGTTCGACCTACCATTATAGGAAAACGTGTTTTCGTGAAGAAATCATGACAAACTAACACAAAATGAAGATTTCATTATAACTTGACATTCTGAGTTGTTTTCATGAAACCTGCGCTTCCCCTACAAGAGTTCGACCTACCATTATAGGAAAACGTGTTTTCGTGAAGAAATCATGACAAACTAACACAAAATGAAGATTTCATTATAACTTGACATTCTGAGTTGTTTTCATGAAACCTGCGCTTCCCCTACAAGAGTTCGACCTACCATTATAGGAAAACGTGTTTTCGTGAAGAAATCATGACAAACTAACACAAAATGAAGATTTCATTATAACTTGACATTCTGAGTTGTTTTCATGAAACCTGCGCTTCCCCTACAAGAGTTCGACCTACCATTATAGGAAAACGTGTTTTCGTGAAGAAATCATGACAAACTAACACAAAATGAAGATTTCATTATAACTTGACATTCTGAGTTGTTTTCATGAAACCTGCGCTTCCCCTACAAGAGTTCGACCTACCATTATAGGAAAACGTGTTTTCGTGAAGAAATCATGACAAACTAACACAAAATGAAGATTTCATTATAACTTGACATTCTGAGTTGTTTTCATGAAACCTGCGCTTCCCCTACAAGAGTTCGACCTACCATTATAGGAAAACGTGTTTTCGTGAAGAAATCATGACAAACTAACACAAAATGAAGATTTCATTATAACTTGACATTCTGAGTAGTTTTCATGAAACCTGCGCTTCCCCTACAAGAGTTCGACCTACCATTATAGGAAAACGTGTTTTCGTGAAGAAATCATGACAAACTAACACAAAATGAAGATTTCATTATAACTTGACATTCTGAGTTGTTTTCATGAAACCTGCGCTTCCCCTACAAGAGTTCGACCTACCATTATAGGAAAACGTGTTTTCGTGAAGAAATCATGACAAACTAACACAAAATGAAGATTTCATTATAACTTGACATTCTGAGTTGTTTTCATGAAACCTGCGCTTCCCCTACAAGAGTTCGACCTACCATTATAGGAAAACGTGTTTTCGTGAAGAAATCATGACAAACTAACACAAAATGAAGATTTCATTATAACTTGACATTCTGAGTTGTTTTCATGAATCCTGCGCTTCCCCTACAAGAGTTCGAACTACCATTATAGGAAAACGTGTTTTCGTGAAGAAATCATGACAAACTTACACAAAATGAAGATTTCATTATAACTTGACATTCTGAGTTGTTTTCATGAAACCTGCGCTTCCCCTACAAGAGTTCGACCTACCATTATAGGAAAACGTGTTTTCGTGAAGAAATCATGACAAACTAACACAAAATGAAGATTTCATTATAACTTGACATTCTGAGTGGTTTTCATGAAAACTGCGCTTCCCCTACAAGAGTTCAACCTACCATTATAGGAAAACGTGTTTTCGTGAAGAAATCATGACAAACTAACACAAAATGAAGATTTCATTATAACTTGACATTCTGAGTTGTTTTCATGAAACCTGCGCTTCCCCTATAAGAGTTCGACGTACCATTATAGGAAAACGTGTTTTCGTGAAGAAATCATGACAAACTAACACAAAATGAAGATTTCATTATAACTTGACATTCTGAGTTGTTTTCATGAATCCTGCACGTCCCCTACAAGAGTTCAACCTACCATTATAGGAAAACGTGTTTTCGTGAAGAAATCATGACAAACTAACACAAAATGAAGATTTCATTATAACTTGACATTCTGAGTTGTTTTCATGAAACCTGCGCTTCCCCTATAAGAGTTCAACCTACCATTATAGGAAAACGTGTTTTCGTGAAGAAATCATGACAAACTAACACAAAATGAAGATTTCATTATAACTTGACATTCTGAGTTGTTTTCATGAAACCTGCGCTTCCCCTACAAGAGTTCAACCTACCATTATAGGAAAACGTGTTTTCGTGAAGAAATCATGACAAACTAACACAAAATGAAGATTTCATTATAACTTGACATTCTGAGTGGTTTTCATGAAACCTGCGCTTCCCCTACAAGAGTTCAACCTACCATTATAGGAAAACGTGTTTTCGTGAAGAAATCATGACAAACTAACACAAAATGAAGATTTCATTATAACTTGACATTCTGAGTTGTTTTCATGAATCCTGCACGTCCCCTACAAGAGTTCGACCTACCATTATAGGAAAACGTGTTTTCGTGAAGAAATCATGACAAACTAACACAAAATGAAGATTTCATTATAACTTGACATTCTGAGTTGTTTTCATGAAACCTGCGCTTCCCCTACAAGAGTTCGACCTACCATTATAGGAAAACGTGTTTTCGTGAAGAAATCATGACAAACTAACACAAAATGAAGATTTCATTATAACTTGACATTCTGAGTTGTTTTCATGAAACCTGCGCTTCCCCTATAAGAGTTCGACCTACCATTATAGGAAAACATGTTTTCGTGAAGAAATCATGACAAACTAACACAAAATGAAGATTTCATTATAACTTGACATTCTGAGTTGTTTTCATGAATCCTGCACGTCCCCTACAAGAGTTCAACCTACCATTATAGGAAAACGTGTTTTCGTGAAGAAATCATGACAAACTAACACAAAATGAAGATTTCATTATAACTTGACATTCTGAGTTGTTTTCATGAAACCTGCGCTTCCCCTATAAGAGTTCAACCTACCATTATAGGAAAACGTGTTTTCGTGAAGAAATCATGACAAACTAACACAAAATGAAGATTTCATTATAACTTGACATTCTGAGTTGTTTTCATGAAACCTGCGCTTCCCCTACAAGAGTTCGACCTACCATTATAGGAAAACGTGTTTTCGTGAAGAAATCATGACAAACTAACACAAAATGAAGATTTCATTATAACTTGACATTCTGAGTTGTTTTCATGAAACCTGCGCTTCCCCTACAAGAGTTCGACCTACCATTATAGGAAAACGTGTTTTCGTGAAGAAATCATGACAAACTAACACAAAATGAAGATTTCATTATAACTTGACATTCTGAGTTGTTTTCATGAAACCTGCGCTTCCCCTACAAGAGTTCGACCTACCATTATAGGAAAACGTGTTTTCGTGAAGAAATCATGACAAACTAACACAAAATGAAGATTTCATTATAACTTGACATTCTGAGTTGTTTTCATGAAACCTGCGCTTCCCCTACAAGAGTTCGACCTACCATTATAGGAAAACGTGTTTTCGTGAAGAAATCATGACAAACTAACACAAAATGAAGATTTCATTATAACTTGACATTCTGAGTTGTTTTCATGAAACCTGCGCTTCCCCTATAAGAGTTCAACCTACCATTATAGGAAAACGTGTTTTCGTGAAGAAATCATGACAAACTAACACAAAATGAAGATTTCATTATAACTTGACATTCTGAGTTCATTTCATGAATCCTGCGCTTCCCCTATAAGAGTTCGACCTACTATTATAGGAAAACGTGTTTTCGTGAAGAAATCATGACAAACTAACACAAAATGAAGATTTCATTATAACTTGACATTCTGAGTTCATTTCACGAATCCTGCGCTTCCCCTACAAGAGTTCGACCTACTATTATAGGAAAACGTGTTTTCGTGAAGAAATCATGACAAACTAACACAAAATGAAGATTTCATTATAACTTGACATTCTGAGTTCATTTCATGAAACCTGCGCTTCCCCTACAAGAGTTCGACCTAACATTATAGGAAAACGTGTTTTCGTGAAGAAATCATGACAAACTAACAGAAAATGAAGATTTCATTATAACTTGACATTCTGAGTTCATTTCATGAATCCTGCGCTTCCCCTATAAGAGTTCGACCTACTATTATAGGAAAACGTGTTTTCGTGAAGAAATCATGACAAACTAACACAAAATGAAGATTTCATTATAACTTGACATTCTGAGTTCATTTCATGAAACCTGCGCTTCCCCTACAAGAGTTCGACCTAACATTATAGGAAAACGTGTTTTCGTGAAGAAATCATGACAAACTAACACAAAATGAAGATTTCATTATAACTTGACATTCTGAGCTCATTTCATGAAACCTGCGCTTCCCCTATAAGAGTTCGACCTACTATTATAGGAAAACGTGTTTTCGTGAAGAAATCATGACAAACTAACACAAAATGAAGATTTCATTATAACTTGACATTCTGAGTTCATTTCATGAAACCTGCGCTTCCCCTACAAGAGTTCGACCTAACATTATAGGAAAACGTGTTTTCGTGAAGAAATCATGACAAACTAACACAAAATGAAGATTTCATTATAACTTGAAATTCTGAGCTCATTTCATGAAACCTGCGCTTCCCCTACAAGAGTTCGACCTAACATTATAGGAAAACGTGTTTTCGTGAAGAAATCATGACAAACTAACACAAAATGAAGATTTCATTATAACTTGACATTCTGAGTTCATTTCATGAATCCTGCGCTTCCCCTATAAGAGTTCGACCTACTATTATAGGAAAACGTGTTTTCGTGAAGAAATCATGACAAACTAACACAAAATGAAGATTTCATTATAACTTGACATTCTGAGTTCATTTCATGAAACCTGCGCTTCCCCTACAAGAGTTTGACCTAACATTATAGGAAAACGTGTTTTCGTGAAGAAATCATGACAAACTAACACAAAATGAAGATTTCATTATAACTTGACATTCTGAGCTCATTTCATGAAACCTGCGCTTCCCCTATAAGAGTTCGACCTACCATTATAGGAAAACGTGTTTTCGTGAAGAATTCATGACAAACTAACACAAAACGAAGATTTCATTATCACTTGACATTCTGAGTTGTTTTCATGAAACCTGCGCTTCCCCTACAAGAGTTCGACCTACCATTATAGGAAAACGTGTTTTCGTGAAGAAATCATGACAAACTAACACAAAATGAAGATTTCATTATAACTTGACATTCTGAGTTCATTTCATGAAACCTGCCCTTCCCCTATAAGAGTTCGACCTACTATTATAGAATTTGATTAGAATTAAGTCATCGGAAAAAATAAAAATCCTTACAAGCTTAATAGTCTTCTGATAATTCTCCAAACCCCTACGGATTAATCACCTTCGCAAGCACCGACCCACGATCTCCATTCAATCAAAAAGGTGCTTCCAGCTTTAGAACTTACCGTTTCACGTAAGTACAACATCATGTCTCCTGTTCCGTGTTCTGAGTGCAATATGTTTAGTTATTCTTCTCCGGTTATTAGCGGTACGTTTACCTGTGAGAAGTGTCAGTTAGTAGCTAGGCTGACGGAGAAGATTGTAGTTTTAGAGGGACGTATCCGGACGTTACGGGACATTCAGGAAACGGAGAGTTTTATTGATTCAGTGTTAGCGGCTCCGGATACGTCCGCCATAGGTATTCAGTCTCCCCCCGCTCCGGCAGCAGAGCCTACGCAGCAAGGCGAGTGGGTGACGACCCGGCGGCATAGTCGTAAATCCAACCAAAATTCACACCGGCACCATTCGCCCATTCGCGTTTCCAACAGGTTCTCCCCACTCAGTGAAACTCCCGCTGAGACACCTGTTGAAAGTGCTCTAGTAATAGGCGACTCTATTCTAAGAAACGTGAGAGTAGCGACTCCAGCGACCATAGTTAATTGTCTCCCTGGTGCCAGAGCGACCGACATCTCGGCAAACTTAAAAGTGCTGGCTAAAAGTAAACGTAAATACTCTAACATTATTATCCACGTCGGCACTAATGATGTCCGATTGAGGCAATCGGAGATCACGAAATCAAATTTTATAGAGGTGTGCAACCTTGCGAAGAAGATGTGTGTGTCAGTAACGTGCTCTGGCCCTATCCCTGCTAGACGTGGCGATGAAATGTACAGCAGATTATCGTCGCTACATCGCTGGCTGTCGGAATGGTGCCCGATAAATGGTGTGGGTTATATTGACAACTGGCGGATGTTTTGGGGTAGGCCTGGGCTTTTGAAGAGGGACGGTATTCACCCCTCGCGGGCTGGTGCTGACCTCTTGTCTAAAAGCATAGCTCATAGTCTCCAGACAAATCGCTGACTAACTAGAGCCAAGCCCAGGCGGCAGGCAAACCGGCATAACCGACCGCCTGCTAGTCGCCTAGAGTCGTCACCTAGGGTTCATTTTATTGAGACTGTGTCTGTTCCCCGCGTTTTTAATCATGGAAGCCGATTCCACCGTAGTGTGTGCCATAATAACTTAATAAAAATTACAATGAATCCGTTACTAGAAAACAGCTGTGATGCAGGGCTTAAACTTAAACTTGGACTTATGAATGTAAGATCACTGGCTCCTAAGGCACTATTAATAAATGAAATAATTACTGATTTTAGTCTTGGTGCCATATGCCTCACGGAGACCTGGCTTAAACCAAATGAATTCATGGCACTGAATGAATCTACTCCAGCTGAATACAGTTACAAGCATAACCCTCGACCAAATCGCAAAGGTGGTGGTGTTGCTGCAATTTTTCAATCCAGCCTAAGAGTGACTGAGAAATGTGGTCTTAGTTTCAGCACATTTGAAACTCTTGTTCTTAGTCTTGCTGGCTCATCTCTTTCTTGCTCTTCACCCCAAATCACCATTGTTATTGTTTATAGACCACCTGGGCCGTACAGTAATTTTCTTAAGGAGTTCGCTGATTTTTTAACTAACCTGGTGGTCAGTACTGACAAAGCTGTTATTGTGGGTGATTTTAACATTCATATGGAGAAAGATAGTGATCCTTTAAAAATAGCGTTTACAGCTATTCTTGACTCTCTAGGTGTATGTCAGAATGTAGTCGGGCCTACTCATGCCTGTAACCATACCCTTGATTTGATTATTAGTCATGGCATCTTGGTGGAACATGTATCTATTATGCCTCAGAGTCCCCTTCTCTCTGATCATTACTTGTTAACGTTTGAAATCCAGTATAGCCTCCCGTTGACCGCAGCTCCAAAGTACAGAATCAGACGTTCCATTGCCTCACTAACTACAACAACATTTATGAAACAACTTCCACAGTCCTTCGGCCTTACATCTGAAGTATCGTGTATAAATGAACTTGAACAGGCGACTGCAAACATGGATAAATCCCTTCGTAGCACACTAGATCTTGTAGCTCCACTTAAGAAAATAAACCATAGAGATAAGAAACCTGCCCCCTGGTACTCTGATCATACACGTGAACTCAAACAGGCATCACGCAAGCTAGAGCGCAAATGGCGCTCAACTAAACTAGAAGTTTTCAAATCTGCATGGAAAGAGAGCCTGTCTAAATACAGACAAGCACTAGTGACTGCTAGGTCTGTGTATCTCTCCAGATTAATAGACGGGAACAAAAACAATTCAAAATTCCTATTTGAATCCGTGGCTAGGTTAACACAGAATTCTCCATTAAACTCGCAAGTCCCACAATCTCTTAAGAGTAATGACTTTATTACATTCTTTAATGGTAAAATAACTAAGATTAGACAGACCATCCAGTGCACATCCTTAGCTACCTATGACTGCCAGACTCCTGCTAGTCTTATGCCTATCAATAATGAGACTTTTGAATCTTTCATTCCTATAAAACACCCAGAACTCCTGAGCTTAATTTCCTCCTGTAAATCCTCTACAAGCCTCATAGACCCAATTCCTACAAAATTTTTCAAGGAAATCGCACCACAGATTAGCAATACCCTGTTAAATGTGTTAAACTCTTCTCTTAAGCTTGGATATGTTCCTAAACCTTTTAAATTGGCTGTTATTAGACCCGTTCTAAAGAAACCAAATCTTGACCCTAGTGTTTTAGGAAACTATAGACCAATCTCAAATCTTCCTTTCATTTCAAAGATCATGGAAAAGGTTGTAGTTCGTCAGTTGTATACTTTCCTACAAAAAAATAATACTAATGAATTATATCAGTCTGGCTTTAGACCAAACCATAGCACAGAAACTGCTCTAGTCAAAGTAATGAATGATTTACTTATGGCTTCTGACCGTGGCTTGATATCGCTGTTGGTATTACTAGATTTAACTGCAGCATTTGATACTGTGGACCATAATATCCTCTTGGACCGGTTAGAAGGTGTAGTTGGCATTACAGGGACAGCACTCTTTTGGTTCCGCTCATATTTAACTGATCGCTATCAGTATGCACATGTGAACAACGAATCATCCAAGGCCACCAAAGTCACATACGGTGTCCCACAGGGATCAGTACTGGGCCCACTACTGTTTACACTATACATGCTACCGCTTGGTAACATTATTAGAAAACATGGTGTTGGGTTTCATTGTTATGCAGATGATACACAGTTATATATATCTGTTAACCCTGATGATACATCACTCCTATCTCGGTTAGAAGATTGTCTGTTAGATATTCGGTGCTGGATGGCAAAAAATTTTCTAATGTTAAACACAGAAAAAACAGAAGTACTGGTGATTGGTCCCAAGGCTGCAAGAAATAAGTTTCACCACCTCAGCATTAGTGGCCTTCCTACACAACCTAACACAGTGGTTAGAAATCTTGGTCTTCTAGTAGATTCAGATCTATGTTTTGATGCTCACATAAGAAGTATAACTAGAACTGCGTTTTATCATCTACGAAACATAGCCAAGCTTCGTAAGATGCTCTCACTTCGTGATGCAGAAAAATTAATACATGCCTTCGTAACTACCAGACTAGACTACTGTAATGCCCTCCTTTCTGGTTGCCCGTCTGGTTCCTTAAATAAACTTCAGCTGGTACAAAATGCAGCAGCCAGGGTTCTCACAAACACTAAAAAATTTGATCACATCACACCAGTCTTATCCTCCCTTCACTGGTTACCAGTTAAGTCTCGGATTGACTATAAAATACTGCTGTTAACCTATAAAGCACTGAATGGCCTTGCACCAGACTACCTTAATAATCTGCTGACCACATACAATCCCCCACGCTTGCTTCGATCTCAAGGTGCGGGATATCTGTTAGTACCTAGGGTAGAAAGATCTACGGCAGGCTGCAGAGCTTTCTCCTATAGAGCTCCTCAGCTGTGGAACGGTCTTCCACCGGATGTGCGGGTTTCAGGCTCACTTTCAATATTCAAGTCTAGACTAAAAACACACCTTTTTAGTTTAGCTTATAGGGACACTAGTTCTAGCTAGCTTCTCACTCCCAGTTAAACCTATAGTGTGAGGTGTAGAGCTGGGTGGGGATCGGTGCCATTGGCTTTGGATAAACTGAATTGACAGTGCTGTCACTCTAGCTTCACAATTGCTTGTGGGATTGGAGTGCTGACATTTCAGGGACTCCCCATGCCTGCATTCCCACCTGCCTCTCCCTCCTACTTATGCTGCCATAGCCATATCTGCCGGAGCATTGCACTTCATATTGCACTCATCTAACTTTTAGCACTGCCTATAGTCTCCCTTACTTTGACTAATTGCATTTATTTCCACCACCTTCTCCTGGGTGGTGCTACCTGGAGCCTTCAATCTATCAAGATGTCCAGCACACCCTGCAACATGTGACGTCGCCACTGCCAATGACGACCGTGCATCCAGCTCGCCGTTCTGCCAGTGTCATCTTCCTTGTATGACCCGCTCCCTGCCTTCTGGCTGCCTGGCGATTGGAGGAAGTGTTGGCACCAGCTTGTCATCTCCCCCCTACTCTGCGTTTGTGTTTCAGACTACACTGTATTTGACTCTCCCTGCCGGCCCCTGGAGGATGGGCTCCCCCTTTGAGTCTGGTCCCTCCCAAGGTTTCTTCCTTCTAGGGAGTTTTTCCTTGCCACTGTCGCCTATGGCTTACTCACTGGGGGCTTTGGGTGGGGATGCTGTAAAGCGCTTTGGGACAATGTAATGTTGTGATAATGCGCTATACAAAAATAAATTTGTTGTTGTTGTTTGTTGTTATAGGAAAACGTGTTTTCGTGAAGAAATCATGACAAACTAACACAAAATGAAGATTTCATTATAACTTGACATTCTGAGTTTATTTCATGAAACCTGCGCTTCCCCTACAAGAGTTCGACCTACCATTATAGGAAAACGTGTTTTCGTGAAGAAATCATGACAAACTAACACAAAATGAAGATTTCATTATAACTTGACATTCTGAGCTCATTTCATGAAACCTGCGCTTCCCCTATAAGAGTTCGACCTACCATTATAGGAAAACGTGTTTTCGTGAAGAAATCATGACAAACTAACACAAAATGAAGATTTCATTATAACTTGACATTCTGAGTTCATTTCATGAATCCTGCGCTTCCCCTACAAGAGTTCGACCTACCATTATAGGAAAACGTGTTTTCGTGAAGAAATCATGACAAACTAACACAAAATGAAGATTTCATTATAACTTGAAATTCTGAGCTCATTTCATGAAACCTGCGCTTCCCCTACAAGAGTTCGACCTAACATTATAGGAAAACGTGTTTTCGTGAAGAAATCATGACAAACTAACACAAAATGAAGATTTCATTATAACTTGACATTCTGAGTTCATTTCATGAATCCTGCGCTTCCCCTATAAGAATTCGACCTACTATTATAGGAAAACGTGTTTTCGTGAAGAAATCATGACAAACTAACACAAAATGAAGATTTCATTATAACTTGACATTCTGAGTTGATTTCATGAAACATGCGCTTCCCCTATAAGAGTTCGACCTAACATTATAGGAAAACGTGTTTTCGTGAAGAAATCATGACAAACTAACACAAAATGAAGATTTCATTATAACTTGACATTCTGAGTTCATTTCATGAAACCTGCGCTTCCCCTACAAGAGTTCGACCTAACATTATAGGAAAACGTGTTTTCGTGAAGAAATCATGACAAACTAACACAAAATGAAGATTTCATTATAACTTGACATTCTGAGCTCATTTCATGAAACCTGCGCTTCCCCTATAAGAGTTCGACCTACTATTATAGGAAAACGTGTTTTCGTGAAGAAATCATGACAAACTAACACAAAATGAAGATTTCATTATAACTTGACATTCTGAGTTCATTTCATGAAACCTGCGCTTCCCCTACAAGAGTTCGACCTAACATTATAGGAAAACGTGTTTTCGTGAAGAAATCATGACAAACTAACACAAAATGAAGATTTCATTATAACTTGAAATTCTGAGCTCATTTCATGAAACCTGCGCTTCCCCTACAAGAGTTCGACCTAACATTATAGGAAAACGTGTTTTCGTGAAGAAATCATGACAAACTAACACAAAATGAAGATTTCATTATAACTTGACATTCTGAGTTCATTTCATGAATCCTGCGCTTCCCCTATAAGAATTCGACCTACTATTATAGGAAAACGTGTTTTCGTGAAGAAATCATGACAAACTAACACAAAATGAAGATTTCATTATAACTTGACATTCTGAGTTGATTTCATGAAACCTGCGCTTCCCCTATAAGAGTTCGACCTAACATTATAGGAAAACGTGTTTTCGTGAAGAAATCATGACAAACTAACACAAAATGAAGATTTCATTATAACTTGACATTCTGAGTTCATTTCATGAAACCTGCGCGTCCCCTACAAGAGTTCGACCTAACATTATAGGAAAACGTGTTTTCGTGAAGAAATCATGACAAACTAACACAAAATGAAGATTTCATTATAACTTGACATTCTGAGTTCATTTCATGATACCTGCGCTTCCCCTACAAGAGTTCGACCTACCATTATAGGAAAACGTGTTTTCGTGAAGAAATCATGACAAACTAACACAAAATGAAGATTTCATTATAACTTGACATTCTGAGCTCATTTCATGAAACCTGCGCTTCCCCTATAAGAGTTCGACCTACTATTATAGGAAAACGTGTTTTCGTGAAGAAATCATGACAAACTAACACAAAATGAAGATTTCATTATAACTTGACATTCTGAGTTGATTTCATGAAACCTGCGCTTCCCCTATAAGAGTTCGACCTAACATTATAGGAAAACGTGTTTTCGTGAAGAAATCATGACAAACTAACACAAAATGAAGATTTCATTATAACTTGACATTCTGAGTTGATTTCATGAAACCTGCGCTTCCCATATAAGAGTTCGACCTAACATTATAGGAAAACGTGTTTTCATGAAGAAATCATGACAAACTAACACAAAATGAAGATTTCATTATAACTTGACATTCTGAGTTCATTTCATGAATCCTGCGCTTCCCCTACAAGAGTTCGACCTACCATTATAGGAAAACGTGTTTTCGTGAAGAAATCATGAGAAACTAACACAAAATGAAGATTTCATTATAACTTGACATTTGAGCTCATTTCATGAAACCTGCGCTTCCCCTATAAGAGTTCGACCTACTATTATAGGAAAACGTGTTTTCGTGAAGAAATCATGACAAACTAACACAAAATGAAGATTTCATTATAACTTGACATTCTGAGTTCATTTCATGAAACCTGCGCTTCCCCTACAAGAGTTCGACCTACTATTATAGGAAAACGTGTTTTCGTGAAGAAATCATGACAAACTAACACAAAATGAAGATTTCATTATAACTTGACATTCTGAGTTGATTTCATCAAACCTGCGCTTCCCCTATAAGAGTTCGACCTAACATTATAGGAAAACGTGTTTTCGTGAAGAAATCATGACAAACTAACACAAAATGAAGATTTCATTATAACTTGACATTCTGAGCTCATTTCATGAAACCTGCGCTTCCCCTACAAGAGTTCGACCTAACATTATAGGAAAACGTGTTTTCGTGAAGAAATCATGACAAACTAACACAAAATGAAGATTTCATTATAACTTGACATTCTGAGTACATTTCATGAATCCTGCGCTTCCCCTACAAGAGTTCGACCTACCATTATAGGAAAACGTGTTTTCGTGAAGAAATCATGACAAACTAACACAAAATGAAGATTTCATTATAACTTGACATTCTGAGTTCATTTCATGAAACCTGCGCTTCCCCTATAAGAGTTCGACCTACTATTATAGGAAAACGTGTTTTCGTGAAGAAATCATGACAAACTAACACAAAATGAAGATTTCATTATAACTTGACATTCTGAGTTGATTTCATGAAACCTGCGCTTCCCCTACAAGAGTTCGACCTAACATTATAGGAAAACGTGTTTTCGTGAAGAAATCATGACAAACTAACACAAAATGAAGATTTCATTATAACTTGACATTCTGAGTTGATTTCATGAAACCTGCGCTTCCCATATAAGAGTTCGACCTAACATTATAGGAAAACGTGTTTTCATGAAGAAATCATGACAAACTAACACAAAATGAAGATTTCATTATAACTTGACATTCTGAGTTCATTTCATGAATCCTGCGCTTCCCCTACAAGAGTTCGACCTACCATTATAGGAAAACGTGTTTTCGTGAAGAAATCATGAGAAACTAACACAAAATGAAGATTTCATTATAACTTGACATTTGAGCTCATTTCATGAAACCTGCGCTTCCCCTATAAGAGTTCGACCTACTATTATAGGAAAACGTGTTTTCGTGACGAAATCATGACAAACTAACACAAAATGAAGATTTCATTATAACTTGACATTCTGAGTTTATTTCATGAAACCTGAGCTTCCCCTACAAGAGTTCGACCTACCATTATAGGAAAACGTGTTTTCGTGAAGAAATCATGACAAACTAACACAAAATGAAGATTTCATTATAACTTGACATTCTGAGCTCATTTCATGAAACCTGCGCTTCCCCTACAAGAGTTCGACCTAACATTATAGGAAAACGTGTTTTCGTGAAGAAATCATGACAAACTAACACAAAATGAAGATTTCATTATAACTTGACATTCTGAGTACATTTCATGAATCCTGCGCTTCCCCTACAAGAGTTCGACCTACCATTATAGGAAAACGTGTTTTCGTGAAGAAATCATGACAAACTATCACAAAATGAAGATTTCATTATAACTTGACATTCTGAGTTCATTTCATGAAACCTGCGCTTCCCCTATAAGAGTTCGACCTACTATTATAGGAAAACGTGTTTTCGTGAAGAAATCATGACAAACTAACACAAAATGAAGATTTCATTATAACTTGACATTCTGAGTTCATTTCATGAAACCTGCGCTTCCCCTATAAGAGTTCGACCTAACATTATAGGAAAACGTGTTTTCGTGAAGAAATCATGACAAACTAACACAAAATGAAGATTTCATTATAACTTGACATTCTGAGTTGATTTCATGAAACCTGCGCTTCCCATATAAGAGTTCGACCTAACATTATAGGAAAACGTGTTTTCATGAAGAAATCATGACAAACTAACACAAAATGAAGATTTCATTATAACTTGACATTCTGAGTTCATTTCATGAAACCTGCGCTTCCCCTATAAGAGTTCGACCTAACATTATAGGAAAACGTGTTTTCGTGAAGAAATCATGACAAACTAACACAAAATGAAGATTTCATTATAACTTGACATTCTGAGTTGATTTCATGAAACCTGCGCTTCCCATATAAGAGTTCGACCTAACATTATAGGAAAACGTGTTTTCATGAAGAAATCATGACAAACTAACACAAAATGAAGATTTCATTATAACTTGACATTCTGAGTTCATTTCATGAATCCTGCGCTTCCCCTACAAGAGTTCGACCTACCATTATAGGAAAACGTGTTTTCGTGAAGAAATCATGAGAAACTAACACAAAATGAAGATTTCATTATAACTTGACATTTGAGCTCATTTCATGAAACCTGCGCTTCCCCTATAAGAGTTCGACCTACTATTATAGGAAAACGTGTTTTCGTGACGAAATCATGACAAACTAACACAAAATGAAGATTTCATTATAACTTGACATTCTGAGTTTATTTCATGAAACCTGAGCTTCCCCTACAAGAGTTCGACCTACCATTATAGGAAAACGTGTTTTCGTGAAGAAATCATGACAAACTAACACCAAATGAAGATTTCATTATAACTTGACATTCTGAGTTCATTTCATGAAACCTGCGCTTCCCCTACAAGAGTTCGACCTACTATTATAGGAAAACGTGTTTTCGTGAAGAAATCATGACAAACTAACACAAAATGAAGATTTCATTATAACTTGACATTCTGAGTTGATTTCATCAAACCTGCGCTTCCCCTATAAGAGTTCGACCTAACATTATAGGAAAACGTGTTTTCGTGAAGAAATCATGACAAACTAACACAAAATGAAGATTTCATTATAACTTGACATTCTGAGCTCATTTCATGAAACCTGCGCTTCCCCTACAAGAGTTCGACCTAACATTATAGGAAAACGTGTTTTCGTGAAGAAATCATGACAAACTAACACAAAATGAAGATTTCATTATAACTTGACATTCTGAGTACATTTCATGAATCCTGCGCTTCCCCTATAAGAGTTCGACCTAACATTATAGGAAAACGTGTTTTCGTGAAGAAATCATGACAAACTAACACAAAATGAAGATTTCATTATAACTTGACATTATGAGTTCATTTCATGAAACCTGCGCTTCCCCTACAAGAGTTCGAGACAAACGTGTTTTCGTGAAGAAATCATGACAAACTAACACAAAATGAAGATTTCATTATAACTTGACATTCTGAGTTTATTTCATGAAACCTGCGCTTCCCCTACAAGAGTTCGACCTACCATTATAGGAAAACGTGTTTTCGTGAAGAAATCATGACAAACTAACACAAAATGAAGATTTCATTATAACTTGACATTCTGAGTTCATTTCATGAAACCTGTGCTTCCCCTATAAGAGTTCGACCTACCATTATAGGAAAACGTGTTTTCGTGAAGAAATCATGACAAACTAACACAAAATGAAGATTTCATTATAACTTGACATTCTGAGTTCATTTCATGAAACCTGTGCTTCCCCTATAAGAGTTCGACCTAACATTATAGGAAAACGTGTTTTCGTGAAGAAATCATGACAAACTAAAACAAAATGAAGATTTCATTATAACTTGACATTCTGAGCTCATTTCATGAAACCTGCGCTTCCCCTACAAGAGTTCGACCTACTATTATAGGAAAACGTGTTTTCGTGAAGAAATCATGACAAACTAACACAAAATGAAGATTTCATTATAACTTGACATTCTGAGTTCATTTCATGAATCCTGCGCTTCCCCTACAAGAGTTCGACCTACCATTATAGGAAAACGTGTTTTCGTGAAGAAATCATGACAAACTAACACAAAATGAAGATTTCATTATAACTTGACATTCTGAGCTCATTTCATGAAACCTGCGCTTCCCCTACAAGAGTTCGACCTACTATTATAGGAAAACGTGTTTTCGTGAAGAAATCATGACAAACTAACACAAAATGAAGATTTCATTATAACTTGACATTCTGAGTTCATTTCATGAATCCTGCGCTTCCCCTACAAGAGTTCGACCTACCATTATAGGAAAACGTGTTTTCGTGAAGAAATCATGACAAACTAACACAAAATGAAGATTTCATTATAACTTGACATTCTGAGCTCATTTCATGAAACCTGCGCTTCCCCTACAAGAGTTCGACCTAACATTATAGGAAAACGTGTTTTCGTGAAGAAATCATGACAAACTAACACAAAATGAAGATTTCATTATAACTTGACATTCTGAGTTGATTTCATGAAACCTGCGCTTCCCCTATAAGAGTTCGACCTAACATTATAGGAAAACGTGTTTTCGTGAAGAAATCATGACAAACTAACACAAAATGAAGATTTCATTATAACTTGACATTATGAGTTCATTTCATGAAACCTGCGCTTCCCCTACAAGAGTTCGACCTAACATTATAGGAAAACGTGTTTTCGTGAAGAAATCATGACAAACTAACACAAAATGAAGATTTCATTATAACTTGACATTCTGAGTTCATTTCATGAATCCTGCGCTTCCCCTACAAGAGTTCGACCTACCATTATAGGAAAACGTGTTTTCGTGAAGAAATCATGACAAACTAACACAAAATGAAGATTTCATTATAACTTGACATTCTGAGTTCATTTCATGAATCCTGCGCTTCCCCTACAAGAGTTCGACCTACCATTATAGGAAAACGTGTTTTCGTGAAGAAATCATGACAAACTAACACAAAATGAATATTTCATTATAACTTGACATTCTGAGTTCATTTCATGAAACCTGCGCTTCCCCTACAAGAGTTCGACCTACCATTATAGGAAAACGTGTTTTCGTGAAGAAATCATGACAAGCTAACACAAAATGAATATTTCATTATAACTTGACATTCTGAGTTTATTTCATGAAACCTGCGCTTCCCCTACAAGAGTTCGACCTACCATTATAGGAAAACGTGTTTTCGTGAAGAAATCATGACAAACTAACACAAAATGAAGATTTCATTATAACTTGACATTCTGAGTTCATTTCATGAAACCTGTGCTTCCCCTATAAGAGTTCGACCTACCATTATAGGAAAACGTGTTTTCGTGAAGAAATCATGACAAACTAACACAAAATGAAGATTTCATTATAACTTGACATTCTGAGTTCATTTCATGAAACCTGTGCTTCCCCTATAAGAGTTCGACCTAACATTATAGGAAAACGTGTTTTCGTGAAGAAATCATGACAAACTAAAACAAAATGAAGATTTCATTATAACTTGACATTCTGAGCTCATTTCATGAAACCTGCGCTTCCCCTACAAGAGTTCGACCTACTATTATAGGAAAACGTGTTTTCGTGAAGAAATCATGACAAACTAACACAAAATGAAGATTTCATTATAACTTGACATTCTGAGTTCATTTCATGAATCCTGCGCTTCCCCTACAAGAGTTCGACCTACCATTATAGGAAAACGTGTTTTCGTGAAGAAATCATGACAAACTAACACAAAATGAAGATTTCATTATAACTTGACATTCTGAGCTCATTTCATGAAACCTGCGCTTCCCCTACAAGAGTTCGACCTACTATTATAGGAAAACGTGTTTTCGTGAAGAAATCATGACAAACTAACACAAAATGAAGATTTCATTATAACTTGACATTCTGAGTTCATTTCATGAATCCTGCGCTTCCCCTACAAGAGTTCGACCTACCATTATAGGAAAACGTGTTTTCGTGAAGAAATCATGACAAACTAACACAAAATGAAGATTTCATTATAACTTGACATTCTGAGCTCATTTCATGAAACCTGCGCTTCCCCTACAAGAGTTCGACCTAACATTATAGGAAAACGTGTTTTCGTGAAGAAATCATGACAAACTAACACAAAATGAAGATTTCATTATAACTTGACATTCTGAGTTGATTTCATGAAACCTGCGCTTCCCCTATAAGAGTTCGACCTAACATTATAGGAAAACGTGTTTTCGTGAAGAAATCATGACAAACTAACACAAAATGAAGATTTCATTATAACTTGACATTATGAGTTCATTTCATGAAACCTGCGCTTCCCCTACAAGAGTTCGACCTAACATTATAGGAAAACGTGTTTTCGTGAAGAAATCATGACAAACTAACACAAAATGAAGATTTCATTATAACTTGACATTCTGAGTACATTTCATGAATCCTGCGCTTCCCCTATAAGAGTTCGACCTAACATTATAGGAAAACGTGTTTTCGTGAAGAAATCATGACAAACTAACACAAAATGAAGATTTCATTATAACTTGACATTATGAGTTCATTTCATGAAACCTGCGCTTCCCCTACAAGAGTTCGAGACAAACGTGTTTTCGTGAAGAAATCATGACAAACTAACACAAAATGAAGATTTCATTATAACTTGACATTCTGAGTTTATTTCATGAAACCTGCGCTTCCCCTACAAGAGTTCGACCTACCATTATAGGAAAACGTGTTTTCGTGAAGAAATCATGACAAACTAACACAAAATGAAGATTTCATTATAACTTGACATTCTGAGTTCATTTCATGAAACCTGTGCTTCCCCTATAAGAGTTCGACCTACCATTATAGGAAAACGTGTTTTCGTGAAGAAATCATGACAAACTAACACAAAATGAAGATTTCATTATAACTTGACATTCTGAGTTCATTTCATGAAACCTGTGCTTCCCCTATAAGAGTTCGACCTAACATTATAGGAAAACGTGTTTTCGTGAAGAAATCATGACAAACTAAAACAAAATGAAGATTTCATTATAACTTGACATTCTGAGCTCATTTCATGAAACCTGCGCTTCCCCTACAAGAGTTCGACCTACTATTATAGGAAAACGTGTTTTCGTGAAGAAATCATGACAAACTAACACAAAATGAAGATTTCATTATAACTTGACATTCTGAGTTCATTTCATGAATCCTGCGCTTCCCCTACAAGAGTTCGACCTACCATTATAGGAAAACGTGTTTTCGTGAAGAAATCATGACAAACTAACACAAAATGAAGATTTCATTATAACTTGACATTCTGAGCTCATTTCATGAAACCTGCGCTTCCCCTACAAGAGTTCGACCTACTATTATAGGAAAACGTGTTTTCGTGAAGAAATCATGACAAACTAACACAAAATGAAGATTTCATTATAACTTGACATTCTGAGTTCATTTCATGAATCCTGCGCTTCCCCTACAAGAGTTCGACCTACCATTATAGGAAAACGTGTTTTCGTGAAGAAATCATGACAAACTAACACAAAATGAAGATTTCATTATAACTTGACATTCTGAGCTCATTTCATGAAACCTGCGCTTCCCCTACAAGAGTTCGACCTAACATTATAGGAAAACGTGTTTTCGTGAAGAAATCATGACAAACTAACACAAAATGAAGATTTCATTATAACTTGACATTCTGAGTTGATTTCATGAAACCTGCGCTTCCCCTATAAGAGTTCGACCTAACATTATAGGAAAACGTGTTTTCGTGAAGAAATCATGACAAACTAACACAAAATGAAGATTTCATTATAACTTGACATTATGAGTTCATTTCATGAAACCTGCGCTTCCCCTACAAGAGTTCGACCTAACATTATAGGAAAACGTGTTTTCGTGAAGAAATCATGACAAACTAACACAAAATGAAGATTTCATTATAACTTGACATTCTGAGTTCATTTCATGAATCCTGCGCTTCCCCTACAAGAGTTCGACCTACCATTATAGGAAAACGTGTTTTCGTGAAGAAATCATGACAAACTAACACAAAATGAAGATTTCATTATAACTTGACATTCTGAGTTCATTTCATGAATCCTGCGCTTCCCCTACAAGAGTTCGACCTACCATTATAGGAAAACGTGTTTTCGTGAAGAAATCATGACAAACTAACACAAAATGAATATTTCATTATAACTTGACATTCTGAGTTCATTTCATGAAACCTGCGCTTCCCCTACAAGAGTTCGACCTACCATTATAGGAAAACGTGTTTTCGTGAAGAAATCATGACAAGCTAACACAAAATGAATATTTCATTATAACTTGACATTCTGAGTTTATTTCATGAAACCTGCGCTTCCCCTACAAGAGTTCGACCTACCATTATAGGAAAACGTGTTTTCGTGAAGAAATCATGACAAACTAACACAAAATGAAGATTTCATTATAACTTGACATTCTGAGTTCATTTCATGAAACCTGTGCTTCCCCTATAAGAGTTCGACCTACCATTATAGGAAAACGTGTTTTCGTGAAGAAATCATGACAAACTAACACAAAATGAAGATTTCATTATAACTTGACATTCTGAGTTCATTTCATGAAACCTGTGCTTCCCCTATAAGAGTTCGACCTAACATTATAGGAAAACGTGTTTTCGTGAAGAAATCATGACAAACTAAAACAAAATGAAGATTTCATTATAACTTGACATTCTGAGCTCATTTCATGAAACCTGCGCTTCCCCTACAAGAGTTCGACCTACTATTATAGGAAAACGTGTTTTCGTGAAGAAATCATGACAAACTAACACAAAATGAAGATTTCATTATAACTTGACATTCTGAGTTCATTTCATGAATCCTGCGCTTCCCCTACAAGAGTTCGACCTACCATTATAGGAAAACGTGTTTTCGTGAAGAAATCATGACAAACTAACACAAAATGAAGATTTCATTATAACTTGACATTCTGAGCTCATTTCATGAAACCTGCGCTTCCCCTACAAGAGTTCGACCTACTATTATAGGAAAACGTGTTTTCGTGAAGAAATCATGACAAACTAACACAAAATGAAGATTTCATTATAACTTGACATTCTGAGTTCATTTCATGAATCCTGCGCTTCCCCTACAAGAGTTCGACCTACCATTATAGGAAAACGTGTTTTCGTGAAGAAATCATGACAAACTAACACAAAATGAAGATTTCATTATAACTTGACATTCTGAGCTCATTTCATGAAACCTGCGCTTCCCCTACAAGAGTTCGACCTAACATTATAGGAAAACGTGTTTTCGTGAAGAAATCATGACAAACTAACACAAAATGAAGATTTCATTATAACTTGACATTCTGAGTTGATTTCATGAAACCTGCGCTTCCCCTATAAGAGTTCGACCTAACATTATAGGAAAACGTGTTTTCGTGAAGAAATCATGACAAACTAACACAAAATGAAGATTTCATTATAACTTGACATTCTGAGTTCATTTCATGAATCCTGCGCTTCCCCTACAAGAGTTCGACCTACCATTATAGGAAAACGTGTTTTCGTGAAGAAATCATGACAAACTAACACAAAATGAAGATTTCATTATAACTTGACATTCTGAGTTCATTTCATGAATCCTGCGCTTCCCCTACAAGAGTTCGACCTACCATTATAGGAAAACGTGTTTTCGTGAAGAAATCATGACAAACTAACACAAAATGAATATTTCATTATAACTTGACATTCTGAGTTCATTTCATGAAACCTGCGCTTCCCCTACAAGAGTTCGACCTACCATTATAGGAAAACGTGTTTTCGTGAAGAAATCATGACAAGCTAACACAAAATGAATATTTCATTATAACTTGACATTCTGAGCTCATTTCATGAAACCTGCGCTTCCCCTATAAGAGTTCGACCTACTATTATAGGAAAACGTGTTTTCGTGAAGAAATCATGACAAACTAACACAAAATGAAGATTTCATTATAACTTGACATTCTGAGTTCATTTCATGAAACCTGTGCTTCCCCTATAAGAGTTCGACCTAACATTATAGGAAAATGTGTTTTCGTGAAGAAATCATGACAAACTAAAACAAAATGAAGATTTCATTATAACTTGACATTCTGAGCTCATTTCATGAAACCTGCGCTTCCCCTGTAAGAGTTCGACCTACCATTATAGGAAAACGTGTTTTCGTGAAGAAATCATGACAAACTAACACAAAATGAAGATTTCATTATAACTTGACATTCTGAGTTGATTTCATCAAACCTGCGCTTCCCCTCTAAGAGTTCGACCTAACATTATAGGAAAACGTGTTTTCGTGAAGAAATCATGACAAACTAACACAAAATGAAGATTTCATTATAACTTGACATTCTGAGCTCATTTCATGAAACCTGCGCTTCCCCTACAAGAGTTCGACCTAACATTATAGGAAAACGTGTTTTCGTGAAGAAATCATGACAAACTAACACAAAATGAAGATTTAATTATAACTTGACATTCTGAGTACATTTCATGAATCCTGCGCTTCCCCTATAAGAGTTCGACCTAACATTATAGGAAAACGTGTTTTCGTGAAGAAATCATGACAAACTAACACAAAATGAAGATTTCATTATAACTTGACATTATGAGTTCATTTCATGAAACCTGCGCTTCCCCTACAAGAGTTCGAGACAAACGTGTTTTCGTGAAGAAATCATGACAAACTAACACAAAATGAAGATTTCATTATAACTTGACATTCTGAGTTTATTTCATGAAACCTGCGCTTCCCCTACAAGAGTTCGACCTACCATTATAGGAAAACGTGTTTTCGTGAAGAAATCATGACAAACTAACACAAAATGAAGATTTCATTATAACTTGACATTCTGAGTTCATTTCATGAAACCTGTGCTTCCCCTATAAGAGTTCGACCTACCATTATAGGAAAACGTGTTTTCGTGAAGAAATCATGACAAACTAACACAAAATGAAGATTTCATTATAACTTGACATTCTGAGTTCATTTCATGAAACCTGTGCTTCCCCTATAAGAGTTCGACCTAACATTATAGGAAAACGTGTTTTCGTGAAGAAATCATGACAAACTAAAACAAAATGAAGATTTCATTATAACTTGACATTCTGAGCTCATTTCATGAAACCTGCGCTTCCCCTACAAGAGTTCGACCTACTATTATAGGAAAACGTGTTTTCGTGAAGAAATCATGACAAACTAACACAAAATGAAGATTTCATTATAACTTGACATTCTGAGTTCATTTCATGAATCCTGCGCTTCCCCTACAAGAGTTCGACCTACCATTATAGGAAAACGTGTTTTCGTGAAGAAATCATGACAAACTAACACAAAATGAAGATTTCATTATAACTTGACATTCTGAGCTCATTTCATGAAACCTGCGCTTCCCCTACAAGAGTTCGACCTACTATTATAGGAAAACGTGTTTTCGTGAAGAAATCATGACAAACTAACACAAAATGAAGATTTCATTATAACTTGACATTCTGAGTTCATTTCATGAATCCTGCGCTTCCCCTACAAGAGTTCGACCTACCATTATAGGAAAACGTGTTTTCGTGAAGAAATCATGACAAACTAACACAAAATGAAGATTTCATTATAACTTGACATTCTGAGCTCATTTCATGAAACCTGCGCTTCCCCTACAAGAGTTCGACCTAACATTATAGGAAAACGTGTTTTCGTGAAGAAATCATGACAAACTAACACAAAATGAAGATTTCATTATAACTTGACATTCTGAGTTGATTTCATGAAACCTGCGCTTCCCCTATAAGAGTTCGACCTAACATTATAGGAAAACGTGTTTTCGTGAAGAAATCATGACAAACTAACACAAAATGAAGATTTCATTATAACTTGACATTATGAGTTCATTTCATGAAACCTGCGCTTCCCCTACAAGAGTTCGACCTAACATTATAGGAAAACGTGTTTTCGTGAAGAAATCATGACAAACTAACACAAAATGAAGATTTCATTATAACTTGACATTCTGAGTTCATTTCATGAATCCTGCGCTTCCCCTACAAGAGTTCGACCTACCATTATAGGAAAACGTGTTTTCGTGAAGAAATCATGACAAACTAACACAAAATGAAGATTTCATTATAACTTGACATTCTGAGTTCATTTCATGAATCCTGTGCTTCCCCTACAAGAGTTCGACCTACCATTATAGGAAAACGTGTTTTCGTGAAGAAATCATGACAAACTAACACAAAATGAATATTTCATTATAACTTGACATTCTGAGTTCATTTCATGAAACCTGCGCTTCCCCTATAAGAGTTCGACCTACCATTATAGGAAAACTTGTTTTCGTGAAGAAATCATGACAAACTAACACAAAATGAAGATTTCATTATAACTTGACATTCTGAGTTCATTTCATGAAACCTGTGCTTCCCCTATAAGAGTTCGACCTAACATTATAGGAAAACGTGTTTTCGTGAAGAAATCATGACAAACTAACACAAAATGAAGATTTCATTATAACTTGACATTCTGAGTTGATTTCATGAAACCTGCGCTTCCCCTATAAGAGTTCGACCTAACATTATAGGAAAACGTGTTTTCGTGAAGAAATCATGACAAACTAACACAAAATGAAGATTTCATTATAACTTGACATTCTGAGTTGATTTCATGAAACCTGCGCTTCCCATATAAGAGTTCGACCTAACATTATAGGAAAACGTGTTTTCATGAAGAAATCATGACAAACTAACACAAAATGAAGATTTCATTATAACTTGACATTCTGAGTTCATTTCATGAATCCTGCGCTTCCCCTACAAGAGTTCGACCTACCATTATAGGAAAACGTGTTTTCGTGAAGAAATCATGAGAAACTAACACAAAATGAAGATTTCATTATAACTTGACATTTGAGCTCATTTCATGAAACCTGCGCTTCCCCTATAAGAGTTCGACCTACTATTATAGGAAAACGTGTTTTCGTGACGAAATCATGACAAACTAACACAAAATGAAGATTTCATTATAACTTGACATTCTGAGTTTATTTCATGAAACCTGAGCTTCCCCTACAAGAGTTCGACCTACCATTATAGGAAAACGTGTTTTCGTGAAGAAATCATGACAAACTAACACAAAATGAAGATTTCATTATAACTTGACATTCTGAGTTCATTTCATGAAACCTGCGCTTCCCCTACAAGAGTTCGACCTACTATTATAGGAAAACGTGTTTTCGTGAAGAAATCATGACAAACTAACACAAAATGAAGATTTCATTATAACTTGACATTCTGAGTTGATTTCATCAAACCTGCGCTTCCCCTATAAGAGTTCGACCTAACATTATAGGAAAACGTGTTTTCGTGAAGAAATCATGACAAACTAACACAAAATGAAGATTTCATTATAACTTGACATTCTGAGCTCATTTCATGAAACCTGCGCTTCCCCTACAAGAGTTCGACCTAACATTATAGGAAAACGTGTTTTCGTGAAGAAATCATGACAAACTAACACAAAATGAAGATTTCATTATAACTTGACATTCTGAGTACATTTCATGAATCCTGCGCTTCCCCTATAAGAGTTCGACCTAACATTATAGGAAAACGTGTTTTCGTGAAGAAATCATGACAAACTAACACAAAATGAAGATTTCATTATAACTTGACATTATGAGTTCATTTCATGAAACCTGCGCTTCCCCTACAAGAGTTCGACCTAACATTATAGGAAAACGTGTTTTCGTGAAGAAATCATGACAAACTAACACAAAATGAAGATTTCATTATAACTTGACATTCTGAGTTTATTTCATGAAACCTGCGCTTCCCCTACAAGAGTTCGACCTACCATTATAGGAAAACGTGTTTTCGTGAAGAAATCATGACAAACTAACACAAAATGAAGATTTCATTATAACTTGACATTCTGAGCTCATTTCATGAAACCTGCGCTTCCCCTACAAGAGTTCGACCTAACATTATAGGAAAACGTGTTTTCGTGAAGAAATCATGACAAACTAACACAAAATGAAGATTTCATTATAACTTGACATTCTGAGTTGATTTCATGAAACCTGCGCTTCCCCTATAAGAGTTCGACCTAACATTATAGGAAAACGTGTTTTCGTGAAGAAATCATGACAAACTAACACAAAATGAAGATTTCATTATAACTTGACATTATGAGTTCATTTCATGAAACCTGCGCTTCCCCTACAAGAGTTCGACCTAACATTATAGGAAAACGTGTTTTCGTGAAGAAATCATGACAAACTAACACAAAATGAAGATTTCATTATAACTTGACATTCTGAGTTCATTTCATGAATCCTGCGCTTCCCCTACAAGAGTTCGACCTACCATTATAGGAAAACGTGTTTTCGTGAAGAAATCATGACAAACTAACACAAAATGAAGATTTCATTATAACTTGACATTCTGAGTTCATTTCATGAATCCTGTGCTTCCCCTACAAGAGTTCGACCTACCATTATAGGAAAACGTGTTTTCGTGAAGAAATCATGACAAACTAACACAAAATGAATATTTCATTATAACTTGACATTCTGAGTTCATTTCATGAAACCTGCGCTTCCCCTACAAGAGTTCGACCTACCATTATAGGAAAACGTGTTTTCGTGAAGAAATCATGACAAGCTAACACAAAATGAATATTTCATTATAACTTGACATTCTGAGCTCATTTCATGAAACCTGCGCTTCCCCTATAAGAGTTCGACCTACTATTATAGGAAAACGTGTTTTCGTGAAGAAATCATGACAAACTAACACAAAATGAAGATTTCATTATAACTTGACATTCTGAGTTCATTTCATGAAACCTGTGCTTCCCCTATAAGAGTTCGACCTAACATTATAGGAAAATGTGTTTTCGTGAAGAAATCATGACAAACTAAAACAAAATGAAGATTTCATTATAACTTGACATTCTGAGCTCATTTCATGAAACCTGCGCTTCCCCTGTAAGAGTTCGACCTACCATTATAGGAAAACGTGTTTTCGTGAAGAAATCATGACAAACTAACACAAAATGAAGATTTCATTATAACTTGACATTCTGAGTTCATTTCATGAAACCTGCGCTTCCCCTATAAGAGTTCGACCTACCATTATAGGAAAACTTGTTTTCGTGAAGAAATCATGACAAACTAACACAAAATGAAGATTTCATTATAACTTGACATTCTGAGTTCATTTCATGAAACCTGTGCTTCCCCTATAAGAGTTCGACCTAACATTATAGGAAAACGTGTTTTCGTGAAGAAATCATGACAAACTAACACAAAATGAAGATTTCATTATAACTTGACATTCTGAGTTGATTTCATGAAACCTGCGCTTCCCCTATAAGAGTTCGACCTAACATTATAGGAAAACGTGTTTTCGTGAAGAAATCATGACAAACTAACACAAAATGAAGATTTCATTATAACTTGACATTCTGAGTTGATTTCATGAAACCTGCGCTTCCCATATAAGAGTTCGACCTAACATTATAGGAAAACGTGTTTTCATGAAGAAATCATGACAAACTAACACAAAATGAAGATTTCATTATAACTTGACATTCTGAGTTCATTTCATGAATCCTGCGCTTCCCCTACAAGAGTTCGACCTACCATTATAGGAAAACGTGTTTTCGTGAAGAAATCATGAGAAACTAACACAAAATGAAGATTTCATTATAACTTGACATTTGAGCTCATTTCATGAAACCTGCGCTTCCCCTATAAGAGTTCGACCTACTATTATAGGAAAACGTGTTTTCGTGACGAAATCATGACAAACTAACACAAAATGAAGATTTCATTATAACTTGACATTCTGAGTTTATTTCATGAAACCTGAGCTTCCCCTACAAGAGTTCGACCTACCATTATAGGAAAACGTGTTTTCGTGAAGAAATCATGACAAACTAACACAAAATGAAGATTTCATTATAACTTGACATTCTGAGTTCATTTCATGAAACCTGCGCTTCCCCTACAAGAGTTCGACCTACTATTATAGGAAAACGTGTTTTCGTGAAGAAATCATGACAAACTAACACAAAATGAAGATTTCATTATAACTTGACATTCTGAGTTGATTTCATCAAACCTGCGCTTCCCCTATAAGAGTTCGACCTAACATTATAGGAAAACGTGTTTTCGTGAAGAAATCATGACAAACTAACACAAAATGAAGATTTCATTATAACTTGACATTCTGAGCTCATTTCATGAAACCTGCGCTTCCCCTACAAGAGTTCGACCTAACATTATAGGAAAACGTGTTTTCGTGAAGAAATCATGACAAACTAACACAAAATGAAGATTTCATTATAACTTGACATTCTGAGTACATTTCATGAATCCTGCGCTTCCCCTATAAGAGTTCGACCTAACATTATAGGAAAACGTGTTTTCGTGAAGAAATCATGACAAACTAACACAAAATGAAGATTTCATTATAACTTGACATTATGAGTTCATTTCATGAAACCTGCGCTTCCCCTACAAGAGTTCGACCTAACATTATAGGAAAACGTGTTTTCGTGAAGAAATCATGACAAACTAACACAAAATGAAGATTTCATTATAACTTGACATTCTGAGTTTATTTCATGAAACCTGCGCTTCCCCTACAAGAGTTCGACCTACCATTATAGGAAAACGTGTTTTCGTGAAGAAATCATGACAAACTAACACAAAATGAAGATTTCATTATAACTTGACATTCTGAGTTCATTTCATGAAACCTGTGCTTCCCCTATAAGAGTTCGACCTACCATTATAGGAAAACGTGTTTTCGTGAAGAAATCATGACAAACTAACACAAAATGAAGATTTCATTATAACTTGACATTCTGAGTTCATTTCATGAAACCTGTGCTTCCCCTATAAGAGTTCGACCTAACATTATAGGAAAACGTGTTTTCGTGAAGAAATCATGACAAACTAAAACAAAATGAAGATTTCATTATAACTTGACATTCTGAGCTCATTTCATGAAACCTGCGCTTCCCCTACAAGAGTTCGACCTACTATTATAGGAAAACGTGTTTTCGTGAAGAAATCATGACAAACTAACACAAAATGAAGATTTCATTATAACTTGACATTCTGAGTTCATTTCATGAATCCTGCGCTTCCCCTACAAGAGTTCGACCTACCATTATAGGAAAACGTGTTTTCGTGAAGAAATCATGACAAAGTAACACAAAATGAAGATTTCATTATAACTTGACATTCTGAGCTCATTTCATGAAACCTGCGCTTCCCCTACAAGAGTTCGACCTAACATTATAGGAAAACGTGTTTTCGTGAAGAAATCATGACAAACTAACACAAAATGAAGATTTCATTATAACTTGACATTCTGAGTTGATTTCATGAAACCTGCGCTTCCCCTATAAGAGTTCGACCTAACATTATAGGAAAACGTGTTTTCGTGAAGAAATCATGACAAACTAACACAAAATGAAGATTTCATTATAACTTGACATTATGAGTTCATTTCATGAAACCTGCGCTTCCCCTACAAGAGTTCGACCTAACATTATAGGAAAACGTGTTTTCGTGAAGAAATCATGACAAACTAACACAAAATGAAGATTTCATTATAACTTGACATTCTGAGTTCATTTCATGAATCCTGCGCTTCCCCTACAAGAGTTCGACCTACCATTATAGGAAAACGTGTTTTCGTGAAGAAATCATGACAAACTAACACAAAATGAAGATTTCATTATAACTTGACATTCTGAGTTCATTTCATGAATCCTGCGCTTCCCCTACAAGAGTTCGACCTACCATTATAGGAAAACGTGTTTTCGTGAAGAAATCATGACAAACTAACACAAAATGAATATTTCATTATAACTTGACATTCTGAGTTCATTTCATGAAACCTGCGCTTCCCCTACAAGAGTTCGACCTACCAGTATAGGAAAACGTGTTTTCGTGAAGAAATCATGACAAGCTAACACAAAATGAATATTTCATTATAACTTGACATTCTGAGCTCATTTCATGAAACCTGCGCTTCCCCTATAAGAGTTCGACCTACTATTATAGGAAAACGTGTTTTCGTGAAGAAATCATGACAAACTAACACAAAATGAAGATTTCATTATAACTTGACATTCTGAGTTCATTTCATGAAACCTGCGCTTCCCCTACAAGAGTTCGACCTAACATTATAGGAAAACGTGTTTTCGTGAAGAAATCATAACAAACTAACACAAAATGAAGATTTCATTATAACTTGACATTCTGAGTTCATTTCATGAATCCTGCGCTTCCCCTACAAGAGTTCGACCTACCATTATAGGAAAACGTGTTTTCGTGAAGAAATCATGACAAACTAACACAAAATGAAGATTTAATTATAACTTGACATTCTGAGTTCATTTCATGAAACCTGCGCTTCCCCTACAAGAGTTTGACCTAACATTATAGGAAAACGTGTTTTCGTGAAGAAATCATGACAAACTAACACAAAATGAAGATTTCATTATAACTTGACATTCTGAGCTCATTTCATGAAACCTGCGCTTCCCCTATAAGAGTTCGACCTACCATTATAGGAAAACGTGTTTTCGTGAAGAATTCATGACAAACTAACACAAAATGAAGATTTCATTATAACTTTACATTCTGAGTTCATTTCATGAATCCTGCGCTTCCGCTACAAGAGTTCGACCTACCATTATAGGAAAACGTGTTTTCGTGAAGAAATCATGACAAACTAACACAAAATGAAGATTTCATTATAACTTGACATTCTGAGTTCATTTCATGAATCCTGCGCTTCCCCTACAAGAGTTCGACGTACCATTATAGGAAAACGTGTTTTCGTGAAGAAATCATGACAAAGTAACACAAAATGAAGATTTCATTATAACTTGACATTCTGAGTTCATTTCATGAAACCTGCGCTTCCCCTACAAGAGTTCGACCTACTATTATAGGAAAACGTGTTTTCGTGAAGAAATCATGACAAACTAACACAAAATGAAGATTTCATTATAACTTGACATTCTGAGTTGATTTCATCAAACCTGCGCTTCCCCTATAAGAGTTCGACCTAACATTATAGGAAAACGTGTTTTCGTGAAGAAATCATGACAAACTAACACAAAATGAAGATTTCATTATAACGTGACATTATGAGTTCATTTCATGAAACCTGCGCTTCCCCTACAAGAGTTCGACCTAACATTATAGGAAAACGTGTTTTCGTGAAGAAATCATGACAAACTAACACAAAATGAAGATTTCATTATAACTTGACATTCTGAGTTCATTTCATGAATCCTGCGCTTCCCCTACAAGAGTTCGACCTACCATTATAGGAAAACGTGTTTTCGTGAAGAAATCATGACAAACTAACACAAAATGAAGATTTCATTATAACTTGACATTCTGAGTTCATTTCATGAAACCTGCGCTTCCCCTACAAGAGTTCGACCTACCATTATAGGAAAACGTGTTTTCGTGAAGAATTCATGACAAACTAACACAAAATGAAGATTTCATTATAACTTGACATTCTGAGTTCATTTCATGAATCCTGCGCTTCCGCTGCAAGAGATCGACCTACCATTATAGGAAAACGTGTTTTCGTGAAGAAATCATGACAAAGTAACACAAAATGAAGATTTCATTATAACTTGACATTCTGAGTTCATTTCATGAATCCTGCGCTTCCCCTACAAGAGTTCGACGTACCATTATAGGAAAACGTGTTTTCGTGAAGAAATCATGACAAAGTAACACAAAATGAAGATTTCATTATAACTTGACATTCTGAGTTCATTTCATGAAACCTGCGCTTCCCCTACAAGAGTTCGACCTACTATTATAGGAAAACGTGTTTTCGTGAAGAAATCATGACAAACTAACACAAAATGAAGATTTCATTATAACTTGACATTCTGAGTTGATTTCATCAAACCTGCGCTTCCCCTATAAGAGTTCGACCTAACATTATAGGAAAACGTGTTTTCGTGAAGAAATCATGACAAACTAACACAAAATGAAGATTTCATTATAACGTGACATTATGAGTTCATTTCATGAAACCTGCGCTTCCCCTACAAGAGTTCGACCTAACATTATAGGAAAACGTGTTTTCGTGAAGAAATCATGACAAACTAACACAAAATGAAGATTTCATTATAACTTGACATTCTGAGTTCATTTCATGAATCCTGCGCTTCCCCTACAAGAGTTCGACCTACCATTATAGGAAAACGTGTTTTCGTGAAGAAATCATGACAAACTAACACAAAATGAAGATTTCATTATAACTTGACATTCTGAGTTCATTTCATGAAACCTGCGCTTCCCCTACAAGAGTTCGACCTACCATTATAGGAAAACGTGTTTTCGTGAAGAAATCATGACAAGCTAACACAAAATGAATATTTCATTATAACTTGACATTCTGAGCTCATTTCATGAAACCTGCGCTTCCCCTATAAGAGTTCGACCTACTATTATAGGAAAACGTGTTTTCGTGAAGAAATCATGACAAACTAACACAAAATGAAGATTTCATTATAACTTGACATTCTGAGTTCATTTCATGAAACCTGCGCTTCCCCTATAAGAGTTCGACCTAACATTATAGGAAAACGTGTTTTCGTGAAGAAATCATGACAAACTAACACAAAATGAAGATTTCATTATAACTTGACATTCTGAGTTCATTTCATGAATCCTGCGCTTCCCCTACAAGAGTTCGACCTACCATTATAGGAAAACGTGTTTTCGTGAAGAAATCATGACAAACTAACACAAAATGAAGATTTCATTATAACTTGACATTCTGAGTTCATTTCATGAAACCTGCGCTTCCCCTACAAGAGTTCGACCTACCATTATAGGAAAACGTGTTTTCGTGAAGAAATCATGACAAACTAACACAAAATGAATATTTCATTATAACTTGACATTCTGAGCTCATTTCATGAAACCTGCGCTTCCCCTATAAGAGTTCGACCTACTATTATAGGAAAACGTGTTTTCGTGAAAAAATCATGACAAACTAACACAAAATGAAGATTTCATTATAACTTGACATTCTGAGTTCATTTCATAAAACCTGCGCTTCCCCTATAAGAGTTCGACCTAACATTATAGGAAAACGTGTTTTCGTGAAGAAATCATGACAAACTAACACAAAATGAAGATTTCATTATAACTTGACATTCTGAGTTCATTTCATGAATCCTGCGCTTCCCCTACAAGAGTTCGACCTACCATTATAGGAAAACGTGTTTTCGTGAAGAAATCATGACAAACTAACACAAAATGAAGATTTCATTATAACTTGACATTCTGAGTTCATTTCATGAATCCTGCGCTTCCCCTACAAGAGTTCGACCTACCATTATAGGAAAACGTGTTTTCGTGAAGAAATCATGACAAACTAACACAAAATGAAGATTTCATTATAACTTGACATTCTGAGTTGATTTCATCAAACCTGCGCTTCCCCTATAAGAGTTCGACCTAACATTATAGGAAAACGTGTTTTCGTGAAGAAATCATGACAAACTAACACAAAATGAAGATTTCATTATAACGTGACATTATGAGTTCATTTCATGAAACCTGCGCTTCCCCTACAAGAGTTCGACCTAACATTATAGGAAAACGTGTTTTCGTGAAGAAATCATGACAAACTAACACAAAATGAAGATTTCATTATAACTTGACATTCTGAGTTCATTTCATGAATCCTGCGCTTCCCCTACAAGAGTTTGACCTACCATTATAGGAAAACGTGTTTTCGTGAAGAAATCATGACAAACTAACACAAAATGAAGATTTCATTATAACTTGACATTCTGAGTTCATTTCATGAAACCTGCGCTTCCCCTACAAGAGTTCGACCTACCATTATAGGAAAACGTGTTTTCGTGAAGAAATCATGACAAGCTAACACAAAATGAATATTTCATTTTAACTTGACATTCTGAGCTCATTTCATGAAACCTGCGCTTCCCCTATAAGAGTTCGACCTACTATTATAGGAAAACGTGTTTTCGTGAAGAAATCATGACAAACTAACACAAAATGAAGATTTCATTATAACTTGACATTCTGAGTTCATTTCATGAAACCTGCGCTTCCCCTACAAGAGTTCGACCTACCATTATAGGAAAACGTGTTTTCGTGAAGAAATCATGACAAACTAAAACAAAATGAAGATTTCATTATAACTTGACATTCTGAGCTCATTTCATGAAACCTGCGCTTCCCCTATAAGAGTTCGACCTACCATTATAGGAAAACGTGTTTTCGTGAAGAAATCATGACAAACTAACACAAAATGAAGATTTCATTATAACTTGACATTCTGAGTTCATTTCATGAAACCTGCGCTTCCCCTATAAGAGTTCGACCTACCATTATAGGAAAACGTGTTTTCGTGAAGAAATCATGACAAACTAACACAAAATGAAGATTTCATTATACCTTGACATTCTGAGCTCATTTCATGAAACCTGCGCTTCCCCTATAAGAGTTCGACCTACCATTATAGGAAAACGTGTTTTCGTGAAGAAATCATGACAAACTAACACAAAACGAAGATTTCATTATAACTTGACATTCTGAGTTGTTTTCATGAAACCTGCGCTTCCCCTATAAGAGTTCGACCTACCATTATAGGAAAACGTGTTTTCGTGAAGAAATCATGACAAACTAACACAAAATGAAGATTTCATTATAACTTGACATTCTGAGCTCATTTGATGAAACCTGCGCTTCCCCTATAAGAGTTCGACCTACTATTATAGGAAAACATGTTTTCGTGAAGAAATCATGACAAACTAACACAAAATGAAGATTTCATTATAACTTGACATTCTGAGTTGATTTCATGAAACCTGCGCTTCCCCTATAAGAGTTCGACCTACCATTATAGGAAAACGTGTTTTCGTGAAGAAATCATGACAAACTAACACAAAATGAAGATTTCATTATAACTTGACATTCTGAGTTCATTTCATGAAACCTGCGCTTCCCCTACAAGAGTTCGACCTAACATTATAGGAAAACGTGTTTTCGTGAAGAAATCATAACAAACTAACACAAAATGAAGATTTCATTATAACTTGACATTCTGAGTTCATTTCATGAATCCTGCGCTTCCCCTACAAGAGTTCGACCTACCATTATAGGAAAACGTGTTTTCGTGAAGAAATCATGACAAACTAACACAAAATGAAGATTTCATTATAACTTGACATTCTGAGTTCATTTCATGAAACCTGCGCTTCCCCTACAAGAGTTTGACCTAACATTATAGGAAAACGTGTTTTCGTGAAGAAATCATGACAAACTAACACAAAATGAAGATTTCATTATAACTTGACATTCTGAGCTCATTTCATGAAACCTGCGCTTCCCCTATAAGAGTTCGACCTACCATTATAGGAAAACGTGTTTTCGTGAAGAATTCATGACAAACTAACACAAAACGAAGATTTCATTATAACTTGACATTCTGAGTTGTTTTCATGAAACCTGCGCTTCTCCTACAAGAGTTCGACCTACCATTATAGGAAAACGTGTTTTCGTGAAGAAATCATGACAAACTAACACAAAATGAAGATTTCATTATAACTTGACATTCTGAGTTCATTTCATGAAACCTGCGCTTCCCCTATAAGAGTTCGACCTACTATTATAGGAAAACGTGTTTTCGTGAAGAAATCATGACAAACTAACACAAAATGAAGATTTCATTATAACTTGACATTCTGAGTTGATTTCATGAAACCTGCGCTTCCCATATAAGAGTTCGACCTAACATTATAAGAAAACGTGTTTTCGTGAAGATATCATGACAAACTAACACAAAATGAAGATTTCATTATAACTTGACATTCTGAGTTCATTTCATGAATCCTGCGCTTCCCCTACAAGAGTTCGACCTACCATTATAGGAAAACGTGTTTTCGTGAAGAAATCATGAGAAACTAACACAAAATGAAGATTTCATTATAACTTGACATTTTGAGCTCATTTCATGAAACCTGCGCTTCCCCTATAAGAGTTCGACCTACTATTATAGGAAAACGGGTTTTCGTGACGAAATCATGACAAACTAACACAAAATGAAGATTTCATTATAACTTGACATTCTGAGTTTATTTCATGAAACCTGCGCTTCCCCTGCAAGAGTTCGACCTACCATTATAGGAAAACGTGTTTTCGTGAAGAAATCATGACAAACTAACACAAAATGAAGATTTCATTATAACTTGACATTCTGAGCTCATTTCATGAAACCTGCGCTTCCCCTATAAGAGTTCGACCTACTATTATAGGAAAACGTGTTTTCGTGAAGAAATCATGACAAACTAACACAAAATGAAGATTTCATTATAACTTTACATTCTGAGTTCATTTCATGAATCCTGCGCTTCCGCTACAAGAGTTCGACCTACCATTATAGGAAAACGTGTTTTCGTGAAGAAATCATGACAAACTAACAAAAAATGAAGATTTCATTATAACTTGACATTCTGAGTTCATTTCATGAAACCTGAGCTTCCCCTACAAGAGTTCGACCTAACATTATAGGTGTGCCGTCTGAAATAGCAAAAGATGTTTTGTTAGTTTGTTCCTCTTCGCATACCGTAGTTTTCCTAGGTTACGTCAGTTCTAGACGTATTCAGAGACAAGCTGTTGTTTTCTTCCTCTCCGTTAACTTTCTTCAGCCCATAAAGAACATATGTCTGTAAGTACGAAAAGACATTAATTGTATTGCTTACTTTAAATACTTACCTGATAAGTTAAGTTACTTGTGACCTAAATAAAAGGTAATGTACACAATGATGTGTTAATCGCGCTACAGTGTAATGGGATTTTCAATGTATCAGCGTCCCGCTAGTAGGTAATTTGGCCGTTTATAAGTGTATCGTATTTATTGTATGGATTAATTTGTAATGTATGTATTATTTGTTCAGTTTCACAGTGTATCTTTTAGTAAATATCTCAAACGGCAAGATGCTTCCTGGATGTTTATTGGAGGAGCTTGTTAGCTATCTGTCAAGCTAAAAAAAGCTGCGTATTAACATTAGCAAGGACAGAATAATAGGAAAACGTGTTTTCGTGAAGAAATCATGACAAACTAACACAAAATGAAGATTTCATTATAACTTGACATTCTGAGTTCATTTCATGAATCCTGCGCTTCCGCTACAAGAGTTCGACCTACCATTATAGGAAAACGTGTTTTCGTGAAGAAATCATGACAAACTAACACAAAATGAAGATTTCATTATAACTTGACATTCTGAGTTCATTTCATGAAACCTGCGCTTCCCCTACAAGAGTTCGACCTACCATTATAGGAAAACGTGTTTTCGTGAAGAAATCATGACAAACTAACACAAAATGAAGATTTCATTATAACTTGACATTCTGAGCTCATTTCATGAAACCTGCGCTTCCCCTATAAGAGTTCGACCTACTATTATAGGAAAACGTGTTTTCGTGAAGAAATCATGACAAACTAACACAAAATGAAGATTTCATTATAACTTGACATTCTGAGTTGTTTTCATGAAACCTGCGCTTCCCCTATAAGAGTTCGACCTACCATTATAGGAAAACGTGTTTTCGTGAAGAAATCATGACAAACTAACACAAAATGAAGATTTCATTATAACTTGACATTCTGAGCTCATTTCATGAAACCTGCGCTTCCCCTATAAGAGTTCGACCTACTATTATAGGAAAACGTGTTTTCGTGAAGAAATCATGACAAACTAACACAAAATGAAGATTTCATTATAACTTGACATTCTGAGTTCATTTCATGAAACCTGCGCTTCCCCTACAAGAGTTCGACCTAACATTATAGGAAAACGTGTTTTCGTGAAGAAATCATGACAAACTAACACAAAATGAAGATTTCATTATAACTTGAAATTCTGAGCTCATTTCATGAAACCTGCGCTTCCCCTACAAGAGTTCGACCTAACATTATAGGAAAACGTGTTTTCGTGAAGAAATCATGACAAACTAACACAAAATGAAGATTTCATTATAACTTGACATTCTGAGTTCATTTCATGAATCCTGCGCTTCCCCTATAAGAATTCGACCTACTATTATAGGAAAACGTGTTTTCGTGAAGAAATCATGACAAACTAACACAAAATGAAGATTTCATTATAACTTGACATTCTGAGTTGATTTCATGAAACCTGCGCTTCCCCTATAAGAGTTCGACCTAACATTATAGGAAAACGTGTTTTCGTGAAGAAATCATGACAAACTAACACAAAATGAAGATTTCATTATAACTTGACATTCTGAGTTCATTTCATGAAACCTGCGCGTCCCCTACAAGAGTTCGACCTAACATTATAGGAAAACGTGTTTTCGTGAAGAAATCATGACAAACTAACACAAAATGAAGATTTCATTATAACTTGACATTCTGAGTTCATTTCATGATACCTGCGCTTCCCCTACAAGAGTTCGACCTACCATTATAGGAAAACGTGTTTTCGTGAAGAAATCATGACAAACTAACACAAAATGAAGATTTCATTATAACTTGACATTCTGAGCTCATTTCATGAAACCTGCGCTTCCCCTATAAGAGTTCGACCTACTATTATAGGAAAACGTGTTTTCGTGAAGAAATCATGACAAACTAACACAAAATGAAGATTTCATTATAACTTGACATTCTGAGTTGATTTCATGAAACCTGCGCTTCCCCTATAAGAGTTCGACCTAACATTATAGGAAAACGTGTTTTCGTGAAGAAATCATGACAAACTAACACAAAATGAAGATTTCATTATAACTTGACATTCTGAGTTGATTTCATGAAACCTGCGCTTCCCATATAAGAGTTCGACCTAACATTATAGGAAAACGTGTTTTCATGAAGAAATCATGACAAACTAACACAAAATGAAGATTTCATTATAACTTGACATTCTGAGTTCATTTCATGAATCCTGCGCTTCCCCTACAAGAGTTCGACCTACCATTATAGGAAAACGTGTTTTCGTGAAGAAATCATGAGAAACTAACACAAAATGAAGATTTCATTATAACTTGACATTTGAGCTCATTTCATGAAACCTGCGCTTCCCCTATAAGAGTTCGACCTAACATTATAGGAAAACGTGTTTTCGTGAAGAAATCATGACAAACTAACACAAAATGAAGATTTCATTATAACTTGACATTCTGAGCTCATTTCATGAAACCTGCGCTTCCCCTACAAGAGTTCGACCTAACATTATAGGAAAACGTGTTTTCGTGAAGAAATCATGACAAACTAACACAAAATGAAGATTTCATTATAACTTGACATTCTGAGTACATTTCATGAATCCTGCGCTTCCCCTACAAGAGTTCGACCTACCATTATAGGAAAACGTGTTTTCGTGAAGAAATCATGACAAACTAACACAAAATGAAGATTTCATTATAACTTGACATTCTGAGTTCATTTCATGAAACCTGCGCTTCCCCTATAAGAGTTCGACCTACTATTATAGGAAAACGTGTTTTCGTGAAGAAATCATGACAAACTAACACAAAATGAAGATTTCATTATAACTTGACATTCTGAGTTGATTTCATGAAACCTGCGCTTCCCCTACAAGAGTTCGACCTAACATTATAGGAAAACGTGTTTTCGTGAAGAAATCATGACAAACTAACACAAAATGAAGATTTCATTATAACTTGACATTCTGAGTTGATTTCATGAAACCTGCGCTTCCCATATAAGAGTTCGACCTAACATTATAGGAAAACGTGTTTTCATGAAGAAATCATGACAAACTAACACAAAATGAAGATTTCATTATAACTTGACATTCTGAGTTCATTTCATGAATCCTGCGCTTCCCCTACAAGAGTTCGACCTACCATTATAGGAAAACGTGTTTTCGTGAAGAAATCATGAGAAACTAACACAAAATGAAGATTTCATTATAACTTGACATTTGAGCTCATTTCATGAAACCTGCGCTTCCCCTATAAGAGTTCGACCTACTATTATAGGAAAACGTGTTTTCGTGACGAAATCATGACAAACTAACACAAAATGAAGATTTCATTATAACTTGACATTCTGAGTTTATTTCATGAAACCTGAGCTTCCCCTACAAGAGTTCGACCTACCATTATAGGAAAACGTGTTTTCGTGAAGAAATCATGACAAACTAACACAAAATGAAGATTTCATTATAACTTGACATTCTGAGCTCATTTCATGAAACCTGCGCTTCCCCTACAAGAGTTCGACCTAACATTATAGGAAAACGTGTTTTCGTGAAGAAATCATGACAAACTAACACAAAATGAAGATTTCATTATAACTTGACATTCTGAGTACATTTCATGAATCCTGCGCTTCCCCTACAAGAGTTCGACCTACCATTATAGGAAAACGTGTTTTCGTGAAGAAATCATGACAAACTATCACAAAATGAAGATTTCATTATAACTTGACATTCTGAGTTCATTTCATGAAACCTGCGCTTCCCCTATAAGAGTTCGACCTACTATTATAGGAAAACGTGTTTTCGTGAAGAAATCATGACAAACTAACACAAAATGAAGATTTCATTATAACTTGACATTCTGAGTTCATTTCATGAAACCTGCGCTTCCCCTATAAGAGTTCGACGTAACATTATAGGAAAACGTGTTTTCGTGAAGAAATCATGACAAACTAACACAAAATGAAGATTTCATTATAACTTGACATTCTGAGTTGATTTCATGAAACCTGCGCTTCCCATATAAGAGTTCGACCTAACATTATAGGAAAACGTGTTTTCATGAAGAAATCATGACAAACTAACACAAAATGAAGATTTCATTATAACTTGACATTCTGAGTTCATTTCATGAAACCTGCGCTTCCCCTATAAGAGTTCGACCTAACATTATAGGAAAACGTGTTTTCGTGAAGAAATCATGACAAACTAACACAAAATGAAGATTTCATTATAACTTGACATTCTGAGTTGATTTCATGAAACCTGCGCTTCCCATATAAGAGTTCGACCTAACATTATAGGAAAACGTGTTTTCATGAAGAAATCATGACAAACTAACACAAAATGAAGATTTCATTATAACTTGACATTCTGAGTTCATTTCATGAATCCTGCGCTTCCCCTACAAGAGTTCGACCTACCATTATAGGAAAACGTGTTTTCGTGAAGAAATCATGAGAAACTAACACAAAATGAAGATTTCATTATAACTTGACATTTGAGCTCATTTCATGAAACCTGCGCTTCCCCTATAAGAGTTCGACCTACTATTATAGGAAAACGTGTTTTCGTGACGAAATCATGACAAACTAACACAAAATGAAGATTTCATTATAACTTGACATTCTGAGTTTATTTCATGAAACCTGAGCTTCCCCTACAAGAGTTCGACCTACCATTATAGGAAAACGTGTTTTCGTGAAGAAATCATGACAAACTAACACCAAATGAAGATTTCATTATAACTTGACATTCTGAGTTCATTTCATGAAACCTGCGCTTCCCCTACAAGAGTTCGACCTACTATTATAGGAAAACGTGTTTTCGTGAAGAAATCATGACAAACTAACACAAAATGAAGATTTCATTATAACTTGACATTCTGAGTTGATTTCATCAAACCTGCGCTTCCCCTATAAGAGTTCGACCTAACATTATAGGAAAACGTGTTTTCGTGAAGAAATCATGACAAACTAACACAAAATGAAGATTTCATTATAACTTGACATTCTGAGCTCATTTCATGAAACCTGCGCTTCCCCTACAAGAGTTCGACCTAACATTATAGGAAAACGTGTTTTCGTGAAGAAATCATGACAAACTAACACAAAATGAAGATTTCATTATAACTTGACATTCTGAGTACATTTCATGAATCCTGCGCTTCCCCTATAAGAGTTCGACCTAACATTATAGGAAAACGTGTTTTCGTGAAGAAATCATGACAAACTAACACAAAATGAAGATTTCATTATAACTTGACATTATGAGTTCATTTCATGAAACCTGCGCTTCCCCTACAAGAGTTCGAGACAAACGTGTTTTCGTGAAGAAATCATGACAAACTAACACAAAATGAAGATTTCATTATAACTTGACATTCTGAGTTTATTTCATGAAACCTGCGCTTCCCCTACAAGAGTTCGACCTACCATTATAGGAAAACGTGTTTTCGTGAAGAAATCATGACAAACTAACACAAAATGAAGATTTCATTATAACTTGACATTCTGAGTTCATTTCATGAAACCTGTGCTTCCCCTATAAGAGTTCGACCTACCATTATAGGAAAACGTGTTTTCGTGAAGAAATCATGACAAACTAACACAAAATGAAGATTTCATTATAACTTGACATTCTGAGTTCATTTCATGAAACCTGTGCTTCCCCTATAAGAGTTCGACCTAACATTATAGGAAAACGTGTTTTCGTGAAGAAATCATGACAAACTAAAACAAAATGAAGATTTCATTATAACTTGACATTCTGAGCTCATTTCATGAAACCTGCGCTTCCCCTACAAGAGTTCGACCTACTATTATAGGAAAACGTGTTTTCGTGAAGAAATCATGACAAACTAACACAAAATGAAGATTTCATTATAACTTGACATTCTGAGTTCATTTCATGAATCCTGCGCTTCCCCTACAAGAGTTCGACCTACCATTATAGGAAAACGTGTTTTCGTGAAGAAATCATGACAAACTAACACAAAATGAAGATTTCATTATAACTTGACATTCTGAGCTCATTTCATGAAACCTGCGCTTCCCCTACAAGAGTTCGACCTACTATTATAGGAAAACGTGTTTTCGTGAAGAAATCATGACAAACTAACACAAAATGAAGATTTCATTATAACTTGACATTCTGAGTTCATTTCATGAATCCTGCGCTTCCCCTACAAGAGTTCGACCTACCATTATAGGAAAACGTGTTTTCGTGAAGAAATCATGACAAACTAACACAAAATGAAGATTTCATTATAACTTGACATTCTGAGCTCATTTCATGAAACCTGCGCTTCCCCTACAAGAGTTCGACCTAACATTATAGGAAAACGTGTTTTCGTGAAGAAATCATGACAAACTAACACAAAATGAAGATTTCATTATAACTTGACATTCTGAGTTGATTTCATGAAACCTGCGCTTCCCCTATAAGAGTTCGACCTAACATTATAGGAAAACGTGTTTTCGTGAAGAAATCATGACAAACTAACACAAAATGAAGATTTCATTATAACTTGACATTATGAGTTCATTTCATGAAACCTGCGCTTCCCCTACAAGAGTTCGACCTAACATTATAGGAAAACGTGTTTTCGTGAAGAAATCATGACAAACTAACACAAAATGAAGATTTCATTATAACTTGACATTCTGAGTTCATTTCATGAATCCTGCGCTTCCCCTACAAGAGTTCGACCTACCATTATAGGAAAACGTGTTTTCGTGAAGAAATCATGACAAACTAACACAAAATGAAGATTTCATTATAACTTGACATTCTGAGTTCATTTCATGAATCCTGCGCTTCCCCTACAAGAGTTCGACCTACCATTATAGGAAAACGTGTTTTCGTGAAGAAATCATGACAAACTAACACAAAATGAATATTTCATTATAACTTGACATTCTGAGTTCATTTCATGAAACCTGCGCTTCCCCTACAAGAGTTCGACCTACCATTATAGGAAAACGTGTTTTCGTGAAGAAATCATGACAAGCTAACACAAAATGAATATTTCATTATAACTTGACATTCTGAGTTTATTTCATGAAACCTGCGCTTCCCCTACAAGAGTTCGACCTACCATTATAGGAAAACGTGTTTTCGTGAAGAAATCATGACAAACTAACACAAAATGAAGATTTCATTATAACTTGACATTCTGAGTTCATTTCATGAAACCTGTGCTTCCCCTATAAGAGTTCGACCTACCATTATAGGAAAACGTGTTTTCGTGAAGAAATCATGACAAACTAACACAAAATGAAGATTTCATTATAACTTGACATTCTGAGTTCATTTCATGAAACCTGTGCTTCCCCTATAAGAGTTCGACCTAACATTATAGGAAAACGTGTTTTCGTGAAGAAATCATGACAAACTAAAACAAAATGAAGATTTCATTATAACTTGACATTCTGAGCTCATTTCATGAAACCTGCGCTTCCCCTACAAGAGTTCGACCTACTATTATAGGAAAACGTGTTTTCGTGAAGAAATCATGACAAACTAACACAAAATGAAGATTTCATTATAACTTGACATTCTGAGTTCATTTCATGAATCCTGCGCTTCCCCTACAAGAGTTCGACCTACCATTATAGGAAAACGTGTTTTCGTGAAGAAATCATGACAAACTAACACAAAATGAAGATTTCATTATAACTTGACATTCTGAGCTCATTTCATGAAACCTGCGCTTCCCCTACAAGAGTTCGACCTACTATTATAGGAAAACGTGTTTTCGTGAAGAAATCATGACAAACTAACACAAAATGAAGATTTCATTATAACTTGACATTCTGAGTTCATTTCATGAATCCTGCGCTTCCCCTACAAGAGTTCGACCTACCATTATAGGAAAACGTGTTTTCGTGAAGAAATCATGACAAACTAACACAAAATGAAGATTTCATTATAACTTGACATTCTGAGCTCATTTCATGAAACCTGCGCTTCCCCTACAAGAGTTCGACCTAACATTATAGGAAAACGTGTTTTCGTGAAGAAATCATGACAAACTAACACAAAATGAAGATTTCATTATAACTTGACATTCTGAGTACATTTCATGAATCCTGCGCTTCCCCTATAAGAGTTCGACCTAACATTATAGGAAAACGTGTTTTCGTGAAGAAATCATGACAAACTAACACAAAATGAAGATTTCATTATAACTTGACATTATGAGTTCATTTCATGAAACCTGCGCTTCCCCTACAAGAGTTCGAGACAAACGTGTTTTCGTGAAGAAATCATGACAAACTAACACAAAATGAAGATTTCATTATAACTTGACATTCTGAGTTTATTTCATGAAACCTGCGCTTCCCCTACAAGAGTTCGACCTACCATTATAGGAAAACGTGTTTTCGTGAAGAAATCATGACAAACTAACACAAAATGAAGATTTCATTATAACTTGACATTCTGAGTTCATTTCATGAAACCTGTGCTTCCCCTATAAGAGTTCGACCTACCATTATAGGAAAACGTGTTTTCGTGAAGAAATCATGACAAACTAACACAAAATGAAGATTTCATTATAACTTGACATTCTGAGTTCATTTCATGAAACCTGTGCTTCCCCTATAAGAGTTCGACCTAACATTATAGGAAAACGTGTTTTCGTGAAGAAATCATGACAAACTAAAACAAAATGAAGATTTCATTATAACTTGACATTCTGAGCTCATTTCATGAAACCTGCGCTTCCCCTACAAGAGTTCGACCTACTATTATAGGAAAACGTGTTTTCGTGAAGAAATCATGACAAACTAACACAAAATGAAGATTTCATTATAACTTGACATTCTGAGTTCATTTCATGAATCCTGCGCTTCCCCTACAAGAGTTCGACCTACCATTATAGGAAAACGTGTTTTCGTGAAGAAATCATGACAAACTAACACAAAATGAAGATTTCATTATAACTTGACATTCTGAGCTCATTTCATGAAACCTGCGCTTCCCCTACAAGAGTTCGACCTACTATTATAGGAAAACGTGTTTTCGTGAAGAAATCATGACAAACTAACACAAAATGAAGATTTCATTATAACTTGACATTCTGAGTTCATTTCATGAATCCTGCGCTTCCCCTACAAGAGTTCGACCTACCATTATAGGAAAACGTGTTTTCGTGAAGAAATCATGACAAACTAACACAAAATGAAGATTTCATTATAACTTGACATTCTGAGCTCATTTCATGAAACCTGCGCTTCCCCTACAAGAGTTCGACCTAACATTATAGGAAAACGTGTTTTCGTGAAGAAATCATGACAAACTAACACAAAATGAAGATTTCATTATAACTTGACATTCTGAGTTGATTTCATGAAACCTGCGCTTCCCCTATAAGAGTTCGACCTAACATTATAGGAAAACGTGTTTTCGTGAAGAAATCATGACAAACTAACACAAAATGAAGATTTCATTATAACTTGACATTATGAGTTCATTTCATGAAACCTGCGCTTCCCCTACAAGAGTTCGACCTAACATTATAGGAAAACGTGTTTTCGTGAAGAAATCATGACAAACTAACACAAAATGAAGATTTCATTATAACTTGACATTCTGAGTTCATTTCATGAATCCTGCGCTTCCCCTACAAGAGTTCGACCTACCATTATAGGAAAACGTGTTTTCGTGAAGAAATCATGACAAACTAACACAAAATGAAGATTTCATTATAACTTGACATTCTGAGTTCATTTCATGAATCCTGCGCTTCCCCTACAAGAGTTCGACCTACCATTATAGGAAAACGTGTTTTCGTGAAGAAATCATGACAAACTAACACAAAATGAATATTTCATTATAACTTGACATTCTGAGTTCATTTCATGAAACCTGCGCTTCCCCTACAAGAGTTCGACCTACCATTATAGGAAAACGTGTTTTCGTGAAGAAATCATGACAAGCTAACACAAAATGAATATTTCATTATAACTTGACATTCTGAGTTTATTTCATGAAACCTGCGCTTCCCCTACAAGAGTTCGACCTACCATTATAGGAAAACGTGTTTTCGTGAAGAAATCATGACAAACTAACACAAAATGAAGATTTCATTATAACTTGACATTCTGAGTTCATTTCATGAAACCTGTGCTTCCCCTATAAGAGTTCGACCTACCATTATAGGAAAACGTGTTTTCGTGAAGAAATCATGACAAACTAACACAAAATGAAGATTTCATTATAACTTGACATTCTGAGTTCATTTCATGAAACCTGTGCTTCCCCTATAAGAGTTCGACCTAACATTATAGGAAAACGTGTTTTCGTGAAGAAATCATGACAAACTAAAACAAAATGAAGATTTCATTATAACTTGACATTCTGAGCTCATTTCATGAAACCTGCGCTTCCCCTACAAGAGTTCGACCTACTATTATAGGAAAACGTGTTTTCGTGAAGAAATCATGACAAACTAACACAAAATGAAGATTTCATTATAACTTGACATTCTGAGTTCATTTCATGAATCCTGCGCTTCCCCTACAAGAGTTCGACCTACCATTATAGGAAAACGTGTTTTCGTGAAGAAATCATGACAAACTAACACAAAATGAAGATTTCATTATAACTTGACATTCTGAGCTCATTTCATGAAACCTGCGCTTCCCCTACAAGAGTTCGACCTACTATTATAGGAAAACGTGTTTTCGTGAAGAAATCATGACAAACTAACACAAAATGAAGATTTCATTATAACTTGACATTCTGAGTTCATTTCATGAATCCTGCGCTTCCCCTACAAGAGTTCGACCTACCATTATAGGAAAACGTGTTTTCGTGAAGAAATCATGACAAACTAACACAAAATGAAGATTTCATTATAACTTGACATTCTGAGCTCATTTCATGAAACCTGCGCTTCCCCTACAAGAGTTCGACCTAACATTATAGGAAAACGTGTTTTCGTGAAGAAATCATGACAAACTAACACAAAATGAAGATTTCATTATAACTTGACATTCTGAGTTGATTTCATGAAACCTGCGCTTCCCCTATAAGAGTTCGACCTAACATTATAGGAAAACGTGTTTTCGTGAAGAAATCATGACAAACTAACACAAAATGAAGATTTCATTATAACTTGACATTATGAGTTCATTTCATGAAACCTGCGCTTCCCCTACAAGAGTTCGACCTAACATTATAGGAAAACGTGTTTTCGTGAAGAAATCATGACAAACTAACACAAAATGAAGATTTCATTATAACTTGACATTCTGAGTTCATTTCATGAATCCTGCGCTTCCCCTACAAGAGTTCGACCTACCATTATAGGAAAACGTGTTTTCGTGAAGAAATCATGACAAACTAACACAAAATGAAGATTTCATTATAACTTGACATTCTGAGTTCATTTCATGAATCCTGCGCTTCCCCTACAAGAGTTCGACCTACCATTATAGGAAAACGTGTTTTCGTGAAGAAATCATGACAAACTAACACAAAATGAATATTTCATTATAACTTGACATTCTGAGTTCATTTCATGAAACCTGCGCTTCCCCTACAAGAGTTCGACCTACCATTATAGGAAAACGTGTTTTCGTGAAGAAATCATGACAAGCTAACACAAAATGAATATTTCATTATAACTTGACATTCTGAGCTCATTTCATGAAACCTGCGCTTCCCCTATAAGAGTTCGACCTACTATTATAGGAAAACGTGTTTTCGTGAAGAAATCATGACAAACTAACACAAAATGAAGATTTCATTATAACTTGACATTCTGAGTTCATTTCATGAAACCTGTGCTTCCCCTATAAGAGTTCGACCTAACATTATAGGAAAATGTGTTTTCGTGAAGAAATCATGACAAACTAAAACAAAATGAAGATTTCATTATAACTTGACATTCTGAGCTCATTTCATGAAACCTGCGCTTCCCCTGTAAGAGTTCGACCTACCATTATAGGAAAACGTGTTTTCGTGAAGAAATCATGACAAACTAACACAAAATGAAGATTTCATTATAACTTGACATTCTGAGTTGATTTCATCAAACCTGCGCTTCCCCTCTAAGAGTTCGACCTAACATTATAGGAAAACGTGTTTTCGTGAAGAAATCATGACAAACTAACACAAAATGAAGATTTCATTATAACTTGACATTCTGAGCTCATTTCATGAAACCTGCGCTTCCCCTACAAGAGTTCGACCTAACATTATAGGAAAACGTGTTTTCGTGAAGAAATCATGACAAACTAACACAAAATGAAGATTTAATTATAACTTGACATTCTGAGTACATTTCATGAATCCTGCGCTTCCCCTATAAGAGTTCGACCTAACATTATAGGAAAACGTGTTTTCGTGAAGAAATCATGACAAACTAACACAAAATGAAGATTTCATTATAACTTGACATTATGAGTTCATTTCATGAAACCTGCGCTTCCCCTACAAGAGTTCGAGACAAACGTGTTTTCGTGAAGAAATCATGACAAACTAACACAAAATGAAGATTTCATTATAACTTGACATTCTGAGTTTATTTCATGAAACCTGCGCTTCCCCTACAAGAGTTCGACCTACCATTATAGGAAAACGTGTTTTCGTGAAGAAATCATGACAAACTAACACAAAATGAAGATTTCATTATAACTTGACATTCTGAGTTCATTTCATGAAACCTGTGCTTCCCCTATAAGAGTTCGACCTACCATTATAGGAAAACGTGTTTTCGTGAAGAAATCATGACAAACTAACACAAAATGAAGATTTCATTATAACTTGACATTCTGAGTTCATTTCATGAAACCTGTGCTTCCCCTATAAGAGTTCGACCTAACATTATAGGAAAACGTGTTTTCGTGAAGAAATCATGACAAACTAAAACAAAATGAAGATTTCATTATAACTTGACATTCTGAGCTCATTTCATGAAACCTGCGCTTCCCCTACAAGAGTTCGACCTACTATTATAGGAAAACGTGTTTTCGTGAAGAAATCATGACAAACTAACACAAAATGAAGATTTCATTATAACTTGACATTCTGAGTTCATTTCATGAATCCTGCGCTTCCCCTACAAGAGTTCGACCTACCATTATAGGAAAACGTGTTTTCGTGAAGAAATCATGACAAACTAACACAAAATGAAGATTTCATTATAACTTGACATTCTGAGCTCATTTCATGAAACCTGCGCTTCCCCTACAAGAGTTCGACCTACTATTATAGGAAAACGTGTTTTCGTGAAGAAATCATGACAAACTAACACAAAATGAAGATTTCATTATAACTTGACATTCTGAGTTCATTTCATGAATCCTGCGCTTCCCCTACAAGAGTTCGACCTACCATTATAGGAAAACGTGTTTTCGTGAAGAAATCATGACAAACTAACACAAAATGAAGATTTCATTATAACTTGACATTCTGAGCTCATTTCATGAAACCTGCGCTTCCCCTACAAGAGTTCGACCTAACATTATAGGAAAACGTGTTTTCGTGAAGAAATCATGACAAACTAACACAAAATGAAGATTTCATTATAACTTGACATTCTGAGTTGATTTCATGAAACCTGCGCTTCCCCTATAAGAGTTCGACCTAACATTATAGGAAAACGTGTTTTCGTGAAGAAATCATGACAAACTAACACAAAATGAAGATTTCATTATAACTTGACATTATGAGTTCATTTCATGAAACCTGCGCTTCCCCTACAAGAGTTCGACCTAACATTATAGGAAAACGTGTTTTCGTGAAGAAATCATGACAAACTAACACAAAATGAAGATTTCATTATAACTTGACATTCTGAGTTCATTTCATGAATCCTGCGCTTCCCCTACAAGAGTTCGACCTACCATTATAGGAAAACGTGTTTTCGTGAAGAAATCATGACAAACTAACACAAAATGAAGATTTCATTATAACTTGACATTCTGAGTTCATTTCATGAATCCTGCGCTTCCCCTACAAGAGTTCGACCTACCATTATAGGAAAACGTGTTTTCGTGAAGAAATCATGACAAACTAACACAAAATGAATATTTCATTATAACTTGACATTCTGAGTTCATTTCATGAAACCTGCGCTTCCCCTACAAGAGTTCGACCTACCATTATAGGAAAACGTGTTTTCGTGAAGAAATCATGACAAGCTAACACAAAATGAATATTTCATTATAACTTGACATTCTGAGCTCATTTCATGAAACCTGCGCTTCCCCTATAAGAGTTCGACCTACTATTATAGGAAAACGTGTTTTCGTGAAGAAATCATGACAAACTAACACAAAATGAAGATTTCATTATAACTTGACATTCTGAGTTCATTTCATGAAACCTGTGCTTCCCCTATAAGAGTTCGACCTAACATTATAGGAAAATGTGTTTTCGTGAAGAAATCATGACAAACTAAAACAAAATGAAGATTTCATTATAACTTGACATTCTGAGCTCATTTCATGAAACCTGCGCTTCCCCTGTAAGAGTTCGACCTACCATTATAGGAAAACGTGTTTTCGTGAAGAAATCATGACAAACTAACACAAAATGAAGATTTCATTATAACTTGACATTCTGAGTTGATTTCATCAAACCTGCGCTTCCCATATAAGAGTTCGACCTAACATTATAGGAAAACGTGTTTTCATGAAGAAATCATGACAAACTAACACAAAATGAAGATTTCATTATAACTTGACATTCTGAGTTCATTTCATGAATCCTGCGCTTCCCCTACAAGAGTTCGACCTACCATTATAGGAAAACGTGTTTTCGTGAAGAAATCATGAGAAACTAACACAAAATGAAGATTTCATTATAACTTGACATTTGAGCTCATTTCATGAAACCTGCGCTTCCCCTATAAGAGTTCGACCTAACATTATAGGAAAACGTGTTTTCGTGAAGAAATCATGACAAACTAACACAAAATGAAGATTTCATTATAACTTGACATTCTGAGCTCATTTCATGAAACCTGCGCTTCCCCTACAAGAGTTCGACCTAACATTATAGGAAAACGTGTTTTCGTGAAGAAATCATGACAAACTAACACAAAATGAAGATTTCATTATAACTTGACATTCTGAGTACATTTCATGAATCCTGCGCTTCCCCTACAAGAGTTCGACCTACCATTATAGGAAAACGTGTTTTCGTGAAGAAATCATGACAAACTAACACAAAATGAAGATTTCATTATAACTTGACATTCTGAGTTCATTTCATGAAACCTGCGCTTCCCCTATAAGAGTTCGACCTACTATTATAGGAAAACGTGTTTTCGTGAAGAAATCATGACAAACTAACACAAAATGAAGATTTCATTATAACTTGACATTCTGAGTTGATTTCATGAAACCTGCGCTTCCCCTACAAGAGTTCGACCTAACATTATAGGAAAACGTGTTTTCGTGAAGAAATCATGACAAACTAACACAAAATGAAGATTTCATTATAACTTGACATTCTGAGTTGATTTCATGAAACCTGCGCTTCCCATATAAGAGTTCGACCTAACATTATAGGAAAACGTGTTTTCATGAAGAAATCATGACAAACTAACACAAAATGAAGATTTCATTATAACTTGACATTCTGAGTTCATTTCATGAATCCTGCGCTTCCCCTACAAGAGTTCGACCTACCATTATAGGAAAACGTGTTTTCGTGAAGAAATCATGAGAAACTAACACAAAATGAAGATTTCATTATAACTTGACATTTGAGCTCATTTCATGAAACCTGCGCTTCCCCTATAAGAGTTCGACCTACTATTATAGGAAAACGTGTTTTCGTGACGAAATCATGACAAACTAACACAAAATGAAGATTTCATTATAACTTGACATTCTGAGTTTATTTCATGAAACCTGAGCTTCCCCTACAAGAGTTCGACCTACCATTATAGGAAAACGTGTTTTCGTGAAGAAATCATGACAAACTAACACAAAATGAAGATTTCATTATAACTTGACATTCTGAGCTCATTTCATGAAACCTGCGCTTCCCCTACAAGAGTTCGACCTAACATTATAGGAAAACGTGTTTTCGTGAAGAAATCATGACAAACTAACACAAAATGAAGATTTCATTATAACTTGACATTCTGAGTACATTTCATGAATCCTGCGCTTCCCCTACAAGAGTTCGACCTACCATTATAGGAAAACGTGTTTTCGTGAAGAAATCATGACAAACTATCACAAAATGAAGATTTCATTATAACTTGACATTCTGAGTTCATTTCATGAAACCTGCGCTTCCCCTATAAGAGTTCGACCTACTATTATAGGAAAACGTGTTTTCGTGAAGAAATCATGACAAACTAACACAAAATGAAGATTTCATTATAACTTGACATTCTGAGTTCATTTCATGAAACCTGCGCTTCCCCTATAAGAGTTCGACGTAACATTATAGGAAAACGTGTTTTCGTGAAGAAATCATGACAAACTAACACAAAATGAAGATTTCATTATAACTTGACATTCTGAGTTGATTTCATGAAACCTGCGCTTCCCATATAAGAGTTCGACCTAACATTATAGGAAAACGTGTTTTCATGAAGAAATCATGACAAACTAACACAAAATGAAGATTTCATTATAACTTGACATTCTGAGTTCATTTCATGAAACCTGCGCTTCCCCTATAAGAGTTCGACCTAACATTATAGGAAAACGTGTTTTCGTGAAGAAATCATGACAAACTAACACAAAATGAAGATTTCATTATAACTTGACATTCTGAGTTGATTTCATGAAACCTGCGCTTCCCATATAAGAGTTCGACCTAACATTATAGGAAAACGTGTTTTCATGAAGAAATCATGACAAACTAACACAAAATGAAGATTTCATTATAACTTGACATTCTGAGTTCATTTCATGAATCCTGCGCTTCCCCTACAAGAGTTCGACCTACCATTATAGGAAAACGTGTTTTCGTGAAGAAATCATGAGAAACTAACACAAAATGAAGATTTCATTATAACTTGACATTTGAGCTCATTTCATGAAACCTGCGCTTCCCCTATAAGAGTTCGACCTACTATTATAGGAAAACGTGTTTTCGTGACGAAATCATGACAAACTAACACAAAATGAAGATTTCATTATAACTTGACATTCTGAGTTTATTTCATGAAACCTGAGCTTCCCCTACAAGAGTTCGACCTACCATTATAGGAAAACGTGTTTTCGTGAAGAAATCATGACAAACTAACACCAAATGAAGATTTCATTATAACTTGACATTCTGAGTTCATTTCATGAAACCTGCGCTTCCCCTACAAGAGTTCGACCTACTATTATAGGAAAACGTGTTTTCGTGAAGAAATCATGACAAACTAACACAAAATGAAGATTTCATTATAACTTGACATTCTGAGTTGATTTCATCAAACCTGCGCTTCCCCTATAAGAGTTCGACCTAACATTATAGGAAAACGTGTTTTCGTGAAGAAATCATGACAAACTAACACAAAATGAAGATTTCATTATAACTTGACATTCTGAGCTCATTTCATGAAACCTGCGCTTCCCCTACAAGAGTTCGACCTAACATTATAGGAAAACGTGTTTTCGTGAAGAAATCATGACAAACTAACACAAAATGAAGATTTCATTATAACTTGACATTCTGAGTACATTTCATGAATCCTGCGCTTCCCCTATAAGAGTTCGACCTAACATTATAGGAAAACGTGTTTTCGTGAAGAAATCATGACAAACTAACACAAAATGAAGATTTCATTATAACTTGACATTATGAGTTCATTTCATGAAACCTGCGCTTCCCCTACAAGAGTTCGAGACAAACGTGTTTTCGTGAAGAAATCATGACAAACTAACACAAAATGAAGATTTCATTATAACTTGACATTCTGAGTTTATTTCATGAAACCTGCGCTTCCCCTACAAGAGTTCGACCTACCATTATAGGAAAACGTGTTTTCGTGAAGAAATCATGACAAACTAACACAAAATGAAGATTTCATTATAACTTGACATTCTGAGTTCATTTCATGAAACCTGTGCTTCCCCTATAAGAGTTCGACCTACCATTATAGGAAAACGTGTTTTCGTGAAGAAATCATGACAAACTAACACAAAATGAAGATTTCATTATAACTTGACATTCTGAGTTCATTTCATGAAACCTGTGCTTCCCCTATAAGAGTTCGACCTAACATTATAGGAAAACGTGTTTTCGTGAAGAAATCATGACAAACTAAAACAAAATGAAGATTTCATTATAACTTGACATTCTGAGCTCATTTCATGAAACCTGCGCTTCCCCTACAAGAGTTCGACCTACTATTATAGGAAAACGTGTTTTCGTGAAGAAATCATGACAAACTAACACAAAATGAAGATTTCATTATAACTTGACATTCTGAGTTCATTTCATGAATCCTGCGCTTCCCCTACAAGAGTTCGACCTACCATTATAGGAAAACGTGTTTTCGTGAAGAAATCATGACAAACTAACACAAAATGAAGATTTCATTATAACTTGACATTCTGAGCTCATTTCATGAAACCTGCGCTTCCCCTACAAGAGTTCGACCTACTATTATAGGAAAACGTGTTTTCGTGAAGAAATCATGACAAACTAACACAAAATGAAGATTTCATTATAACTTGACATTCTGAGTTCATTTCATGAATCCTGCGCTTCCCCTACAAGAGTTCGACCTACCATTATAGGAAAACGTGTTTTCGTGAAGAAATCATGACAAACTAACACAAAATGAAGATTTCATTATAACTTGACATTCTGAGCTCATTTCATGAAACCTGCGCTTCCCCTACAAGAGTTCGACCTAACATTATAGGAAAACGTGTTTTCGTGAAGAAATCATGACAAACTAACACAAAATGAAGATTTCATTATAACTTGACATTCTGAGTTGATTTCATGAAACCTGCGCTTCCCCTATAAGAGTTCGACCTAACATTATAGGAAAACGTGTTTTCGTGAAGAAATCATGACAAACTAACACAAAATGAAGATTTCATTATAACTTGACATTATGAGTTCATTTCATGAAACCTGCGCTTCCCCTACAAGAGTTCGACCTAACATTATAGGAAAACGTGTTTTCGTGAAGAAATCATGACAAACTAACACAAAATGAAGATTTCATTATAACTTGACATTCTGAGTTCATTTCATGAATCCTGCGCTTCCCCTACAAGAGTTCGACCTACCATTATAGGAAAACGTGTTTTCGTGAAGAAATCATGAGAAACTAACACAAAATGAAGATTTCATTATAACTTGACATTTTGAGCTCATTTCATGAAACCTGCGCTTCCCCTATAAGAGTTCGACCTACTATTATAGGAAAACGGGTTTTCGTGACGAAATCATGACAAACTAACACAAAATGAAGATTTCATTATAACTTGACATTCTGAGTTTATTTCATGAAACCTGCGCTTCCCCTGCAAGAGTTCGACCTACCATTATAGGAAAACGTGTTTTCGTGAAGAAATCATGACAAACTAACACAAAATGAAGATTTCATTATAACTTGACATTCTGAGCTCATTTCATGAAACCTGCGCTTCCCCTATAAGAGTTCGACCTACTATTATAGGAAAACGTGTTTTCGTGAAGAAATCATGACAAACTAACACAAAATGAAGATTTCATTATAACTTTACATTCTGAGTTCATTTCATGAATCCTGCGCTTCCGCTACAAGAGTTCGACCTACCATTATAGGAAAACGTGTTTTCGTGAAGAAATCATGACAAACTAACAAAAAATGAAGATTTCATTATAACTTGACATTCTGAGTTCATTTCATGAAACCTGAGCTTCCCCTACAAGAGTTCGACCTAACATTATAGGTGTGCCGTCTGAAATAGCAAAAGATGTTTTGTTAGTTTGTTCCTCTTCGCATACCGTAGTTTTCCTAGGTTACGTCAGTTCTAGACGTATTCAGAGACAAGCTGTTGTTTTCTTCCTCTCCGTTAACTTTCTTCAGCCCATAAAGAACATATGTCTGTAAGTACGAAAAGACATTAATTGTATTGCTTACTTTAAATACTTACCTGATAAGTTAAGTTACTTGTGACCTAAATAAAAGGTAATGTACACAATGATGTGTTAATCGCGCTACAGTGTAATGGGATTTTCAATGTATCAGCGTCCCGCTAGTAGGTAATTTGGCCGTTTATAAGTGTATCGTATTTATTGTATGGATTAATTTGTAATGTATGTATTATTTGTTCAGTTTCACAGTGTATCTTTTAGTAAATATCTCAAACGGCAAGATGCTTCCTGGATGTTTATTGGAGGAGCTTGTTAGCTATCTGTCAAGCTAAAAAAAGCTGCGTATTAACATTAGCAAGGACAGAATAATAGGAAAACGTGTTTTCGTGAAGAAATCATGACAAACTAACACAAAATGAAGATTTCATTATAACTTGACATTCTGAGTTCATTTCATGAATCCTGCGCTTCCGCTACAAGAGTTCGACCTACCATTATAGGAAAACGTGTTTTCGTGAAGAAATCATGACAAACTAACACAAAATGAAGATTTCATTATAACTTGACATTCTGAGTTCATTTCATGAAACCTGCGCTTCCCCTACAAGAGTTCGACCTACCATTATAGGAAAACGTGTTTTCGTGAAGAAATCATGACAAACTAACACAAAATGAAGATTTCATTATAACTTGACATTCTGAGCTCATTTCATGAAACCTGCGCTTCCCCTATAAGAGTTCGACCTACTATTATAGGAAAACGTGTTTTCGTGAAGAAATCATGACAAACTAACACAAAATGAAGATTTCATTATAACTTGACATTCTGAGTTGTTTTCATGAAACCTGCGCTTCCCCTATAAGAGTTCGACCTACCATTATAGGAAAACGTGTTTTCGTGAAGAAATCATGACAAACTAACACAAAATGAAGATTTCATTATAACTTGACATTCTGAGCTCATTTCATGAAACCTGCGCTTCCCCTATAAGAGTTCGACCTACTATTATAGGAAAACGTGTTTTCGTGAAGAAATCATGACAAACTAACACAAAATGAAGATTTCATTATAACTTGACATTCTGAGTTCATTTCATGAAACCTGCGCTTCCCCTACAAGAGTTCGACCTAACATTATAGGAAAACGTGTTTTCGTGAAGAAATCATGACAAACTAACACAAAATGAAGATTTCATTATAACTTGAAATTCTGAGCTCATTTCATGAAACCTGCGCTTCCCCTACAAGAGTTCGACCTAACATTATAGGAAAACGTGTTTTCGTGAAGAAATCATGACAAACTAACACAAAATGAAGATTTCATTATAACTTGACATTCTGAGTTCATTTCATGAATCCTGCGCTTCCCCTATAAGAATTCGACCTACTATTATAGGAAAACGTGTTTTCGTGAAGAAATCATGACAAACTAACACAAAATGAAGATTTCATTATAACTTGACATTCTGAGTTGATTTCATGAAACCTGCGCTTCCCCTATAAGAGTTCGACCTAACATTATAGGAAAACGTGTTTTCGTGAAGAAATCATGACAAACTAACACAAAATGAAGATTTCATTATAACTTGACATTCTGAGTTCATTTCATGAAACCTGCGCGTCCCCTACAAGAGTTCGACCTAACATTATAGGAAAACGTGTTTTCGTGAAGAAATCATGACAAACTAACACAAAATGAAGATTTCATTATAACTTGACATTCTGAGTTCATTTCATGATACCTGCGCTTCCCCTACAAGAGTTCGACCTACCATTATAGGAAAACGTGTTTTCGTGAAGAAATCATGACAAACTAACACAAAATGAAGATTTCATTATAACTTGACATTCTGAGCTCATTTCATGAAACCTGCGCTTCCCCTATAAGAGTTCGACCTACTATTATAGGAAAACGTGTTTTCGTGAAGAAATCATGACAAACTAACACAAAATGAAGATTTCATTATAACTTGACATTCTGAGTTGATTTCATGAAACCTGCGCTTCCCCTATAAGAGTTCGACCTAACATTATAGGAAAACGTGTTTTCGTGAAGAAATCATGACAAACTAACACAAAATGAAGATTTCATTATAACTTGACATTCTGAGTTGATTTCATGAAACCTGCGCTTCCCATATAAGAGTTCGACCTAACATTATAGGAAAACGTGTTTTCATGAAGAAATCATGACAAACTAACACAAAATGAAGATTTCATTATAACTTGACATTCTGAGTTCATTTCATGAATCCTGCGCTTCCCCTACAAGAGTTCGACCTACCATTATAGGAAAACGTGTTTTCGTGAAGAAATCATGAGAAACTAACACAAAATGAAGATTTCATTATAACTTGACATTTGAGCTCATTTCATGAAACCTGCGCTTCCCCTATAAGAGTTCGACCTAACATTATAGGAAAACGTGTTTTCGTGAAGAAATCATGACAAACTAACACAAAATGAAGATTTCATTATAACTTGACATTCTGAGCTCATTTCATGAAACCTGCGCTTCCCCTACAAGAGTTCGACCTAACATTATAGGAAAACGTGTTTTCGTGAAGAAATCATGACAAACTAACACAAAATGAAGATTTCATTATAACTTGACATTCTGAGTACATTTCATGAATCCTGCGCTTCCCCTACAAGAGTTCGACCTACCATTATAGGAAAACGTGTTTTCGTGAAGAAATCATGACAAACTAACACAAAATGAAGATTTCATTATAACTTGACATTCTGAGTTCATTTCATGAAACCTGCGCTTCCCCTATAAGAGTTCGACCTACTATTATAGGAAAACGTGTTTTCGTGAAGAAATCATGACAAACTAACACAAAATGAAGATTTCATTATAACTTGACATTCTGAGTTGATTTCATGAAACCTGCGCTTCCCCTACAAGAGTTCGACCTAACATTATAGGAAAACGTGTTTTCGTGAAGAAATCATGACAAACTAACACAAAATGAAGATTTCATTATAACTTGACATTCTGAGTTGATTTCATGAAACCTGCGCTTCCCATATAAGAGTTCGACCTAACATTATAGGAAAACGTGTTTTCATGAAGAAATCATGACAAACTAACACAAAATGAAGATTTCATTATAACTTGACATTCTGAGTTCATTTCATGAATCCTGCGCTTCCCCTACAAGAGTTCGACCTACCATTATAGGAAAACGTGTTTTCGTGAAGAAATCATGAGAAACTAACACAAAATGAAGATTTCATTATAACTTGACATTTGAGCTCATTTCATGAAACCTGCGCTTCCCCTATAAGAGTTCGACCTACTATTATAGGAAAACGTGTTTTCGTGAAGAAATCATGACAAACTAACACAAAATGAAGATTTCATTATAACTTGACATTCTGAGCTCATTTCATGAAACCTGCGCTTCCCCTACAAGAGTTCGACCTACTATTATAGGAAAACGTGTTTTCGTGAAGAAATCATGACAAACTAACACAAAATGAAGATTTCATTATAACTTGACATTCTGAGTTCATTTCATGAATCCTGCGCTTCCCCTACAAGAGTTCGACCTACCATTATAGGAAAACGTGTTTTCGTGAAGAAATCATGACAAACTAACACAAAATGAAGATTTCATTATAACTTGACATTCTGAGCTCATTTCATGAAACCTGCGCTTCCCCTACAAGAGTTCGACCTAACATTATAGGAAAACGTGTTTTCGTGAAGAAATCATGACAAACTAACACAAAATGAAGATTTCATTATAACTTGACATTCTGAGTTGATTTCATGAAACCTGCGCTTCCCCTATAAGAGTTCGACCTAACATTATAGGAAAACGTGTTTTCGTGAAGAAATCATGACAAACTAACACAAAATGAAGATTTCATTATAACTTGACATTATGAGTTCATTTCATGAAACCTGCGCTTCCCCTACAAGAGTTCGACCTAACATTATAGGAAAACGTGTTTTCGTGAAGAAATCATGACAAACTAACACAAAATGAAGATTTCATTATAACTTGACATTCTGAGTTCATTTCATGAATCCTGCGCTTCCCCTACAAGAGTTCGACCTACCATTATAGGAAAACGTGTTTTCGTGAAGAAATCATGACAAACTAACACAAAATGAAGATTTCATTATAACTTGACATTCTGAGTTCATTTCATGAATCCTGTGCTTCCCCTACAAGAGTTCGACCTACCATTATAGGAAAACGTGTTTTCGTGAAGAAATCATGACAAACTAACACAAAATGAATATTTCATTATAACTTGACATTCTGAGTTCATTTCATGAAACCTGCGCTTCCCCTATAAGAGTTCGACCTACCATTATAGGAAAACTTGTTTTCGTGAAGAAATCATGACAAACTAACACAAAATGAAGATTTCATTATAACTTGACATTCTGAGTTCATTTCATGAAACCTGTGCTTCCCCTATAAGAGTTCGACCTAACATTATAGGAAAACGTGTTTTCGTGAAGAAATCATGACAAACTAACACAAAATGAAGATTTCATTATAACTTGACATTCTGAGTTGATTTCATGAAACCTGCGCTTCCCCTATAAGAGTTCGACCTAACATTATAGGAAAACGTGTTTTCGTGAAGAAATCATGACAAACTAACACAAAATGAAGATTTCATTATAACTTGACATTCTGAGTTGATTTCATGAAACCTGCGCTTCCCATATAAGAGTTCGACCTAACATTATAGGAAAACGTGTTTTCATGAAGAAATCATGACAAACTAACACAAAATGAAGATTTCATTATAACTTGACATTCTGAGTTCATTTCATGAATCCTGCGCTTCCCCTACAAGAGTTCGACCTACCATTATAGGAAAACGTGTTTTCGTGAAGAAATCATGAGAAACTAACACAAAATGAAGATTTCATTATAACTTGACATTTGAGCTCATTTCATGAAACCTGCGCTTCCCCTATAAGAGTTCGACCTACTATTATAGGAAAACGTGTTTTCGTGACGAAATCATGACAAACTAACACAAAATGAAGATTTCATTATAACTTGACATTCTGAGTTTATTTCATGAAACCTGAGCTTCCCCTACAAGAGTTCGACCTACCATTATAGGAAAACGTGTTTTCGTGAAGAAATCATGACAAACTAACACAAAATGAAGATTTCATTATAACTTGACATTCTGAGTTCATTTCATGAAACCTGCGCTTCCCCTACAAGAGTTCGACCTACTATTATAGGAAAACGTGTTTTCGTGAAGAAATCATGACAAACTAACACAAAATGAAGATTTCATTATAACTTGACATTCTGAGTTGATTTCATCAAACCTGCGCTTCCCCTATAAGAGTTCGACCTAACATTATAGGAAAACGTGTTTTCGTGAAGAAATCATGACAAACTAACACAAAATGAAGATTTCATTATAACTTGACATTCTGAGCTCATTTCATGAAACCTGCGCTTCCCCTACAAGAGTTCGACCTAACATTATAGGAAAACGTGTTTTCGTGAAGAAATCATGACAAACTAACACAAAATGAAGATTTCATTATAACTTGACATTCTGAGTACATTTCATGAATCCTGCGCTTCCCCTATAAGAGTTCGACCTAACATTATAGGAAAACGTGTTTTCGTGAAGAAATCATGACAAACTAACACAAAATGAAGATTTCATTATAACTTGACATTATGAGTTCATTTCATGAAACCTGCGCTTCCCCTACAAGAGTTCGACCTAACATTATAGGAAAACGTGTTTTCGTGAAGAAATCATGACAAACTAACACAAAATGAAGATTTCATTATAACTTGACATTCTGAGTTTATTTCATGAAACCTGCGCTTCCCCTACAAGAGTTCGACCTACCATTATAGGAAAACGTGTTTTCGTGAAGAAATCATGACAAACTAACACAAAATGAAGATTTCATTATAACTTGACATTCTGAGCTCATTTCATGAAACCTGCGCTTCCCCTACAAGAGTTCGACCTAACATTATAGGAAAACGTGTTTTCGTGAAGAAATCATGACAAACTAACACAAAATGAAGATTTCATTATAACTTGACATTCTGAGTTGATTTCATGAAACCTGCGCTTCCCCTATAAGAGTTCGACCTAACATTATAGGAAAACGTGTTTTCGTGAAGAAATCATGACAAACTAACACAAAATGAAGATTTCATTATAACTTGACATTATGAGTTCATTTCATGAAACCTGCGCTTCCCCTACAAGAGTTCGACCTAACATTATAGGAAAACGTGTTTTCGTGAAGAAATCATGACAAACTAACACAAAATGAAGATTTCATTATAACTTGACATTCTGAGTTCATTTCATGAATCCTGCGCTTCCCCTACAAGAGTTCGACCTACCATTATAGGAAAACGTGTTTTCGTGAAGAAATCATGACAAACTAACACAAAATGAAGATTTCATTATAACTTGACATTCTGAGTTCATTTCATGAATCCTGTGCTTCCCCTACAAGAGTTCGACCTACCATTATAGGAAAACGTGTTTTCGTGAAGAAATCATGACAAACTAACACAAAATGAATATTTCATTATAACTTGACATTCTGAGTTCATTTCATGAAACCTGCGCTTCCCCTACAAGAGTTCGACCTACCATTATAGGAAAACGTGTTTTCGTGAAGAAATCATGACAAGCTAACACAAAATGAATATTTCATTATAACTTGACATTCTGAGCTCATTTCATGAAACCTGCGCTTCCCCTATAAGAGTTCGACCTACTATTATAGGAAAACGTGTTTTCGTGAAGAAATCATGACAAACTAACACAAAATGAAGATTTCATTATAACTTGACATTCTGAGTTCATTTCATGAAACCTGTGCTTCCCCTATAAGAGTTCGACCTAACATTATAGGAAAATGTGTTTTCGTGAAGAAATCATGACAAACTAAAACAAAATGAAGATTTCATTATAACTTGACATTCTGAGCTCATTTCATGAAACCTGCGCTTCCCCTGTAAGAGTTCGACCTACCATTATAGGAAAACGTGTTTTCGTGAAGAAATCATGACAAACTAACACAAAATGAAGATTTCATTATAACTTGACATTCTGAGTTCATTTCATGAAACCTGCGCTTCCCCTATAAGAGTTCGACCTACCATTATAGGAAAACTTGTTTTCGTGAAGAAATCATGACAAACTAACACAAAATGAAGATTTCATTATAACTTGACATTCTGAGTTCATTTCATGAAACCTGTGCTTCCCCTATAAGAGTTCGACCTAACATTATAGGAAAACGTGTTTTCGTGAAGAAATCATGACAAACTAACACAAAATGAAGATTTCATTATAACTTGACATTCTGAGTTGATTTCATGAAACCTGCGCTTCCCCTATAAGAGTTCGACCTAACATTATAGGAAAACGTGTTTTCGTGAAGAAATCATGACAAACTAACACAAAATGAAGATTTCATTATAACTTGACATTCTGAGTTGATTTCATGAAACCTGCGCTTCCCATATAAGAGTTCGACCTAACATTATAGGAAAACGTGTTTTCATGAAGAAATCATGACAAACTAACACAAAATGAAGATTTCATTATAACTTGACATTCTGAGTTCATTTCATGAATCCTGCGCTTCCCCTACAAGAGTTCGACCTACCATTATAGGAAAACGTGTTTTCGTGAAGAAATCATGAGAAACTAACACAAAATGAAGATTTCATTATAACTTGACATTTGAGCTCATTTCATGAAACCTGCGCTTCCCCTATAAGAGTTCGACCTACTATTATAGGAAAACGTGTTTTCGTGACGAAATCATGACAAACTAACACAAAATGAAGATTTCATTATAACTTGACATTCTGAGTTTATTTCATGAAACCTGAGCTTCCCCTACAAGAGTTCGACCTACCATTATAGGAAAACGTGTTTTCGTGAAGAAATCATGACAAACTAACACAAAATGAAGATTTCATTATAACTTGACATTCTGAGTTCATTTCATGAAACCTGCGCTTCCCCTACAAGAGTTCGACCTACTATTATAGGAAAACGTGTTTTCGTGAAGAAATCATGACAAACTAACACAAAATGAAGATTTCATTATAACTTGACATTCTGAGTTGATTTCATCAAACCTGCGCTTCCCCTATAAGAGTTCGACCTAACATTATAGGAAAACGTGTTTTCGTGAAGAAATCATGACAAACTAACACAAAATGAAGATTTCATTATAACTTGACATTCTGAGCTCATTTCATGAAACCTGCGCTTCCCCTACAAGAGTTCGACCTAACATTATAGGAAAACGTGTTTTCGTGAAGAAATCATGACAAACTAACACAAAATGAAGATTTCATTATAACTTGACATTCTGAGTACATTTCATGAATCCTGCGCTTCCCCTATAAGAGTTCGACCTAACATTATAGGAAAACGTGTTTTCGTGAAGAAATCATGACAAACTAACACAAAATGAAGATTTCATTATAACTTGACATTATGAGTTCATTTCATGAAACCTGCGCTTCCCCTACAAGAGTTCGACCTAACATTATAGGAAAACGTGTTTTCGTGAAGAAATCATGACAAACTAACACAAAATGAAGATTTCATTATAACTTGACATTCTGAGTTTATTTCATGAAACCTGCGCTTCCCCTACAAGAGTTCGACCTACCATTATAGGAAAACGTGTTTTCGTGAAGAAATCATGACAAACTAACACAAAATGAAGATTTCATTATAACTTGACATTCTGAGTTCATTTCATGAAACCTGTGCTTCCCCTATAAGAGTTCGACCTACCATTATAGGAAAACGTGTTTTCGTGAAGAAATCATGACAAACTAACACAAAATGAAGATTTCATTATAACTTGACATTCTGAGTTCATTTCATGAAACCTGTGCTTCCCCTATAAGAGTTCGACCTAACATTATAGGAAAACGTGTTTTCGTGAAGAAATCATGACAAACTAAAACAAAATGAAGATTTCATTATAACTTGACATTCTGAGCTCATTTCATGAAACCTGCGCTTCCCCTACAAGAGTTCGACCTACTATTATAGGAAAACGTGTTTTCGTGAAGAAATCATGACAAACTAACACAAAATGAAGATTTCATTATAACTTGACATTCTGAGTTCATTTCATGAATCCTGCGCTTCCCCTACAAGAGTTCGACCTACCATTATAGGAAAACGTGTTTTCGTGAAGAAATCATGACAAAGTAACACAAAATGAAGATTTCATTATAACTTGACATTCTGAGCTCATTTCATGAAACCTGCGCTTCCCCTACAAGAGTTCGACCTAACATTATAGGAAAACGTGTTTTCGTGAAGAAATCATGACAAACTAACACAAAATGAAGATTTCATTATAACTTGACATTCTGAGTTGATTTCATGAAACCTGCGCTTCCCCTATAAGAGTTCGACCTAACATTATAGGAAAACGTGTTTTCGTGAAGAAATCATGACAAACTAACACAAAATGAAGATTTCATTATAACTTGACATTATGAGTTCATTTCATGAAACCTGCGCTTCCCCTACAAGAGTTCGACCTAACATTATAGGAAAACGTGTTTTCGTGAAGAAATCATGACAAACTAACACAAAATGAAGATTTCATTATAACTTGACATTCTGAGTTCATTTCATGAATCCTGCGCTTCCCCTACAAGAGTTCGACCTACCATTATAGGAAAACGTGTTTTCGTGAAGAAATCATGACAAACTAACACAAAATGAAGATTTCATTATAACTTGACATTCTGAGTTCATTTCATGAATCCTGCGCTTCCCCTACAAGAGTTCGACCTACCATTATAGGAAAACGTGTTTTCGTGAAGAAATCATGACAAACTAACACAAAATGAATATTTCATTATAACTTGACATTCTGAGTTCATTTCATGAAACCTGCGCTTCCCCTACAAGAGTTCGACCTACCAGTATAGGAAAACGTGTTTTCGTGAAGAAATCATGACAAGCTAACACAAAATGAATATTTCATTATAACTTGACATTCTGAGCTCATTTCATGAAACCTGCGCTTCCCCTATAAGAGTTCGACCTACTATTATAGGAAAACGTGTTTTCGTGAAGAAATCATGACAAACTAACACAAAATGAAGATTTCATTATAACTTGACATTCTGAGTTCATTTCATGAAACCTGCGCTTCCCCTACAAGAGTTCGACCTAACATTATAGGAAAACGTGTTTTCGTGAAGAAATCATAACAAACTAACACAAAATGAAGATTTCATTATAACTTGACATTCTGAGTTCATTTCATGAATCCTGCGCTTCCCCTACAAGAGTTCGACCTACCATTATAGGAAAACGTGTTTTCGTGAAGAAATCATGACAAACTAACACAAAATGAAGATTTCATTATAACTTGACATTCTGAGTTCATTTCATGAAACCTGCGCTTCCCCTACAAGAGTTTGACCTAACATTATAGGAAAACGTGTTTTCGTGAAGAAATCATGACAAACTAACACAAAATGAAGATTTCATTATAACTTGACATTCTGAGCTCATTTCATGAAACCTGCGCTTCCCCTATAAGAGTTCGACCTACCATTATAGGAAAACGTGTTTTCGTGAAGAATTCATGACAAACTAACACAAAATGAAGATTTCATTATAACTTTACATTCTGAGTTCATTTCATGAATCCTGCGCTTCCGCTACAAGAGTTCGACCTACCATTATAGGAAAACGTGTTTTCGTGAAGAAATCATGACAAACTAACACAAAATGAAGATTTCATTATAACTTGACATTCTGAGTTCATTTCATGAATCCTGCGCTTCCCCTACAAGAGTTCGACGTACCATTATAGGAAAACGTGTTTTCGTGAAGAAATCATGACAAAGTAACACAAAATGAAGATTTCATTATAACTTGACATTCTGAGTTCATTTCATGAAACCTGCGCTTCCCCTACAAGAGTTCGACCTACTATTATAGGAAAACGTGTTTTCGTGAAGAAATCATGACAAACTAACACAAAATGAAGATTTCATTATAACTTGACATTCTGAGTTGATTTCATCAAACCTGCGCTTCCCCTATAAGAGTTCGACCTAACATTATAGGAAAACGTGTTTTCGTGAAGAAATCATGACAAACTAACACAAAATGAAGATTTCATTATAACGTGACATTATGAGTTCATTTCATGAAACCTGCGCTTCCCCTACAAGAGTTCGACCTAACATTATAGGAAAACGTGTTTTCGTGAAGAAATCATGACAAACTAACACAAAATGAAGATTTCATTATAACTTGACATTCTGAGTTCATTTCATGAATCCTGCGCTTCCCCTACAAGAGTTCGACCTACCATTATAGGAAAACGTGTTTTCGTGAAGAAATCATGACAAACTAACACAAAATGAAGATTTCATTATAACTTGACATTCTGAGTTCATTTCATGAAACCTGCGCTTCCCCTACAAGAGTTCGACCTACCATTATAGGAAAACGTGTTTTCGTGAAGAATTCATGACAAACTAACACAAAATGAAGATTTCATTATAACTTGACATTCTGAGTTCATTTCATGAATCCTGCGCTTCCGCTGCAAGAGATCGACCTACCATTATAGGAAAACGTGTTTTCGTGAAGAAATCATGACAAAGTAACACAAAATGAAGATTTCATTATAACTTGACATTCTGAGTTCATTTCATGAATCCTGCGCTTCCCCTACAAGAGTTCGACGTACCATTATAGGAAAACGTGTTTTCGTGAAGAAATCATGACAAAGTAACACAAAATGAAGATTTCATTATAACTTGACATTCTGAGTTCATTTCATGAAACCTGCGCTTCCCCTACAAGAGTTCGACCTACTATTATAGGAAAACGTGTTTTCGTGAAGAAATCATGACAAACTAACACAAAATGAAGATTTCATTATAACTTGACATTCTGAGTTGATTTCATCAAACCTGCGCTTCCCCTATAAGAGTTCGACCTAACATTATAGGAAAACGTGTTTTCGTGAAGAAATCATGACAAACTAACACAAAATGAAGATTTCATTATAACGTGACATTATGAGTTCATTTCATGAAACCTGCGCTTCCCCTACAAGAGTTCGACCTAACATTATAGGAAAACGTGTTTTCGTGAAGAAATCATGACAAACTAACACAAAATGAAGATTTCATTATAACTTGACATTCTGAGTTCATTTCATGAATCCTGCGCTTCCCCTACAAGAGTTCGACCTACCATTATAGGAAAACGTGTTTTCGTGAAGAAATCATGACAAACTAACACAAAATGAAGATTTCATTATAACTTGACATTCTGAGTTCATTTCATGAAACCTGCGCTTCCCCTACAAGAGTTCGACCTACCATTATAGGAAAACGTGTTTTCGTGAAGAAATCATGACAAGCTAACACAAAATGAATATTTCATTATAACTTGACATTCTGAGCTCATTTCATGAAACCTGCGCTTCCCCTATAAGAGTTCGACCTACTATTATAGGAAAACGTGTTTTCGTGAAGAAATCATGACAAACTAACACAAAATGAAGATTTCATTATAACTTGACATTCTGAGTTCATTTCATGAAACCTGCGCTTCCCCTATAAGAGTTCGACCTAACATTATAGGAAAACGTGTTTTCGTGAAGAAATCATGACAAACTAACACAAAATGAAGATTTCATTATAACTTGACATTCTGAGTTCATTTCATGAATCCTGCGCTTCCCCTACAAGAGTTCGACCTACCATTATAGGAAAACGTGTTTTCGTGAAGAAATCATGACAAACTAACACAAAATGAAGATTTCATTATAACTTGACATTCTGAGTTCATTTCATGAAACCTGCGCTTCCCCTACAAGAGTTCGACCTACCATTATAGGAAAACGTGTTTTCGTGAAGAAATCATGACAAACTAACACAAAATGAATATTTCATTATAACTTGACATTCTGAGCTCATTTCATGAAACCTGCGCTTCCCCTATAAGAGTTCGACCTACTATTATAGGAAAACGTGTTTTCGTGAAAAAATCATGACAAACTAACACAAAATGAAGATTTCATTATAACTTGACATTCTGAGTTCATTTCATAAAACCTGCGCTTCCCCTATAAGAGTTCGACCTAACATTATAGGAAAACGTGTTTTCGTGAAGAAATCATGACAAACTAACACAAAATGAAGATTTCATTATAACTTGACATTCTGAGTTCATTTCATGAATCCTGCGCTTCCCCTACAAGAGTTCGACCTACCATTATAGGAAAACGTGTTTTCGTGAAGAAATCATGACAAACTAACACAAAATGAAGATTTCATTATAACTTGACATTCTGAGTTCATTTCATGAATCCTGCGCTTCCCCTACAAGAGTTCGACCTACCATTATAGGAAAACGTGTTTTCGTGAAGAAATCATGACAAACTAACACAAAATGAAGATTTCATTATAACTTGACATTCTGAGTTGATTTCATCAAACCTGCGCTTCCCCTATAAGAGTTCGACCTAACATTATAGGAAAACGTGTTTTCGTGAAGAAATCATGACAAACTAACACAAAATGAAGATTTCATTATAACGTGACATTATGAGTTCATTTCATGAAACCTGCGCTTCCCCTACAAGAGTTCGACCTAACATTATAGGAAAACGTGTTTTCGTGAAGAAATCATGACAAACTAACACAAAATGAAGATTTCATTATAACTTGACATTCTGAGTTCATTTCATGAATCCTGCGCTTCCCCTACAAGAGTTTGACCTACCATTATAGGAAAACGTGTTTTCGTGAAGAAATCATGACAAACTAACACAAAATGAAGATTTCATTATAACTTGACATTCTGAGTTCATTTCATGAAACCTGCGCTTCCCCTACAAGAGTTCGACCTACCATTATAGGAAAACGTGTTTTCGTGAAGAAATCATGACAAGCTAACACAAAATGAATATTTCATTATAACTTGACATTCTGAGCTCATTTCATGAAACCTGCGCTTCCCCTATAAGAGTTCGACCTACTATTATAGGAAAACGTGTTTTCGTGAAGAAATCATGACAAACTAACACAAAATGAAGATTTCATTATAACTTGACATTCTGAGTTCATTTCATGAAACCTGCGCTTCCCCTATAAGAGTTCGACCTAACATTATAGGAAAACGTGTTTTCGTGAAGAAATCATGACAAACTAACACAAAATGAAGATTTCATTATAACTTGACATTCTGAGTTCATTTCATGAATCCTGCGCTTCCCCTACAAGAGTTCGACCTACCATTATAGGAAAACGTGTTTTCGTGAAGAAATCATGACAAACTAACACAAAATGAAGATTTCATTATAACTTGACATTCTGAGTTCATTTCATGAAACCTGCGCTTCCCCTACAAGAGTTCGACCTACCATTATAGGAAAACGTGTTTTCGTGAAGAAATCATGACAAACTAACACAAAATGAATATTTCATTATAACTTGACATTCTGAGCTCATTTCATGAAACCTGCGCTTCCCCTATAAGAGTTCGACCTACTATTATAGGAAAACGTGTTTTCGTGAAAAAATCATGACAAACTAACACAAAATGAAGATTTCATTATAACTTGACATTCTGAGTTCATTTCATAAAACCTGCGCTTCCCCTATAAGAGTTCGACCTAACATTATAGGAAAACGTGTTTTCGTGAAGAAATCATGACAAACTAACACAAAATGAAGATTTCATTATAACTTGACATTCTGAGCTCATTTGATGAAACCTGCACTTCCCCTATAAGAGTTCGACCTACTATTATAGGAAAACATGTTTTCGTGAAGAAATCATGACAAACTAACACAAAATGAAGATTTCATTATAACTTGACATTCTGAGTTGATTTCATGAAACCTGCGCTTCCCCTATAAGAGTTCGACCTACCATTATAGGAAAACGTGTTTTCGTGAAGAAATCATGACAAACTAACACAAAATGAAGATTTCATTATAACTTGACATTCTGAGTTCATTTCATGAATCCTGCGCTTCCCCTATAAGAGTTCGACCTACTATTATAGGAAAACGTGTTTTCGTGAAGAAATCATGAAAAACTAACACAAAATGAAGATTTCATTATAACTTGACATTCTGAGTTCATTTCATGAATCCTGCGCTTCCCCTACAAGAGTTCGACCTACCATTATAGGAAAACGTGTTTTCGTGAAGAAATCATGACAAACTAACACAAAATGAAGATTTCATTATAACTTGACATTCTGAGTTCATTTCATGAAACCTGCGCTTCCCCTACAAGAGTTCGACCTACCATTATAGGAAAATGTGTTTTCGTGAAGAAATCATGACATACTAACACAAAATAAAGATTTCATTATAACTTGACATTCTGAGCTCATTTCATGAAACCTGCGCTTCCCCTATAAGAGTTCGACCTACTATTATAGGAAAACGTGTTTTCGTGAAGAAATCATGACAAACTAACACAAAATGAAGATTTCATTATAACTTGACATTCTGAGTTCATTTCATGAAACCTGCGCTTCCCCTATAAGAGTTCGACCTAACATTATAGGAAAACGTGTTTTCGTGAAGATATCATGACAAACTAACACAAAATGAAGATTTCATTATAACTTGACATTCTGAGTTCATTTCATGAAACCTGCGCTTCCCCTATAAGAGTTCGACCTACCATTATAGGAAAACGTGTTTTCGTGAAGAAATCATGACAAACTAACATAAAACGAAGATTTCATTATAACTTGACATTCTGAGTTGTTTTCATGAAACCTGCGCTTCCCCTATAAGAGTTCGACCTACCATTATAGGAAAACGTGTTTTCGTGAAGAAATCATGACAAACTAACACAAAATGAATATTTCATTTTAACTTGACATTCTGAGCTCATTTCATGAAACCTGCGCTTCCCCTATAAGAGTTCGACCTACTATTATAGGAAAACGTGTTTTCGTGAAGAAATCATGACAAACTAACACAAAATGAAGATTTCATTATAACTTGACATTCTGAGTTCATTTCATGAAACCTGCGCTTCCCCTACAAGAGTTCGACCTACCATTATAGGAAAACGTGTTTTCGTGAAGAAATCATGACAAACTAAAACAAAATGAAGATTTCATTATAACTTGACATTCTGAGCTCATTTCATGAAACCTGCGCTTCCCCTATAAGAGTTCGACCTACCATTATAGGAAAACGTGTTTTCGTGAAGAAATCATGACAAACTAACACAAAATGAAGATTTCATTATAACTTGACATTCTGAGTTCATTTCATGAAACCTGCGCTTCCCCTATAAGAGTTCGACCTACCATTATAGGAAAACGTGTTTTCGTGAAGAAATCATGACAAACTAACACAAAATGAAGATTTCATTATACCTTGACATTCTGAGCTCATTTCATGAAACCTGCGCTTCCCCTATAAGAGTTCGACCTACCATTATAGGAAAACGTGTTTTCGTGAAGAAATCATGACAAACTAACACAAAACGAAGATTTCATTATAACTTGACATTCTGAGTTGTTTTCATGAAACCTGCGCTTCCCCTATAAGAGTTCGACCTACCATTATAGGAAAACGTGTTTTCGTGAAGAAATCATGACAAACTAACACAAAATGAAGATTTCATTATAACTTGACATTCTGAGCTCATTTGATGAAACCTGCGCTTCCCCTATAAGAGTTCGACCTACTATTATAGGAAAACATGTTTTCGTGAAGAAATCATGACAAACTAACACAAAATGAAGATTTCATTATAACTTGACATTCTGAGTTGATTTCATGAAACCTGCGCTTCCCCTATAAGAGTTCGACCTACCATTATAGGAAAACGTGTTTTCGTGAAGAAATCATGACAAACTAACACAAAATGAAGATTTCATTATAACTTGACATTCTGAGTTCATTTCATGAAACCTGCGCTTCCCCTACAAGAGTTCGACCTAACATTATAGGAAAACGTGTTTTCGTGAAGAAATCATAACAAACTAACACAAAATGAAGATTTCATTATAACTTGACATTCTGAGTTCATTTCATGAATCCTGCGCTTCCCCTACAAGAGTTCGACCTACCATTATAGGAAAACGTGTTTTCGTGAAGAAATCATGACAAACTAACACAAAATGAAGATTTCATTATAACTTGACATTCTGAGTTCATTTCATGAAACCTGCGCTTCCCCTACAAGAGTTTGACCTAACATTATAGGAAAACGTGTTTTCGTGAAGAAATCATGACAAACTAACACAAAATGAAGATTTCATTATAACTTGACATTCTGAGCTCATTTCATGAAACCTGCGCTTCCCCTATAAGAGTTCGACCTACCATTATAGGAAAACGTGTTTTCGTGAAGAATTCATGACAAACTAACACAAAACGAAGATTTCATTATAACTTGACATTCTGAGTTGTTTTCATGAAACCTGCGCTTCTCCTACAAGAGTTCGACCTACCATTATAGGAAAACGTGTTTTCGTGAAGAAATCATGACAAACTAACACAAAATGAAGATTTCATTATAACTTGACATTCTGAGTTCATTTCATGAAACCTGCGCTTCCCCTATAAGAGTTCGACCTACTATTATAGGAAAACGTGTTTTCGTGAAGAAATCATGACAAACTAACACAAAATGAAGATTTCATTATAACTTGACATTCTGAGTTGATTTCATGAAACCTGCGCTTCCCATATAAGAGTTCGACCTAACATTATAAGAAAACGTGTTTTCGTGAAGATATCATGACAAACTAACACAAAATGAAGATTTCATTATAACTTGACATTCTGAGTTCATTTCATGAATCCTGCGCTTCCCCTACAAGAGTTCGACCTACCATTATAGGAAAACGTGTTTTCGTGAAGAAATCATGAGAAACTAACACAAAATGAAGATTTCATTATAACTTGACATTTTGAGCTCATTTCATGAAACCTGCGCTTCCCCTATAAGAGTTCGACCTACTATTATAGGAAAACGGGTTTTCGTGACGAAATCATGACAAACTAACACAAAATGAAGATTTCATTATAACTTGACATTCTGAGTTTATTTCATGAAACCTGCGCTTCCCCTGCAAGAGTTCGACCTACCATTATAGGAAAACGTGTTTTCGTGAAGAAATCATGACAAACTAACACAAAATGAAGATTTCATTATAACTTGACATTCTGAGCTCATTTCATGAAACCTGCGCTTCCCCTATAAGAGTTCGACCTACTATTATAGGAAAACGTGTTTTCGTGAAGAAATCATGACAAACTAACACAAAATGAAGATTTCATTATAACTTTACATTCTGAGTTCATTTCATGAATCCTGCGCTTCCGCTACAAGAGTTCGACCTACCATTATAGGAAAACGTGTTTTCGTGAAGAAATCATGACAAACTAACAAAAAATGAAGATTTCATTATAACTTGACATTCTGAGTTCATTTCATGAAACCTGAGCTTCCCCTACAAGAGTTCGACCTAACATTATAGGTGTGCCGTCTGAAATAGCAAAAGATGTTTTGTTAGTTTGTTCCTCTTCGCATACCGTAGTTTTCCTAGGTTACGTCAGTTCTAGACGTATTCAGAGACAAGCTGTTGTTTTCTTCCTCTCCGTTAACTTTCTTCAGCCCATAAAGAACATATGTCTGTAAGTACGAAAAGACATTAATTGTATTGCTTACTTTAAATACTTACCTGATAAGTTAAGTTACTTGTGACCTAAATAAAAGGTAATGTACACAATGATGTGTTAATCGCGCTACAGTGTAATGGGATTTTCAATGTATCAGCGTCCCGCTAGTAGGTAATTTGGCCGTTTATAAGTGTATCGTATTTATTGTATGGATTAATTTGTAATGTATGTATTATTTGTTCAGTTTCACAGTGTATCTTTTAGTAAATATCTCAAACGGCAAGATGCTTCCTGGATGTTTATTGGAGGAGCTTGTTAGCTATCTGTCAAGCTAAAAAAAGCTGCGTATTAACATTAGCAAGGACAGAATAATAGGAAAACGTGTTTTCGTGAAGAAATCATGACAAACTAACACAAAATGAAGATTTCATTATAACTTGACATTCTGAGTTCATTTCATGAATCCTGCGCTTCCGCTACAAGAGTTCGACCTACCATTATAGGAAAACGTGTTTTCGTGAAGAAATCATGACAAACTAACACAAAATGAAGATTTCATTATAACTTGACATTCTGAGTTCATTTCATGAAACCTGCGCTTCCCCTACAAGAGTTCGACCTACCATTATAGGAAAACGTGTTTTCGTGAAGAAATCATGACAAACTAACACAAAATGAAGATTTCATTATAACTTGACATTCTGAGCTCATTTCATGAAACCTGCGCTTCCCCTATAAGAGTTCGACCTACTATTATAGGAAAACGTGTTTTCGTGAAGAAATCATGACAAACTAACACAAAATGAAGATTTCATTATAACTTGACATTCTGAGTTGTTTTCATGAAACCTGCGCTTCCCCTATAAGAGTTCGACCTACCATTATAGGAAAACGTGTTTTCGTGAAGAAATCATGACAAACTAACACAAAATGAAGATTTCATTATAACTTGACATTCTGAGCTCATTTCATGAAACCTGCGCTTCCCCTATAAGAGTTCGACCTACTATTATAGGAAAACGTGTTTTCGTGAAGAAATCATGACAAACTAACACAAAATGAAGATTTCATTATAACTTGACATTCTGAGTTCATTTCATGAAACCTGCGCTTCCCCTATAAGAGTTCGACCTACCATTATAGGAAAACGTGTTTTCGTGAAGAAATCATGACAAACTAACACAAAATGAAGATTTCAATATAACTTGACATTCTGAGTTCATTTCATGAAACCTGTGCTTCCCCTATAAGAGCTCGACCTACCATTATAGGAAAACGTGTTTTCGTGAAGAAATCATGACAAACTAACACAAAACGAAGATTTCATTATAACTTGACATTCTGAGTTGTTTTCATGAAACCTGCGCTTCCCCTATAAGAGTTCGACCTACCATTATAGGAAAACGTGTTTTCGTGAAGAAATCATGACAAACTAACACAAAATGAAGATTTCATTATACCTTGACATTCTGAGCTCATTTCATGAAACCTGCGCTTCCCCTATAAGAGTTCGACCTACCATTATAGGAAAACGTGTTTTCGTGAAGAAATCATGACAAACTAACACAAAACGAAGATTTCATTATAACTTGACATTCTGAGTTGTTTTCATGAAACCTGCGCTTCCCCTATAAGAGTTCGACCTACCATTATAGGAAAACGTGTTTTCGTGAAGAAATCATGACAAACTAACACAAAATGAAGATTTCATTATAACTTGACATTCTGAGCTCATTTGATGAAACCTGCGCTTCCCCTATAAGAGTTCGACCTACTATTATAGGAAAACGTGTTTTCGTGAAGAAATCATGACAAACTAACACAAAATGAAGATTTCATTATAACTTGACATTCTGAGTTGATTTCATGAAACCTGCGCTTCCCCTATAAGAGTTCGACCTAACATTATAGGAAAACGTGTTTTCGTGAAGAAATCATGACAAACTAACACAAAATGAAGATTTCATTATAACTTGACATTCTGAGTTGATTTCATGAAACCTGCGCTTCCCTTACAAGAGATCGACCTAACATTATAGGAAAACGTGTTTTCGTGAAGAAATCATGAGAAACTAACACAAAATGAAGATTTCATTATAACTTGACATTCTGAGTTCATTTCATGAATCCTGCGCTTCCCCTACAAGAGTTCGACCTACCATTATAGGAAAACGTGTTTTCGTGAAGAAATCATGACAAACTAACACAAAATGAAGATTTCATTATAACTTGACATTCTGAGTTCATTTCATGAAACCTGCGCTTCCCCTACAAGAGTTCGACCTACCATTATAGGAAAACGTGTTTTCGTGAAGAAATCATGACAAACTAACACAAAATGAAGATTTCATTATAACTTGACATTCTCAGTTGATTTCATGAAACCTGCGCTTCCCCTATAAGAGTTCGACCTAACATTATAGGAAAACGTGTTTTCGTCAAGAAATCATGACAAACTAACACAAAATGAAGATTTCATTATAACTTGACATTCTGAGTTCATTTCATGAAACCTGCGCTTCCCCTACAAGAGTTCGACCTAACATTATAGGAAAACGTGTTTTCGTGAAGAAATCATGACAAACTAACACAAAATGAAGATTTCATTATAACTTGACATTCTGAGTTCATTTCATGAATCCTGCGCTTCCCCTACAAGAGTTCGACCTACCATTATAGGAAAACGTGTTTTCGTGAAGAAATCATGACAAACTAACACAAAATGAAGATTTCATTATAACTTGACATTCTGAGTTCATTTCATGAAACCTGCGCTTCCCCTACAAGAGTTCGACCTAACATTATAGGAAAACGTGTTTTCGTGAAGAAATCATGACAAACTAACACAAAATGAAGATTTCATTATAACTTGACATTCTGAGTTCATTTCATGAATCCTGCGCTTCCCCTACAAGAGTTCGACCTACCATTATAGGAAAACGTGTTTTCGTGAAGAAATCATGACAAACTAACACAAAATGAAGATTTCATTATAACTTGACATTCTGAGTTCATTTCATGAAACCTGCGCTTCCCCTACAAGAGTTCGACCTACCATTATAGGAAAATGTGTTTTCGTGAAGAAATCATGACAAACTAACACAAAATGAAGATTTCATTATAACTTGACATTCTGAGCTCATTTCATGACACCTGCGCTTCCCCTATAAGAGTTCGACCTACTATTATAGGAAAACGTGTTTTTGTGAAGAAATCATGACAAACTAACACAAAATGAAGATTTCATTATAACTTGACATTCTGAGTTCATTTCATGAAACCTGCGCTTCCCCTACAAGAGTTTGACCTAACATTATAGGAAAACATGTTTTCGTGAAGAAATCATGACAAACTAACACAAAATGAAGATTTCATTATAACTTGACATTCTGAGCTCATTTCATGAAACCTGCGTTTCCCCTATAAGAGTTCGACCTACCATTATAGGAAAACGTGTTTTCGTGAAGAATTCATGACAAACTAACACAAAACGAAGATTTCATTATAACTTGACATTCTGAGTTGTTTTCATGAAACCTGCGCTTCCCCTATAAGAGTTCGACCTAACATTATAGGAAAACGTGTTTTCGTGAAGAAATCATGACAAACTAACAGAAAATGAAGATTTCATTATAACTTGACATTCTGAGTTCATTTCATGAAACCTGCGCTTCCCTTACAAGAGTTCGACCTAACATTATAGGAAAACGTGTTTTCGTGAAGAAATCATGACAAACTAACACAAAATGAAGATTTCATTATAACTTGACATTCTGAGTTGATTTCATGAAACCTGCGCTTCCTCTATAAGAGTTCGACCTAACATTATAGGAAAACGTGTTTTCGTGAAGAAATCATGACAAACTAACACAAAATGAAGATTTCATTATAACTTGACATTCTGAGTTGATTTCATGAAACCTGCGCTTCCCCTATAAGAGTTCGCCTAACATTATAGGAAAACGTGTTTTCGTGAAGAAATCATGACAAACTAACACAAAATGAAGATTTCATTATAACTTGACATTATGAGTTCATTTCATGAATCCTGCGCTTCCCCTACAAGAGTTCGACCTACCATTATAGGAAAACGTGTTTTCGTGAAGAAATCATGACAAACTAACACAAAATGAAGATTTCATTATAACTTGACATTCTGAAATCATTTCATGAAACCTGCGCTTCCCCTACAAGAGTTTAACCTACCATTATAGGAAAACGTGTTTTCGTGAAGAAATCATGACAAACTAACACAAAATGAAGATTTCATTGTAACTTGACATTCTGAGTTTATTTCATGAAACCTGCGCTTCCCCTACAAGAGTTCGACCTACCATTATAGGAAAACGTGTTTTCGTGAAGAAATCATGACAAACTACTGTAACACAAAATGAAGATTTCATTATAACTTGACATTCTGAGTTCATTTCATGAAACCTGCGCTTCCCCTACAAGAGTTCGACCTAACATTATAGGAAAACGTGTTTTCGTGAAGAAATCATGACAAACTAACACAAAATGAAGATTTCATTATAACTTGACATTCTGAGTTCATTTCATGAATCCTGTGCTTCCCCTACAAGAGTTCGACCTACCATTATAGGAAAACGTGTTTTCGTGAAGAAATCATGACAAACTACAGTAACACAAAATGAAGATTTCATTATAACTTGACATTCTGAGTTCATTTCATGAAACCTGCGCTTCCCCTACAAGAGTTCGACCTAACATTATAGGAAAACGTGTTTTCGTGAAGAAATCATGACAAACTAACACAAAATGAAGATTTCATTATAACTTGACATTCTGAGTTCATTTCATGAATCCTGCGCTTCCCCTACAAGAGTTCGACCTACCATTATAGGAAAACGTGTTTTCGTGAAGAAATCATGACAAACTAACACAAAATGAAGATTTCATTATAACTTGACATTCTGAGTTCATTTCATGAAACCTGCGCTTCCCCTACAAGAGTTCGACCTAACATTATAGGAAAACGTGTTTTCGTGAAGAAATCATGACAAACTAACACAAAATGAAGATTTCATTATAACTTGACATTCTGAGTTCATTTCACGAATCCTGCGCTTCCCCTACAAGAGCTCGACCTACCATTATAGGAAAACGTGTTTTCGTGAAGAAATCATGACAAACTAACACAAAATGAAGATTTCATTATAACTTGACATTCTGAGTTCATTTCATGAAACCTGCGCTTCCCCTACAAGAGTTCTACCTACCATTATAGGAAAACGTGTTTTCGTGAAGAAATCATGACAAACTAACACAAAATTAAGATTTCATTATAACTTGACATTCTGAGCTCATTTCATGACACCTGCGCTTCCCCTATAAGAGTTCGACCTACTATTATAGGAAAACGTGTTTTCGTGAAGCCATCATGGTAATACTTTATAACGTTCCTTTGTAAGGCATTTACAAGTGATTAGTTAATGATGAACTAATTATTTACAAAACATTCATAAATGATTAAGTGATATGCTAACAGTTTGTGTATGTTTTGTTAATACATTTACAAGTCATTTACAAGTGATTAGTTAGTGATGAACCTACCATTTACAAAACATGACTGCATTCAAAAAGGAATGATAAATATGTTAATCATATTTTGATAAATATGTTAATCATGGTCGGTTAAAAAGCACAAAAATGCAATTATGCTAAAGCTCTTTTTTTAAGAATAATAAATTATTTGGAGTCAAGTGAATCAACGTGTAAATGACTTACAGTTAGGGGATTACAGTGGGTTGTGTTAAACCCTTTCTTTCATCAGCATAGTCTTGGAGAGTGTGGGATCTAGTGATAATGTGAACCAGTTTCACCTTCCACAGCGTTACAGCGTTAACATACTCCATGTGTCAAAGAACACATCTGTCTGCAGTCAGCCCTTACATTGCAGCACACGTTTTACTCATCATTCGTAGATCTTTCTTACCTGTTTCAAATCATCTGTAGCTGTACACAAGGCATTTACAACACTTTCTGCATCCCCTAATCTAAAGTGTAAACTACTCATCACTTGTAAATGTTTTACTCATCATTCGTAGATCTTTCTTACCTGTTTCAAATCATCTGTAGCTGTACACAAGGCATTTACAACACTTTCTGCATCCCCTAATCTAAAGTGTAAACTACTCATCACTTGTAAATGTTTTACTCATCATTCGTAGATCTTTTTTACCTGTTTCAAATCATCTGTAGCTGTACACAAGGCATTTACAACACTTTCTGCATCCCCTAATCTAAAGTGTAAACTACTCATCACTTGTAAATGTTTTACTCATCATTCATAGATCTTTCTTACCTGTTTCAAATCATCTGTAGCTGTACACAAGGCATTTACAACACTTTCTGCATCCCCTAATCTAAAGTGTAAACTACTCATCACTTGTAAATGTTTTACTCATCATTCGTAGATCTTTTTTACCTGTTTCAAATCATCTGTAGCTGTACACAAGGCATTTACAACACTTTCTGCATCCCCTAATTACTGTAACACGTACAAAAAAATATAATTTCTGCTATTCCTGACCTATTACAATGTCAATAAGTAAATCATTTGCAAATCTTTGTAAAGATGATTACTGTAAGCTGCAAAACAATCACTCTTTAACAGTGTACAAGTATGAGGAAATAATGCATAATGGTGCTGGCAGAATAACATTTATTTCAACCATGCAGGTTCAAAATAACATTTTCTATTGAATGTAACAACTTATAACAAATTTTGCAAACCCCCAGCCCCTCCAAACATATCCACACAACCTGTAACCAGCAGGTTTGCAAAATTGAGCAATTGAGCACTTTACATGACAAATGGTAACTTTGGTAACAATCTTTGAACTCTCAACTGTTTAACCTAAACTAGTATGAAAACATAAACTGGCACAGTACCCGACTTTTTACTTTCTCTTCATTATGGGGAGAAGCTTTCCATTCTTTTTCATATGATCTACCTCTGACAAAAGTGCGGGATCATTGCTTAAGACATCTGAACACTTCTGGATAAAGGTCTGCAGCTTCTGGCCTCTGGAGCAGCCTTGTAGGAGTTCTTCATACTTCGTTTGAGACACAATGGCAAGTTCTGCAATTGCAACACTGGCAACCACTGTGTTCCTGTCCACTCCAACCGCCTTGTAAGAACACCTCAAGTTCTTCCCTTGCCTGAAATGATGCAAGACCTTTTTGTATCTCTTTACAACGTCCTTTGGATTCACAGCTGCAAAAACAAACAAACAAAAAAAAAATAATTAACCAAGCTGTGAAAATATCCATAACCTTGTAAAATTCTTTACTACTGTTCTTGTTAATGTAACATTTAATCATGTTTGTAAATCTTCCATTATGTAACATATTACACTGAAATGACTATTTTACTAAACCATACTCTAGATCAATAATAAAATTAATGTCAACACTATTCTTGATCAACATACTGTGTATCAAAAAAGATACGGTTAACACTGGAACATTTTACAGCCTGAAAGAATATGTGATATGCAAACTAGTTGTATCTTCTTGTAAAGGTATAACCAAAGCAACCCATAAACACTGAGACAAATCCAGTTGCAAGCCAGTTGTATCAGTGAAGTGTACTATAAACCAAGGGTCCCATAATTACAAGAACACTACAATTTTTGTCTTTTTCTTGTGTATTGCAGGCTCTCCTTAAGGAGGTCCTAGACATGACATCACTCCTGAAAAAGTTATCTACACTGACAGCTTCAGTAAAGACTTCTCTCCACTAACTTCTAATTGCTGATCCAGCCACCAATGGACCCTTTTCACAAGACTGTGATGACGCGTTTTAACGGTCATCATCATAACGCATTGACATTTATTCATATTTTGATTTTTGAAAAAAACAACGTATGTACATTTGTAAGACTATACTTTGTATTATATCACCTTTTTATCAAGTTACAAAAAACTAGTTAACGCTAATGCAATATCTCTGTCATTTTTTTCCTTTGATTGAAAATCGTGAAAACACTAAACCCGGAAATGTGAGAAAGGTCCATCAACTGCTCAGCTAAAGACGATAAAATCCAACACCACTTACCTCTCTTTAAAAAGTTTCTTTCCTTCCTTATCTTCTCTTTCTTCTTCTTCTTCCCCTTCTGGGTCTTCTTTTTCTTGTACTTGTTGCGCTTTTTTACTTTCTTTCTCTGACAATCAGAAGATGAGGAGGAGGATGAGGAGGATGAAGAAGACAAGGAAGATGATGTAGAGGATGCCGCTTGCTAGAATGACTCTGATGAGTTAGAAAAGTCTGAGTCATTGAGGTCAGCTGACACATTTGTCCGAGCACTACTTTTCTTCTTGTCTAATGCAGAGGGAGAAATACAGAGAGCTTAATACTGAGACACGTAACACCAAAATACAGTCATGACCTCATCAGAATAAATATTTTTTCTAAATATTTGTCACAGATAACGTTTGTTACTTTAATAGTGAAAATGTAGTAAAATGTAAATCCTTGTGTTTACTGTCAGTTTCCTTTGCTGAATTGCTATACCCAAGTAAGTTAGGGCCAGTTCCAATACCTCATGGTTTTGGTATTTCATACTTGCCCACTTGTCTTATGTACTTTCCATTTTCTTTTATTTTTTGGCCAAAGTGTGCAAATAGACATCTAGACTTACAAATTATGAGAATTTTGTATTTTTAGGTGGACTAATTATTTAAGTCAAACTGTTTGTGCCCTCTCACAAACATACGGATCCCATTATTTTTTGACAATGAGATTCAATAACTTTCAAGGACAAATTAAGAGGTTGCATTAATTTTGAATACAAACAAAGTAAAAGATGATGAACACATTTTTTAACAATAAATTTAAATGACTTAGAGTAAATGAGAATTCTACCTGTTTTGTAAATGTATGTTATAGATCTTGTTGTGAGAACTCTATGTATACATTTAATTTAATTCGGATGTCACCATAAAGAAGAAAATATCTGTTCCTGTTTACATTTCATCACGTCTTTAAGGCCCCAGTACTTATCCAGTGAGTTTGACTTAGTTTCACACCAAGTTAGGCAAAAATTTTTGTGTTTCAGAGTATGTTTTAGTAGTTTGCCATAGCTGATCAACATGAAGTTTAGTTACTGTGAATGTAATTGTAAATTAGTTACATTCTGACAGCTGCTTTAGTAGGGAGTCTCTTTCTTCGGTCAACTCAGCAATTTTCTTTGATTGAAGGTCTTCTTTTTTCTTTGCCTCACTGAGTTGTGTGCGACATTTTTTTGCAAACAGCACAGCTGTCGGGGATTGTATCACTCCTGAAATGATACAGAAAGTTGTTAACAGGATGTGTATTAGTGAATTTGTATAAATTAACCATTAAGTTAACTATACTGTCTAAAATAAATAAGGTTTTTTGTCTGGGCCTATTTTATATTATGATATATTTTGTGCTTTACATGCAACAGTACATACAGTATTATTGTAGAAACAGGTTTACATCATTTCAATATCATTAGCATGTTTAAAAAAATAAAATTAAATATGGGCAAGGCTCTGGGCCTGATTTTTCACCTATCAGGTGATTATGCAAAAGAAGTGTACACTTTCAAATCACCTAACCCACGTTATGTTTAAATTTTAGCAGTGACTTCAATCTGTGGGGTCATGTTGACCCTAAATATTTTAATACATGCAGGGGCGGATCTAGAAAAATATTTATGTGGTGGCAAGAGGGGGGCAGGAATTTCTGAGGGGTGGCAACGTATGGCAGACGTTTATATACTGAATTTAATCATAGTTATCACCAGGGCTCTCAACTTTTCCAAGAACCTCGGAGTGAGATATTGGGGTGTGGGTGGCCGATGCAGGTAGCGGTGGGGGGGGGTTACGACCGTCATCTCTCGGTGTTATCTCGTGCTACATTCAGCGCAGTCGGACATTGGAGATTCACGCTCGTAAATGTCAAATTGGCCGTAATTTTTCTTTTAATTCGTTGCTGCCAACTGGGATGGCAGCAGGGGTGGCAAGGCTTTCTTTTAGGGTGGCATTTGCCACCCTATGCCACCCCGGTAGATCCGCCCCTGAATACATGATGATACATTACTCATATTGAATTGTATTTTTTAAGACTTAAGGCATTTAAAACACTATTTAAAACCATGTAAATAATAAATAACATTTTTAAATGCTTCTTGTACTGATCAAAAAGTTTTGGTGCATCTAAAAAAAACGTTAGCTAAGTAACATTACATTGCTTGCAGTTAGCTAGCAGAAATGTTACCACTGTGTGGTAAATGTACACTTACCTGTGCTGCTGCTACTGCCCGCTTCATCTGTTTCTCTTTGCTCGACGGTTGTTTCATCTGTATTCTGTTTGAACCGTTTTCTATAACGGGTGGAAGGTTTTTCGGTACTGATCGGTGCTGCCATTTCTCCCGCTAGTTCACATGCTCCTACTGGCCACGTACGTCACAACTAATACAACCAATTAGAACACTTAATAGTAAAAATTTTATATTTTGCATTTTTTCTTAATTAGAGTAAAAAATGATAAAATAAATGTTTAAATAAATTATTACATATTCGTGTAATGGTAATTCTTTAAAAATACTTTTACAATTTAACATTGTTTTCTATGGATCTGATTGGCTGTGTATGGGTGACCCCAGCGCTACAATTTGAAAGTTTTGGCGCGACCACACACAGTCCGTGGGAGGGAGACCAGAGGAGACCTACGCGTACAAGGCCAAGTATGCCAAGTTTAGCTAGAAAGTTGAGCGAGCTGGTTGAGGAAAAGAAACATCTGAAACTTATAAAATGGCTGCAGAAGAAAAAAATACTTAAAAGGAGGATTAAATGTAATTCCTGTAGTCACAGAATGAAGTTGAAGCAAAGTAATTGCATTGACAATTTTGAATGGTAAGTAAGGTGGGGTGGTGAATTTTGAGATCTGTAACAGGGTTCGAAATTAACTTTTTTGATCACCAGCCAAAGTGGCTGGTAACTTTCTGAAGTTACCAGCCAATCAGAATTTCCATTAGACAAATTTTTACGTGGTGAAAATAAGAGATTATGAATGCCACTGAATGAAAATTTGATCATTTTATTAACAGTGCATGAAAAACGCACAGAAAGTGCAATACACACAACAAACTATACAGTTATAAACTGTTATAAACTTAACTATACATCCCCACCACGAAACTCTTAGTTTTATTTTTTTCTTTCGTGTACTCACGGCAAATCTGACAAAACATGACCGCATTTTTACTATCAAACACTAGCCAATGACAACCTTTCTGCCATTTACAATTAAACTTCCTTCTCTTTGTTTCGCACGCTCTGTCAACATTTTCATCTTCTGCCTCCTTCCTCTTCTCACCTCTTCCTGATCCTGACGTCTGTCCTAACCACCGCAGCATTTTGATTTTAGCTTATTTCGCTGTCCAGCTCAGTCCTCTTTGCTCATCCGATATTTCCTATTTCTTGTTTGTGTTTTCGCGCTCTCGTCGTTGATTGGACCCGCAAACCGAAGCGTACAGTATCTGCGTGCTGCTGCCTTAGGTATCTAAAACGTCACCCGTAGTGTAGTGTTCATGTGAAATGTAGGACGGAGGGGACAAACGACCCAGAGCGTCTCTGACATGATTTGCATGACTGGTTCATGCATCACCGGCCAAACTGGCTGGTAAGTTTTTATCAATACCCGCCAAAATGATTTTTAACCCGCATTTGGCGGGTTGGCGGGTGTTAATTTCGAACCCTGATCTGTAATGTAATGCATACCTAATGCATTCATAGTTTTACTTTTTTATTCTTTTAAATTAAATTATGCAATGCATTATGTATTACATACACATATTGTATTTTTATAAAAGCTTGATTTTCATAGGTAGTTATTATAGATGTCAGATAACTGTATGTAATGTGTGAAAGTATTTTTAAAAATAGTGAAAATTCATAATTTTCATATTGTAGTAAATTATGAAATAGTATAAAATAGCTCAGATCTCCAAATCAAATGTACAATACTTGTGCCAATGGACTTTCACCTCTGTAGATCACACGTTCACTATTGTATCTGAATTTATATGTAAAAACCTATTTGCCTTCTATGCATATTTCTTTTCACTTATCTGCCAGGAGGTGCCAGCGAAGTAGTCACAGAGGCAGAAGAATGAAGAAGTCAGTTAGGCACGAGTCAATATTTAGTCATTCCAAAGTCTCAATCTTCAAATGGATGAAATTTCTGTACAGGTTAGTTTAATCCCCCCCCCCCCCCCCCCCCCACACACACACACACACACACGCCCCAATCACATGTGGTCAATTAATTTTCTGTACTTTCTGTACTGTATTTATTAGGTTTTCTCAAGGACTTCGTTTGCGGCAAATTGATATGATCGAGGATGACATAGCAGGGAGCTCTGCAACCTTGTCAATGATGGCCAAAAGAGTGCGAGAGGCATGTGTGGTGGCAATGGACAAATTGAGGAGAAGAAGAGGACAACATATCGGGGGCAGAAAACAGTTCATTGTTATAGATGAGAGTCACTTTCGACATAAAAGAAAGGCAAGAGTCATAATTATGTTAACACTTTATTTTACGGTGTCCTTGTTGCACGTTACATGTATTTACTATTATAAAAACAATAAAATATGCATAATTGCAGGTAACCCTAAGCCAAACCCTAATCCTAACCAAATAGAAAGTACATGTAGTTAATTAATATTACTCAAAACTTAAATGTATAATTACAGTGCAACAAGGACACCTTAAAATAAATTGTAACCATAATTATTATTAATATTTTTATTACATAACTATTATAATTTAAACTATCCACCATAATTACACAGGGTTTGAACCATGATCTATTTTAATTAATTTCAAATCTATTTAAAATTCCTTTCTTTCTTTGGACTTTTCTCAGTATGGGCGAGGCAGAATGGATGGTGGATGGAAAAGGAGGAAGTGGGTGTTTGGCATGCTGGGGGTGAAATACCAAGGACACAAATCTGCAAAACCAGTCCTCCGCTTAGTTGAAAGGAGGACCAGAAGGGAACTGATTCCACTTATTGCTCACCATGCCAAGAGAGGGTCCATTATCATCAGTGATGAGTGGAGGGCTTACAGACATGCTCTGCCCCAGCTTGGTTACAAGCATTATACTGTGAACCACAGTGTGGCATTCGTTGATGCCCAGACAGGAGCTCATACCCAACACATTGAGAGGGCCTGGAGGACCTTCAAGGAGAATGTGTGGAGGCTCAGGGGTAACCGCACAGAAGAACTACTGGTTGACCACCTTGCAGTTATTGAATGGCAAGAATGGCTGGCGAAAGATTATCACAGTGGACCCTTAGGTCGTCTCATTCATGACATTGGGAAACTCTATAGATAGATAAAGTTGTACTTTAAGTGGTATTTCCCGCACTTTTGTCAGAGGTAGATCATATGAAAAAGAATGGAAAGCTTTCTCCGCTGTTTCCTGCGTGAGCGAAACTGGTTGCTACCGCGCGAACTTTAAAACTATAGATATCACCTAAATAATAATTAGAATTAATTAGAATTAAGTCATCGGAAAAAATAAAAATCCTTACAAGCTTAATAGTCTTCTGATAATTCTCCAAACCCCTACGGATTAATCACCTTCGCAAGCACCGACCCACGATCTCCATTCAATCAAAAAGGTGCTTCCAGCTTTAGAACTTACCGTTTCACGTAAGTACAACATCATGTCTCCTGTTCCGTGTTCTGAGTGCAATATGTTTAGTTATTCTTCTCCGGTTATTAGCGGTACGTTTACCTGTGAGAAGTGTCAGTTAGTCGCTAGGCTGACGGAGAAGATTGTAGTTTTAGAGGGACGTATCCGGACGTTACGGGACATTCAGGAAACGGAGAGTTTTATTGATTCAGTGTTAGCGGCTCCGGATATGTCCGCCATAGCTATTCAGTCTCCCCCCGCTCCGGCAGCAGAGCCTACGCAGCAAGGCGAGTGGGTGACGACCCGGCGGCATAGTCGTAAATCCAACCAAAATTCACACCGGCACCATTCGCCCATTCGCGTTTCCAACAGGTTCTCCCCACTCAGTGAAACTCCCGCTGAGACACCTGTTGAAAGTGCTCTAGTAATAGGCGACTCTATTCTAAGAAACGTGAGAGTAGCGACTCCGGCGACCATAGTTAATTGTCTCCCTGGTGCCAGAGCGACCGACATCTCGGCAAACTTAAAAGTGCTGGCTAAAAGTAAACGTAAATACTCTAACATTATTATCCACGTCGGCACTAATGATGTCCGATTGAGGCAATCGGAGATCACGAAATCAAATTTTATAGAGGTGTGCAACCTTGCGAAGAAGATGTGTGTGTCAGTAACGTGCTCTGGCCCTATCCCTGCTAGACGTGGCGATGAAATGTACAGCAGATTATCGTCGCTACATCGCTGGCTGTCGGAATGGTGCCCGATAAATGGTGTGGGTTATATTGACAACTGGCGGATGTTTTGGGGTAGGCCTGGGCTTTTGAAGAGGGACGGTATTCACCCCTCGCGGGCTGGTGCTGACCTCTTGTCTAAAAGCATAGCTCATAGTCTCCAGACAAATCGCTGACTAACTAGAGCCAAGCCCAGGCGGCAGGCAAACCGGCATAACCGACCGCCTGCTAGTCGCCTAGAGTCGTCACCTAGGGTTCATTTTATTGAGACTGTGTCTGTTCCCCGCGTTTTTAATCATGGAAGCCGATTCCACCGTAGTGTGTGCCATAATAACTTAATAAAAATTACAATGAATCCGATACTAGAAAACAGCTGTGATGCAGGGCTTAAACTTAAACTTGGACTTATGAATGTAAGATCACTGGCTCCTAAGGCACTATTAATAAATGAAATAATTACTGATTTTAGTCTTGGTGCCATATGCCTCACGGAGACCTGGCTTAAACCAAATGAATTCATGGCACTGAATGAATCTACTCCAGCTGAATACAGTTACAAGCATAACCCTCGACCAAATCGCAAAGGTGGTGGTGTTGCTGCAATTTTTCAATCCAGCCTAGGAGTGACTGAGAAATGTGGTCTTAGTTTCAGCACATTTGAAACTCTTGTTCTTAGTCTTGCTGGCTCATCTCTTTCTTGCTCTTCACCCCAAATCACCATTGTTATTGTTTATAGACCACCTGGGCCGTACAGTAATTTTCTTAAGGAGTTCACTGATTTTTTAACTAACCTGGTGGTCAGTACTGACAAAGCTGTTATTGTGGGTGATTTTAACATTCATATGGAGAAAGATAGTGATCCTTTAAAAATAGCGTTTACAGCTATTCTTGACTCTCTAGGTGTATGTCAGAATGTAGTCGGGCCTACTCATGCCTGTAACCATACCCTTGATTTGATTATTAGTCATGGCATCTTGGTGGAACATGTATCTATTATGCCTCAGAGTCCCCTTCTCTCTGATCATTACTTGTTAACGTTTGAAATCCAGTATAGCCTCCCGTTGACCGCAGCTCCAAAGTGCAGAATCAGACGTTCCATTGCCTCACTAACTACAACAACATTTATGAAACAACTTCCACAGTCCTTCAGCCTTACATCTGAAGCATCGTGTATAAATGAACTTGAACAGGCGACTGCAAACATGGATAAATCCCTTCGTAGCACACTAGATCTTGTAGCTCCACTTAAGAAAATAAAGCATAGAGATAAGAAACCTGCCCCCTGGTACTCTGATCATACACGTGAACTCAAACAGGCATCACGCAAGCTAGAGCGCAAATGGCGCTCAACTAAACTAGAAGTTTTCAAATCTGCATGGAAAGAGAGCCTGTCTAAATACAGACAAGCACTAGTGTCTGCTAGGTCTGTGTATCTCTCCAGATTAATAGACGGGAACAAAAACAATTCAAAATTCCTATTTGAATCCGTGGCTAGGTTAACACAGAATTCTCCATTAAACTCGCAAGTCCCACAATCTCTTAAGAGTAATGACTTTATTACATTCTTTAATGGTAAAATAACTAAGATTAGACAGACCATCCAGTGCACATCCTTAGCTACCTATGACTGCCAGACTCCTGCTAGTCTTATGCCTATCAATAATGAGACTTTTGAATCTTTCATTCCTATAAAACACCCAGAACTCCTGAGCTTAATTTCCTCCTGTAAATCCTCTACAAGCCTCATAGACCCAATTCCTACAAAATTTTTCAAGGAAATCGCACCACAGATTAGCAATACCCTGTTAAATGTGTTAAACTCTTCTCTTAAGCTTGGATATGTTCCTAAACCTTTTAAATTGGCTGTTATTAGACCCATTCTAAAGAAACCAAATCTTGACCCTAGTGTTTTAGGAAACTATAGACCAATCTCAAATCTTCCTTTCATTTCAAAGATCGTGGAAAAGGTTGTAGTTCGTCAGTTGTCTACTTTCCTACAAAAAAATAATAATAATGAATTGTATCAGTCTGGCTTTAGACCAAACCATAGCACAGAAACTGCTCTAGTCAAAGTAATGAATGATTTACTTATGGCTTCTGACCGTGGCTTGATATCGCTGTTGGTATTACTGGATTTAACTGCAGCATTTGATACTGTGGACCATAATATCCTCTTGGACCGGTTAGAAGGTGTAGTTGGCATTACAGGGACAGCACTCTCTTGGTTCCGCTCATATTTAACTGATCGCTATCAGTATGCACATGTGAACAACGAATCATCCAAGGCCACCAAAGTCACATACGGTGTCCCACAGGGATCAGTACTGGGCCCACTACTGTTTACACTATACATGCTACCGCTTGGTAACATTATTAGAAAACATGGTGTTGGTTTTCATTGTTATGCAGATGATACACAGTTATATATATCTGTTAACCCTGATGATACATCACTCCTATCTCGGTTAGAAGATTGTCTGTTAGATATTCGGTGCTGGATTCGGTGTTAAACACAGAAAAAACAGAAGTACTGGTGATTGGTCCCAAGGCTGCAAGAAATAAGTTTCACCACCTCAGCATTAGTGGCCTTCCTACACAACCTAACACAGTGGTTAGAAATCTTGGTCTTCTAGTAGATTCAGATCTATGTTTTGATGCTCACATAAGAAGTATTACTAGAACTGTGTTTTATCATCTACGAAACATAGCCAAGCTTCGTAAGATGCTCTCACTTCGTGATGCAGAAAAATTAATACATGCCTTCGTAACTACCAGACTAGACTACTGTAATGCCCTCCTTTCTGGTTGCCCGTCTGGTTCCTTAAATAAACTTCTGCTGGTACAAAATGCGGCAGCCAGAGTTCTCACAAACACTAAAAAATTTGATCACATCACACCAGTCTTATCCTCCCTTCATTGGTTACCAGTTAAGTCTCGGATTGACTATAAAATACTGCTGTTAACCTATAAAGCACTGAATGGCCTTGCACCAGACTACCTTAATAATCTGCTGAAAACATACAATCCCCCACGCTTGCTTCGATCTCAAGGTGCGGGATATCTGTTAGTACCTAGGGTAGAAAGATCTACGGCAGGCTGCAGAGCTTTCTCCTATAGAGCTCCTCAGCTGTGGAACGGTCTTCCACCGGATGTGCGGGTTTCAGGCTCACTTTCAATATTCAAGTCTAGACTAAAAACACACCTATTTAGTTTAGCTTATAGGGACACTAGTTCTAGCTCTAGCTAGCTTCTCACTCCCAGTTAAACCTATAGTGTGAGGTGTAGAGCTGGGTGGGGATCGGTGCCATTGGCTTTGGATAAACTGAATTGACAGTGCTGTCACTCTAGCTTCACAATTGCTTGTGGGATTGGAGTGCTGACATTTCAGGGACTCCCCATGCCTGCATTCCCACCTGCCTCTCCCTCCTACTTATGCTGCCATAGCCATATCTGCCGGAGCATTGCACTTCATATTGCACTCATCTAACTTTTAGCACTGCCTATAGTCTCCCTTACTTTGACTAATTGCATTTATTTCCACCACCTTCTCCTGGGTGGTGCTACCTGGAGCTTTCAATCTATCAAGATGTCCAGCACACCCTGCAACATGTGACGTCGCCACTGCCAATGACGACCGTGCATCCAGCTCGCCGTTCTGCCAGTGTCATCTTCCTTGTATGACCCGCTCCCTGCCTTCTGGCTGCCTGGCGATTGGAGGAAGTGTTGGCACCGGCTTGTCATCTCCCCCCTGCTCCCCGTTTGTGTTTCAGACTAAACTGTATTTGACTCTCCCTGCCGGCCCCTGGAGGATGGGCTCCCCCTTTGAGTCTGGTCCCTCCCAAGGTTTCTTCCTTCTAGGGAGTTTTTCCTTGCCACTGTCGCCTATGGCTTACTCACTGGGGGCTTTGGGTGGGGATGCTGTAAAGCGCTTTGGGACAATGTAATGTTGTGATAATGCGCTATACAAAAATAAATTTGTTGTTGTTGTTGTTCTCCCCATAATGAAGAGAAAGTAAAAAGTCGGGTACTGTGCCAGTTTATGTTTTCATACTAGTTTAGGTTAAACAGTTGAGAGTTCAAAGATTGTTACCAAAGTTACCATTTGTCATGTAAAGTGCTCAATTGCTCAATTTTGCAAACCTGCTGGTTACAGGTTGTGTGGATATGTTTGGAGGGGCTGGGGGTTTGCAAAATTTGTTATAAGTTGTTACATTCAATAGAAAATGTTATTTTGAACCTGCATGGTTGAAATAAATGTTATTCTGCCAGCACCATTATGCATTATTTCCTCATACTTGTACACTGTTAAAGAGTGATTGTTTTGCAGCTTACAGTAATCATCTTTACAAAGATTTGCAGATGATTTACTTATTGACATTGTAATAGGTCAGGAATAGCAGAAATTATATATTTTTTTTCTAATTTGTACGTGTTACAGTAATTAGGGGATGCAGAAAGTGTTGTAAATGCCTTGTGTACAGCTACAGATGATTTGAAACAGGTAAAAAAGATCTACGAATGATGAGTAAAACATTTACAAGTGATGAGTAGTTTACACTTTAGATTAGGGGATGCAGAAAGTGTTGTAAATGCCTTGTGTACAGCTACAGATGATTTGAAACAGGTAAAAAAGATCTACGAATGATGAGTAAAACATGTACAAGTGATGAGTAGTTTACACTTTAGATTAGGGGATGCAGAAAGTGTTGTAAATGCCTTGTGTACAGCTACAGATGATTTGAAACAGGTAAAAAAGATCTACGAATGATGAGTAAAACATTTACAAGTGATGAGTAGTTTACACTTTAGATTAGGGGATGCAGAAAGTGTTGTAAATGCCTTGTGTACAGCTACAGATGATTTGAAACAGGTAAGAAAGATCTATGAATGATGAGTAAAACATTTACAAGTGATGAGTAGTTTACACTTTAGATTAGGGGATGCAGAAAGTGTTGTAAATGCCTTGTGTACAGCTACAGATGATTTGAAACAGGTAAAAAAGATCTACGAATGATGAGTAAAACATTTACAAGTGATGAGTAGTTTACACTTTAAATTAGGGGATGCAGAAAGTGTTGTAAATGCCTTGTGTACAGCTACAGATGATTTGAAACAGGTAAAAAAGATCTACGAATGATGAGTAAAACATTTACAAGTGATGAGTAGTTTACACTTTAGATTAGGGGATGCAGAAAGTGTTGTAAATGCCTTGTGTACAGCTACAGATGATTTGAAACAGGTAAGAAAGATCTACGAATGATGAGTAAAACATTTACAAGTGATGAGTAGTTTACACTTTAGATTAGGGGATGCAGAAAGTGTTGTAAATGCCTTGTGTACAGCTACAGATGATTTGAAACAGGTAAAAAAGATCTACGAATGATGAGTAAAACATTTACAAGTGATGAGTAGTTTACACTTTAGATTAGGGGATGCAGAAAGTGTTGTAAATGCCTTGTGTACAGCTACAGATGATTTGAAACAGGTAAGAAAGATCTATGAATGATGAGTAAAACATTTACAAGTGATGAGTAGTTTACACTTTAGATTAGGGGATGCAGAAAGTGTTGTAAATGCCTTGTGTACAGCTACAGATGATTTGAAACAGGTAAAAAAGATCTACGAATGATGAGTAAAACATTTACAAGTGATGAGTAGTTTACACTTTAGATTAGGGGATGCAGAAAGTGTTGTAAATGCCTTGTGTACAGCTACAGATGATTTGAAACAGGTAAAAAAGATCTACGAATGATGAGTAAAACATTTACAAGTGATGAGTAGTTTACACTTTAGATTAGGGGATGCAGAAAGTGTTGTAAATGCCTTGTGTACAGCTACCGATGATTTGAAACAGGTAAGAAAGATCTACGAATGATGAGTAAAACATTTACAAGTGATGAGTAGTTTACACTTTAGATTAGGGGATGCAGAAAGTGTTGTAAATGCCTTGTGTACAGCTACAGATGATTTGAAACAGGTAAGAAAGATCTACGAATGATGAGTAAAACGTGTGCTGCAATGTAAGGGCTGACTGCAGACAGATGTGTTCTTTGACACATGGAGCATGTTAACGCTGTAACGCTGTGGAAGGTGAAACTGGTTCACATTATCACTAGATCCCACACTCTCCAAGACTATGCTGATGAAAGAAAGGGTTTAACACAACCCACTGTAATCCCCTAACTGTAAGTCATTTACACGTTGATTCACTTGACTCCAAATAATTTATTATTCTTAAAAAAAAGAGCTTTAGCATAATTGCATTTTTGTGCTTTTTAACCGACCATGATTAACATATTTATCAAAATATGATTAACATATTTATCATTCCTTTTTGAATGCAGTCATGTTTTGTAAATGGTAGGTTCATCACTAACTAATCACTTGTAAATGACTTGTAAATGTATTAACAAAACATACACAAACTGTTAGCATATCACTTATTAATCATTTATGAATGTTTTGTAAATGGTAGGTTCATCACTAACTAATCACTTGTAAATGACTTGTAAATGTATTAACAAAACATACACAAACTGTTAGCATATCACTTATTAATCATTTATGAATGTTTTGTAAATAATTAGTTCATCATTAACTAATCACTTGTAAATGCCTTACAAAGGAACGTTATAAAGTGTTACCCATTTTTCCTGTGTCTGCTCCCTTTACACGTAGATAGTGATATAAACATGTACCTTTAAAATATATGTTCAGTTTATAAACTTAATTATTTCATTTGTAACAAACAAGCACAATACACAAGTGCACTAAAGCCCAACACATGGTTCAGAAGCCTCCTACCCCACCTTACACCAGCCACATGGACACCATCTGTCCAATTGGGCATCCTCAGTGTCTTGTGCCTCCTGAAACATCACATCAGTTTCTTCTTCTTCCTCAAATCCTTCTTCCTGAATGGTTTCCAGCAATGATCTGCCTCCTTGTGACAAAGTATATCCCAAAATATTCCCTCTCTTTTCTCTCCTTCTCCCTTAACCTCCTCCACATTCACTCCCACCTCACATCCATTCTCCTCACCTCCATTTACCATATGCATTACATCCATACCAGCCTCTGCCCCCTCCATCTCACCATCAGAGGCATTCCCCTCAAATTTACCCCTTTCTGATATCTCCTTATTTTCCCAAGTATCCCTTTCTAGGGCTATTGACAGTTTGGCTGCCATTAAAAAGGCCCATTAGTGATATGAAACTGTGTGACGCTACCTTTACGTCAAGATATCTCAGCAATGACTTAAAAACCAAAGACCAAATTTTCTGGATATGTTCATGATATTATTAGCTAGCTTTATTTAAAAAATTTATCAATTTTGAAATATAGGTTTTTTTCTTATTGAATTTTATTCATACGGGGAAGGCATATGATAGAGCTGGACAATACCTTCAAAACAATATAAGGACCATTTCTGTGCAGCTTATATTAAGGTAAATATAGCCAGTCAAAGTCATAGTCCCCCCAAAAAAAAGTTAATAATTTTTTCGCTTAAATCTCCCTCAATATTGATCCAAGACTCGCCCAATTTCAGTTTCATGAGTTACTCATGTGACCAAATCGGCATGCCAAGTTTCATTAAAATCCGTGACGATGAGGTCCGAAAGTGTGATGATTTGACATGGAATGACCCAATAGACCATATGCACAATAAACAGTAAATGACACCAAATTATAACTAACATCAAATAGGAAACAACAGCGCTCCACAACAAGTGAGAACCCAGATGAATGCTACCAAGAACTGTGTTAACACTGATGAAACTAAGAGTATTTTATTTTTATTCTATGCAACATTGTTTTTTAAAAATGTAATAGTCAGCTTGAAGGGGTTGTCTCTTAAGGCCTTTATTGTTTGCTATTGCCATGTAACTCCTACCTGTTGTACTTTGAGCTAGTTGACATTTGTAGGAATTGTGCAGGTGTTTTGGTCTCCCTTTATGCAGATGACCTGCTGCTATATCTGTCCTATATTGAGGTTTCGATCCCAGCTGCCCTGTCCATTCTTCAGGCATTTGCCCAGGTATCTGGATATAAACTGAACTTGTGTGAAAGTGAGATCTTTCGCATTAACACAGCTGCTAAATGACACCCCTTATATAAATTCCCCTTTAAAGTTGCAAATGACAGCTTCACTTATCTTTGCAAAACCATTACAAATAAATGTTATGGTCACCTCAAGGCTAACTTCCTCCCACTGTTGTCTAGGATCCAGGACGATTGTGAACATTAGTTTATTTTGAATCTTTCTCTAACAGGTCGGATTAACGCCATTAAAATGAATGTTCTGCCGCTTCTCTCTTACTTGTTTCAAAACATCCCAGTGTGTCTTCCTCAGGCCATTTTTCGTAAAGCTGACAATTTGGTCTTGGAATTTGTTTGGAATAAGAAAACCGGCAAGACTGCATGGGCAAACACCATTTACAAAAGTCAAAAACCCAGAGGACTACCCTTGCCCATGTTTAGATTGTATTATTGGGCTTGTAATATTCAAATTTTACAACTCTACCGTAGTTTTAAATAAGAGACATACATTAAATGAGAGAGACATACGCAGCAAAATGGATGAATTGATACGCGGTGTCATGGTCAATGAATACAGTAATGATGTAGACGCAGCCGCTCAACCGTTCTGGGATATGGAGCGGGACAAGCATGTACCGACAGACGTTGTGCAATGAATGTAACTGTTTGCGATTGACTCTGGTCAAAAATATGTTTGAATATTTTTTATTTGTTTGTAATCATTCTAATTAAATGATCTGCCTCAAAAACATTGGGTCATTATGTCTAACAAAGGGTAACCACTTGAACCCTGAAAACATTCACAATCCTTTCAGTCAAGTATAACCTGCTAAAGAATCGTCTGTTTCATTTATTTCAAAGCGGACTCTTTGTCCGAAAGCTGTATCCCCATATCACTAAACGGCCACCAGAATCGGTATCTATCCCTGAAAAACCCCGGGTATCAGCCCTTGGTACTACTTTTTCAGACCGCCAATGGAGGGGTATCCTAGATAGAGACAGACATGGTCTCTTGCACTGTAAGCTGCTTCATAAAGCTCATTTTACCAAAGGCATTCCAACAGCCGATACCAGGACCACCTCAATATCTGTAACATCCTTCACTACCTTACTGTCTAGGCACCTCATCCTTTTAAATGGAGACAGGCTAACCCTTCCAATATATGATGGGTGGACACAGGAAGTCGGGGTTTTTCAGGGATAGAAACCGAAAGGTAGAGTTTGTTTTGATGTCTTTCTTTGGTCCTGAATATGTGTTGTGTTCAGAAATGCTTTGCAATAAAAGTGAGGACTGTCCTTGTGTAAGTTTGTAACATTTTGATTGCTGTTAATTTGCTTTTTCATCACTTTTCTAAGAGAAGAAACACCTTACAATTCAGTATATTGCTCAAGTCTGTGATTAGCATGAACTTGTGAAAGTGATTTACAGATTTTTTTTCTGATTCATCTTTTTCAATTTCTTTATACATGTTGCTCATGTAAAGTGGGATGACTTTAAATAAATGTGATATTGTCTGTTGTAGGTACCACTGCTCATCAAGTTTGCACATGTCTGCCTGTACTTTGGGAAAATATTCAAATATTATGCTTTTCAGAGGACCTGCTTATCTGTGGTAGTAGTGCTGTCACAGCCCACATGGCAGTGTAATGGATTCCTGGGGGAGGGGGGGAGCAGGGTTGGGCTATGCCCCCCCCTCCCCCAGTCTTTCATCTATGCATACCTAATAATGTGTGTGTGTGTGTGTGTGTGTGTGTGTGTGTATATATATATATATATATATATATATATATATATATATATATATATACTCACCTAAAGGATTATTAGGAACACCTGTTCAATTTCTCATTAATGCAATTATCTAATCAACCAATCACATGGCAGTTGCTTCAATGCATTTAGGGTTGTGGTCCTGGTCAAGACAATCTCCTGAACTCCAAACTGAATGTCAGAATGGGAAAGAAAGGTTATTTAAGCAATTTTGAGCGTGGCATGGTTGTTGGTGCCAGACGGGCCGGTCTGAGTATTTCACAATCTGCTCAGTTACTGGGATTTTCACACACAACCATTTCTAGGGTTTACAAAGAATGGTGTGCAAAGGGAAAAACATCCAGTATGCGGCAGTCCTGTGGGCGAAAATGCATTGTTGATGCTAGAGGTCAGAGGAGAATGGGCTGACTGATTCAAGCTGATAGAAGAGCAACATTCACTGAAATAACCACTCGTTACAACCGAGGTATGCAGCAAAGCATTTGTGAAGCCACAACATGCACAACCTTGAGGCGGATGGGCTACAACAGCAGAAGACCCCACCGGGTACCACTCATCTCCACTACAAATAGGAAAAAGAGGCTACAATTTGCACGAGCTCACCAAAATTGGGACAGTTGAAGACTGGAAAAATGTTGCCTGGTCTGATGAGACTCGATTTCTGTTGAGACATTCAAATGGTAGAGTCAGAATTTGGCGTAAACAGAATGAGAACATGGATCCATCATGCCTTGTTACCACTGTGCAGGCTGGTGGTGGTGGTGTAATGGTGTGGGGGATGTTTTCTTGGCACACTTTAGGCCCCTTAGTGCCAATTGGGCATCGTTTAAATGCCACGGCCTACCTGAGCATTGTTTCTGACCATGTCCATCCCTTTATGACCACCATGTACCCATCCTCTGATGGCTACTTCCAGCAGGATAATGCACCATGTCACAAAGCTCGAATCATTTCAAATTGGTTTCTGGAACATGACAATGAGTTCACTGTACTAAAATGGCCGCCACAGTCACCAGATCTCAACCCAATAGAGCATCTTTGGGATGTGGTGGAACGGGAGCTTCGTGCCCTGGATGTGCATCCCACAAATCTCCATCAACTGCAAGATGCTATCCTATCAATATGGGCCAACATTTCTAAAGAATGCTTTCAGCACCTTGTTGAATCAATGCCACGTAGAATTAAGGCAGTTCTGAAGGCGAAAGGGGGTCAAACACCGTATTAGTATGGTGTTCCTAATAATCCTTTAGGTGAGTGTATATATGTAAAATTTATGACTGCAATTTCAATGATGTCTCTCAGAACTTTTCATGCACCCTCCCAGTCGAGGCAGTTACAGCTGAGAATATGTTGGCGTTCACTTCGTTACATTGCAGCTGAGAGCAGGAAACCCTGTCACTGTTACAGCAACACAATTCACTGTCCCTGAAAAATGGTAAGAGAATACTCACTATGAATGATTCTGAATTACATCACCAAGCTATTTACAACATAGCATCATCAGAATGGGCCACTGTAGTACTGATGGAAAAGTACATGGATAGGGAGCCACTGGTCTGGTTGCCTGCACTGTTTGTTCAATCTTAAGCAATCAGCAGGTCTCAGGAGGACTTGTGGAGGGTTGCTGCCCCCTAGTGGACATACATAGTTTCTAATGCAGTGGTCACCAACCTTTTCAAGCCGAAGATCCCTGACCTCGGCCTTAATGAAAGGCAAGATCTACCTATCGAAGAATAGATAGAAAAAGACAGCCCAGATTGTACTTCCAACTTGAGGCCTTTTATTTAGTATTTGAATTGTATTTGAATTTAATATACATTAAATGTTCTTTTCTTTTTCTTTTTTTACTTAACTCGGAAGCAACCATCATATAATCAGATCATATGAAGTGGCACTGAACTCAAGAAAAATGCCATTGTCAGCAGTAAAGTGCTTATTCACTGAAGTTTCTGACGGTACTACCTACCTTATAAATGAACTGTTTTATCAACAAAATTATCAACAATCTCAAATTAAGCTAAGTGCAGTTATGTCCCACTTTTTTATGTTATCACTTTTCTCAATGCCACCAGAAGGCAAAACTCAGATCTCAGCTCGTCAACTTTCCGTGCACGAATCGCGCTCTTTTGCGGGTAGCGGTCTTTAAATTTCGGGTGGTTGGTATTGTGATGCCGCTCCAGATTCCCTCTTTTACATAATGCTTGTTTTTGGTGGCACAACATACATACACACTTCTCTTTTACCAAGGTAAACAGAAATTCCTGTTCCCATTCTGGATGAAAATTGTATGTTTTTGCCTTCTTTCGTGGAGCCTCCGCCATTCTAGTTTGTAGTATGTTACCTCGCGCGGGCTATCACCATGGAGATCCATATTGACGTTTGCGACAGTTAATTTACGGGTGCTCTTCTTTTATCTGATTGGTCACTTCATTGAAAATAAAGCAGTTGGATTAAGAGATACAGATGCTTGCAAAACTGAAAACGTTTTTATTTTCGGGAGCTACCGGGACAGTGATAAAGATCTACCAGTCGATCGCGATCGACGGGTTGGCGACCACTGTTCTAATGAATCCTCATCCATCCAAGGTATCCTTGAACACAAGCTGGTCGACTTTCTCAGTTGTTTAAAGTTTCCACTGCTTTATTTCACAATGATGGAAGCTTTCATTCTTAAGACACGACACAGCTACGAAATAAAACAAGGCTGTTAGGTATGAGTCTGTATATAAAGTAAACCTGCAAATAAAAAAGTTAGAAATAGGTCAGTGGAGAGTTTTCAAAGCACTTTTAAGGAAAGTGAAACTGTAAGGTGTCCCCCCCTCGTATGACTTTCCCATGGTGGGGGCTGGGGGGGGGGGGTGTGCTTCTTCATCGCATAGGTGGTCAGATAGGCATGTTGCTGGCCACCCTAAACGAGGACCCAACATGATGTTGGCCACTGCTGCTGGGCTGCTGTCACAGTTGGTGATTTTTGCTACCTGACTCGACAGTGATCTCAGCCATGGTCCATCTGCAGATGTCTCCTGACCCTCATTATATTTCGTGAATCGAAACACTGGAAGGGAAAAAGAGGACGCCCACCAGGTGCAGGATGGCCTGCAGAATGCAGGAAATACCCCAAGAAGCCATGCAAAGGATCCACTCCTTACTCAAAAGTCAACTTGGCCAATACCCAATCAAACTCATACCCAAAATTTTCAGCAATTCTCCTTCACTGGGTGATTCTATAATTTGGGGTACATTCCATGTCCACTGATGTTATTTATATTTATTTAGTCTTTTATTCTCTGAAATTTCACATTTTATGCATAAAAGTACATGATGTAATATCGCTATACAAATATTTAATGTAGTTTTTGCATATTTCACCTTAAAATCTATCATGATCATCTTAAATTTATAGATTTTGCCATGTCCGATTTCAGGTTGACAGTGTTTTGGTTTCAAAATAATTCATTAAAAAACATTAAAGTCAATAAATATATTTTAGAATGCTTTTCAGAGGGTTATATACTAAGGAAAAATAATTTTAAATTTAATTTTCACAATTATATACTGTACTTCAAATATTGACATTTACTGTTGTTCGCAAAACGTATGTCAACTAAGTTACTAACAAAACTCCCCTCTCTGACTCAAAAATGGTTTGCACCAATAACATGTGACCAGCACTTTGTGATGCCATTGTCCTTTTTGGAGGACATTTTGAATACAACATGGTGAGTGTCCTCTCATTTTCATTAATATTTGATCTGAAATAGCACATGGCCCTGCAGTATATTAATTAAGCATCAACTAAGTCACTCACATAATCATGGCTTTTAAATGTTTTCATATATTAACTAAATTATAAGTTAAAAATAGCTGTTAACCTGTTCAAGAAAATGGCATGTGCTTAGCTATACTATGCTAGGTGTTGAAGTTATGTGACAAAATATGGAAATTGTCAACCAAGTTACCTGTCAACTAAGTTACCCAGCCTGGGTAACTTAGTTGGCAGGTAACACCAGTGCTCTGTATCATCAGTAATTTTCACCACATTATTATCATTATCAATCTACATATCTCTTAGCATACTTTAAGACTCTTTTTTTATTGGTTAAATCTATTTTAATTACAAACAACAACAACAAATTTATTTTTGTATAGCGCATTATCACAACATTACATTGTCCCAAAGCGCTTTACAGCATCCCCACCCAAAGCCCCCAGTGAGTAAGCCATAGGCGAAAGTGGCAAGGAAAAACTCCCTAGAAGGAAGAAACCTTGGGAGGGACCAGACTCAAAGGGGGAGCCCATCCTCCAGGGGCCGGCAGGGAGAGTCAAATACAGTTTAGTCTGAAACACAAACGGGGAGCAGGGGGGAGATGACAAGCCGGTGCCAACACTTCCTCCAATCGCCAGGCAGCCAGAAGGCAGGGAGCGGGTCATACAAGGAAGATGACACTGGCAGAACGGCGAGCTGGATGCACGGTCGTCATTGGCAGTGGCGACGTCACATGTTGCAGGGTGTGCTGGACATCTTGATAGATTGAAAGCTCCAGGTAGCACCACCCAGGAGAAGGTGGTGGAAATAAATGCAATTAGTCAAAGTAAGGGAGACTATAGGCAGTGCTGAAAGTTAGATGAGTGCAATATGAAGTGCAATGCTCCGGCAGATATGGCTATGGCAGCATAAGTAGGAGGGAGAGGCAGGTGGGAATGCAGGCATGGGGAGTCCCTGAAATGTCAGCACTCCAATCCCACAAGCAATTGTGAAGCTAGAGTGACAGCACTGTCAATTCAGTTTATCCAAAGCCAATGGCACCGATCCCCACCCAGCTCTACACCTCACACTATAGGTTTAACTGGGAGTGAGAAGCTAGCTAGAGCTAGAACTAGTGTCCCTATAAGCTAAACTAAATAGGTGTGTTTTTAGTCTAGACTTGAATATTGAAAGTGAGCCTGAAACCCGCACATCTGGTGGAAGACCGTTCCACAGCTGAGGAGCTCTATAGGAGAAAGCTCTGCAGCCTGCCGTAGATCTTTCTACCCTAGGTACTAACAGATATCCCGCACCTTGAGATCGAAGCAAGCGTGGGGGATTGTAAGTGGTCAGCAGATTATTAAGGTAGTCTGGTGCAAGGCCATTCAGTGCTTTATAGGTTAACAGCAGTATTTTATAGTCAATCCGAGACTTAACTGGTAACCAATGAAGGGAGGATAAGACTGGTGTGATGTGATCAAATTTTTTAGTGTTTGTGAGAACTCTGGCTGCCGCATTTTGTACCAGCTGAAGTTTATTTAAGGAACCAGACGGGCAACCAGAAAGGAGGGCATTACAGTAGTCTAGTCTGGTAGTTACGAAGGCATGTATTAATTTTTCTGCATCACGAAGTGAGAGCATCTTACGAAGCTTGGCTATGTTTCGTAGATGATAAAACACAGTTCTAGTAATACTTCTTATGTGAGCATCAAAACATAGATCTGAATCTACTAGAAGACCAAGATTTCTAACCACTGTGTTAGGTTGTGTAGGAAGGCCACTAATGCTGAGGTGGTGAAACTTATTTCTTGCAGCCTTGGGACCAATCACCAGTACTTCTGTTTTTTCTGTGTTTAACATTAGAAAATTTTTTGCCATCCAGCACCGAATATCTAACAGACAATCTTATGACAAGCCTATGATGTCATCTATTTAGATTTCCAAAAGGCTTTTGATGTTGTTCCCCACAAGAGGCTCTCACTTAAACTCAAAGCGACAGGTATTTTAGGAACTGTAGCGACTTGGATTGATAACTGGTTAACGGATAGGAAGCAGCGAGTAGTTATAAGAGGCTCGATGTCACAGTGGGCCTGCGTTCATAGTGGGGTACCGCAGGGTTCAATTTTAGGACCACTTTTGTTCCTAATTTACATAAATGATATAGACACCAATATATACAGTAAACTGGTGAAATTTGCAGATGACACCAAGGTGGGTGGTGTAGCAGATACTGAACTAGCGGCTCAGCAGCTACAGCGGGATCTTAATTTAATTAGTGACTGGGCTGACACCTGGCAGATGAAATTTAACATAGACAAATGTAAGGTACTCCATGTAGGGAGCAGAAATATAAAGTACAGGTATTTTATGGGACCTACTGAAATAAAGGTAGCTGATTATGAGAAAGACCTTGGTGTGTATGTTGATGCTTCCATGTCTCATTCTCGCCAGTGTGGGGAAGCAATAAAAAAGGCCAATAGGATGTTGGGGTACATCTCCAGGTGTGTGGAGTTTAAGTCAAGGGAGGTAATGCTAAGATTATACAATTCCTTGGTGAGACCTCACCTAGAATATTGTGTACAGGTTTGGTCACCATATCTTAAAAAGGACATAGCGGCCTTAGAAAAGGTGCAGCGTAGGGCCACAAGAATGATTCCTGGTCTTAGAGGAATGTCATACGAGGAAAGGTTATTTGAGCTAAATCTGTTCAGCCTCAAGCAAAGGAGACTGAGGGGGGACATGATCCAGGTCTATAAGATTCTAACAGGTTTGGATGCTGTTCAACCGAATAGTTACTTCAGCATTAGTTCAAATACAAGAACTCGTGGCCATAGGTGGAAATTAGCGGGAGAACATTTCAAACTGGATTTAAGGAAGCACTTCTTTACACAGCGTGTAGTCAGAGTATGGAATAGTCTTCCTGATAACGTAGTGCAAGCTGAATCCTTGGGTTCCTTTAAATCAGAGCTAGATAAGATTTTAACAACTCTGAGCTATTAGTTAAGTTCTCCCCAAGCGAGCTCGATGGGCCGAATGGCCTCCTCTCGTTTGTATAGTTCTTATGTTCTTGTTCTTATGTTCTTATGTTCTAACCGAGATAGGAGTGATGTATCATCAGGGTTAACAGATATATATAACTGTGTATCATCTGCATAACAATGAAAACCAACACCATGTTTTCTAATAATGTTACCAAGCGGTAGCATGTATAGTGTAAACAGTAGTGGGCCCAGTACTGATCCCTGTGGGACACCGTATGTGACTTTGGTGGCCTTGGATGATTCGTTGTTCACATGTGCATACTGATAGCGATCAGTTAAATATGAGCGGAACCAAGAGAGTGCTGTCCCTGTAATGCCAACTACACCTTCTAACCGGTCCAAGAGGATATTATGGTCCACAGTATCAAATGCTGCAGTTAAATCCAGTAATACCAACAGCGATATCAAGCCACGGTCAGAAGCCATAAGTAAATCATTCATTACTTTGACTAGAGCAGTTTCTGTGCTATGGTTTGGTCTAAAGCCAGACTGATACAATTCATTATTATTATTTTTTTGTAGGAAAGTAGACAACTGACGAACTACAACCTTTTCCACGATCTTTGAAATGAAAGGAAGATTTGAGATTGGTCTATAGTTTCCTAAAACACTAGGGTCAAGATTTGGTTTCTTTAGAATGGGTCTAATAACAGCCAATTTAAAAGGTTTAGGAACATATCCAAGCTTAAGAGAAGAGTTTAACACATTTAACAGGGTATTGCTAATCTGTGGTGCGATTTCCTTGAAAAATTTTGTAGGAATTGGGTCTATGAGGCTTGTAGAGGATTTACAGGAGGAAATTAAGCTCAGGAGTTCTGGGTGATTTATAGGAATGAAAGATTCAAAAGTCTCATTATTGATAGGCATAAGACTAGCAGGAGTCTGGCAGTCATAGGTAGCTAAGGATGTGCACTGGATGGTCTGTCTAATCTTAGTTATTTTACCATTAAAGAATGTAATAAAGTCATTACTCTTAAGAGATTGTGGGACTTGCGAGTTTAATGGAGAATTCTGTGTTAACCTAGCCACGGATTCAAATAGGAATTTTGAATTGTTTTTGTTCCCGTCTATTAATCTGGAGAGATACACAGACCTAGCAGACACTAGTGCTTGTCTGTATTTAGACAGGCTCTCTTTCCATGCAGATTTGAAAACTTCTAGTTTAGTTGAGCGCCATTTGCGCTCTAGCTTGCGTGATGCCTGTTTGAGTTCACGTGTATGATCAGAGTACCAGGGGGCAGGTTTCTTATCTCTATGCTTTATTTTCTTAAGTGGAGCTACAAGATCTAGTGTGCTACGAAGGGATTTATCCATGTTTGCAGTCGCCTGTTCAAGTTCATTTATACACGATGCTTCAGATGTAAGGCTGAAGGACTGTGGAAGTTGTTTCATAAATGTTATTGTAGTTAGTGAGGCAATGGAACGTCTGATTCTGTACTTTGGAGCTGCGGTCAACGGGAGGCTATACTGGATTTCAAACGTTAACAAGTAATGATCAGAGAGAAGGGGACTCTGAGGCATAATAGATACATGTTCCACCAAGATGCCATGACTAATAATCAAATCAAGGGTATGGTTACAGGCATGAGTAGGCCCGACTACATTCTGACATACACCTAGAGAGTCAAGAATAGCTGTAAACGCTATTTTTAAAGGATCACTATCTTTCTCCATATGAATGTTAAAATCACCCACAATAACAGCTTTGTCAGTACTGACCACCAGGTTAGTTAAAAAATCAGCGAACTCCTTAAGAAAATTACTGTACGGCCCAGGTGGTCTATAAACAATAACAATGGTGATTTGGGGTGAAGAGCAAGAAAGAGATGAGCCAGCAAGACTAAGAACAAGAGTTTCAAATGTGCTGAAACTAAGACCACATTTCTCAGTCACTCCTAGGCTGGATTGAAAAATTGCAGCAACACCACCACCTTTGCGATTTGGTCGAGGGTTATGCTTGTAACTGTATTCAGCTGGAGTAGATTCATTCAGTGCCATGAATTCATTTGGTTTAAGCCAGGTCTCCGTGAGGCATATGGCACCAAGACTAAAATCAGTAATTATTTCATTTATTAATAGTGCCTTAGGAGCCAGTGATCTTACATTCATAAGTCCAAGTTTAAGTTTAAGCCCTGCATCACAGCTGTTTTCTAGTAACGGATTCATTGTAATTTTTATTAAGTTATTATGGCACACACTACGGTGGAATCGGCTTCCATGATTAAAAACGCGGGGAACAGACACAGTCTCAATAAAATGAGTGTCAGCAGCTGAAAAGCAGCGGCGATATAGGGTGCGTGGAGATGCTGATCCAGCGAGAAGGGAAGCATATTTATAGAAGCAGAGACAGGCATGGCACAGGCTAAGGGCACAAGGAAAGGTCAAAACAGTGGCAATGATGAGTAAGAGAGAAAAAAGGAGCAAGAGGGCCTATTGGAGGAAGGCACAGCAGAAAAAGAGGGAAGAGCAGCACAGACATGAAAACTTATTTACAAACAGTCCAGACAGCCAAGTTGTAAATCAGCCTCAGGAAACAAAGTAGAAAACTGCAGTATGTTGACAAAGAAATGGAGTTGTTTACTGAATATAATATTTAAATAGGACATAGTAAAATGTCTCTATTCATAAACAGTGCATATACACTCACCTAAAGGATTATTAGGAACACCATACTAATACGGTGTTTGACCCCCTTTCACCTTCAGAACTGCCTTAATTCTACGTGGCATTGATTCAACAAGGTGCTGAAAGCATTCTTTAGAAATGTTGGCCCATATTGATAGGATAGCATCTTGCAGTTGATGGAGATTTGTGGGATGCACATCCAGGGCACGAAGCTCCCGTTCCACCACATCCCAAAGATGCTCTATTGGGTTGAGATCTGGTGACTGTGGGGGCCATTGTAGTACAGTGAACTCATTGTCATGTTCAAGAAACCAATTTGAAATGATTCGAGCTTTGTGACACGGTGCATTATCCTGCTGGAAGTAGCCATCAGAGGATGGGTACATGGTGGTCATAAAGGGATGGACATAGTCAGAAACAATGCTCAGGTAGGCCGTGGCATTTAAACGATGCCCAATTGGCACTAAGGGGCCTAAAGTGTGCCAAGAAAACATCCCCCACACCATTACACCACCACCACCAGCCTGCACAGTGGTAACAAGGCATGATGGATCCATGTTCTCATTCTGTTTACACCAAATTCTGACTCTACCATTTGAATGTCTCAACAGAAATCGAGACTCATCAGACCAGGCAACATTTTCCCAGTCTTCAACTGTCCAATTTTGGTGAGCTCGTGCAAATTGTAGCCTCTTTTTCCTATTTGTAGTGGAGATGAGTGGTACCCGGTGGGGTCTTCTGCTGTTGTAGCCCATCCGCCTCAAGGTTGTGCGTGTTGTGGCTTCACAAATGCTTTGCTGCATACCTCGGTTGTAACGAGTGGTTATTTCAGTCAAAATTGCTCTTCTATCAGCTTGAATCAGTCGGCCCATTCTCCTCTGACCTCTAGCGTCAACAAGGCATTTTCACCCACAGGACTGTGACTTTCGGTCGGCCTCAAAAAGGTTCTGGCAAACCATACGGAGTATCAGGAGGGGGAAGCAGCTCCTTGTTCCTACTATTTATAGTGGGGGGGGGGGGGGGGGGCTGTTGACCTCACCTGGGGACATCATCCGGAGGTGGAAGGAATACTTTGAGGACCTCCTCAACCCTGCCTCAGATACAGCTACGCATACTGCCTTTGAGACATCTGAGGGCACAGAGCCCGAGGGTGCTTGGGGGGGCTTGCCCATCACTGAGGCTGAGGTGGCCGGGGTGGTTAAACAACTCCGTGGTGGCCGGGCCCCGGGGGTGGACAAGATCCGCCCGGAGTACCTGAAGGCTCTAGATGTTGTGGGGCTGTCGTGGCTGACACGCCTTCTCAACAGTGCGTGGAGGTCAGGGACAGTGCCGCTGGATTGGCAGACCGGGGTGGTGGTCCCCTTATTTAAGAAAGGGGACCGGAGGGTGTGTTCCAACTACAGGGGGATCACACTTCTCAGCCTCCCTGGGAAAGTCTATTCCGGGGTACTGGAGAGGAGGGTGAGATCGATAGTCGAATCTCGGATTCAGGAGGAATAATGCGGTTTTCGTCCTGGTCGTGGAACGCTGGACCAGCTTTATACCCTTGCAAGGGTACTGGAGGGGGCCTGGGAGTTTGCCTATCCAGTCTACATGTGTTTTGTGGATTTGGAAAAGGCTTACGACCGGGTTCCCCGAGGTGCTCTGTGGGGGGTGCTTCGAGAGTATGGGGTCCGGGGTCCACTGTTGTGGGCGATCCGGTCCCTGTACGAACGAAGCAGAAGCTTGGTCCGCATTGCCAGCAATAAGTCGGACGTGTTCCAGGTGCGTGTTGGGCTCCGCCAGGGCTGCCCTTTGTCATCGGTCCTGTTTATCATATTTATGGACAGGATTTCTAGGCGTAGCCAAGGCGTCGAGGGTGTCCAGTTTGGTGACCTCAGGATTGCCTCGCTGCTTTTTGCAGACGATGTCGTCCTGCTGGCTTCATCTGCTGGGGATCTCCAGCAGGCACTGGGGTGGTTTGCAGCCGAGTGCGAAGTGGCAGGGATGAGGATTAACACGTCCAAGTCCGAGACCATGGTTCTCAGCCGGAAACGGGTGGTTTGCCCTCTTCGGGTTGGGGAAGACGTACTGCCTCAAGTGGAGGAGTTTAAGCATCTCGGGGTCTTGTTCTCGAGTGAGGGTAGGCGAGATCGGGAGCTGGATAGACGGATCGGAGCGGCGTCTGCAGTTCTGCAGGCGCTTAACCGGTCCGTCGTGGCTAAGAAAGAACTGAGCCAAAAAGCCAAGCTCTCGATCTATTGGTCCATCTTTGTCCCTACCCTCACCTATGGTCATGAGCTATGGGTAATGACCGAAAGAACGAGATCGCGAATACAAGCGGCCGAAATGAGGTTTCTCCACAGGGTGTCTGGGCTCTCCCTTAGGGATAGGGTGAGAAGTTCGGATATCCGGGAGGGCCTCAGAGTAGAACCGCTGCTTCTTCACGTCGAAAGGAGCCAGTTGAGGTGATTTGGACATCTGGTGCGGATGCCTCCTGGGCGGCTACCCGGAGAGGTTTTCCGTGCATGTCCTACAGGGAGGAGGCCCCGGGGCAGGCCCAGGACTCGCTGGAGGGATTATATCTCTCGGCTGGCCTGGGAACGCCTCGGTGTCCCCCCCGAGGAGCTGGTGGGGTTAGCTGGGGAGAGGGAGGTCAGGTTGCCTCTACTGAAGCTGCTACCCCCGCGACCCGAACCCCGGACAATCGGCAGAAGATGGATGGGATGGATGGACGGATGGACTGCCGCATACTGGATGTTTTTCCCTTTGCACACCATTCTTTGTAAACCTGCACACTATAGCAACAGAAGTGTGTTTTTCTTATAGCCCAGGTCACCAACAGTCAAAAATTTAGGATATTGTTTTTTTATTATTTAAAATGAGGTGGACATTATTATTTAATTACATTTAATAGGAACTAGTTAGAAGCTGCATTTAGAAGTAGAAGTAGAAGCTGCATTTAGAATTAATCGCTAGGCAGATGTACCATAGCCTGTCCTTCGACCTACAAGGTAAAAACATATTGCACCAAAGCGGGGTCAATAGTCTTTAAAAGAATAAAATACATTACAGGTGTTTATTGACGAATCATTTTAAATGCGTTTTAAGGGTAATGGCTTTTATCAGCGTGCTTGTAACGGTGCTCTGGGCACATCGATCTTTTCTAGCTAGAGACGAAAGAGGGTCTAGCGGTTTTAAATGGTAAAAAATAAAAAAATAGTTGTTAACGTGTAATTTTAACCAAATGTGCTTTTTTATGTCAGTAAAAGCACAGCCAATATGTTTAGACATGTCAGGCGACGAATGGCCGCGAGCCCTCTATTATGTCATGAGCGATGTTTTCGGGGAGCCGCGTGATGAAGCAACATGTCCGCCAGTAGCCGTAGCATGTCCGGTACAGTACATGCCAGCAAAACGGGGGTCATTAGTCTTTAAAAGAATAAAACACATTACATGTATTTATTAATGTACTGGTTTAAATGCGTTTTGAGGATAATAAAACTTTTAGCAGCGTAATTTTAACCGTGCTCTGGGCTCGTCAACCTTTTCTAGCTAGAGATGAAAGAGATTATTGCGTTTTTAAATGGTAAAAACAATAGCTGTGTTTTGTTATTTTAAGCAAATTTGCTATTTTATGTCAGTAAAAGCGTTTTTAGGGTGAAATTATACGGTCTAGCATTGTTTCACTTGTTTTGATATACCAGACAGCTAATGGTCACAGTGGGGGAAACGGGGTTCAGCTACTGAAGACATTAACTGTCTTTGTTAATGTTTAAAGGTATAAAAAGCTTTAGCTGTATTTGTTAAATTGATATAAAAATTCAGCCTTAACTTTAAAAGCTCAGTTTTTCAAGTTGCTTGAACTTGAATGTGTTATTAACCACTCTAAATGATTTAAGCGGATTTAGCTTAAGTTGTATCTTTTCATGTGGAATGAACTGCAATGTGTCTGAATTAATTTAATTAATACTCATTAAGGTCAGTTAATTTACAATTCCTAATTTCAGGAGCCAGTTAATAAATCTAATTCATTTTCAAGTATTTCTCCTATAATACGTAATTCATGTTTACAATAATTTCCAGGGAAAGCATTTCCGGTAAGGCAGTGCTCACTGACAGAATATAAAGCTTGTTAGACTATGTAACATTATTTAGCAGGGCTGAGAGAAGGTGAGAGCTCCCCTAGTGGCTGCAGAAGTGCATTTCCCTAGAGCAGATATAATGGATGGCAGCCTCATTGCTTTCTAATCACAACTTGGGACAGAACAACAAATTTAATCATTTTGTTCATTTAATATTTTGGTTTTAATTAGGCTTAAATTTTGGATATCCATCTTTACATAATATTTAGAAACCCACCGCAGTTGAGAATGGAATGCCACAGATATTGGTCTCTATCACATATCATTGCTTGTTTTGTTTCAGGATTCCTTGGGTTCTTTAAACTGATTGCTCTGTATTAGTTGGCTCTGTGTGTTTAGATATGTATAACTGCCAAAGAGTTCTGAAAAACTGATGGTTTAGATACCAGGATTAGTATGAGCAGGACTTAATGTGTGCTCTTATGATGAGGATGTTAGAAAGCATTGAGGTTTTTTATTCTATGTGCATCCAATCTTAGTCTTCCACCCATGATCACTCCATGGAGCACGAACCAACACATCCCAACAAGATCCATTTTAGCTGTGGTAGGGGTTTTATGCACTTGTCCCATTCAACATCATGACAGTGAATTAAAAATCTACTAAATCAAAGGCAGTACAATGTCATGCTATGCAAATATACATCCAACACTATTGGTCTAAAGGGGAGTGGGCAGTTCAAGGACCCACACAGCAAAGAATATCACTGCTCAGGCTCTTTTCTGCAAATATAAGGCTACAAGGCCACGTGTGGGTAATCAAAAAGGCTTTACATTAACAAATACATCACCCCAAAAAAGCATCACATGAGCAATCAAAGCTGTTCCATTTCTTTTAATCTCAACAGAGAACATCTTGCAAGGTCAGTATTTGGCAGAGTTTCCTTCATGACGGTGGGTGAAATATACCACAGCTGCAGAACAGCCCAGCCTTGGCAGAATAGCCACATGTTAATGAGCTCTTGAGCAAAGACCTTTACTCCCAAAGGGACAGAAAACTGTATCAGGCCATGCTGGCAAAGACCCTTGTTTCAAGCCTAGTACCACTTTGCGTTGGATGCTGAAGAGGGCCCTTTAAATACTAGGGATGTGCACGAGTACTCGATTAATCGATTACCGAACCCATCAGCGACGATCGAGCATGAAAATGACGATCGATGGGCTCTAAAAATGCATTTTTTAACATTAAACTACTTTCATTCTTTCTGATTGGTTATGCTGGTATTTGGGCGGTAGTCTGATATTTGATTGGTTACGGCTGTGAGAAGTTGCGGTCTAGAGACAAGACCGGAGCACAGAGCGAAAATGGCTTCTAAAGTGCGCAGCGATGTCTGGCAACACTTTGAAAAACTTAACGAAAAAACAGTCAAGTGTAAGATGTGCAGCGCCACACTCGTCTACAACTCCACAACGAGTTCGATGCGTTATCATCTTGCACATAAACACAAAAAAGCAGATGATGCCGATGCCACTACCAGCAGTCAGACGAGCATAAGAGATTTCACCATCAGACAGAAATGCGACAAAGGCAGGGCAGAGAAGATGACGCAGTTAATAGCAGAAATGACAGCAGAAGACTTGCTGCCTATTAGTTTTGTGGAAGGTGAAGGTTTTAAACGTTTAATGAATTATGTTGAGCCCCACTATACTGTCCCATTGTGCAAAGCGGTCACTGCAAGGATTGATGCTCTATACAAAAAATGCGCTTGTTCACTAAAAGACAGTCTGTCGAAGCCAGCGCGGGTGGCAATAACTACGGGCTCGTGGACTTCGCTAACCACCGAATCGTATATGACGCTAACCTGTCATTACATAAATGAATGGAAAATTCACAGCGCAGTATTGGAGACGCGAGGTTTCGAGGAAACACACACAGCTGTGAACATTGGCAACTAACTGAAAGATGCAACAGAAAAGTGGCTGTTAACCCCCTGGGGCCTGAGGCCTTTTTTCCACTTTCGAGGTAGTCTGACATGCCTTGACATTTTAAAATATTTCACCTATCTAAAAAACATTTATCCCAAAGTGATACATTTGCTTTTATTCAGCACAAACTCAGCACCAATAATCTGAGACCTCTTAGAATGTTATTATTCTATTTTTTGTTAAAATCAACTTTAAACATATACTTTTCAAAAACCTATTTTCAGACATGCTGAGAAATTGTAAAAAATCACATTATAGACATTTCTAGGTAAGACTTTTGAGCTCTGAAGCTTATAGACACAGGGGTTGGCTACACATAGGTGAAAGTGACATTCTGAAATTTTATGTAGTTTGATTACTAAAGTGTTAGAACTTTGGAGTGACACTCTTTTTCTCAAAGTCAGTGGTCTTCACAATGAATATTGATGAGATAGGTGTCCTCACACCTGTAGTAGTTTGCATACTGTCAATGGCCCATCAGTCTGGAATGTCACTGCACCCCACACCCATCACTTTGGAAAGGCAGTTTGAAACGCAAGAAAAGTAGCAACAATAAAATCCCTTTCACAGTTTATTGATAGATGGAATGAAAAATGAAAAACTGTGACTATATAAATATAGAAAGCGATAAATATGATGCAGTGACTATTATTGACGCTCTGGGGACGAGGGCATCATCGACCGCGTATCTTTCTCGTGTATTTCAGTTTATATCTCGCTGAAATCATTATGTAGAATCATGAAAAAAACACTGACTAAATCCGTTATCTGTCTTCTTTTCAAAACTTCCATTGTCAGAAGTATTAACGTTTTTAAAATTAGGTTAAATAGGCAAAAAAGCAAATCGTGTCATCTTTCTTTGTTTTACTTGCGTCGGGAGCGTGTAGGACCGCTCTCAGCGGAAGATCGCTATTCACGTTCTAAATACGCTGCGTTTGAATCGGCGACCACGTGATTGCAGGCACACAGGCTTAGCCCACTGAGCTATGAACACAGGTATGAGCTTCGCTGCTGAAAGTGGCAACACTTCAGCGGCAGAGACGTATCCGTGTGCTATATTGTAGCCGATCAGTGTAAACACTACCCAGACATGTGCTCTTGTTTATTTCGGTCACAATGGGCGTATTCACATATTTCTTTACCCAATACTAACTGTCGGATTATCATGTTATTATCATGCGAATAGCGCGATTTGCAAGTGGGTGGGCGATCAGAGCCGCTTCGAGACGCAGACGCTTAAGTCAGTCACTCTTGTTCTTTCAATTCGTATCACGAAGCTGTAAAAATATATTTAGTTTCTACCTATATATATTTGAAAAGTAGACCGTCCAAGGTTTCTGAGAGTATTTTTAAAATGTGTATATGACAAAAACTCGCGGAGTTATTTAAACGGTTTTGCGAAATTTCTGTCAGATCCCGCCGGCGGGATCGCCGGTCCCAAGGGGTTAAGCTCTGAAAAAATAATGGCATGTGTGCACGACAATGCTGCTAACATGGTTCTGGCAAATCAAAGTCTTTGGGAATCAGTGCCCTGTTTCGCACACACCCTGCAGCTTGCAATCAATGAGGGCTTCAATGTTGCAACTGTAAAAAATCTAATAGCTGCAAGTAGCCGCCTGGTATCACATTTACACCACAGCACAGTATAGCTACAGCCGCGCTAAGGCAGAAACAACAAGAACAAAATATACCCGACCATAAGCTTATTCAGCATTGTCGCACGCGGTGGAATTCGGTGTGTGACATGTTCGAACGCCTTTTGGAACAGAGGTGGGCTATGTGTGCTGTTCTGTCCGATCGCAATGTTACAAAACTTGCAGATGCGAGGACACTTGATCTAAAAGATGAGCACTTCTCAAGTCTCTTAAGTGTGCCACAACTACAATGTGCAGTGAGACCCATGTTTCCAGTTCAATGGTCTATCCGATCACACACAGTCTCATCACTAGACATTTAAACACACAGAGGAGTGAGTCTCCAAGAGTGTCGGAATTTAAAATTGCCGTAGCCGAATCTCTGAAACGGCACACAGTCGCAGATGCTGAGGATGCTGAGAAAGTGTATCTGCCTCTGATTGCAGCGGCTTTGGATCCAAGACACAAACATCTCAAATTTCTTGAGACAGAGCTTCGGGAGAGAGTAAAAGAGAATCTGAAGCAGCTTTGCGAGACAATCCCAAATCCTGTCAGACCCATACAAAGTAAGCCCGACTCAGCAACGGCGCTCAACACTCTTTTCGACGAGGACTACGGCATGAGTGATGTTTCTCCGCATGACACCGAAATCGAAAGCTACTTCAGGGAGCCATGCATCTCTGTAAACCAGGATCCTTTATTGTGGTGGAAAGTAAATGAGTCTCGATTTGCAAAGCTAAGCACCCTTGCCCAGTGGTACCTGGCTGTTCCTGCAACTTCTGTGCCTGCTGAGCGCGTTTTTTCCACCGCTGGTCTAATTGTAAATAGACTCCGCACTCGGCTTTCATCTGAGCACGTAGACTATGGTGTTAAATCAGTGCCAAAACTCGCGCGCATAAAAACCACGCGCGCGTATGCGCTCGCAAGCAGAAAACCCATGCTTTCTACGCGCTCGCGTTTGCACAGCACTCGCTCGCTCGCTCGGCGTTAAATTAGTGCCAAAAGTCAAACCGCGCGCGCGTGTCCGCTCGCGAGCTGAAAACCCATCCTCTCTACGCGCTCGCGTTCGCTGGACCCTATCTACGCGCTCGCGTCTGCACAGCACTCGCTCGCTCGACAAGATGAATTGCGTGTAGTTAGAGTATGGAATAGTCTTCCTGCTAGTGTAGTGGAAGCTAAAACCATGGGTTCCTTTAAATCAGAGCTAGATAAGATTTTAACAACTCTGAGCTATTAGTTAAGTTCTCCCCAAACGAGCTTGATGGGCCGAATGGCCTCCTCTCGTTTGTAAATTTCTTATGTTCTTATGTTCACTTAAAGTGGAATGAAGCAACAACTAAGGGGTTAATAGCTCTAAAACAAAATGGGACAGCCATGTCCTATGGAGTATGCTTTCATCAGTGGACTCTGAGTGATAATGCACACCCCTTGGATTTTCAAGATCACTTTAAATGTGACGAAACACGTAATCAAACAATTCAACTGTGGTGCATTTGCTTTGTCCCACGGTGCACTGCCTAAATCACACTTTTACAAATTATTTATGTATTAATTTGTGTTACCAATTAACTGTCAATAGATTAGATTAGATTAGATAGTACTTTATTAATCCCTCGGGAAGGTTCCTTCGGGAAATTTAGTTAAGAACATAAGAACTATGTAATGTCTACTGAAAAAACTGAGGTTCTTTTAATCGGTCCTAAGGAGGCCCGCAATAAGTTTGTAAACCCCAACCCTAGCGGCCTCCCTACTCAATTTAAAACAGTGGTCAGAAATCTTGGTGTCCTGGTAGACTTCGACCTTCAGTGCTCACATAAATAGCATTACCAGTACGGCATTTTATCATCTACGGAACATAGCCAAGCTTTGGAAGTTGCTGTCCTTTCAAGATGCAGAAAAACTAATACATGCCTTTATAACTTCTAGATTGGACTACTGCAATGCCCTCCTTTCGGGTTGTCCATCTGGATCGCTACATAAACTTCAGTTAGTACAAAATGCAGCTGCCAGAGTTCTAACAAAAACTAAAAAATTTGATCACATTAGCCCTATCCTGTCTTCCCTGCACTGGCTACCGGTCAAGTTTAGGATTGACTACAAATTATTACTATTGACTTACAAAACTCTGAATGGCCTTGCACCACAATATCTCAATGATCTTCTGGTCCCTTACAACCCTTCTTGCCTGCTTCGTTCACAAGGAGCAGGATATCTATTAGTTCCTAAAGTAGACAGGGCTACGGCAGGCTGCAGAGCATTCTCTTACAGAGCTCCGCAGCTGTGGAATGGTCTCCTGGCGGATGTGCGGGATTCAGGCACACTCTCGCTTTTCAAGTCTAGATTAAAAACGCACTTGTATAGCTTAGCGTATAGGAAACCTAGTTCTGGTTCCAGCTAGTCCCTCACTCCCAGTCAGACTAACAGTATGAGGTGATGAGCTGGGTGGGGATCGGTGTCATTGGCTTTGGATAAACTGAGGCATCAGTGCTGTCACTCTAGCTCTACACTAGAGTGCTGATGTTCAGGGAGTCCCCATGCCTGTGTTCCCGCCTGTCTCTCCCTCTTTCTCATGCTGCTATACTCAGATCTGCCGGAGCCTAGACGAATATTGCACTCGATCATTTTGCTTGCACTGCCTCTGATTTCCTCAACTCTGGCTAATAAACAATTATTCTTACTTCCTCCCTCACCCCTTCTGGGGTGTGCTCCATGGAGCACAATGTCGTTGAAGAGTTTATGCCTCTGCGGCCTGCAAGACAACTACCTCCACCTCCGGCAACTACCCTCCAACCTGCCTGCCCTTGGCTCAACACGATGCCTCGCCATCCATCCTGCGGCTGTGTGTCTCTTAATCCTGCCATCGTGCATCAAGCACCACGTGCCTGCACCGGTCGGCCGCTGCATTGAGACATATTTCAACCCCCGTATTAGCTTAGTCATTTCATCTTGTTTGTTTGACTCATCTGCCGGCCCCTGGAGGATGGGCTCCCCCTTTGGGTCTGGTTCCTCCCAAGGTTTCTTCCTCTTAGGGAGTTTTTCCTTGCCACCATTGCCTTTGGCTTACTCAATGGGGGGTCCTTACGAGGCAGAAATGTAAAGCGCATTGAGACAATGTAATGTTGTGATAATGTGCTATATAAATAAAATTGAATTGAATTGAAAAATATACCCCAACATCCTATTGGCCTTTTTTATTGCTTCCCCGCACTGGCGAGAATGAGACATGGAAGCATCAACATACACACCAAGGTCTTTCTCATAATCAGCTACCTTTATTTCAGTAGGTCCCATAAAATACCTGTACTTTATATTTCTGCTCCCTACATGGAGTACCTTACATTTGTCTATGTTAAATTTCATCTGCCAGGTGTCAGCCCAGTCTGTCATGGTTCCGGACGGCACGGGAACGGGAACGAGGCATGGTGCACAAAGGAGGGGCGGACGACCCACTTGCGGCTCCAGCAAACAAAACAGGGTTTATTAAACTGAACTAAGAAAAACACAAGGAAGGGCTAACAAAACAAAAGGACCTCGAGGGGTCAAAACTAAACAGGGAGGAATAAACTAGACTAAGTAACACACATGGAAAAACTAACTAGAAAAGCAAGACACTAAAGTAAAATCCAACCATGGGGGAAAACCAGAGACAAGGGCATACCATAGACAAACGTAGACATCAGAGACACAAGCTTAGACAATAGTTTAGACACGACGCAATGAACCAGCGGGGAACAGAACAAAGGCAGGAACTAATATACTACAGGGGTAATGACTAACAGGGCAGGTGAGGCTGATTAACAAAGACTAGGGAAACAGGACACAGGTGAAACCAATTAACTCAGACACTAACAATCAGGGAAACTAAGAATTAATCAAGGAAACAGAAACCAACACTAGGGAATTAAACAGGTAAAGACACAAGCAGGGGCACAAGGGACAAAACCAACTACGAAATCAGACACAAGAACTAAAGAAACTGAAATGAAACACTAGGGAGCAAAATACAAAAACAGAGGAGGCGGGATTCGAACTCACAACAAGAGGGAACTCAGGACCAAGGGGCAAACAGACAGCACATGCTTAATACATTGAGCCACGAGACCAGACAAGAGACAGGGGAGAAACAAGGACTGACGTATGGAGGGGATGACCAGCACCACCTGCTGGTCAAACGGGGAAGGGGCACGGAAGGACCACAGCGGGAGGCCGACCCTGACACAGTCACTAATTAAATTAAGATCCCGCTGTAGCTGCTGAGCCGTTAGTTCAGTATCTGCTACACCACCCACCTTGGTGTCATCTGCAAATTTCACCAGTTTACTGTATATATTGGTGTCTATATCATTTATGTAAATTAGGAACAAAAGTGGTCCTAAAATTGAACCCTGCGGTACCTCACTATGAACGCAGGCCCACTGTGACATTGAGCCTCTTATAACTACTCGCTGCTTCCTATCCGTTAACCAGTTATAAATCCAGGTCGCTATAGTTCCTAAAATACCTGTCGCTTTGAGTTTAAGTGAGAGCCTCTTGTGGGGAACAACATCAAAAGCCTTTTGGAAATCTAAGTAGATGACATCATAGGCCTTCTTATCATCAATTTCCTGAGTAGCTTCCTCAAAAAACTCCAACAGATTTGTTAAACAGGATCTACCTCTCCTAAATCCATGCTGGCTATCCTTCAAAATGTTATTTGAGTCCAGGTAATCTACCATTTTCTCTTTGATTATAGCCTCCATAACTTTACCAGTTATACAAGTTAGACTGATTGGCCTATAGTTTGACAAATTACTTCTATCCCCTTTTTTGAAAATGGGCGTTATGTTGGCATGCTTCCAATCAGAAGGTACCACACCTTCAGATAAGGATTTTTGAAACAGTAATGTTAAGGGTCGGCAAATAATATCCCTCATCTCTTTTAACACTATAGGTAAGATGCCATCAGGGCCCTGTGATTTATTTATTTTGAGCTTAGCTAGGCTTTGCAAAACATCAGCTTCAGTTATATATATTATATATATATATTAGTTATAGACGATGTTAGATTAGTAATAAGAACTGGTAAGTTACTAGTGTCCTCAACAGTGAATACCCGTGCAAAACTATCATTGAACTCATTTACTATGTCAATGTCGTTTTCAATTATAAGACCCTTACTATCCTGCAGATTAGTAATTTCAGCTTTTAGAGCTCTTTTAGAGTTAAAATACTGGAAGAAACTTTTAACGTCATCCTTAGCCTCCAATGCGATCTTCCTTTCGACATTCCTTTTAGCTCGTCTAATGTCATTTTTTAATTCAGCCTGTAGATTTAGATACTCTTGCTTTATTATGTCATCATCAGTTATTTTCCATCTCTGGAACAAAGCCCTCTTCCTCCTTACTTTATACTTTATTTCCCTATTAAACCACATAGGTTGCAATTTCCTAGATTTATTCTTGCTGGAAACAGGTATGAAGTCCTCTTGCACTTGCAATAATGTGCTTTTAAAAAATTCCCATGCCTCTTCAACAGTTTTGTTATTTAACTCCATCCAGTTCACAGTTTCTAGTTTTAATCTCATACAATTGAAGTTAGCCTTCCTAACATTATATATTTTTGATTTGGACTTTGCTCTTCGGGCACTAAACTTAACCTCAAATTTAACCATGTTATGATCGCTACTGTCAAGTGGTTCTAAAACGTCTAATTTACCAATCCTGTCCTGGTTATTAGACAAAACAAGATCAAGAATGGCATTGATCCAGCAGCCGTACACCGACACATTATAGTTAAAAAAAAAAAAAAAAAAAAAGAATGAGTACACATATATAAGGCCACTTAAAATTAATAAATTGTTTTACATGGCCGCCCGCCTCAATTTTTTGGTGCCGCCTCGATTTTTTTAATATTTTATATTTTTCAAAAAATCCGGTTTTTTTCACCTCAAAAACTGTCAGAGATCGTCAATGTGCCAAATCCTGATATCCTGTGCACTGTGAGCAAGTAGTCTCTTGTAGGGTGGTCCAATAATAGTGACCCTCATTGAGGTCACACAACTGTTTTGCTATTGTCAGGAGGACGCTTTTATTGGGCCATTCTGTGGCAAGACAATTAAACTCTTAGACTAGGCATTTGTTTTGAAGGTTTCTCTTTTCTTGTAATTGTTTGAACTGTTGAGAGTTTAAAATGTTGAGATACTGACAAATTAAAGTTTAATTTTCTAGTTTTAGTATATCTCTGTTGCCGATCGTCTTTTCGCTAAAAATATAAAATATAAAATCCCCTACTCACCAATATTTTAGAAGTTTGAGTCATGTAAAACAATTTATTAATTTTAAGTGGCCTAATATAAAAGCAGTATATACATATTTGGCATAAATATGGATGAAATGGAGCAATGGCATGTAACATGCATACAATGTGTTAATAACTGTTAGAGAGAAAGTTATTCTGAAAATCCAAGGGGTGTGCATTGTTTCCTGTACTCCACTGATCAAAGCACACTCCACTAGATGTGCCTGTCTTGTCTAGTTTTAAAGTTACTAACCCATTCATGTATTGTCCCATTGCACATTATACGGATACATTCAAACATTAAGAAATTAACTAAAATTCGTATGTAAAGTAATATGGGAAACATAGGGGTGTGCAACAGTCGCCATGAGCCCAAAATGCTAAACCACCATGTCATTACAGCTGAAAGAACATATAATATTAGCTATTAAAACGATTTTGCACAAATCACGAAATGGTTTGAAGTGCAAAAATAATCGGTGTGCATCGTTGCCTATGTACTGGACATCACGATTCTGTCATTAAAAACACCCAACCATCCGTTAAAAGTTATTAATGCCATAAAACTGAATATCGAATATGAGGCTAACTTAACCGCGGTCAGTGACAAGTTATCTTCATCTTCTACCAAAGCAAATGGCCAATCGTAGTCAAAATTTAAAAAAACCAATCAAAGGAGCGGAGATATTAGCCACTGTTCCCGCCTCCAAAGTGTCAAAATTCATCCTGTCAAGCGAGCGAGTGCTGTGCAGACGCGAGCGCGTAGATAGGGTCCAGCGAACGCGAGCGCGTAGAGCGGATAGATTTTCAGCTCGCGAGCGCACACGCACGCGTGGTTCGACTTTTGGCACTATTGTAACGCCAATCGAGCGAGTGCTGTGCAAACGCGAGCGTGCAGATAGCATGGGTTACAACGCAGTACATACGATTGCGATCGGTTTGGTGGAAATCAGACACAAATGGGGGGCTAACTTCACGCTGGTGTCACGTGACCATGTAAACAAACATTAATATCTCGGAAACTAAAGCAGCACAAAGGATAGTTTTAACGGCACAAACCAGCAGAAACGCAGCACACACGATTGCGATCGGTCTGGTGGAAATCTGACGCAAATGGGGGGGCCACTTCACGCTGATGACGTCACCATGTAAACACACATTTATATCTCAGAAACTAAAACAGCACAAACAAAAATTTTAACGGCACAATCCGGCACAAACGCGGCACATACGATTGAGACCAGTTTGGTTGAAATCTGAAACATATGGGGGGCCAACTTCACGCAGGTAAATTACCCTGGCTTCTAATTTTTGTTAGGCTATGGGCTACTTAATAGTCGTTTGAAGTTATATTAAACTTTATTTTTGCGAACCTTTAACAAAAAAATGTTTTTGATCCACAGCTGCTTGTGATGCTGCTGAAATAAAAATTGTTTTGTTAAAAATAACACTTGAATAAAATAACTGAAAAGCAGAGTATCATGTGTGTTTTATAAACATAGAAAAAGTTATCTGATCAGAGTGGGTCTGGTGGGGGGGGATGGGGGGGATGGTACTGTGACAGTAGGTAGACTTTAGCTTCATGTATTTAAAATATTTCCTAGAATTGGGTATACTTTACTTAAAAACGGTTTAAATTCAACCCAAAAAAGTGAGTGCAAATTGTTACATCATTCAATTTGAATAAATTCTACAGTTTATTTTTTTTTGCAGTTCATGTAAAGAATTACAGTACATTACAGTATTTTATCGGCAAGGTTCGCATAAATATTGCCCAGAAAGCATTTTTTCTACAGTGTTGTACTATTTTACTGATAAACAGTATGTTACTGTAATAATTTCACTGTTTATTACAGCAGGGGTGCAGATTGAACCCATGACCCTGGAGGTGTGAGACTATAGTAGGAGCAACGGGCCACTATTCATATTGTGAGAAATGATGCATTTTTAATCATACATTGTTACTTGATATGTCGTTACACTGCTTGTGTATGCTTTGCACCTTGCCTTTCTCCCTTACTTGTGTTTCTTGTTCTCCATACCTTGTGAGCTTCAACATGAACTGATTGTTTTTCATAAGGCCCCAGGTTAGTTAGGTCCAGTCTCCTGGAAAATCGCTAGAATGTGTCCTTGGCTTTGGAAGCTAAGAGCATTTTATTTTCAGGGAGAGCCCTGTAATATTTATTTTAATAAATTATTTTTTACTGATAAACATTCATACTGATAATCCTCTTGTAGTGGTCCTACAAGAGGATTTTTATCCATTTCAGTACAGACACATTTCACGATTCAGTAACCTGACTTGTCCAATAGATGGCAGTGTAGTACTTCGACTAAGACGTGCTATGGAAATTGCTGGTAAAAATGGAAAGCTCGTTTTCCATTTTAAACGTTTGTCTGACTGAAATGACCTCATGTTGTACATATGTAATTGTACTATACATCTAACCTTCAGCGTTGTATATCATACCTACTTTAATTATCTGCAGCAATAAAATATGTACACGTAATTGGACAGCTGCAAGTTAAGCAATCTGTCTGATTGAGGAGGCATGGACGGATGGTGAGATGAATGCAGGAAAGACCTGTGAATAAGCTTGGAAATATACATAAAATATGATAAAATAATAAATATTTTTAAACATTTAACTAGATTACGACAGCTTCACAGCACTTATACTGTATACGTTTGATAAGAATAGTACACTTGTATGATCTATCAGTTTCCTTTGTGAAATACTTTGCGAATTCCATCTCGGCCAATTTGTGTAACAGTCTTGATAATTGTACAGATGAATTTGGGCACGCCTCAGAGTCGTAGTGTGAGCGGTATCGGAGCGAAATTGGAGCGAGATAGAGCGACCGCTCCAGCCTTAATTAAAAAACAGCTCAGCGCTCTGACCAAATTCCGCTCGCTCCGCTCCTCGCTCCACTCCACTCCACTCACATGCTCTGGTCACAATCGGGGTTGCATATGTGGTTAATAAGGGGGCGTGGCACACATATACAAGAGGATCGGACAGGCAGGTCATGACAATTACACTCGTATTACCCAAAATATTAGAAAAAATAATAGAAAATAAGAAATATTAGACGTTATAAATATCATATTGTTATTATTGTACATTTAATTACGAAGAGCAAAGATGCTTCCGATGCGTAGCGATGTATCATTTTTATTGTCTCGATCAACCTTTTAATCAATAGACAAAAAACCGCGATAGAGTGAAGCCGCGAAAGTAGAAGCGCGAAGTGGCGAGGGACGACTGTATATATATATGTATGTATTAGTGCTGTCAAACTATTACAATTTTTTATCAGATTAATCACAGGGTTGCTGTGGATTAATTTCGATTAATCACGATTAAATATCATTCATTTTTAATCTATATTAATCGCATTTCATTTTGTATGAGCAAACAGATTCAAGAAAAAAAGGGAATATATATGCACTTAACATGTTTACTGAACATCTTGAACATGAGTCAGATGCAATCCATCTGCCACAGAAGTGCAATACCATGGACCCATATCAAAAAGCAAGATTTTTTGCTTAGCCCGACAACTTGTCAGATTTAAGGTACCTCAGTTTAAATGGTCTTTATCTTCTTTCACGTACAATTAGCCCAAACTACCGTAAATCTGACAAATAATCCGACTAATCATAAAATCCAATTCTAGTCCGGTTAATTGCCATTGTTAGCAATATCAGTTGATAACACATTACGTGCAGTGCTTTACGTATAAAACTCCATAGCAACACGTCCACAGATAAGTTGGACGGTATAGTGTGTGCGACCGATTTAATGAGCCACAAATAAGAAGTAGTGCTTAAACAGTATAAAACTACAAGTTTCCCTTCTGTTGATAAAGGGCGCAGCCATCTTTGATTCTGAACTCGGGAATGTCGGGATCCTCTTTGCATTTCTCAGATCTCCAAGAAACTGGAGTGCGCATGTCGTCACTTCCGGCTTCAAAACTCAGAATCTGACTTGGAATATGAGTTCCGAGGGCAAATGGAACGCACCAAAACTGCCCGAAATGGGTTGACAGAGACATTTAAGGGATTTTGAGTCATTCCGCACTGCAGATGGGTTAATTGCATTAAAAATTTTAATTAGATTAATCATGATGATGGATTAATCCGCGTTAACCCGTTAATTTTGACAGCCCTAGTATGTATATATATATATATTTTTCCCTCTAATTATTATTTTTCAATTATTTTGATTTGTATTGTTTATATAATTTGTTTATTTCAATTTTATTTTGTACGACAGGGAGGGAGGTATGGGGGGGTATTAAGATCAAGACCAACATTTGTATCTTTTGTATCATTTAGTGTTATTGGTTAAAATTCTAATAAATACAGTTGAAAGGAAAAAAAAGAAAATATCTGAAAATAATATGACTTAATTTTATTTATTTTTAACCACTGAAATGCATTTATATTTGGATTGGTTTTCATTACTTGACCATATCCAAGCAAAGGTCCAAGGGCCAAACATTTTCATGACAGAATATTACATCTAAACAAAAATATGACTTCTCAAAGGGTAACATGTGATGATTTCCAGACAGGAGCTCAGGAATTAAAAGGGTTTGGGCCACTAAATATTTACTCCAGTATGATGTCTGAAAGTAACGTCCCTAATTGTATACAGACTGATCCAAAGTTGTTTTGAGATTTTTATCTAACAAGGAACATTACTCATATTCACATCTGGTGATATATTTTGAGAAATATCGAGCAGGAACTACAAGGATTTTCACCGTCCAATCCAGCTGGGACTATAGATCACATACACATTGGTTGTCATTACGTGATGAGTTCAAGGGGTTAAAATCTTTGAGTAGTGAAAATTCACTTCAGGATATATGACGTCTACAAGTGATGTCACTTGTTACCTGCCTGGTTCAGTGTATTATTCACCATAATACATAATACATAATGCATAAATATTAATAGACATTATTTGACATTATTGAACAACTTGCAGCCAGCACCTGGACAAGAGGAGCAAACAAAGCGAAAGTGGTGCGTTTTTAATTAAAAACATGTCACGCCCTGCTAGTGCTGATCCTCCTGTGTGCCACGCCCCCCTCGCTACCTCATGTGGAATCCCCTTGTCATCAGCTCTTTCGAGTTTCATTAGTTCCATGTATTTAAGTCCGTGTCTGTATGCCTTTTGTAGTCCGTTCATTAATGTTGTGTAGTGGTTGTATGCGACACAATTCAGAAGCCTATTATTTGCTGATAAGTAATGTAATGCTCCCTAAAGTTACATTACTGTGATGTTACTCATAATGTAAACCTAATAACAATTAACTAATTAACAGTAACTTAACTGACCTGATTTCAAATGCGTTAGTTGTGGAAAGCGTACATGGCAGCAAGTCAAGATGAAATATAAAAACATCATGTTAAGTGATTGTGCTATGTATTTATATTTCTACTCATGAAAGATTTCTTGTGTCTAGCCTCCACTTATAATAGCATATTTCTATGTTTTACAGCTAATAAGAAAAAGGTGTCTCTTCATATTACACTTAATAGAAGGTGAGCCATTGTTTAACAAACAAATGATCTACAACAGGATAAAATAGAAGCATATGTGTAGTGAGAAAACGACTTGGTGTCATGCCCCGATCGTCCGCTCCTCTCGTGTGCCACGCCCCTTCGTTAACCCCATGTGGATTCCCCGTGTTTACTGGCTGTTCCTGATCGTTGTCAATTAGTCCATTGCAAGGGCGTAGATTTGCTCTGGACATTGGTGGGGACCTATGACTCATATGTGTTTTAGGGGCGGGAGGACTCAAGGAGAGAACGTGATTTATCCCTTTCTGCGTGTCTAGATTAATGTTGACAGCACGATTGTTTTTTTGTTTTTTTTTAAGTGGAGTAAATTATTGGTGGGGACATTTCAATGGTCGGAGGATATTGGTGGGGACACATCGGCCCAATCCCAAACTGGTCCCTACACACTTCGCCTCACCACTCCGCCTTCGTTTGCGCGTTCCCGAGACCCGTCGCCATGTTGAAGTGTGTCTCAAAGCAGCAAGGGCTATGGGGGAGTGGTCGATTATGCCCTCCTTTAGCGAGTCAGCAACGATGGTGGCTCGCGCGATTCCACTACCACTTCCATATCCCACAATTCCTAGCGCACAGGAAACAGAACAGCGCGATAATTTAATAATTGGATTCTAACAGCACTGTGAAAAACATATAGAAAGTCTATGTTACATGTTATAATTCATCGCTGCAGAAAAAAAATTAGGAAAGCAGTTATTTATAGCTGGTCAGTACAGATAGATTTTATCGTGATCCGATTACGAGAGATTTTGTGTACTTTTCAAACTAGAAACCACGCGAAGAAACATTCGTACGCAAACTCGATCAACATCACACCAGCAATAACAATTTATGTTTCATATTTGCCTGTTTTTTCCTCTACAGATCTGGATCTGGTATTTGGTACAGAAGTAATGCGTAATGTTTTATGCGTGTAAACTAATTAAGTTTACACTCATGGTAGAAATTGTACAATCGTCAATATGACGTGTACATACTTAAAATTGCTCAGTGCAATAAGACGATGTAGCCGTCGTCTTCTCGCATTAGATAAACTTTGTGCTTTTTTAAAATAACTGATATGTCATTAAAGAAAATACAATACAGCTTCTTGATGGATCCATTTCGTCAAATCACTACGTAATGCATTTCCTCTTTCCGGTAAAGAAGACTGTAAAAACAAGGGCAAGAGGGCAAGTCTGTCTCAAATCTTTCTTGTGACAGTTTCCTTCAGTTTAAGTGCATAGGGCGTGTTGTGAGGGTGACTCGGCGGGAGTGTGACTCGAAATGAAGGCGGAGTATCGAGGGTATAGTTTGGGATTGGGCCATCCCCTCCGTCCACCCGAAATCTACGCCCCTGGTCCATTGTATTTAGTCCGCGTTTCCGTGTGTTTCCCCAGTCCGGTCATTGTAGTGTCAATGTGTTGTTGCCTGCCTTTTGTGGAATTAAACCCTGTGTTCCCCTATTCACGGCTTCATTCGCCTGCTTCCGCGTTGCATCGTGACACTAGGAACCTGTCACCGCGGTTAAATTTTTCTGGCTTTAATAACTATTAACGGAAGTAAGGTGGGGCATTTTTAATGACAGAATTGTGATGTCAGTACACAGACATCGATGCACACCGATTACTTTTGCGCTTCAAACCATTTCGTGATTTATGCCAAATTGTGTCATTGGCTAATATAATAGGTCCTGTCAGCTGTAATGACATGGTGGTTTAGCATTTTGGGTTCATGGTGACTGTTGCACACCTCTTTGTTTCCCAGATTGCTTTACGTACGAATTTTAATTAATTTTTGAATGTTCGAATGTATCCGTATAATGTGCAATGGGACAATACATGAATGGGTTAATAACTTTAAAACTACACAAGACAGGCACATTTAGTGAAGTCTGCTTTGATCAGTGGACAACAGGGAACAATGCACACCCCTTGGGTTTTCAGAATAACTTTCTCTTTAACAGTTATTCATTAATACATTGTATGCATATTATATGCCAGTGCTCCATTTCATATATACTGACAGACTTGAGACTTAGCATAAATTGCCATAGCAGCATGCCTCGAGTAAAACCTACCCACCTTTCGTAGTACGGGTTAATCGCGAAGTTACACCACATGCCATCAAGTTACTCGCAAAGTTACCTCGATAAGCCAGTAACCCCGCTTCGTAGTACAGGCCACAGGCCTAGAAGGGAACTGAGAACTGACACCACAAGCAACCTACAACGCAACATCCATGCATATGCACAACATTGTAATACCAACATAATTAATGATTTCTTAGGACATAACAATTGTACCGTTTTACTGATAAACAGTATGTTAATGTAATAATTTCACTATTTTTTTTACAGCATTCTGTTATAGTGCACCATTCCATGGGGCAGAACCAGGACTCCAGCTCAGATTATGCCTATCCCAGGCACCATTTGGATGGGAAGGAAAAGGAAGGAAAGTAGAGAACAGGACTGGTTAGATCATGCATAGATGATGAGACATTGATGGACAAGCACAGTAGGCCGAAAGGGCATATACAGGTACACCAGCAACCATAGTTACAGTTACATATATTAGATGTAGGTACAGTGTGACATCGAGAACATGAGCTTGCAGACCATTGTACAATGTCGTGTAGAAGAAGGCTTTTCTGACAACTTTATTTATATGTGGGAGGATCAAGGAAACCTGTCTTCTGTGATCTAAATAAACATTTGTTAGGGAAATTCATCTTTATCAAGCATATGAAGGGGCCAAGCATCTACATGGCTAACATTCAAATACAATTGCACATAAAATTAAAGTAAGTTTGTTGAGTGTAACATAATTGGCCCAAAAAAAAGGTAATCATACAGGTGTGAGGCTGATGGCTCCATCACTGGAGCCACACCTGCCCCTTTCAGGTCTTCCCTCCCAAAGTTCTGATTCAGCTGTGTCTCAGTCCAGTTTCTGGCTTTTAATAATTACCTACCCTATACTTAACTGGTATAACAGGTTCTTTCAGTAGAATGTATATCCAATCTCTGAGCATACGCTATCCCAGGTTTTCCTCAAATATTCAATTCTCCTCTTGTGTGGTTGGCTGAGTGATTCTCCCAATTCTCAGCCCAATGTGTGTGTGTTCCAATCCCTGTCTCAGTAAGAGTGTGTGTCTCATGTTGCTTGTGTTTACAGATGTACCTGCATTGCCCTGCACCCCCAGGACCAGCATTCTGACCTTTGACTCCAGCTTATGTTCCTGATTATGACTTTTTAATTACTATGATCTGCCTGATGCCTTGCTTCTCTCTCTGCTCTTTGTGTGGATCCTGGGTCCCCAAGGGGTTAGAACAAGTTGCATTCACAGATTTTATAAAATTGAGTTTCCCCTTGTGGGGACCGAAAACAGAGTTTTTATCACATGGTTTTATGGCGGGGCATGGCAAAGGTATGGAAAAAGGGGTGATCCACCCCAAAGGGGAAACCAGAAAATAAGGGGACCAAAATGGGTCAAAAACAAACAGGAAAAACAAACTAACAAAAACATAACCACAAAGTAACACGTTAGGAGACAAAGTAAATCTGGCAGCTGCTCACCTACTGAGTTCACCACAATTTTCTCTGAATCCCTCTCACTTGCTGAAGGTATTACATTTCTCTTTGAGTTATATACTTTTTCCCTACCACAGCACTGATTCCCAGGAACTCTCTTCCAACAGTGGAGTAACTTGGAACAGCTCCAATTCCTGTTGTAATGGGTGAAGAGGTGGTAAATGGGCAGCTAGAGTGCTCTAAAGTAGTGCTATATTGGGTCTTCAAGTGGGTGCAAGATATACACACTGTGACAGCAAAGGTGAGGTTGGTGCTCTAGAGCAGTGGTTCCCAACCTTTTTTTGCCTGAGACCCCCTTTTCCCCCGGAAAATATTGTAAGGTCCCCTCTACATTTAATGATATTATCGCTCATATAAGTTTGCAGTAAGGATGACAAAAAATGTTGTTTTCAAACAAACGGTGTGTTTATTACTATATCTAGATATGTTTATGCACAAATAATAGTCTAATGTAAAATATAAAAGCAAAACATCAGTAGGCCATTTGTAACTGAAAACGTAAGCCTTTGGCCTTTAAATTGGCCCTATTTGAAATTCAATAACAAAAATATCAGTATTCACACTGGTGTATAAGGGAAAAAACTAATAAAGGCTATTACAATTTAATACTTGCATGTTATTTGTTATGCTTTATCAATCAGTGTGAGGATTGCTGCTGGCAGTGAGTAATAATTTGGTCAATACGTGGAGAGATCTTTGACAGAGCAAGACGCATATCATCCTCAAGGGTGAGTCTGGCCCTGTATTTGGTTTTAAGGGCTGTCATGGTTGAAAACCCAGCTTCACAAAGGTAGGTGGTGCAAAAGGGAATCAGCACCTTTATTGCAGCAGTGTGACAGACTGGGTGTTCTTCTGCAATTTCAGACCAGAATGATTCCAGTGAAACTTCACTGAAATGAGCTTTCAGGCTGGCATCAGAAGATATTTCTATAAGCTCTTCCAGAAGTCTTGAAGGCAGTGTAGTTGGAAGCTTTGTTTCAATGTTCTCGGCGAAAGGGTTTCTGATCCACAGAAAATCAGCTGCCTGCTCCTCAGTTAGAGCTGGGAAATAACTTTCAAATTTCTCCAGAAGCTTTGATAGATGCACTGTTATTTGTCGTTGAATGATTTTAAAATCAAAGTGTCTGTCTGCAATAAATGCATGGGTGTGCTCAAACATGTCACTGATTCCAGAGGAGACACGGGTTTTCCAAATGTGTAGTTTTCTTTTGAAAGCTTCTACTCGTTCATGCTGCACCACAGTGTTTATGTTTGCACCTTGCATTGCTTTGTTAAGCAATGCAATGCTAAGTTCATTTCATGTTTGTTAAGTTCATTTCATCGAATATGTCTGAAAGGTAGCTGAGTTGTGCGAGCAATTTGTCATCGTCCAAAAACTCTGCAAGGTCTGGTCTTTTATCTGCAAGAAAATCACGCAACTCCTCCCTCAAGCTGAACAGACGCATCAGCACCCGCCCTCTGGACAGCCATCTCACGTCAGTGTGCATCAGCAGGGTATGATAATCAGCGCCGACCTCTTCGCAGAGAGCAGTGAATAACCTGGAGTTGGTGGCTCTGGCTTTTACAAAGTTCACGATTTTTACGGCCACATCCAAAACTCCATAAAGACTGGGTTCCATTTCTTTTGTAGAAATCGCCTCTCTGTGCAGAAAGCAGTGCGTTGAGACGGCAAGCGGAGCAACCTCTTTGATTCGCTGAACTACCCCGGACTGCCTGCCAGTCATCGCAGCAGCTCCATCAGTACAGACCCCAATACAGTCACTCCAGTTTATCTCATTTGTTCTGATGAAATTATCAAGAGTTTCAAAAATATCGTTTGCCGTCGTTGTGGTACGGAGCTCTTTACAAAACAAAAAATCTTCTTTTATCTCGTTTTCCCATTCATAACGAACGTATATATGCGAGGAGTTGTGCCATTTTTGACGCGTCGGTAGACTCGTCTATTTGAAGTGCGAATTTGTTACCACGAAGTCGCGCACAAAGCTGATCCCTCACGTCTTCTGACATTGTTGCGATGCGACGTTTGACCGTATTATTTGATAATGGTATCTTGGCCAGTTGTTTTGATTTATCCTCTCCAAATAATTCCTTGACAATCTCTGTTGCGCAAGGCAAAATCAAAGTTTCTGCAATTGTATGCCCTTTCTTTGCTTTGGCGATTTTTTCAGCAACTGTGTACGATATTTTTAAAAGTTTCTTATCAGTAGCTGTGACGTCCTTCATCTCATTTTGGGTGTGTGTCAATTCTTTTGCCTTGCGCTCAAAAAATGCTCTGGGATTGTCGCGGTATTGGGGATGAGTCGTCTGCAAATGTCTTATTAATTTGGACGGCCTCATGCATTCGTTAGCAAGAACTTTGGCGCAGATAATGCACTGTGGCTGGGTCAGGGACTCTTTGCTTCGAGAAAATGGAATAAAACCATAGTTCAGGTAACTATATATCTTGGTATTTCCTGTATTTCGTGTTTCCAGTATTGCTAGCGCTGCGACCCGAAATGTTTGGAGCTTCCTCACCTGGGTCCAGTATGCTTGGGTCATTACGATTAGCTGCTGAGGGCGAATCCGTGAGACTCTGTCTTTTTTGTGGAGGACGAATTACAAATTTGTCCATTTTTTGGTCAGCCAGGGGATAAAATTAACTAAGGCAACACGATCGTTCTCCTGATTGCCCACTGCTAAAAAAAATTTAAAATATGACGCGGCCCCCCTCAGAGCTCGCTGAGGCCCCCTTGTGGGCCGGGACCCCCCTGTTGGGAACCGCTGCTCTAGAGCTTGTTTCAGCTGGCCAAGGTAGTGACAGAAAGCAGTTTTCTTATACAGTCCTTCTGCAGGGGGCGGTTAACAGACCTCTTTCTTTTTCCTTTCCCTGGTTCAGTCGTCTTATATTGCGACTATTGGAAGAGAACTGTTAGCAGATGGGCTTGATCAGTAGTAGCCAGCCATGTATCACTGGTGTTTTCCTAGCAAGACATCAGGCACCATGTTTTTGTTTTGGGTTGGACCAGCATAGTGTTTGTGTCTCCCAGGCTAGTAGATGTGTTTTTGGAACAGATCTTGAGGCGTAACTGAAATATTATCAGACTCTGTAGGAGTCAAATACCCCCCCCCCACCACGCCGCCTGGGTTTAGTTCTTAAGTGGCCACCAATGTCGCCTAACGGGTTGAACGGCAATGCTTTCTGCAAGCAATATCATCTGCAGTTTTAGTAACGGGTAATTCACAGGGCTCTTAAAGAGCTACGAACACGTTTCCCATTTAAATTTCACAATCGATACGCGTCAGAGGAAGTGGCAGAGGCTGCGCTGACTTTATCTTTTAATCGCGTTTTGCTTCTCAATTTCCCACGCACGGTGAAAATGGAAGAACACTGGTATGTTTCCAGTTTTCTCTTTCATTAAATGAATGTTGTAGCAATGCTTTCGGGAAGGTGTATTTTTAATTTAACTGTAGTTTCGCGGCGGCTTGCTTGGTGGAGCAGACTATTGCCTCACGTTTCCCAAGGGGTGTGTGATCAGTTTGTATGCGCCGGTTTACCAGTTTAATAAGTGTTTCTATTTAGTCCGTCGTGTGCTCCTGGTAGGATATGTTAAGGGCTCTCAATGATCTTTTCCTGGATAGATGATTATAGAAAACAGATCGACTGATGATGCATGTTGGAAGAGCTGTTCATATAAATATTTAGAGCATAGATTATAACATAAATAACGTTTGATTTTCTCTAGTAAAATGTAACGCATTCAGAGTGTAAATTTAACTGCAGTAGTCCTTAACGGCAGCACGTGAAACGTCGATAAAACGAAAGGGGAAAGAACGGGGATTTTAAGCAATGTCACCTGACATCACTGTGAACTGAAATTTGGCCAAAAGAACTTCCATTAATTAATTATTAATATTTATTAACATTATATATTTTCTACCTCCAGCAGAATAAACTGTAGCATGTTAGTCATGCTGCTTTCCTGCCTTCTAACAGGTACGTCATTTTTATGTAACCTTAAACAGGTAGGTGAAGACTTCTGCTCTCATTCTGTCTATAGCAGAAAACACAACACAAAGCCAAACTCCAGTGTAGGTTTTGAAATAACAGCTGTACTCTGAGGATACAGAACTTGACCTTCTTCAGGAAAAACAAGAGATTGATTGTGTAGTGTGTCAGGTTGCTGAACCAAATAAATGACGCAAACCCATGGTGTTATGTCTCAACATGTCATGGCATTTCTAAAGCTTAAAAAGTTGTACCTCCATGCACGGCCACATAAGAATGATTAAATCTGTCACTGAACTTTTCCACTTAAAAACAAAATAACAACAGCAAGTACCATAGCAAGACTACCAACCCAAATAAACCTACACTAATAAATATCATAAAACCATCAGTACTGTGGCTAATATTTTATACATTTAAGAAGTATGGAAGTAATTACTCTTCATTTTAATTATCAGTGGAATTTGAGGCAGACATTTCAACAATGTGGGGGATTTCCCTGCTGAAAAAAGTTCAGATCTCTGAAGAGAGCTGTGCATGGTGTTTTTTTTGTTCCACTCATTGGACAAAGAGGTCACTTCCTCTGTGGCAGAAGCAGACAAATGAAGTAGACAGAGGCAGGAGTCATATGGCAGAGGAACCGAAAACCCCAAAGCTGCTTTCACATCAGCTTCTCAGTCCTATCGAGATTGTGTATACCAATATGGTGGAGTCCTGGGCGTATGATCTGAAAAACCACTCCCCCCATGCTTGTGTGTGACCCCAGTGCCTGCTGACCATTTCTTGCATCAGCCTCTCACATATCTTTTTGCATAGGCAGCTAGTGAGTTAATCAGCATGAATTTATTGGTGAACCTTCTGAAATCTGCTGCTTTTGCTTCCTTCTTATAAGAATGGAACTTTTTCACTCACCACCTAAATTTATACCTATTTTTGTTATATGTTGGCTACAGTTATATGTTTTGCCTAAATTACAGGCAACAATTAAAATTTTAAGCGAGATACAAACTATCAGTAAATAACAATGTAATGTACTGAACAGTTCTGATTGAGGGTCCTGCATGCATTTGGAATGTATTTGTGTTTTTGTCATCAAAGAGTGTAAGCAAATGGGTAATGATTTGCTACTTATTGTATTTTTAATTGATTTAGCTCCATTTTTTCCTACTGTGTTATTCTTGGAAACCTTCTTGCTTTGGGTTGTGCTAACTGTAGTTTGCATAGTGTGTTGTTTATTCATTTACAGATATTTATAATAAGAAAAACAAGTATTGCTCTCAGTTTCTCTTCCTCTGATTTAAAATCCAATTTGGATTTCAACTGGGCCCTTGCCAAAAAAACATTAGTAAGGGGTGTGCCTGTGTGTCCTGTGAAGTAGCAATAAATGCCTCCTGTTATTTGTGTGTCTGATTGTTCTGACCCAGCCCTGGCCCATGACACACAACTGGCTCTTGTTGGTGACGATGTTCATCTCCACTGCCCCTGCCCAGCAAGTACAGGGGACCCATACCTGGTCTGGCAGATTGGACTAACCGTTGTTGCCCAGTATGTCCAACGGTTTGGCAACGTGACTGTACCGGATCAAAGCAGGACCCACCTTTATTACCAACAAAATCATAAGAACTGCTCTCTGCTGCTCCGCAATGTATCTGTGTTTGATGAGCACACCTACAGCTGCTTCTACAGGAATGGAGATATAGTTGAAACAAAGGTGTCACTCCAGGTGGTTGGTGAGTGTGTTTGCTTTATGTCACATGAATTGCATAATTTTATCTTTATATTTAAAAATGGTGAAATACATAGTATAAATTCAAATGATGCATGCTATATTCATTTGCCATTTAAAAACAAAATCATCACAGCAAGTACCATGGCAAGACTACCAACCTAAATAACCCTATACTGTAATAAGTATCATAAAGCTATCAGTATCATGGCTAATATGTTACACATTCATGAAGTATGCTAATGATTGCTGTTCACTTTAATTATCAGTGGAATTTGAGTCAGACGTCGTCTGACTCAAAGATGGGGGGGGGGGGGGGGGGGGGGGTTAAAAATATCTATAAATTAGAATTTTATAATTACAGTAAAATCCAGTTATAGCGGACTTCAAGGGACCTGGCAAAACGGTCCCTTATATCCAGAGTTGCTGTATGCCCAGAACACAACTACAGGACACCATTTACTCATGCCACACCCTAGCAGACACACTTGTGGTATAGATTATTATATTGTACATGTAGTAATCCAACTTTACCTCACCAGATGCGTGACTATTAATAATCCCGACTACGTATCTGCGCTGGATATCACCGGCACGCCACATCCTTGTAGGCGGAGCCTGCATGTCTGTTATAGCCGGACAAAACTACAGCTAATAGCGGCCCTGGGGACCAAACTGTTTGTCTGTTATAAGCGAAATTCCGTTATATGCGAGTCACTATATCCGATGCTTTTTCTGCATGTTCTTAAAGGCGCACGGCCGGCACCAGGGGACCTCCTCAGTTATAGACGATATTCCGTTATAAGCGAGTCCACTACAACGGCATTTTACTGTATAACTTAAATAATAATTTATAATTATATAATTTTATCTTTATATTCCAATATGGTGATATACATATTCTAAATTCAGTTAATACATGCTAATTCATTTGCCGTTTCACTTTCTCATTTGACCAAACTACTCACTCTTTTAGTCCCCATTTTTGAAATATGAAAGACTTACTCTCCTCGGCATTGTGGTTGACTCATTACTTGAACAACTCATTTGTATTATTTTATTCACTTTTATGCCAAATAACAATGAGTAGCTATTGCAACGCTAAATCTAACAGTCTAGCATCCAATAAATACCACAGTAATAAACAACATTTGCACAAGAAAATGCATAAACATTAGCTATACATAAAAGTATTAGATATATTAAAATTAGTCTAACTCCTCTATTCACTGGGTTTAACTCAATCGTCGGATATTAAATTCACATATTATGTAGCACAACTAACATAATTATGTGGATTACCATATGGGACTATTTACTGTTGTAGGCTGCAGCATACACAATGCTTTTCATTATGAAAACAGAACTCAAGGTTCCTGTTGGTCAAGTGCGTAAAAAGCCATAATTGCTTACACTTAGAATAAAAAAACTCGTTAAAAAAAGTTAAAAAAAAAATAAAGCTTTGTGGAAAAACGTTGTTCTATTAGTTTCTTTAACTGTATGATGTTTTTTCTGCTATAGAATGCAGCTTCAAGCAAACCTGGGTGCAGGAGGTCACTGGCCCTGGTAGTTCCTTGTATAGTGCAGAGATGAGATGTAACCCATACATTTTATCATGGACTGTCACACTTTGCCACATAAGGCACTTTCACTCCAAAGTTCAGGAACCTAGTTCTTGGTTCCAAGTTCCTGAGTCGTCTTCACTGGGAACCCGTTTTCCCACCACAAAACAAGAATTGTGAAATTTATGCTAAATAAGTATGGGAGATTCAGGAAGGCTCATAGGTTAAACTTCACCTGTAATTTCATAGGAAACTATGCTGCAATTCCAAAACAATGAAAGATGAAAAAATCTTTTTTTAGGTATTGGGGGGATTTGATTGCACACTCCAAAAATTCAGGACAAAACACATCCCATATTGGTTAAAAATGGGAAGCATACTTTTATTTATATTTATGTTTAAATAGCATGACATGTTTAAAATTTATTATTAAATCTGGCCAGCAGATCAATCTTTTATTTTCCATAGAATGAAAAATGATGCAATGTGATTCCCTTAGTAGGTGCTTGCAAGTTTCACCACCACCACCGGCCAGAGCATGTGAGCGGAGTGGAGTGGAGCGTGAGCGAGGAGCGGAGCGAGCGGAATTTGGTCAGAGCGCTGAGCGGTTTTTTATTTAAGGCTGGAGCGGTCGCTCTATCTCGCTCCAATTTCGCTCCGATACCGCTCACACTACGACTCTGAGGCGTGCCCAAATCTACCCAGAATTAATCTGTACAGTTATCAAGACTGTTACACAAATTGGCCGAGATGGAATTCGCAAAGTATTTCACAAAGGAAACTGATAGATCATACAAGTGTACTATTCTTATCAAACGTATAGATGACAATAATGTAGAGCAAGAACACTGAAAACTGTTTCAGTGAGTAAAGACTCACTTTGGAATCTAAAAAGATACCTTTCTCGGAAACATGAGAGTGTGCTACGCGAACACGCGGAGGCCAGAGCAAAATGTAAGCAAGTTTTATATGGTTGTAGCATATCAAGTCTATAAAGTAAATAAAAGTGTAAAAGCCTATAAGGTAAATATTGGTAATCAAATAAATTAGTTTTGTCATTCAAAGTAGGTCTAATAGGATTTTTTAATTTCACGTAACGCTGTCAGTGAAATTTTATTTTATAGAGAGACGCAGCAGCATCAACAGAAAAAAAATGAGGAATTTAAAACGTGGATGTTTAGCCTGTATATTCTTTAGGCTATTAAGCCCACTGATTCCTTTATTTTTAAGCCTATTTTTGTGTGGAATGCCATTGCCAAACCTGTCCGTTGTGCCTTTATGTTGTTTAAAAATAAATATTTTCTGTTCTGACTGGCAATGTTGCGTTTGCTCATATTTCTTTATGATATAAGGCTTCGGTTTAAGGTGACATTTGTTAGGCATGCAGATTATTTGTCCCTCTTTTAAATTGGAGGAAGCGTGGAGCGATTTGACTGGAGTGGGAAGAAATTTTAGTGGAGCGAGGGGCGGTGCTGAGCGGAGCGGCTTAGTGTGAATTAGAGCAGAGGAGCGGAAACTCTCACCGCTCCACTCCGCTCACATGCTCTGGCACCGGCGAGATTATAAGTATATTGGTTATTGACTGAATTTTCCAATGCAGAAATATGGAGACATAAGCATAAAAAGTTATTCATTAATGCATTTAATCTGATAAAAAATCCATCTGCTCAATTTTTGCTCCAGTACTTTTATTTCTTTTTTTCCCCCTGCATTTCTGAGTAACTTCCAAATTAACACCAGTTCTTGTGGTCAACCATTCAGCAAAGTTTATGAATGTAAGCCCCACCCAGTAGTCTTGGTTGAGCCCAAAGTACCTATTCCAGATTAGGGACTAAAAAAGGTTCAGGAAGTACCTCAGAGGAACATCAGTTAGGCCGAGTTCCTACCATGGGAATGTGACAAAAGTTGCTGGTTTGTGAAAAAGCTTCCTGTACTGGGAAAAAAATACCAATATCTCAATTCTCTGTAGGTATTTCATTGCGCACTTTTGTGGCAATCATGTATTTAGAGATTAATTTATATGTGCCTCTTCTTTCCAGCAAACTATACTCTCCAGTTGGATGTGAATGGGATGAATTCTGGAACAGGGAAATACCACTGCCAGGCAAGGGGAGGATACCCACTGGGGAGACTGTTTTGGCTGCGCAATGGGGAGCCTATTGTGGCTAACTCTACACAGGACCAGGACAATTTTTCTCAGCTGTATACCCTGACCAGCACACTATCCATCAGCATGGATAATGGCACCATTCTAAAGTGTGTGGTGGAGAATCCCAGACTGCACCTCAATGCCACTGCTGAAGTTCTTCCCGCTCCCTCTGCCATCACCCCCACGAGTGAGTAAGCTTTGTGCACTGTTTCCTTAGCCCTAAGGGGTCCATTCAGTCCTATAGCTTTTCTTGCCATGCTCTCCTGCTGACCATGATCTTGTCCTGTCGTCTTGTTTATAGTGAAGCAGATTCAAGAACAAATCACAGCTGTCAGTGTGGTTCCCATCACAGTAGGGATTTTGACCAGTATCCTGATAGTCACAGTACTGCTGATCAAGCATTACAGGAGGCAGCATCTGACTCAAATGGTAAGCTTCTTCATTCTGTCTCCCGCTTATTTGCATGGTATTCAAACCAAGATATTTGAACCAAGTATTTAATTGTTTATTAGAAGAGAAGAGCCTCTTTTATAAAGGAAAAGCCTCTCACAATACTAGTCATAAACAACACATGTAGTAACGTTTATACTTCAGGTCCCTGAAAATAGTAGCTGACACAAAAGGAAACTTAAATTATTGTGAAATTAATGAATATTTAAATTACTAAAATATTTTTAGCTTCTTGTACGTCACCGTGAAACTTCAGAGAAAGTTAGAGGGTAGTATTAGAAGGTAGCCAATATGTCATTAGTGTAAAGCTGTGTTTATTTGTCGTATTCCAACAGCAAAGCTGTATTGAGTAACTGCATTATATTAACCTGTTATCTGTCTGAGTTGGTAGGTAAGTTGTATCATAGCTGTGGTTCAGGTACTTAAGCGTATTTCTTTCTTAAAGGGCTATACTGGAGCATCATGGGTGGTCTGAGTATGGGAAATAAGAGACATAATTAATCTAAGGACTCTCTAAGCAGAGGAGCCAGTCCACAAATGACTCATCGGTGACCCCATGGCGGACTGTGGAGGGAACTGCATTAGTGGATGATGGAAGCTTCCAGATTTGACTACATCTACCTACATCTGAGCCAGTGACAACAAGCTAAAGAAACCCAGATACTGACGCCTAAGCTAGTTTCATTATGCAATGCATGATGACTTTCTCATTCAAATTGAATAGTTTAATTTGGCAACAAGAATCTGGATCACCTCCTAAACCTGTTATTCTAGAAATGTATGTATACACTCACTGCCTACAATATTAGGAACACCTGGACACTTCAGGTAAATATCTAAACAGCCAATCATGTGACAGCAGCTCAGTGCATGAATTCATGCAGATTTGGGCCAAGAGCTTCAGATATAGGTCAGATCAAACATAAGAATAAGGGGAAATTAGATATATGTGATATAAGTAAAGTTTTTCAGAAACTGCTGATCTCCTGGGATTTTCATCACTTTCTATAGTTTACACAGAATGGTGTAAAAAACTCCAGTAAATAGCAGTTCTATGGAAAGAAACATATTATTGATGAGAGAAATCAGAGGATAATGGGTAGACTGCTCATAGGAAGGCTTCAATAACTCAAATAACCACTCATTACTACAGTGATGAACGAAAAAAGTATGTCTGAACACAACTTGCTGAACCTTGAGGTGCATGGACTACAATGGCAGAAGACCATATTGGATTCCTATCAGTTAAGAACAGGAAACTGAGACTACAGTGCTTACAGGCTCATGTAAACTGAACTGCTGATGACTGGAAAAATGTCACCTGGTCTGTTGAATATCAATTTGTGCTGCAACATGGAGAAGAGGTGGTAAAAATTTGGTGTAAACAGCACAAATTCATGGACCCAACCTGCCTTGTGTCGACAGTCCAGGGTGCCTGTTGGTGGTATACTGTGGATTGTACAGTATGTCATAAATCATATGTCATTTCAGTCTGATTCTGTGAACATGGTAGTGTACTTCAATGGCCTTCCAATTACCAGATCTGAGCCCAGCAGAGCACCTTCGGGATTTGGTGGAATGGGAAATTTAGAGCATGAATGTACAACAAATCTGCAGCCATTATGTGATGCCGTTAAGTCAACATAGACCCAATGTTCTCAACACTTAACTGAGTCCTTGCCATGAAGAACAGACCAAAGTTGAGGCCTACCCAGTATTAGAATGGTATTCCTAATGAAGTGGCCAATGAGTGTATATACGGTAATATGGTGGGAGTGTACAGTATATGTGGCTGTGTGTCTCACGGAGATGGAATTTAATCATGTAAGGGTCAAACTGTAAATATATCCAAAAATCGACTAACTATTCCATCCGTCTATCCATTAATTTTATATTCAACTTTATTACACCCTCTTACAGTATAATCATACATAACGTGGTATTGTTACAATATAGAGGGTAGAGATTCATTGTGCATCCTAGCCTTGTAACCTTTAACATAATTACCAGTTTTCACTGAACACTGTTCTGTCTGCCAGGCTTAATTCCCTGTTGTATTCCTTAAGATATTCAGGATGAACCTCTATGGATTCATTCCCTGATAAATTAAATCTCTTTTTTGTATAAAGTCCACTCATAATTCTTTAAAGTGTGACACTGATCATCCTACAATCTCTTAGCCAGTCTGTGACATGGAAGAATGCATGGTAAAGGTATATTAAGTAATTTCATCTTGGATATTATATGACTTTTTATTGTTGTGCTCATTATTGCTTTTTTCCCCCAAGTACATCCAGATGTGACCAGCAGTTATTTGAAAATATAAACACAAATTACGACTATCTCAGTGTTTATCTAGTTGTTTTTCCCTTTCTTTGAGTTCACATTCTCATAGGGCAAGTAAGAAATACTGGACCGTACTTGGGCCTGAAAGCACTGTAATATAACAGTAAAGGATTGCAAATAAGTGAACAGTTTGCCAGTAAACAAACTCTTATTGTATTGATCACTTTGTCAGGCACTATCCCAGAGGTATGCCCCTGTATTACTACAGCCAGACCTCCCAGGGAATCCTCATCATTCAGATGCTTGTGCAAAGGCAGCAGAAGTAAAACTTCAAACTAATTTTTAAACATACTAGAAATTTGGAAATGAATAATCATGACAAAAAATGTTATAGCAAGACATAAACTCCCTGCACAATAATATCCATGCCTAATTGAAGGTAAGAAAAAGCCTGATCTTAATCTAGCTGACTCCAGTACCAGTTTTTACATGAGTGGAAAATCAAAACCTTGAAGTACCGTACTCTTGGTACCTATTTGAATGCGACCTCTGCTATGCTCTAAGCATCTTAGCATGCACAGAGCGCCTAGGCTTAGTCTTAGTCCAACTTTGAGAAATTCAATTTAGTACGATTTCAGTAAGACTAACATGTTTACATGCACTTTAAAAGTTTAAAAGTGAAAATTATATGGTATGCAGTGTTAATTCTAACAGCATAATTGAATTTAGTTTTAGTCTTAGTCTTTTGACAAAAATGTGGTTTAGTTATAGTCATATTTTAGTCATCTAATGTTGGCCCTGGGCAAGGAAACATGCCTTACTCATTCATTGTGCACTGAAGGTTTTTTTTATATGTTCACAGTACCGGATGACAAAGCTGACACTGTTTTACAAGCTATTCAGGATTTTTTCATCGTGAAAGTTAATGTAGTACCAGAGTACTACAGTTTTTTCACCAAACATGGCCAGTGTCTGGGTGAGATTACAGATTATAGTATGTAGCTGCTTTAAGGAAACAAGGCAGAAAAAAAATATTTGTGGAAAAAAAACAAATTCCCCGTGCATTAGAGAGTGGGCTGCTTTTTGAAGTGCCACTGACATTGGAGAAAGCTATAACGATTGCTTATCATATTGAAACAGCAGTAGCAGAGGCTAAAATTAAGCAAACCAGTTCACTAGACTGCACAGCAGAGATGGAAAGTTCAGGTCCAGAAAGTACAAATGCAGACCAAGGTTTTATTTCAACCAACCAGCTGAGTATACAGAGTCACATTCACAGAGTACTCAACTGGTTGGTTGAAACAAAGCCTTGGTCTGCATTTGTACTTTCTGGACCTGAACTTTGCACTTCTGTTCACAGTTCAAGCAGCCCAGTCAATGAAACGCAAGCCAAAAAGTCGACAACCTGTATAATATTGACTTCCTGAGGCTTCTGCACATATTCATCAGTCCTGCACTTTCACTTTTGGACCCAGAGCTGCCCACCAGGTCATGACAGACACATATGACAATGGAGTTGGAGCTGCCTACACCCTGATAACTCAGAGCGAACCGTAGCCTTTGCGTCACACCCAGACCAAAAGGAGATATTGGTATTCCAGTGGTATCCCCAGAGAAAGGAAAACTCAAAATAGGATCTCTTGTCCTTTGTATTTCTCCTAGACATAACTGAGCTCAATTTAACATCAATATATTAATAAGTAATAAATTAATGAGTAATATGTTATGATAATAACATTAATAATCAGTAATAATAATTGCAACAATAATAACAATACATGTTTAATAATAATGATAACTATAATAATACGTAATGTGTCAATAAATGAAAGGTAAATATGTTAATAATTAAAAAGTATGTGTTGCACTTATTAAATTCAGCTCCTGAGATTACCACTGATGCATACCACAAGACCTGCTGTAGAATTCTAACCAAATCACATTAGGATATGGCACTCGTGGGATTTCTTAACTATTGCAGGAATACCACGATATTGCCATAGGACATGGGAAGTGCCTTATACATAGGCATGGGTACACAGTGGTTAATCCTGTTTTCTCTTTTAATCTTGTTTAATGCCTTTATTTTTTATAAATTTTTAATGGTTACGTTAATATTGCTCTACATGCATCTTATACTTTATGTCACTCCAGGGCCCAGTTTTTCAAAAGTAATCCAGTGGGATTTTGGATCACGGATTGGATCAAATCTTGGAAATGGGTTTTTCAAAAGTAAAAGAGGGATCCTGAATTAAGATCAGACCACATTTGATTTGGATCAAACCTGCCCTTTGGGTTATTCAAAACTTTGAACTCAGATTGGGATCTATTTGATCCAAAAAAACAGGATTATCCTGATCCCATCAGAAGGGTGGATTCAGTTGTGATTTTTTGACCCAAATAAACCAAATAAAATATATATATTAGTGCTGTCAAATGATTAAAAATTTTAATCAGATTAATCACAGGGTTCCTGTGGATTAATTTCGATTAATCATGATTAAATATAATTCATTTTTAATCTATATTAATCACATTTAATTTTGCATGAGCAAACAGACTCAAGAAAAAAGGGAATATATATGCACTTAACATGTTTATTGAACATCTTGAACATGAGTCGGATGCATTCCATCTGCCACAGAAGTGCAATACCATGGACCCATATCAAAAAGCAAGATTTTTTGCTTAGCCGGACAACTTGTCGGATTTAAGGTACCTCAGTTTAAATGGTCTTTATCTTCGTTCGCTTACAATTAGCACGAACTACCGTAAATCCGACAAATAATCCAACTAATCATGAAGTCCAATTCTAGCCCGGTTAATTGATATTGTTAGCAATATCAGTTGATGACACATTACGTGCAGTGCTTTACATATAATACTCCGTAGCAACACATCCACAGATAAGTTGGACGGTATAGCGTGTGCGATCGATTTAATGAGCCACAAATGAGAAGTAGTGCTTAAACAGTATAAGACTACAACTTTCCCTTCTGTTGATAAAGGGCGCAGCCATCTTGGATTCTGAACTCGGGATCCTACGGAAGAGGATTAGGGCCACCATGAAAATATTATTTGAATTCTGACTTTTTTTAGATTAAAGTCAGAATTCTGAGAAAAAAGTCAGAATTCTGAGATTAAAGTCAGAATTCTGACTTTTTTTTCTAAACTCAGAATTCTGAGATTAAAGTCAGAATTCTGAGAAAAAAGTCAGAATTCTGAGATTAAAGTCAGAATTCAAATAATATTTTCATGGTGGCCCTAATCCTCTTCCGTAGGATCCTCTGTGCTGCTCCGAGATATTTCTCGGATGTCCGAGAAACGGGAGCGCATGTAGTCACTTCCGGCTTCAAAACTCCGAAATCCGACTCGGAATACAAGTTCCGAGGGGAAATGGAACGCACTAAAACTACCCGAAATGGGTTGACAGAGACATTTCAGTGATTTTGAATCATTCTGCGCTGCAGATGGGTTAATTGCGTTAAAAATTTTAATCAGATTAATCATGATGATGGATTAATCCGCATTAACCCGTTAATTTTGACAGCCCTAATATATATACATTTTTTGTTAAGTGAATGATCACAAACTTAATGGTTACTGATGATATATAAATGCCTTCATATTTGAAGCCTATATGAAGCATGTCACATATAATGATATTGAGATATGGTAAACAACAACAACAAATTAATATCAAAGCTATCAGATGTCAAATAAATGTCACTGTTGCTCATAGCTCTATAATTCCACAGTATATCAATGACAATGACCACAACAGATATACTCATCTAGTAATTTAATAGGAAAAGTAATTTCTCACAATTGCATCTCTAATTGCATGTCCAGTGTGTCCTTCATTATGTAAGAACATTGGTGTCTGTCCTGTAAATGATTTTTGACTTTTTGACAGTATTGTTTTTGTTTTGTTATTTAACATTAGAACAAACTAAAAAAATGTAAAAGGTTTTTTTTTTTTTTTTTGCAGTGTTTCTGTTTCTTACAATTAAAACAAACAATGGCTATTTGTGGCCACTGGTATTTTGCCTACCTGTTGTTTTTTTGCTAATTCCCTGGGAGGTGTGGCTGTAGTAATACAGGGGCATATAAACAGGATTTGGTAATCCTGAAATTTGATATTTGGATCACAGTGATCCAACCCAATGTTCCTTTAAAAAACTGTCATAAAAGTAAGATAGATCAGTTAATCCTGGGTAGCAAAACATGGGATTTCCAAATCCGGACCAATTTGATCCAGATTAAATTTTTTGAAAAACTGGGCCCAGTAGAATAATTGCTTAGAGTGAGGGACTATGTGGTGCCTGACACAACCACTAGGGGGCTGTACTGTAGGAGGGAGATTGCTTTAGTACAGGGGGGGGGGGTAATCTTATTCAGAAAGAGCTGCTGTCTATGTGGGTTTTTGCTGCAACTCCCCAATTACATTACATTAGAAGACTCATTAGCTGAAAAGTCCTAACAGCTGGGTTTGAACAGCTGACTTAATAACCCTGAAAACCTGCATACACACCAGCCCTTTGTGGATAACATTGCCCGCCCCTGCTTTAGTGAGATACACACATTAAGTGAAGAAAAGAAGAAAAAAAACAATGTTGTAAAATTGTCAGCTCCAGTAAAGTGCTTGATTTTGAAACCCATCTTTTTCTTTAACTCATGTCATGAGAAACCTGCAAATGGTGCTTCAAGTTTGTGTATTTTTACCTTTTTAATTGTCACACCACAGGGAGTCTTCTTTTTCCTTTTGCATCAAATGTAAAATGTATCCATATGTCAGTATGTTTTTCCTAGCTAAAGCTGAGTATGGCAGAGACATACTGTAGTGGTTCAACAATTTAAAGACAGACTTAACAGAAAAAACTGCATAGTTTCTGCTTGACAGATGGTTTACACTCTTGAGGCTGGTTAGATCAACGTTATCCAGTGATGTGCAAATGCAATCATCAGTAACTAAAGATACTACTTCTAATTTTATAAGTTTCAAGAATTTATCTTTCTGACATTTTTATCTCATTTTAATTTGTTGATGAAAGTGTAATATATTTCGTCATAATTTTTGGCATCATAGATTAATTTTTATTTTATCATCATCTCATTTTCATCTATAAAAATCTTTGTTGAAAATGTTCATTATTGTTTTTGTCAATGAAATTAAAACTGATGAGCCATTTCACTAATAATGTTAGAAATATCATCAGCTAAATTAATTGAGAAAATATAGAGTAATGTGATTCTTTTCGAAACCCTCTGTGGTCTCAGATGGAGACAATAGCAGGAGAAATAGAGGTGGGGATAGAGCAAAAAAATACTAGTCTGGTCAAAAGCATACTCTGTCTAAAATATGGACTACATATGACAAACAGATAAGTATAACAGTCTCAAGTATAAAAAGGAATAGGTCAGCTAAGAGCATGCCTTGCTGACATCACAGTCAGGAAGAAGGATTGTCACTGCCAGCCCAGCTGACCTTCAGACCAAACCTCTTATCTTTCCTGCCAGTTGTACTGTTCATTATCACACCACTGTACAGTTTGATCATGTGACATTGTGACATTCTGCTGTGCAGAAGTGATGGTGTGGGGATTGCACTAGCTGTTTTGCAAATGTTAAATGTCATTTGAGAAATGTGTCAAAGCAATTGGGAAAAACTGTATTGCATATTGTTCTCTTATTGACAGTAAACTGGACTGGTCCAAGAACACAGACACTGTTTTCAAGAAAGGGCAGAGCCTGCTCTACTTACTGAGGAGGCTCAGGTCTTTCAATGTCTGTAGGAAAATGCTGACTATGTTCTATCACTCTGTGGTAGAGAGTGTGGTGTTTTTTGCAGCTGTGTGCTGGGGCAGTGCGGTGACGACAGCTGATTAAAAAGGCTGGTTTGTCCTGGGTGTCAGACTGGAGAACCTGGCGGAGGTGTCTGAGAGGAGAATGCTGAAAAAGCTTCTCAGTATCATGGACAACTTCTCTCACCCCATGCATGCCTCCATGATGGGTCATCAGAGCACACACAGCAAAAGACTCATTCCCTGTAAATGCAGAACCGAATTCCACAGGAAATCCTTTCTATCTGTGGCAATAAGACTGTATAACTCTTCCCCTTTCTGTAGGTGATCTTTTTCAGAATTTATGGTTCTCATTCGGATTGTACAATATTACTCATCTGCTTTTTATTTACTTACCTGTATGTTATTGAATGTTTGTTTCATCCCCTCATGACATGCTGCTATCTCATTTAATTCATGGCACAAAAACTAAGTGTTATGCCCCGCTCCGTCCGATCCTAATGTGTGCCAAGCCCCCTCGTTAACCTCATGTGGAATCCCAGTGTTTTACAGCTGTTTCAGATTGTTGTCATTAATTCAGTGTATTTAGTCCGCGTTCCCGTTTGTATCCCCAGTCCGGTCATTGACGTTGTGATGTTGTAGTGTCATTCTGTGTTCTTGCCTGCCGTTGGTTGCATTAAACCCCGTGTTTCCCTATATTCACGGCTCATCTCGCCTGCTTCCCCGCGCGCCCGCACGATCGGCGTAACAGAATGACCGGACTCCCGAAATATAAAACAGGTACTTCGCCGGCGCACCAGCTGTGGGCGGATTTACCCGGAGTTCCAAGGATGATTCCAGCGAACTACGCCTTCTGTGACTCCAGCCTGTATTGGCCGGGAGTTGACCGGCAACCGAAGCCGACACCCGGGGTGCCTGGAGTGGCAGCGCCAGCGCGCAGAAGGAGTAGAGGCAGAAGACAGGAGGACGCAGCAGACGAGCTCCTCCTCAGGTCTGTCTACCTTTCCGCCGTTTGCCCTGCTGCGCGTAGGGAGAATCCCCGCTCGATTCTCCACCCGGCGGTGTTCGCGGGTGACGTCACCGCCGCTTCGCCTAAGCGAACGCCCGAAGACCGTCCGCCCGCCGCTTCGCTGCCCAAGCCAGAGCCAGCCACATGCCCCTTCATCGGGACGCGCCTGGCCCTTAAAGGGGCCAGGTCCGTTAAGGACGCTATCCAGCGGGTTCCGCGGTTTCGGAAGCGGGCAGCGCCCCCCGTGGTTCCTGAGGCGGCAGCGCCCCCCGTGGTTCCTGTGGCGGCAGCGCCCCCCGTGGTTCCTGAGTCACGGCCCTGTCTGGAGATGGCTGGGAGATTTTTCACCCTCCAGGGTCTGTACTGGCGGGTGGTGGGTGAACCCGCCATAAGGGGCTCCCCGGAGGCAGTTGCGCTCCTGGAGCAGCTCCGGAGGGAGTTTGCTGCCGTCTCTCCAGCGGCTCCACTTCCACAGCTGAGGCGCCTGAGGCCCTGACCCCTGAGCTCCCCGCGGCGCCTGAGCTCCCCGCGGCCCCTGAGCTCTCAGCTCAGCCCCCCACAACTCCCTATGCTCCTGTCCCCGAGGAGGTCCCTGACTGCTGCCATGATGCTCCTCCCTCCATAGTGGAGTCGGAGGGGGAGCTTGAGTGGGACCCCTCGGGGATTGCCGTGGCTTTCCCTGTGACTGCCCCCTTGACTTCCCCTGTGACTCCTCCACCGTCACCCCGGTGTGACAGACCCCGGCCAAGTCCCCGCCTATCTGTCTCCCGGAAAGGGCGGGGACACCTGCGTCGGGCCCGGGTCCCGCCCACCCTGCCCCCTGGCTCGCCCGTTCGGCCCCTAGCTGTCGCTCGGTGGCTGCCTGCGGGTCCTCCGGCTCTGGGTCGGCGGTCCCCTCCGGGTCCCCCCCCGGTGCCTCGGTGCCGGTCCTCGGCGTCGCCTCCGGGCCCCCCTGCTTCGGCGGGGCGTCGGGCGGGGCGTCGGACGCCGCCTTCGCCGGCTGCGCCGTCGCCTGCCGCGGCTTCCCCCTCCTACCTGCCTCCGCTGGTGTTCCCTCCTGCTCCCTCCGTGTCCCCTCCGTCTCTCCCTCGTCCCGTTCCCTCGGCCCCTGTGTGGTTCCCTCCTGCTCCCTCCTCCCTGTCGCCTGCGGTCCCTCCGGCCGCTGCCCGTCGCCCGCCTGGGCTCTCTCAGGCTCCCCTGGCTCCTCCTCCCTTTCCCTCTGTCCCGCCTGTTTTTGCTCCTTGTTCCTCTGTTCCTCCTGTGTTCACTCCTGGCCCCTTTGTGTCGCCTTTCGGTGTTCCTTCTGTGCCCTCTGTGTCTCCCTTCTCTGTCTGTCTGTCTGCGTTCCCGGTCCTTTGTCGGGTTTTGTCTTGGTTCCTGTCCTTATTCCTGTTCTGTGTCTCTGTCTTGTTTCCTGTTTCTCGTTGATGTTTTTTGGTTTTTGTCTTTCAGGTCCTGTTCCCCGGTCTCGTCTCGTCCGTCGCCTCGTCTCGGGCGCGCCCGGTGTGCGCGCCTTTGGGGGGGGGGGGGGTGTGCCACGCCCCCTCGTTAACCTCATGTGGAATCCCAGTGTTTTACAGCTGTTTCGGATTGTTGTCATTAGTTCAGTGTATTTAGTCCGCGTTCCCGTTTGTATCCCCAGTCCGGTCATTGACGTTGTGATGTTGTAGTGTCATTCTGTGTTCTTGCCTGCTGTTGGTTGCATTAAACCCCGTGTTTCCCTATATTCACGGCTCATCTCGCCTGCTTCCCCGCGCGCCCGCACGATCGCCGTAACACTAAGTCACTTTTCATTACCACTCTCACTAATAATCTGTTATTTTATTATATCTGTTATAGTTATGTGTTACTTCGTTAGAGTTATTTTGTTATTCTTTTTGCATTATTACTACTGTTCTTTTTAAACTCTTTACTGTCTTATCTTTATTCCTCTTGTTGCACTGAGCATGTTTATGACAAAGTTACTTATCTTATCTTTGTCACGCGCGCTGCCTGACAGGCAGGCAGGATGCGGGGAAAAGATCAAGCAGGTAGACGAAGATCCAAGAAGACGGGTTTATTCAGGGCGGACAACACGGTCACTGACATCACACGCGACAATACAATGACGGATCTAGGGAAACTAACTCAGATGCGGACTAAATACACAGGACAAGTTGGAGCATAACAGGTGATGACAATCAGGAATTGACACGAGGTAATGAGGGGGCATGGCACACACGAGGATCGTTCGGAGCTGGGCGTGACTATCTTATCTTATCTATGCTGTTTTCTTTGTATTGCATATTTTATCGAGCACAATCCAGGAAGCAAGTGGAAAAAACATTTCATTACACAATAGTACACTACAGTCGTCCCTCGCCACTTCGCGCTTCGACTTTCGCGGCTTCACTCTATCGCGGTTTTTTGTCTATTGATTAAAAGGTTGATCGAGACAACGAAAATGATTCATCGCTACGCATCGGAAGCATCTTTGCTCTTCGTAATTAAATGTACAATAATAACAATGTGATATTTATAATGTCTAATATTTCTTATTTTCTATAATTTTTTCTAATATTTTGGGTAATACGAGTGTAATTGTCATGACCTGCCTGTCCGATCCTCTTGTACAACAAACAACAAATTTATTTTTGTATAGCGCATTATCACAACATTACATTGTCCCAAAGCGCTTTACAGCATCCCCACCTGATGTACATGTGTGCCACGCCCCCTTATTAACCACATATGCAACCCCGATTGTGACCAGCTGTTTTGTCAATCTGATTCAGTTTGAAGGCCACGTCAGTGTCTATAACCCCATGTCTGTCATTGACGTTTTGATGTTACATGTTCCTGTGTCTGGCATTTGGAGTGATTCCAAATAAACCCTTCAGTCCTGATTCCGTGTCCAGCAGTCATAAAGTAATGGTGACTAAGGGGTGTTATTTCATGTCTAGAGGGCTCTGTTAAAAGCCGTATTTAGAAGGTCGTAAACAGGTTTCCAATGCTCTAACTACGAAAATATTTGATTTATAAATAAAGAATCTAGCTACTTCGCGGATTTCGCCTATTGCGGGTTATTTTTAGAATATAACTCCCGCCATTAACGAGGGACCACTGTATACGATTGTGTCGAAAAAAAACTTGAAACCTGAAACTTGGCAGCTAACACGACTTACGTATATAATATTAGGTGCAAAATTATTGTAGTGGGAAACAACATAATCCAATCAAAACATAAGCAATTAATGATTATGCCAAATGATAACAATTGTACATGGTGATTTGTAAACATGTACTAAGACATTTGTGAAACAATGAGAAATAACATTCTGCTGTGCACAAGTGATATCATGGTGTAGGGATTACCCTCATTGATTTGCAAATGTTAAATGTCATTTGAGAAATATGCCAAAGCAATCAAGAAAACAATGATGAGGAAGTAATTGATCTAGCATCTGGCTAGGGAAGTAACTGAACTAGCATTTGGATGGGAAGCTGGTCAAGTGATTACACTAACCAATGAGGAAATCACCATTGTGCTTTCTCAGGCTCATCACACACCAGGGGATCATTATATGCAAATTCACTCACAACACCTTATCGGACCTTGTTGGATTGGGTCTTATGGGGCATAATGGGGGTTAGGACTAAGGATTTCAGCTGACTTCCAATATCTAGTTTATGTTTATGTTTGTTTTACATTATTATTTTATTGAAACCACATTGGTGAGAGACTTTGCAAGTGAAATCAATGTAGTAGGTAATAAAGTGTAGCAGGTTTCATTTTGTGGGAGGTGAAAATAACAGAATGACAAAAAGACTGGGAAGAAAAAGCCAGACATCCCAAGTCTCCCGGAAGATCCGGGAGTCTCCCGCATATTGATAGCGGCTCCCTGATGCCCGCAAATTGAATAAAATGTCCCGGAAACTAGAGCAAGCACACAAGAGCATGCGCGCGAGACAGTAACGTGTCCATTGCGCACTTGAGAAAATCGCGCGCACGACGGAATGAGAGAGAGAGAGAGCGTGCGTATGTATGGATCCCTGCGTGTGTGCCTGTTCATGTAGCCCGTGCTAGACAGACAGCATCCTGATTGGTCTACTTAGCAAAATAAGCCAATCAGATTTCAGTGCGGGCGGGCTTTTATTTAACTTCTCGAGGACCGAAGTTATCGCCTCAGAGTAGAACCGCTTCTTCTTCACGTCGAAAGGAGCCAGTTGAGGTGGTTTGGACATCTGGTGCGGATGCCTCCTGGGCGGCTACCCGGAGAGGTTTTCCATGCATGTCCTACAGGGAGGAGGCCCCGGGGCAGACCCAGGACTCGCTGGAGGGATTATATCTCTCGGCTGGCCTGGGAACGCCTCGGTGTCCTCCCCGAGGAGCTGGTAGAGGTGGCTGGGGAGAGGGAGGTCTGGGTGCCTCTACTGAAGCTGCTACCCCCGCGACCCGAACCCCGGACAAGCGGTAGATGATGGATGGATGGATGGACATTAAATTGGACATTTTGTCTTACAGTAAATTTTGTTTGAAGTTTTGTTTTTTCCCGTTTTGTTGCCAAGACTTCTATGAAGCTGAGCTGCAGAAAGTCAAAATATCTCCGAAACGTGCGTTCAAGGTCGAGAAGGTTATAGGCTCAAAGACCGACGAAAAGGGGAAAAAGTGGATTTTAGGTTTGATTCATGGATACTGCAGTCGGACTTGATACGGATTTAATTTTTTATTTTTACAAGAAAAGGAAAAAAAAATGGAGGATCGCCCCTCTTTTTACCTCACGCTACCGTCAAACTCTTGTCTCTCCATCTTCCCCGATAACCAGAGTTCGGATTACACCATGATGCTCTCGCGACCTATAGAGCTACGGGGGCCTTACAAAGTAGGACTCCTGAAATCATGTATTGTTACACGTGGCGAAATATTACATACCCCGAAAATACTTTTGAATTGCGGGATACGGAGGTGGAGGCAAAAAGAGACGCCGATCCTCTAGTGGATTTGCCTTACCTTTTCCCTCGGAAAATTAAAGTTGGATATTATGAATCCGTTTCACAGATTGTGTCAGAAATTAATGCTTCGTTAAAAAAAATAGGTACGGATGTTTTCTTCGCATACAATGAGATTACGCGAAGGGTTAATATAACCGGACATCAGAAATACAAGATCAAATTTAAACCTACTCTGGCCTACATGCTGGGCTTTGAGCCGGGTGGCTGGTATAACGTAGGAGGTACCATGCCAACCTCACCCTACCCGGCCGACATTCACGCGGGATTCTATAATATGTATGTCTACTGTAACATCGTGGATCCGCAGCATGTGGGGGAATTTGTAGTGCTGCTCCTGAGAACCGTTAAAATAGACGGTGGGTTCGGCGACGTAGTCACTTTGCCGTTCCACAAACTGCACTACGTACCGGTGAACAAGCAGAGCCTCCAGAATTTGCATATTGAGATAAAGAACGATCAGAATACTCTGATTAATTTCTCCTACGGAAAAACGATCGTCAAGCTACACTTTCGCCCCATGCCAAAGATCCCCGTTTAAAAAAAAGAGAGAAAGCGGAGGTAGTGGGGGAGCATGGCGTACCACAATTCGCAGAGATTTATTCAGTATTACACCAGTCAGGCGGGACATGGGCTCCCCGGTTTTGCGGGGAGCACCGTGATGTATGGGCGTGTGTTGGGCTCCATGCTCAGTAGGGCTTTTAGATTCGTTTTACCCTTTCTTAAGCGTGGAGTTGATATAGCGAAACCTCATTTGAAATCGGCGGCCAAAGGAATAGCTTCGGATCTCGCCAGCTCTGTAGTCAGCGGCCGTTTTACAAACACCGGTGACCCCAAGCAGGAAGGCTCGGGTCTGCTGTTGCTATCTCAGCGGGGTAGGAAGAGAGCCCCAGCACCTTTACCCAGGCAGCACGGTCATAAAAAACCTCGCAGCAGCAGAGCTGTCAGGATTCCCAAGTCTTGACCTCCAAAGAGAAACAGGAAACCCCCCGGGGACATATTTTAAGAGAGAGAGAGCGTAAGGAAGAATGGCTCTAGCTCACCGCCTCTCGGCCGAATGCACCAAATCTGAGCTGGACCTGTTTGCGGCCCCTATGACGCAATTATCCATAGATCAGACCAATTATGTAAAAATCAACCCATTAAATTCCATTACCGATCAGGATGTTTTGGATTTCCTAATACCGGGGTCGGGCAATTTCTATCTGGACCTCAACTCTACATTGCTATATCTAATCCCTGGTTGACGCTGACCCGTGCGGTATTATACAGTACCCACTAAACTGTATCTCAGTTTTCCCTAAGCTGGACGTGAGTCTGAACGACGTCCTGATCAGTTCCTCATCGGCCACGCACCCCTATAGGTCATTCATAGAGACGCTGCTCAATTTTTCTACGGATACGCTAGAGAGTCAGTTTTCGGCAGGGCTCTGGTACAAAGACGTCGGAGCCGACTTGGATAGCATGGACATCACCCCCCAGGGCCCTAACGTGGGGTTGCAGAAGCGAGCTGCCTTCTGTAGAAACTCTCGGGAATTCTCTCTGATCGGCCCTATACACGCTGATATTTTTTTCAGCGAACGAATGCTGTTAAACAATGTGGATATACGCTTAAAGTTTGTAAAGGCTAAAAGCGATTTTTGTCTCATGTGTAGAAATGACGCCGATTATGAACTGAAAATACTGAGGGCCAGTCTGTTTGTGAAAAAAGTGGACGTCTCCCCGGCGGTGTCACTGGGTCACTCGGCCGCTCTCATGAAAGCAAATGCCCTGTACCCTATAAGCAGGGTAGTCGTTAAAAATTACACACTGCCCACACAGTCGCGGGTCTGCCCGCAGGACAATCTTTTCCTGGGCAACTTACCGCGCTACATCGTTTTGGGGATCGTGGATCACGCCGCGTTCGTGGGCACGCGAAACAGAAACCCATTTAGGTTTCACCATTGTGACATGGAATTTCTGAGTCTCTCTGTAAACGGCCGACACATACCCAGCAAACCATTCCAGCCCGATTTTAACGCGAGGCAGTCGGTCAGAGAGTTTTACAACCTTTTCCTGGCTACAAACAGGCATTTAAGGGATTCGGCGCTATGCATTAACCGTGAGGATTTGAAAACGGATACTCGCTATTTGCTCTCAATCTCTCCCGAGACGACGAGCTGGACGGCGGTGCCCTGTCACCCGTCATCAGCGGCACGTGCCGTCTGGATTTAAGGTTCAGAGCCCCACTACCTTGGACAATGAGTCTCATCGTCTATGCCTGCTTCGACACCGTGATTGAAATAAACTCCAAGTTTTGGTGGACTTTTAATCATGAACACTCACCAGCTGGAATGCCTTTTACGACCCCTGCTGGGGGATGCTTTTGGAGGTGTGTGGCCTAGCGATTTATTACCCACCCGCGTAGAGACGAGGCCCACTTTTCTGGTCGCAAACACGCACGACCGCAATAGAGATGGTGAACACTGGATCGGGATAATTTTGGAGCCCCAAGAGGGGAAAGCCTCCTTCTTTGATTCTTACGGTTATCCCCCCGATTCCCCTTACTACCCTAAAAGTTTTATGCGCTTCTTGGGGAAGCACGCTAGCGAAATAAGGTATAATACGCGTCAAGTTCAACACGACTTTTCCTCCACGTGCGGGGCCCACGTCTCCTTTTTCCTCTACCAGTGCTTCAAGGGACTTTCATTTCAAGAGACTATGATGCTGTACTCTGATGACTTGAGGAAAAATGACGCTCTAGTATCCAAGTTTATCAAGAAATATTCAAAGTGTATTAGCCATGTTAATGCCGAAAAACTTTCAAAGCCGCAAAATGTATGTTCCTTAAAACTATTTAAAGATTGTTATAGTTGTTAGATTATTGTCGGGAAAAAAAAAAAAAAACGTGACACCTTTTATTAAATAAATTCAACATTTTATTAACCATCTTTTTCGTTGTTACAGGCTTTTTTTTTTTCACACGCATAAAACACTTAATCGCTGTAATATATCCACGGAGAAAAAGGGGTACCCTTTAAAGGCCATAAACGATATTCAGGCGAGGAATCACACGGCGTGTGAGGGGTACCCACAAGCGGAGAGTAGTTCGTACTAAATTTTGCACGTCTCTTGCGCTTCTTTTTCACAGGAGGGGAGGAGGGTGGCGGGGGACCCCTCGCCGTGGCGTTTCCACCGCCGTAATCTTTAAGATGGCTTAGGGCTTTCCTAGCTTGAATGTTACCGACGGTCGTGAGGGGGATGTTTAATTCGGATATTATGTTTAAAAAGGGTTCCCAGCCTTTAGGATATCCGACGGCCTGGGTTTTCGGCTGGGATAAAGTTTTCATCAAATCCAAAATATGGGAACCTTTAATGGGTCTATCTCTGATGATGAGTTCACCCGACTGGGTCCAACATACTGCCCCGTCGGAATCGAGCAGTTTCTGCATGATGTACCCCACGTTCTTTCTAGCCCTGGGCGCCACTTGCTGGACAACTTCCTGTACAGATTTGTCCCTAGTCGCGCCGCCGGGCTGTCTCTCCTCCTCCACCTCCTTTCTTTCCGCTCGGTAAGTATAATTTCTCGCCCCTGATTTTCCTCTTTTCAGACTAAATTCAGATACCTCTGTAGCAATTGGTTGTATCTCTTTACTTTTTCGTGCGAGTTCATACCCGGCTGATTTAATAAACCGTGCATCTGGTTTTCAAGTTCACCCAGGGCCGATTCCCCGATGGTGGTATGCGGGGTCGCCCTCTGGGTCAGCATACGGAGTTGTTGGGGGCTCAACAGGAACTTTTTTTTTTACCTCGCTCATGCTGGTGGTGGAAAAAAACAAAAAAGCTAGTTAGCCATCTTACTGGTGAACAGGCTTGTGATGAATGGCAGAGCCACTGACAGCAGCGGTAATAAAAATCCTCCTTTCTGAAGCACGGCCTTGCGTTTCCTCGCAATGCTGTTTTTCTTACAGGCGAAAAGCTTAATCAGCCTTTTCTGCTTCTTAAGCTTGTTAAATTGAGCTATGGTTAATGGTATACGGCCTCTTATAAGATTGAGACAGATTTCAGAGAGAGCCAAAATTATGTTATTAGATGGGTCTGATAGAATCTTTTTACGTTTCACCCCCCTCATCCTCTGTAAAACTTTAAGGGTGGGCAGGTGTTTCCTGAGATGCTCGGACATGGTTCAGTAATGTTAAATCAATCAATGGCTCGCTGGTAGAAAGAGGACGGGGAGTGACCCCGGTAATAAACCGGTCCTGAGTCGGAACTCTTCTGGGCACGTGGCTCTTAAATCGACCAATAAATACCCGTGCGTGGGTCGAGTGGCCTCTTCATATGCATCTAGAAAAAACTTTTTCTGCCAAGGAAACATTTGCTGAGCTAAAACTTTGATTTGCATTCTGTCTCGCACATTCTTAAACAGACAATAATAAGTAGTATTTAGGGTTATAGTCCTACTGTACTTGCCATGATGAAATACGTTCTGCACGAGGTATATGACCGAGATTTGACGGTGATGTCTGAATCTCGTGAACGCTTCTGCCACGAGTTTATTTTCGGACGCGCTGTCCATCAAATCATCAATGATTATCAAGGAGCCGGAGGGGAACCGCTCCTCATCTTCCCAGCTTTTAGGCAGCCCTTGTATAAATTCAATTTCGCTGATCTGATCACGCAATTCATCATAAAGCGGCTGACGGGAAGCGTAACACCACAAAATTTTTTTAACGGGTGCCCCTATGAAACAGTGACTCTGATTTAAAAGCAATTCTTTAGTAAAATAGGTTTTCCCCAAAGAACTTGCCCTGGCGATTATCGCCGTAAACGGCAATTCTAAACGGTTATCAAAGTCGACCTCTCTCACGCCGCTACCCATCATCTTCCAAAAAACACTGATGAAACGGTAAACACTACCCTAATCTTTTAAATCTTTTCCACACACACACACACACAATCCCAGAATGCGTGGGTAAAAGTTTTTATAAACTCTTGTGATAAATGTACAAAACATTTTCGTACAAGTTTGAAAAATAAAAACACACAAGTTACATTTTAAAACAAATGTACATCTTTGAAAAAAAAAACTTTCATTTTAAAACATCTTACTTTCATGATACATTTTAAAAAAACATCTTACTTTGAAAAACTTTCATTTTAAAACATCTTTGAAAAAATTTGTTACATTTTAAAACAAATGTACATCTTTGAAAAAACTTTAATTTTAAAACATCTTACTTTCATGATACATTAACAAATTCATTCGTTGAAATATTTTTAAAGGCATACAACACCCTTTTGCGATGCTGCTAGTTTTTACATTTCAGTACCCAAAAGGCAGAGTTTCCTCGTTAGTCAACAATCTGCGTTTGTCGTAGACGACCCTGACCTTTTTATCGAGAGGCCTATTAAACAGGCGAAAACTTTTCATGTCGCGTTCGATTTTGTTGTAGTGCGTCATTATAGGGGGATCATTCCTACATCCACCGATGTAGTTTTCAATCGATTCGATCATACTGTCAAAGTTTACCTTTTGACAGGTTTCGTAATTTAGAGTTATACTCTTACATTTCAACTGTGTTTTCCTGTTGTTGAGTCGGTAACAGTAACTTTTTGGCCCCAGCGCACCCCACGAAGCGATGTATTCGTCGGGGGCTAATTCGGACGTGAGCTCCCCCAGGCAATTGCCTAAGGTCGGCTCATATTCACCCGGCCTGCTTATGTACACGATGCTGTCTGTGTCGTGATACAGGACCCGCTGCCCCAATTTTTCCAGTACTTTGTAAAGCGTCAACCGCCCCCCACGCGGTAGTTTGACAGGCTATGAATATGTTAGTCTTTCCGGGCGGCACTTTGTAGGAAGACTTGTACCGCCAGCGGATGAGGGCGACCTCGTCGTTGACAAACGCAAAACTGGAAATCTCATACAGCTCCGAGCATAAAAAATTAAAAAACACCCCCGGGTCAGACACTATAGATGTCTGGAGCATGTTGTTCCTCTGCGCCAGTTTACCCCACAGAGAGTTAAGCAGAAGCTTGGCCACCTGCCTCTTGCCCCCATTAGACACTATCTTATCGGGCTCCAATTGGATTCCCTCACGCTCGAGATAGTTTTTAATGTAGTCCCTGTGACCTGCGTCATCGGTCGGGCCGTCGGGGTAGCCCAAAGCCTGTTGCTTCACTTTGAGAAAGGTTTTAATGTAGCCTCTAAACAGGTTGCCGCTGGTCTGGGGAAAATGCCACACTTCGTGCACCTTCACGACCGAATAGCCCCTGTCTAATGCCAGATTGAGCTCTGCAGAGACCCACACACCGGTCAGCGCACACTCTGCGTCAGAATGACCACAGGCCGCACAGTGTAAACACGAGTTTCCCATTTGGCAGTCTGCTGGGTAGGACGGGGAAGAACAGCTCGCGCGGGGGGTTCACCGTGGCTTTGATCAGGCCAAAGTATTCATTCAGAGGTTTAAAATTTGAATGAATGATTACCGGGTGCCCCACGGGGAATTCACATTTAGCCAGAGTGAACGGGTACAGTGACGTGAAATCCACGTAGCGGACACGCTCTTCCCCCGTGACATTGTAACACCGCTCACACACTACCCCCGGTGTGGTTTCACCTTCTCTACAATTAGTCTGACAGACGTTGCAAAATTTTTTGCAGCGATAAGTGTGAGGCGAGTCGTACCCTTTGAAACAGCTTGTGCAAACGTAGCTCGCCCCTAAGAAGCCCTTGACGCTTTTAATGCCGTAAAAATGCTGGTTGTGTAAAAAGAAATACATCACCCGTCTACTGCCGGTAGGTGTGGGTGTCTGGTAAATCTGGAGATTGTTTGAATACGGTTGTTGATAATACACCACTGCTTTGCATTCAATGAATTTCTCTAAATTGATTATGTCATTTAAACAGACAGCATGATCGTGGGTGAAACCCGCTTTCTCCTGTAACTCCAGGCCGAGCTTTTCACCCTTGGCGTCAGTGAGGTTTCCGTGAAGCATATGCGCCAAGTTTATGGCGAAACACGCTCTGCTGTCGTTTTTTTTAATGATAAACATGTGTTTGGCTTTTTTAGAAATTATTTCTGAAGCTAGCATGGTCTGTAGTTTTCGTTTGTTCCCACCGCCGCCGCGTGGGATATTGATTATGTCTACGATTACTTCTAGGTTGGAATCGTTTAAAATCTCTTGATTAGCCTGAACCAGGCGATCCAGCAGTTGCTGCAAGTCTGTCAGCTCCCCCTCCCCATACCGTACAATTTGAGACAGCTCGTCGTTTAAAAAGTCACCGCGCAGGGTTGAAATGCGCCATAAGGTATCGCCTCATTCACAATATTTTGAAACCCCCCGATTACATTTTCGTAGTACTCGCGGAAATTGGCTTTGTTTCTAGGTTGCGGAATATTTAGAATTCGCCTAATCTGTACATTATTGAATCTGTGGCGATGCACGACCCCATCAGGCTGCGGATCCACATCACCACCACCACCTTCCTGTTTAACATAGACATTTTCAAATTGTCCCAGTCCCAAGTCATTTTCAATCTCCTCAGCATTGAGAAGAAATTCTACGTCTGACAAGGCTTCCGATAATTCAGAATCCGCGGGGGACCATGCACACGGACAATACACGACAATACAATGACAGATCTGGGGTACACTGACTTAGACACGGACTAAATACAAGAGACAGGCTAAGGGTAACGAATCACAGGTAAGAACAATCAGGGAATCACACGAGGTAACAAGGTGGGCGTGGCACACATCGGGAGCGAACGAAGCGGGGCGTGACATAACCCCCCCCCAAAGGCGTGCACAAATCCGGGCGCGCCCGAGAGGAGGCGACGGACGGGACCGGGTAACAGGACCTGGAAGACAAGAACAAAACCATCAACGAGACCAGGGAAACAGGACAGAGACACAGAACAGGAACAAAGACGAGAAAAACGACAAGACCTGACAGAGAACAGGGAACGCAGACAGGCAGACAGAAAAGGGTGACACGGAGGGAACACCCACAGGCGACACGAAGAGGCCAGGAGCGAACAGAGGGGGACGAGGAACAGACACAGGCGGGACGAAGGGAGGAGGAGCAGACAGGGGAGACCAGACCGGAACGGAAGGGGGACAAAGGGGAGCCCGAGGGAGCCCAGGCGGGCAACGGGCAGCAGCCGGAGGGGCCGCAGGCGAGAGGGAGAAGGGAGCTGAAGGGGACCACCCAGGGACCAAGGGAACGGGACGAGGGAGTGACGGAGGGGACACGGAGGGAGCAGGAGGGAACACCAGTGAAGGCAGGCAGGAGGGGGAAGCCGCGGCAGGCGGAGGCGCAGCCGGAGCCTGGGAAGGCGCCGTCCGACGCCAAGCCTGAGCAGGGGGGCCCGGAGGCGGCCGACACGGAGCTGGAGGTGGGACCGAGGACCGGCACTGCGGAACCAGGGGGGGACCCGGCGGAGACCGCCGACCCCGAGCCGGAGGACCCGCAGGCAGCCACCGAGCCACAGCCAGGGGGCAGGGAGGGCGGGACTTGGACCCGACGCCTGTGTCCCCGTCCCTTACGGGACACTGAAAGGCGGGGTCCCAGGTGGCATTGGCCTTGTCGGGGCAAGGGCAAGGGAGTCAGAAGGGAGGTGCCCGAGGGTGTAGGCTCGGGCAGAGCAGGGGGCGTGGCCGCAGGCGATGCAGCCGGAGCCACGGGTGTGGCCGCAGGCGGTGCAGCCGGAGCCGCGGGCGTGGCCTCAGACAGGGCCGCGGGCAGGACGGGAGAGACGGCCTCAGACAGGGCCGCAGGCAGGACGGGAGAGACGGCCTCAGACAGGGCCGCGGGCAGGACGGGAGAGACGGGCTGTTCAGGTGCCGGCAGGACAGGCGAGACAGGTGAGACAGGCAGTTCAGGTGGAAGCGCCTCGGCGGGTGCCTCTGGCGTGCGACCAGCAGGGGCCGCCTTGGCAGGCACCGCCCTCACGCGGCCAGCAGGGGGCGCCTCGGCGTGCACCTCCAGCGTGCGGCCAGCAGGGGGCGCCTCGGCGGGCACCTCCGGCGTGCGGCCAGCAGGGGGCGCCTCAGCAGGTCCCTTGGGCGTGCGACCAGCAGGGGGCGCCTTGGCAGGCACCACCCTCACGCGGCCAGCAGGGGGCGCCTCGGCGTGCACCTCCAGTGTGCGGCCAGCAGGGGGCGCCTCGACGGGCACCTCCGGTGTGCGGCCAGCAGGGGGCGCCTCGGCGGGCACCTCGGGCGTGAGGCCAGCAGGGGGCGCCACAGGCAGAGCGGTTTCCTCCGCTGCAGGCAGAGGCGAAGCCAAGCCCTCGGGCAGAGCTGCAGCAGGCACCACCAATTCCTGACCAGCAGGGGGCGCCGTGGCGGGCGCCGCCATCACGCGGCCAGCAGGGGGTGCCTCTGCGGGTGCCGCAGGCAGAGCGGTGTCCTCAGCTGCCGGCGGAGGTGAAGCCAGGACCTCGGGCAGAGCTGCAGCAGGCACCACCAATTTCTGACCAGCAGGGGGCGCCGTGGCGGGCGCCGCCACCACGCGGCCAGCAGGGGGCGCCGCAGCGGGCGCCGCCACCACGCGGCCAGCAGGGGGCGCCGCAGCGGGCGCCGCCATCACGCGGCCAGCAGGGGGCGCCGCAGCGGGCGCCTCAGGCAGTGTCGCAGGCAGAGTGGTGGCAGCTGCAGGGACTGCAGGCAGGACAAGCAGGACAGGCGGGTCAGGCAGGACAGGCGGGTCAGGCAGAACAGGCGGTGCCGCGGGCAGTGCGGCAGCAGCAGCAGGCGGTGCCGCGGGCAGTGCGGCGGCAGCAGCAGGCATTGCCGCGGGCAGAGCGGCGGTGGCAGCAGCAGCAGCAGGCATTGCCGCAGGCAGAGCGGCGGCGGCAGCAGCAGGTGTAGCCGCTGGCAGGTCCGGAGCAGGCAGTGCGGCCGGTAGGTTCGGCACGGGCGGCAGGAGGGGTGCCGAGCGAGAAGGTGTTGTCCCTTTAAGGGCTCTCGAGACCCGGGGAATGCCGTCTCTTACGGTGCAAATTCCGCCGTGCCCCAGACGCTCCGGCCGATTAAAGTAAGCTTCCATCGGAGGTGGCTTCTCCGGATGGGAGCTCGCCAGGCGGGTAGCGGCGGTGTCATCCCAGGCGGGGAGCAGAGAGCAAGCTCCCAGGAAGAGCATTGGGGCTTCTTCCATCCGTTCTCTGCTCCGCTTCTCCCAGTTGCTCTTCAGGCGCTGGTTCAGGTGGCGAAGGCATTTCCGGGCTCTTGTAAGCGGGTATTCCTGCCCAGATGGGCGCTCCTTCTGGAGCAGGTCCCTGCCCCGGCTAGCCAGCTCCAGGGCTACCGGGTCCTCCTGGACCTAGGGCTGGGATTGCCAATACACGAAGTCTTGCAGCAGTCCGAGCCGGTGGTGCTCGGACTGCTGCTTCGTGCTTTCGGAGAGATCGGTCATTCTGTCACGTTTGGCGAAGGAGGCGAGCAGGGAAGCAGGAGAGCAAACCAGGACTTCAGGTAAACTGGGTTTAATTAACCAAAAACGGACAAGCATGGACAATACTTGACAATACAATGACAGATCTGGGGTACACTGACTTAGACACGGACTAAATACAAGAGACAGGCTAAGGGTGACGAATCACAGGTAAGAACAATCAGGGAATCACACGAGGTAATGAGGTGGGCGTGGCACACATCGGGAGCGGACGGAGCGGGGCGTGACACAGGGTAAAGATATGGAACACACATACGTAAGCAAACAAAATGAATAATGGCGAGTCGGCCATTTAGAAACGCGAATCGCGAGGCGCCATTTTAATGAAATATTATCAGAAATAATTATAAGCATATAATCAAAAACAATACGTATGACTAAATAGACATTTACTTACCCGGGTCATGTACTGCATCCAATCCGCCGCTATTGTTTCTGAACGCTGTTTCTGCACGCCTCCAGAAAGTCCCGTCACAGAGCCAATCAGATACTTACCTTGAAATCCGCCCAGTTGTCGTTTTAGCCAATCAGAACAACACTTTGAAACCGCCCATTCCACTTGAAATCCACCCAGTGATTGTTTTAGCCAATTAGAACAATGCTTTGGAACCGCCCACTGTAATACACTTCCAGTGCTTGAAATCCGCCCACTCGCGTCAGTGTTCTGCAGAGACTAGGGCCCAATCCCAAACTGGTCCCTACACACTCCGCCTCACCACTCCGCCTTCGTTTGCGCGTTCCCGAGACCCGTCGCCATGTTGAAGTGTGTCTCAAAGCAGCAAGGGCTATGGGGGAGTGGTCGATTATGCCCTCCTTTAGCGAGTCAGCAACGATGGTGGCTCGCGCGATTCCACTACCACTTCCATATCCCACAATTCCTAGCGCACAGGAAACAGAACAGCGCGATAATTTAATAATTGGATTCTAACAGCACTGTGAAAAACATATAGAAAGTCTATGTTACATGTTATAATTCATCGCTGCAGAAAAAAAATTAGGAAAGCAGTTATTTATAGCTGGTCAGTACAGATAGATTTTATCGTGATCCGATTACGAGAGATTTTGTGTACTTTTCAAACTAGAAACCACGCGAAGAAACATTCGTACGCAAACTCGATCAACATCACACCAGCAATAACAATTTATGTTTCATATTTGCCTGTTTTTTCCTCTACAGATCTGGATCTGGTATTTGGTACAGAAGTAATGCGTAATGTTTTATGCATGTAAACTAATTAAGTTTACACTCATGGTAGAAATTGTACAATCGTCAATATGACATGTGTACACACTTAAAATTGCTCAGTGCAATAAGACGATGTAGCCATCGTCTTCTCGCATTAGATAAACTTTGTGCTTTTTTAAAATAACTGATATGTCATTAAAGAAAATACAATACAGCTTCTTGATGGATCCATTTCGTCAAATCACTACGTAATGCATTTCCTCTTTCTGGTAAAGAAGACTGTAAAAACAAGGGCAAGAGGGCAAGTCTGTCTCAAATCTTTCTTGTGACAGTTTCCTTCAGTTTAAGTGCATAGGGCGTGTTGTGAGGGTGACTCGGCGGGAGTGTGACTCGAAATGAAGGCGGAGTATCGAGGGTATAGTTTGGGATTGGGCCCAATACTTGCTACAGAGCATCTTTTCTATTCATGTGAATATTCCAAATCTTTTTGGGATTATTTTCAGTACTGGTTAACCTCTAAAAACATTGACTGCCCTTCTTTAACTTTTCAAGTAGTTAAATTTGGCCTACAAACAGTAAATAAAAAAATTGAATTTGGGATTAACAACTTATTCATAGTTGCAAAATTTTACATTCACAAATGCCGCTTCTTGAAGATTACTCCGTTTTTTGTTGGCTTTAAGAATGAAGTTCTCCTGTGGATGGCATCATTAGACAAATGTAACTTAATTGTGACTCACACCTTACTTGAATTTTTGATGCTGCTTTTCGATTGAGGTAACGAGATTGTATGTGCGTACTTATATCCTTATATGATAGGTCACTTTATTGTACTTGTATGCTGCCTTGTGGTGTTCCTGACCTATACTATTCTTTTGATGCTTTTTTTTTTTGACAACTGCTTTGTTCTTGGCCATTTATTCTTGTGTACTGCGATTTGTTGTATTGTAAATGCACTATATTGTTATCTTGTTTGAGAAGTTAAACAATAAAAAAAAAAATGTTTTTACATTACAAAACAACATTACATATTTGACAGATCATTATACAGTAATTGATAATCATTGCAAATGGCCGCATACATATTGAATATCACTAATAATAGTTAGTTGTTGGAATATACAGAAGTAAATGAATCAGATATTCACCTAAAATAAATCAACTGCAATATTCCCAATAAACAGACTGAAAAGTGGATGTTGATCCTTTTGTGGACTGTCTTCAATATTTAAATACTTTCCATAGTGTTTTGTATGCTGTGTATATTTAATGGTGCGTTCCATTTGCCCTGGGAACTCGGATTCCGAGTTTCGAAGCCGGAAGTGACGACATGCGCGCTCCCGTTTCTCGGAGATCCGAGAATGATCTCGGATAATGCAAAGGATCCCGAGTTCAGATTTCAAGATGGCTGCTCAGTGCAAAGATCGTAAGTAGTGCTGTGATATTTTACATTGTTTATGTACTTTAGTCCTGCTTGAGTCAATTTTGTGAGCTGTGTAGTCCATACAGTGTTATTGTAGTCGATAGGTGTGTCGCTACGGTTATGTTATACTTCAAATACCGCATTATGTGTCGTTTATCTCCTGGCGATGCTAAAGAACTTTGTTTGGGGACATTGTAAAACGCTTTAATGTGAATAATGAGCGACAATGGTGGCGGAAAAGAATAATGAAGTATAGAGTCCATATTCCTGAAGTTTTTCACACGTTAAGCTTAATACTACGTTAAGCGTTTCCCCTCCATTGACGCCCATTATAAGGAAAACGCTTAACGTAAGATATAGTCCATATTCCTAACATTTCGGTTTTGATTTTTTGTCAGCTGAAAGTCTTTATGACCAGATATGTGTCTGAGCAGGGGCGTAGATTTCGGGTGGACGGAGGGGATGTGTCCCCACCAATATCCTCCGACCATTGAAATGTCCCCACCAATAATTTAATCCACTTAAAAAAAAAACAAAAAAACAATCGTGCTGTCAACATTAATCTAGACACGCAGAAAAGGATAAATCACGTTCTCTCCTTGAGTCCTCCCGCCCCCAAAACACATATGAACATTTTGATTGGCTGTGCATTTCCCTGCTATCATGTGAGAGGCTGTGGCTGAATTCAGATACAAGCAGTGCCAAATGCAGTGGATTTTTTTCCCCGTGCAAGAAGGTGTGTTGGGTGACACATGTGAGGATGGCGGCAGCAAAAAAAAAAGAAGCTGGACATAAGGAGCTTTTTTTCAAAGAAAAGTGTAAGTCATTTCAAGTTCGCTAGTGAATCCATCAAAGTCCATCAAAGTAACGACAACATCCATCCATCCATCCATCCATCCATTTTCTCCCGCTTATCCGAGGTCGGGTCGCGGGGGCAGCAGTCTCAGCAGGGAAACCCAGACTTCCCTCTCCCCGGCCACTTCCTCCAGCTCCTCTGGGGGAATCCCGAGGCGTTCCCAGGCCAGCCGAGAGACATAGTCCCTCCAGCGTGTCCTGGGTCTTCCCCGGGGCCTCCTCCCAGTGGGACATGCCCGGAACACCTCACCAGGGAGGCGCCCAGGAGGCATCCTAATCAGATGCCCGAGCCACCTCATCTGACTCCTCTCAATGCGGAGGAGCAGCGGCTCTACTCTGAGTCCCTCCCGAATGACCGAGCTCCCCACCCTATCTCTAAGGGAGAGCCCAGCCACCCTGCGGAGGAAACTCATTTCGGCCGCTTGCACTCGCGATCTCGTTCTTTCGGTCACTACCCACAGCTCGTGACCATAGGTGAGGGTAGGAACGTAGATCGACTGGTAAATCGAGAGCTTCGCCTTTTGGCTCAGCTCCTTCTTCACCATGACAGACCGATGCAGCGCCCGCATCACTGCGGACGCCGCACCGATCCGCCTGTCGACCTCCCGCTCCATCGTCCCCCCACTCGTGAACAAGACCCCGAGATACTTAAACTCCTCCACTTGGGGAAGGATCCCATCCCCGACCCGGAGAGAGCATTCTACCCTTTTCCGGCTGAGGACCATGGTCTCGGATTTGGAGGTGCTGATTCTCATCCCAGCCGCTTCACACTCGGCTGCGAACTGTCCCAGCGAGAGCCGAAGGTCACGGTCTGATGAGGCCAACAGGACCACATCATCTGCAAAAAGCAGAGACCTAATCCTGAGGTCACCAAACCGGACACCCTCAACGCCCTGGCTGCGCCTAGAAATTCTGTCCATAAAAGTTATGAACAGAATCGGTGACAAAGGACAGCCCTGACGGAGTCCAACCCTCACCGGAAACAAGTCCGACTTATTGCCGCTCATGCGGACCAGACTCTGGCACCGGTCATACAGGGACCGAACAGCCCTTAAAAGGAAGCCCGGCACCCCATACTCCCGGAGCACCCCCCACAGGACTGCCCGAGGGACACGGTCGAATGCCTTCTCCAAGTCCACAAAACACATGTAGACTGGTTGGGCAAACTCCCATGAACCCTCCAGAACCCTGCGGAGAGTATAGAGCTGGTCCACTGTTCCACGGCCGGGGCGAAAACCACACTGCTCCTCCTGAATCCGAGGTTCGACAATCCGGCGGACCCTCCTCTCCAGAACCCCCGAATAGACCTTACCAGGGAGGCTGAGGAGTGTGATCCCCCTATAGTTGGAGCACACCCTCTGGTCCCCTTTCTTGAAGAGGGGGACCACCACCCCGGTCTGCCAGTCCAGAGGCACTGCCCCCGATGTCCACGCGATGCTGCAGATGCGTGTCAACCAAGACTGCCCTACAGCATCCAGAGCCTTCAGGAACTCTGGGCGGATCTCATCCACCCCCGGGGCTCGGCCACCGAGGAGCTTTTTAACCACCTCAGCGACCTCCGCCCCCGAGATAGGGGAGTCCACACCCAAGTCCCCATACTCTGCTTCCACATCGGAAGGCGTGTCGGTGGGATTGAGGAGGTCTTCGAAGTATTCCTTCCACCGACCCAAAACGTCCCGGGTTGAGGTCAGCAGCACCCCATCCCCACCATAAACAGTGTTGATGTTGCACCGCTTTCCCACCCGGAGCCGCCGGATGGTGGACCAGAATCGCCTCGAAGCCGTCCGGAAGTCGTTTTCCATGGCCTCACCAAACTCCTCCCAAACCCGAGTTTTTGCCTCAGCGACCGCCGAAGCCGCATCCCGCTTGGCCTGCCGGTACCCGTCAGCTGCCTCTGGAGTCCCACAGGCCCGATAGGACTCCTTCTTCAGCTTGACGGCATCCCTCACCACTGGTGTCCACCAGCGGGTTCGCGGATTGCCGCCGCGACAGGCACCGACTACCTTACGGCCACAGCTCCGGTCAGCCGCCTCCACAATGGAGGCACGGAACATGGCCCATTCGGACTCAATGTCCCCCGCCTCCCTCGGGACATGGGAAAAGTTCTGCCGGAGGTAGGAGTTGAAACTCCTCCTGACAGGGGATTCAGCCAGACGTTCCCAGCAGACCCTCACTATACGCTTGGGCCTGCCAGGCCTGGCCGGCTTCCTCCCCCACCAGCGGAGCCAACCCACCACCAGGTAGTGATCAGTTGACAGCTCCGCCCCTCTCTTCACCCGAGTGTCCAAGACATGCGGCCGCAAGTCCGACGACACGACTACAAAGTCGATCATCGAACTGTGGCCTAGGGTGTCCTGGTGCCAAGTGCACATATGAACACCCTTATGCCTGAACATGGTGTTCATTATGGACAATCCGTGGCGAGCACAGAAGTCCAACAACAGAACACCACTCGGGTTCAGATCGGGGGGGCCGTTCCTCCCAATCACGCCACTCCAGGTCTCACTGTCATTGCCCACGTGAGCATTGAAGTCCCCTAGCAGAACAAGAGAGTCCCCAGAAGGAATGCTCTCCAACACCCCTTCCAGAGACTCTAAAAAGGGTGGGTACTCTGAACTGCCGCTCGGCGCATAAGCGCAAACAACAGTCAGAACCCGTCCCCCCACCCGGAGGCGAAGGGAGGCTACCCTCTTGTCCACCGCGGTAAACCCCAATGTACAGGCGCCCAGCCAGGGGGCAATAAGTATGCCCACCCCCGCTCGGCGCCTCTCCCCGCAGGCAACTCCAGAGTGGAAAAGGGTCCAACCCCCTTCAAGGAGACTGGTTCCAGAGCCCAAGCCGTGCGTCGAGGTGAGCCCGACTATATCTAGCCGGAATTTCACAACCTCGCGCACCAGCTCAGGCTCCTTCCCCATCAGAGAGGTGACATTCCATGTCCCAAGAGCTAGCTTCTGCAGCCGAGGATCGGACCGCCAAGGTCCCCGCCTTTGGCCACTGCCCAGCTCACAATGCACCCGACCCCTATGGCCCCTGCTACGGGTGGTGAGCCCATTGGAAGGGGGACCCACGTGCCTTGTTCGGGCTGTGCCCGACCAGGCCCCATGGGTATAGGCCTGGCCACCAGGCGCTCGCCATCGAGCCCCAACCCCAGGCCTGGCTCCAGGGGGGGGCCCCGGTGACCCGCATCCGGGCAAGGGAAAACGTGTTTCCAAAATCTTTTTCATCATATGGGGTCTTTTGAGCCGAACTTTGTCTGGTTCCTCACCCCGGACCTGTTTGCCTTGGGTGACCCTACCAGGGGCATAAAGCCCCGGGCAACTTAGCTCCTGGGATCACTGGAACACGCAAACCCCTCCACCACGATAAGGTGTCGGCTCCAGGAGGGGGTAACGACAACAGTTAACGTTAATTCTAGTGGGGTTTTGACATTACACTATTCCTTAATTTAACTTAATGAATTGCATTTCGAGTGGATTAATATCAATCGAAGCATTCACTGTAAAAAATTGCTGTAATTTTTACAGTAAATTTGTACAGTAAAGTATTGTTTCATGGTTTTACAGTATTACATTGTAAAACGCAATGCATCCTGGGCCATTAGATGGTTACAACTCTTTACTGCTTATTTCACAGTAAAGTATTAGCACGGAAAACAGGCGGCAAGTAATTTCTTTGGATAAAGTGAAAACCGAGGTTTTACTGTATATTTGCCACGAGAGACCAGGGAGGGAGTGAGTGATGGCTGGCGTTGGAGATAGTGATTTTGAATTAACATTAATGTAAGTGTTAACCGAGGTTTTACTACACATTTTCTCCGAGAAACCAGGTGAAATATAGTTCGAATGAACGTTAATGTAGGTGTGTACTGCGCGTTTACTAAATATTCGCACTGAGAAACCAGGCAGGAGTGAGTGATGGCTGGCGCTGGAGAATGCTGTTTGAATCAACGCTAATCTTAACACAATCAAGTATAAAGCTTTTCTGCTAGTTCTAAGCACTGCTACTTTTTTTTCTTTTACAAACAATCGTAAAATCGTAAATATTACTTTCCAGTAATCACTTTTATTTTGAATTTTGTTAGTTTCACGTTGTTAAAATGATGAACTTATAGTAAGTGAAATAATATCTTAATTGCAGTATTATGTTTTATTTCGAAAATCAATTAATTAATAGGTAGTGGTGCGGTTACAACATTAGCCCGACCAACAGTTAACATACTTGAGTTGTTTAGACTGCTACTCCTGTATATTAACCCCATGTCTGTTTTACTTGCCTATAGCTGAGTTATAGTTGTTACTGTTAACTGTTAAAAATTACATGGACCTTTACTGAGCACCTATTACTTAGAGTTAAAACGACTTTAAAATTTAATAAATTATGTATATTTGCAAGTTGTGTAACCATGAATGTAAAACAATATTAGCCTTTACTCAGCATATGAAGCTACACAAAAATGCACCAAACCAATCTTTCATTTGTGGTGTTCCAGAATGTTCACATTCTTTTAGAAAGTTTGCTACATTTAAGTCTCATTTGTACAGAAATCACAAGAAATATCAGCTATCTAGCAGAAGGGCTCAAACAAATGACTCTGTACTAATTTGTCACATTGAAGGTAGCCAGTTTCAGGATTTGAAAGATTTCATTTCTCATTTGAAGGGCCATTTGAAAGAGGGCAGAGAAATTTGTTGTCCTTTTAAGGGTTGTGACAAAACATATAGAGTAAAAACCACATTTGCGTCTCATTTGTCTAGAGCACACAAAAAACGCTCATTTGAAGATGTGCATGATACTGTGCTGGTTAACCGGTGTGAAGTTGTTAGGCCTACACATAGGCTTGATATCTCCGTGATTGATGATGAATATGACAGTAGTGTGCCAGATGAGGGTGATGATGTTCTTGATGTGGATGAAGCACTCTTTTTAAATAATTTGACACTGTTTTACTTAAAGCTTCAAGCTAAACTGCTGCTGCCTGCATCAGTAATTCAAACAATTGTTGAAGAATTCTGTGATATTCACAACCTAGGACAGTCTCATGTATTCTCAAAATTGAAAAAGAAATTGTCATTACTCAACATTCCTGACTCTACCATAAAAAATCTAATTGATGAACTTAAAAAACAAGATCCTCTAAAGACCTGCAACAGGCTTTTACAAACAGATCAGCGCAGAAAGACCATCTTTAAAAATAGCTTTAACTATGTTGAATCCCAGCCCTTACACCTAGGCTTTGATGACTCTGGCAAAGAATGCTTTGCCCAATACATTCCTTTAAAAGAAACACTTGCTGCACTATTGGAGTCAGAATCAGTTAGGAGAGTTTATGAGGAAGTACATTCTTGTCCTACATGCCATGATGTTATGCAAGATATTTGGGATGGGCAGGTCATTTCACAAAACAAGCTGTTTGAAGGTGAAACATCGTCTTTAGCTGTAATACTTTATCAAGACTCATTTGAGGTGGCAAATCCATTGGGTTCAGGGAAAAAAAAGCACAAGGTACTTTCTGTGTATTTAACTTTAGGCAATATTCCACCATATCTCCGGTCAAATATTGATCATATGCAGCTTGTGCTTTTGTGTAGGGAGAAAGATTTTAAACATTTTGGGCAAGATGTAGTCTTCAGTCAATTGATAAGGGATCTTAAGGAATTGGAGGACACAGGCATTGTCTTAAAGGATGGGCGTGTTTTGAAAGGGGGACTGTGTGCTATTGCTGGTGATAATCTAGGCTCTCACAGCATTGGAGGCTTTGTAGAAAACTTTAGTCGGAGTACATATTTCTGTAGATTTTGTGAGATAGACAGAGAAATGTTTCAGTCTAAGCCACTGATAACGGCTACAACAAGAACTCCACAGTCCTATGAGCAGAACCTAAAGGACAAAGAAACCACTGAGAAGAATAGTGTTGGAGGCATTAAATTTGATTCTGTTTTTAACCAGCTTAGGTACTTCCATGTGTGTCAGTGTGTCAGCCTGGTTTACCTCCTTGTCTAGGTCATGACCTCTTTGAAGGAGTAGTATCGTTTGACTTGGCAATATTAATTAATCATTTGGTAAATGAGGAAAGGCATTTTACATATGCAGAACTGAATAGATGTATCACTCAATTCCAGTATCGTGGCTCTGATGCAAATGACAAGCCTCTTGAAATCAACCCTGGCAGTGATAGATTATCTGGACATGCTGTACAAAACTGGTGTCTCTTGAGAGTGATACCACTATTAGTTGGAGACAGAATAGATAATCCAGCAGATAGTCCAGCATGGCAGTTGGTTTTGCTCCTACGACAAGTGGTTAATTACATATGTGCACCACTCATTACCCATGATCAAGTGGCATATTTAAACATTCTAATTGAAGAATATATACATTTCAGAGTTGAGACATTTCCAGAAAATCCTCTCAAGCCAAAACACCACTATTTGTGTCACTACCCTGAGCTCATGATCAAGTTTGGCCCTCTCATACGCTTGTGGACTTTAAGGTTCGAAAGTAAGCACACTTACTTTAAACAGTGTGCTCGAAAATTGCACAATTTTAAAAACCTATGCGCAACCCTAGCAGAAAGGCATCAACTCCTACAGGCATACTTGGGTGCTGGCAGCATATTTCCTCCACTGATTCAGATGAACAATGGAAACGAATTTCACTGTTGTGACTATAACAACAAGATTAAAGAGGCAGTTTCCAGATTTGACTTTGCATCCAACAGAACAATTGTTGCAAATGATGTAACTGTGAAGGGCACTAGGTACAAAAAGGGAATGTATGTCATCATTGGTATGAGTGATAATGGGTTGTTAGTTGGTGGAGTCGAGCTCATTTTGATTCATTGTGATTGCCAGGTATATTTTGTTGTAAAAAGATGTCAGGCTGACCATCTACCTGCTCTGGGTATCCATTCATTGAAAGAATTAGAGCAAGACTCTTCTTTCATGTGTGTTAGGCATGACGACCTGCTTGATTACTATCCTTTAATAGAGTACAAGGTGAATGATTTATCAGTAATAATTCTCCATCACTCATTCCCTGCTTTGTAGTGCAATGCCAATGAATATAGAGGAGATCACTGAGGCAATCCTTACAGCACTACCAAATTTGCATGAACAAACCTTATCATCCATTCTGGAGAAACTGGCCAGTATAGGAGTAGAGCATAAGTCAGACTTGAGTTTGGTTAAAGAAGAGGATCTGCAAGATCACCTCAGACCTATCCAGTGTCGCAAACTGCTGCAAGCATGGAGCACTGAGGGTAATGTATCTGAATGTTTCTAGTATTGTTTGAAGTGTATTAATTAATTTGAGAAACTTTGTCTCCAAATTGTTGTATTGGTAATAATAATAATAGTAATATGTTTATTAAATGAATAACCCCTTTTGTTTATGTTGTTGGTCAAACATAAAATGCTTATATTTGAAACATTGAAATGTTTATGTTTCTACATCATTGTAACTCTTTAGATCAGATGAGGGGTGCAGCAGTTGTGCAGCCAGTGTCCTGTGATGCATCATCTGTGGGCATGTCATGGAGTTCATGTCATCAGAATACCTCTTCCAGCTCCAGCACCCCTTGTCAAACCAGCACATCCTCCACTGTGGATCTTGATACTTGGCCTGACAGTTTCAAGGTGCCATGGAGCAAGATGCCTGCAGGAATCAAAGCAGCAATAGCTATGGAGCGACGGCCAAATCCTCAAGATCGTAGACAAATGGTTAGAATTGTAGTCGATGAAATGAGGCTTACTGATGCTAATCCCTCAAGATCAGACTGCCAAAGTGTTGATGATAGTCAAGAAATACCCCAAGAGTTTTGCAGACATCTTGAAGGATGGTACCAAACTTGGGAGTGGTTATGCTTCACTTGTAAACCAGCTGAAAACACGTGTTGAACACCTGAACCGTGACAATTTTGTGGCCCGACGCAGGAGAGAGAAAAGGCTCTCCAGCTTATCAAGCAATAGCAGTACAAGACAAAGAGGGCCATCAGACCAGTATGGGTGCATCAGGTGGCAGCCTGACTGTCCCCTAGGAGAAACTGAATCCAGTCTGGAAGAGAAACAGAAGGAAATGATAGATCTATACTCTCATGAGGGTTCAGCAGGAGCCGAGAGGGAGCACCTTACCCAGCTCATGCAAACAACATACTATTTACAACGTAAAGCCATAAATGCTAATCCAGCACCATCCATAATGGAGCTTAAAAGCAGCTGGCCATATCTCTTTACACTGAAGGAACTTTACAATCATTTCAAGTTACTGACAGACATCTCTATCCTTGAAAAAATGGAAGCAGCAATTGAGGAAAAAGGAACAATGATTTTGCAGTTTTTTCAGAAAAAGCCTACAAATGAAGAGGTGAAGCAAGTCCTGTCAAAGTTTGATGCCACTGGATCTACCCTCTTGGGACCTTGTGTTATTCTACTCATAATGGCTCATTTCAAAGAAAAGGTGGATGCCCTGATTTTACAAGTTGATGTAAGTGTTTGATTAGATATCCTTTTGTAGTACTAATATGAATCTCTGAAAGCCCACACTGTGTTATTAATGTGAGCGTGTACAACCCACATTTCAGGCAACAGCCACACCTGCAGATGTGGAGGGGTTGATGTCTTTGCCAGATTCTCCAAGACTGATTGTTCAAGGTAGAATTTATTAAATTCTATATCACAACACTACATATTTGTACTGCAAGGTATCTCATTGCCTGTATAAATGTTCATTGATTTTAGGTGAGATGCTGTCTTCGATGAAGTGGATGATAAGCATCGAGGGTCAGGTGGTCATATCTCCACATCCAAACTTTGTGGCAGGTCTGGCAGCTGCCTTTGCCTCATTCTATACTTTCAACTTTGAATACCAAGAAGAAGCTTCCTGCACCCTGGAATTCATCCAGAGGTAAATCATTATTATTATTAAAATACAAGATAAAATTTAGATATTGAATGACATGGAAGCTGTATTTATACATCCATCAGTCTAATGCAGAACTCAGCAGAATTCAATTTATTATCAGGCAGATAAGCTGAATAGTGGAGAGATCTCAGTAAGGTCGACATACTTCTCCAAGAGAATAAAGAATATGTGAGACTGGCATGGATGGTACAAAAGACAGGCTTTATTGTGACTGCATAGACCAACACAGTCTTAGCGCAGGTGGAATGTTCACAGATGTAATGCCAATAAGTGCATACCCATTTGATCAGTGTTTTATGCTGTACTAAACCCTGTCAAAATACAGCCCAAAAGCTTCACTGAGAAAAAAGGCATATTTCAATGCAAGTAGTTGTGTAGGTAGGAGATTAATTTGGTTAATACTTTTAATTTGGATAATGCCATGTTGGAACAATGTAGTTTGGAGGTTGCATGGATGAAATTGTCCACCCCAAAATCAAAAATACGTATTTTTCTGTAGTGCTATAAATCCATCTAGATTGTTTTGGTGCGAGTTGCCAGGTTTTGAAAATATTGGCCATATAAATGTCTGCCTTCTCTTGAATATTATGAGACTAAATGTGTTTAGGTGTTCAAAGCCCCCCCCCCCCCCCCCCCCCCCAAAAAAAAACAGCAATGTCTCTTACCAGAAATCATGACACTGTTACTCAAGATAATCCACAAAACGTGTTGTGAGCAGTTTAATGTAGGATCTACTTTTACTACCCATATTACTGCACACTGAGCGTGAGGCTCTTATGGATGAGTAGATGCTTGCTACCTTCAGCACAGTGATAACAGGTGTCATGTAAAGTTTAGTAGAAATAAAATAGTTCCTACATGAAACTGTTCACAACAAGGTCTGTGGATTTTCTTGAGTAACTGGGTCATGTTTTACACCAAAACAATCTAGACTGATAAATGACACTGCAGGCTATTAAAAAAAATATATATTTTTGAATTTAGGGTGATGGACTAAGAGTGAGGTGATAAATTGATGTGAATGGGGAGGGGGGTTTGAGCATTGATGGGGCGAAGAGCGTAAAAGGTTTACCCTTGATTTTGCAGATGTTTTGTGGGGATCAATCCAAGCACTGGCTCCAAGACCACTGTCAGAAAGGCTCTGAGTAAAACCAGTGGACAGATGGTACAGAAGAAGAAGCAGGCCATGAATGCAAATGTATGCAGTCTCCTAAGGAGGTTAATGGACTTTGATTGGCTGTGTGTGTAGGTGTATGCACTTCTCTGTTTCCCTTACACAGGTGTACACGCACTTTCTTTCACATTAGACACACATGCATTCACACACTGAAGTACTCAAAAATTACATACACGAAACACAAATCTACACTCTCAAACCAACAAATGTAATACACACATTCATAAACTCATACACAAAGATTACACATGCACAAAATTCACACTCAGACACAAGCATTACACGCAGGTGTAAAATGAACTTTTAGATCATTTCGTGGAACACACACACATACACACACCTACACACATATTCTCACTCTCTCTCACAAACAAACTCACACACATATTCATATGTAAACATATGAAGTCCCATACAAACTGTCATTCACATACAAACATTACACATGCACATTTTAGATAACTCTTTTGTGAAAGTAAGAATACATCTTCAAGTTCCTGTTCTTGTTGATTATTATATGCCAATATATATATTTCGCCATGTTCGGATTAAATGTCTCAGTGCTGAGTTGCTTACTCAGAACAACTGACTGCAATTTACTCACTCACACACACATTAACATTACATACAAACCAGGACAAAAGATTACACTCACACACACGCACACACATACGCACAATTGCACTACCTCTCATGACTTTATATGCAGTAATACAACTCAACATGCTGAATGCATGATATTTGCTTAGTTTTTATTTTAGCCATGTTCAGATTTGAGAGATTCAGATTGACAATTTTTCAATGGTGAATTACTGTCAGAACATCTGGCTGAATAGTGTGTCAGATATAAATAAAGGAAAGAGAATCTACCTCATTGCTATTAAGGCTGTTTTCAATACAGTAGAATGTTTCTTATTTTCCAGTGTTTACTGGCTTGGTGTGGATTTTCATCTTTGTAATGTTTTGCCCATTTTACATTAAAATACTAAAAAGTACAATGTGTTCTTTGTTCTGTAGGTTATACAAATGAGATCATGCTATTTTAAATTGCTGTATTTTTACAGAAAATTACTCCAAATATTTTTTACAGTACTTTATAGGCAACTGCAGTTGCCATGTAATTACTGTAATTAATAAAATTATAGTAAGTTAATGTAAATACAGATTTCGGTATTTAACTGTAAAACATGACATTACAGTGGATTACTGTAAATGAGAATTACAGTAAAGTACAATAAATTAAAAAAGTAAAACTCTGTAATTTTTTAAACAGTAAATAACTGTTTTTCTGACACAGTAATGTACTGTGATATCATTCATGGTATATTACTGTGAATTTACAGTTCTTTATTGGCAACTTTTTTGCCAATAATTTACTGTAAATTTCACAAGCAATTTTTTACAGTGTTGCTAGTATTAATGTAAAGTGATTTTGCATTTTGCAGCATATTAAAAAAACATGCATTCCGTGGACGGAGTTGGGGTGGCGGGGTTGGTGGGTGGGGCAGGGGGGGGGGATGGAGTCATAGGTCCCCACCAATGTCCAGAGCAAATCTACGCCCTTGTGTCTGAGTAATTTGGTGATTATTGGTCGCTATTTTGGTACATTAAACCACATTAAGCTTTTTCACATTAAGCGTTTTAGAATGTCCCATTGTTTGGTCCGCGTTGCAAACAAATGACTAGTCGAATCGCAGGATCTGCGACTCGAGCCGAAAAATTCCGATAAAAAGTGTAGATGCGTTAGGGTATGCCTGGCTTTAACCTTTTATCCTTTACTTGTGTGTCTAACAGTGTTTCTAGATGAAAACTTGGATTTTTTTGAGGATCCTCAGAGGACCATACCCTTCAGTGGTGTGTTATACCAAGATGCATCAGACAAGACCATGTATTACTTGGACGAGGACCTAACACTGGTTGTACGGCTAGTGAAAGCGGGAAACAAAGGTTAGCATTTAGCAGCATTACACCTAAAACATCAAAACAGTACATTGCAATACTGATATTCCTGTAATCATGCTAACATGTTTTTTCATGTGCTTTAGGCAGCAATCAGGAGGCCCAGAGGACCAAGAATGAGGGCTTCACGAAAGACCAGACCCTCTACATTATTGAGATGATGAGGGAACATGTTAACGGTGAAGGTGATGGTCCACCAAAGTCCCTGAAGGACCTCCGTGCCTGCTTAAATATGGGCAAGAAGAATAAGAGACAGCTGTGGCTAGACATGGCTGCAAAGCTGGCCTGCCACTTTGAACGGACCTTTTGCCCCGACAAGGTGTTCAGAAAATGGAACACTTTGGTGGAGGGCTATAAAAAGGCCAAGGACAATAACAACTCCACTGGGAGAGGACCCACTCGGTTCATGTTCTATCAAGAAATGGATGAACTCCTTGGAGGCCACCATGATGTGGTTTTTCCAGTGGTGGGGACATCACGGGGGCTGGTAGTCCGCAGGCCGGAGCTGCTTGGCCAGTGTAGTAGACTGCCGGGGGACACACCATCCTGCATCCCCTCCTCTCCGGCAAGCAATGACGCCTCCAGCACAACACCTTCTGCTGAATTCCCAGAATCGCCATCGCCAACCTCAGCTACACCAAGGACACGCAAAAGGAGCAGGGACTGTGATGTATTAGTGTACTTGCGCGATGCAGAAACAGCCCATAACAAGCATCATCAAGATACCATTGCCCTGCTGAGAGCTGCCCAGCAGAGCCATGACAATTTGATGGCTCGCCTGCTAGAGAAGTTGTGATACCACTACTATAGTGTATACCTTTTAAAAAGGTCTTTATTATTATTATTTTTTAATGTCTTTCATGTCCTACACTTATATGGACCATACAATGGTCACTGTATATAGTTTAAGGTTTGGCTTTGCACTTTAATAGTTATTTGCACCTGAAATACTTATCTAAATTGTTTTTGTTAAGCACTGTGATTATTGAAGATCATAAAAAAGTACTGACTACCTGACTCAAGGGCTCATGAGCTGCAATAAAACAGAACAAGAATCACTCAAAAATCATCAACATCATCATCCTCCCTTGGGCACCCTTGTGGATGTTCTGGGCATATGTCTGAATGGCCAATGCACATGTTGTGCAAGAAACAAGCTGCCATGATCACCATGACCACAATGTCAGTTCGCGTGTTCTGCAAGTCACGTAGACGCCTCCACTTGCACTTTAAGCATCCGAACGCCTGCTCCACTATGACCCTCCCCCGGCTGATCCTTGCATTCAGCTGATGTTCTGCCTCAGTGAGTCTCCCATTATCACGTTTAGGTGCACAGATGAATGGGAAGGCCATAGAACACACTACACAGGACAAAGGATGTTCAAGATGGGCCTCATAGAATCCGACACCTGCCCTTACTGCACAAATAATGCACCAGACAATTATATGCATGCCATGTGGGAATGCACAGCTGTTCACCTATTTTGGCAGAGGGTATGCGAAGACTTATCTACGTATTTAGGGTATAATATTCCGGCCTCCCCGAGATTATGCTTGCTAGGCGATGTAAGCAATATGGATCTGGAGGGTAGTGCAACACAAATGGTTCTCACCGCCCTGTGCATCGCCAAGAAAACTATTCTTGTGAATTGGAAATCAAAAAACAATTTGAGTATTAATCAATACAAAGGTCTCTTGTTGGACCACATTAGTATGGAGCGAATGTCTGCTTCCTCCAAGAATCAATTAGCCAATTTCAACTCTCTCTGGTCCCCAATAATTGACTCCATCACTTAGTGGGTGTGTGGGGTCATGGCTTTGCTGTTCCTTGTGTCCCTTGGATGGTGGGGGGGCTCTGGGGGGTGTGGGTGCCGGTGGCTCCATGGGGCTGGGGGCCTGCGGTTCCTGGGCTGGGGGTTGTGGGTCGCCCCTGGGCTGGCGGGGTGGGGGGGGCTGGGGGCGTCTACCCGGTGGGCGCGGGGGGGGCCTGGCGGCCTGGGCGGGGGGCGCCGGCCCTGGCCGGGTGGCTAGGGCCTCGTGGGTGCGGGGTGGGGCTCGGGGCTCCGGGGGGCCCGCTAGTGGGGTGGGGGCCTCGTCCGTGCCGGGGGGGCCGGTCTCCCCCTGGGCGCCCCTTCCCATGTGGGACTGACTGGGGTGTCGCTCTGGGAGCCTCTGGGCATGCTGGCCTCTGGGGGGAGGGCACCGGGGCAGGGTATGGAGGGTATAGGTCCCAGGTCAGTCTGTCTGGTGAGTGTAGGTGTTTGTGTGAGAGCGGCTCGTCAGCGAGGCCTTCGCAGATGAGGCTCCAGATACCCCCCTCGGGTTGGGGCGGGGGTGCTGCGGCGGGGGGGGTAGCACCCCCGTGGGCGTTGGCACCGCGCATCCGGGCGCGTCGTGCTGGATGCCCGCTGCCCTGCTGCATTACCACCTATTCCCCCACAGCCCCCTACAGCCCACACCCACCTACACCACACTCCATATAGGTACTGGGGGGTGATCAGCTAGTCACCCCCCCATCTCTTTTAATTCCACTTTAGACACCACACCCACAACACCACACTGCATCACACAGAGGGAAGGGGGGGGTGACTAGCCACTCACCCCCCTCTGTATTATTTTAATTGCACTTTAGACATACATTCATGTCACACCACTCTTTCACATAGGGCATTGGAGGGTGGGGGGAGCTGTGCAGGTCCTGGGTCGGCTGCCAAAGCAGCCCACAGCTGGACAGCGCGGCTCCCTTCCCCTCTATTTTAACTCCACTTTAGACATTGAGGGCCTGTGGGGGCTGGGGGGGGAGGACCGCAGCTCTGGCTGGGGTATCCATCCCCCACTTGTGTCCCCTCCACATTTTAACTGCACCCTAGCTCCACACACACACCCATTCCCACTGACCAAGGGGGGTGGTGGGCGGACCGGGGGAGTTGGGGGATGGCGGGGGCGGCGGGTGTTGGCTGGCGGGCCCGGGTGCGGGGCGGCGGCGTCCGCGGGGGGCTGCCGGCCTTCGGCGGGGGGCCGCTAGCCTGCAACCTGGGGGGTGGGGGAACAGCCTCTGGAGCCGTCCACTGGACAATTCCAGGGCATCTGCTGTGGGGCCTCGAGATGAGTGTGTGCGTGTGGGCGTGCGTGTCTATGTGTGTATCTGGTGTGTGGGCGTGCGTGTCTGTGTGTGTATCTGGTGAGGGTGTGCGTGTTGGGCGTGCGTGTTTGTATGTGTGTATCCGGTGAGTATGCATGCTCTGTTTGTCTGCATGTATGGCCTGGGACGGGGGAGCACGTCGGTGTTGGGGTGGTGCGGGTGTGGTGGGGTGCGAGTGTTTGGTGAATGTGGGTATCTGGGTATGAATGGCTCGTCGGCGATGCCGGCGCAGATGAGGCCCCAGACACCTCCTTGGGTTGGGGCGGGGGGGCGCTGCGGCGGGGGGCGGGGGTGTCCCCCTGGGTGTTGGCGCCGCGCGTCCGGGCGTGCCTTGTCTGGCGCCCGCTGCCCTGCGGCACTGTGGGCTGTCGCCGCGCGCCCCCCCTGCCGGACCGCATCCACCTACACCACACATAGGTAATGGGGGGTGATCAGCTATTCACCCCCCATCTTACACATTAGACGCCACATCTAGACATCACACCGCACCACACAGAGGGAAGGGGGGGCGATTAGCCACTCATCCCCCCCTCATTATCTTAACTGCATTTTAGACATACATCCACGTCACACCACTCCTCCACATAGGGCCTTGGAGGGCGGGGGGAGCTGTGCAGGTCCTGGGTCGGCTGCTTCTGCAGCCCGCAGCTGGACTGCACGGCTCCCTTCCCCTCTATTTTAACTCCACTTTAGACACTTAGGGCTTGGGGGGGGCGATGGGTGTCTTTTCCCCATATGCTCCCCCATATCTCAACGACACCTTAGTTCACACACATGTACACCATCAATGATCAAGGTGGGTGGGGGGCGGTTGGGGGGGGGGCGGGGTGGGGGGTCCTGGGTGTGGCGGGGGTGGCGGGCGCCGGCGGGTGGGCTCGGGGGTGGGGCGGCCGCATCTGTGGGGCGCTGCCGGTCTCCGGCGGGGTGCCCGCTCGCCTGCGATCTGGGGGGGTGGGGAACATCCTCTGGGCCGTCCACTGGGCAAGTCCAGGGCATCTGCTGCCGGACTTCAAAGACGAGCAGGTGTGACTGGGAGTGTGTGTCTGAGTGTGTGTATGAGTGCATGCATGGATCGGTGTGTCTGCATGTTTGTCCTGGTACGGGGAGCACGTGGATGATGGGGCGGTGTGGGTGCGGCAGTGAGGGGACTTGGGGGAGGGAGGGTGCGGGGGCTGGGGAGGGAGGGTTGGGATCTGGGTGGGGGAGGGGGGGTCGGGGTAGCCAGGGGCGGGTGTGCTTGGTGGCTCTCGGGGCGTCCCCCTGGTCCCCCGGGTGGGGGTTCTTGGGGGGGGGCGGGTCTCCCCGGGGCTGGCGGGGCCCTCACGGGGTGTGCGGGTGCTCCGGGCTCCGGGTTCTATCCGGCGCGCTACCGCCTGTGGCCGTGGGGTTCCTGCCTCGTGCTTGCCGGTGGGGGGCGCCCGGTGCCTCCTTCCCTGCCTTCCTTGGGTGGGCGCGCAGCCTTCCGGTGGCGGGGGCCCGGGTACCTGGCCACTGTGGGGCGGCTGGGTCCGTGACCCGTCGGGGCTCTCCCGGCCGTCTGGGGGCCCCGGGGCGGCGTTGTTGTGGCCTCGCACACATTCCATGTTAACCTGCACACTCATACATACACTCACAACACACAAACATACACACATACACATATGCGTACACATACACATGCACGTACATATGCACACGCACACACATACACTTAGAACGCACACACACATAGACATGCACGCACACGCACACACACGAGCGCCTGGGGCTCTCTTCCCCTATTTTATCCCTCTTTCCCCTTGTCTGGGTGTGTGTGCGTGTGTGTGTGTGTGAGAGTGTGTGTGGGGGTTGGTGTGTGGCTTCCACTCCCTCCTCTCGGATGCGGATGCGGGTACGACAATGTTTGGACGGTGTTCCTGGTGGTCTGCTTGTGCCTACTGTATATATTTATTTTCTTTCGTTGGTATTGACGTGTTTGGTTCCAGGAGCGGATACTGGCACAGGCACGGTCCCATGTCGTGGCGGTACCACTGGTTTCTTTGTGTGTATACTGTTTGTGTGTGTCCCTGGATCTTATCTTTCAGATACAGCAGCTGGTGTGATGATACGGTGTAAAGCAGCAAGATGCAGAAGCTGTCCTCATCACTCTTTCCTTTTTTGTTCTATTGTTTGTTATGTATTATTTCTCTTTCCCTGTCTCTCTCTCTCTCTCTGACCCCCCTCCTTATTTTATTTTATTTTTATTATGCATTTATTTATTTTACTGTCTCTCACCCCTTTCTCTCCTTTCTCACTTTCTCTCTCGATTTTTTTTTCCCACTAACCCCCCCTGTCAGCTCCGGCTTTGTGGCGCATTGACATATAACTGATTAATAAAGAGTATACCTCAAGTAACAAGAGGAGCTTAAATCCGAAGCTCCACTTGTTAAAATAAAAGTGTTGGCACAATAAGGCACCCAGACTAACATCCTGCTTGCTTAACTGCCGACACGACAGGGGGAGGAAGAAAAAAAAAAAAAAAAAAAAAAAAATGAATGGGAAGGCCTGGCTAATGTAGGCACTGTCCCCCAGCAGAAAGTACTCCCCATCTTTTGATGCCATTCAAGGAAGAAGTCTGAGGCCCTCAACATCCTTGCATCATGGACTCTCCCAGGTGGTCCGACAAAGATGTCAATGAATCGTCCCTTCTCGTCAACAATCCCCTGAAGGAGGACAGAGCAGAAACCCTTCCTGTTCATGTAGTCCACCCCTCTAATGGCTGGCTTCTGAATTTGGATGTGACAACCATCAATAGCCCCTATGACCCCAGCAAGGCCACAGGTGTGCTGGAAGGCAGCGGCAGATGCTCCTTTTTCACATCCATTAGGCCACGAGATGAAGGTTGGCCCAATTCGCGACAAAATGGTCAGCACCTGAAGAACTGTCCGATGTACCGATGACACTGACAAATTGAACTTGTCGGACAGCTCTCTAAAGCTGTTCTGATTGGCCATGTACCACAGGAACAGCAACAGCTTTTTGGTGGCAGGCACTTTTGTTTTTCCATGGCTGTGTTCTCTGCTTAGGCCATTTTCCTGCAGCTTTGTGAGTAAATACTCAAACTGCGTCCTGTCCATCCTGAAATGTCGGGAAAAGGTCTGGTCACCCATGTCTAACAGAATCTCCCAATGTGTACCCATCTTCAGTATCACTTGCTGCCTGTAGTTCAACAGAAGTAAGGCCAGCTCCCTGGAGAAAGGGAGAAATATGCCATCAACACATAATGTCAAAATCACCAACAACACTAAATACACGAGACATTTTCTTGAAGTGATGTTAATAAACTACTGTTCATGTAATGTGACAAGCTATCTACTAAACATCATTTGGATACTGTTTAATGTACTTTGCTAGAACAACATCCTACTCTTCTCCTTTTGTTGGATGACAACTCCATAAAATACAGAGTTGCCACCAAAGCAATCAAGTCAGCAGCCACGTCCTGCAGATACAGTCAAATCTCAGACATTGGTATTTTGGCAGGATCACTAAAAATGGTAATATGTGCTTATTTCTATAGTTTCAACAATAAATATAAGCTCAGTTGTGCTCCCAAAACACTTTGCTATCATTTAAAAGTCAGTTTAATACATTACCTTTAAAAAACAAATATGTGATGTGAATTCCATATACAGAGTATCGTGAATTCGCGATTAACAAAGCGCGAATGCCCGAGGGTTGACTATAATGCAGTTTGTTTATTGACACAACAACATATAAATACACTAAAACGTACCTTCTTCGCTTCATGTACTCCTCCTCGATGTTAATCAGGTGAACGGCTTGCGTTTGGAGCCGTTCGTACGCCAGAAGAGCTAGCGCAAGAGCCGATTTCTTCTGAGCTTCCATCTTGAATCCGACTTCCAAACTTCTGCGGCACATGGAACGCATCCAACTCGGTTTTTCCGAGTTTTTACCGGATGTGACGTAATCTCGGATTCCGAAAATCGGAATCCGAGGCAAATGGAATGCACGATAACTAACAATACATTTCCCATATATTTTGTCTTACATCGAGTGTCCATGCTTAAAAGACTCACTCTGTCAGGACTGCTTCTTAGAATCTTGGTTCCTCTCACGTTTTCTTTGCTGTATTTAAGCTGCGGGGAACAGTGGCCCTCCCTAAATGTGCTTATTATGTTTTGAGAAGTTATCAAGATCTTCATAGTATAAACAAAACACATCACTTTGTCAACCTGAAATGGTGCATTATATATAGCTCAGATGTATATAAGGAATGAAACAATGAGAGAAGAAATACTGGAAATGCAAATCTAAGCAATACAAGAACATAATAAAATATTAGGTCAGTGTGCAGATAGCATTAGCAGTGGTAAGTTCAAGGTCAATACAGACATCCCAACCTGCAAAAACTCATTTCAGGGAGGTCCCCCCCCCCCCCGCCAAGAATGGAAATGACTTTATTTCACACAAGAGAATTTCTACATTGGCCATATGTATAATTTTTTGTTAATTAATTTTTTCTAGTCAGCACACTAAATTTCGAAGGCTCCACTGAACCGATAACTTCGGTCCTCGAGAAGTTTAATAAAAGCCCGCCCGCACTGAAATCTGATTGGCTTATTTTGCTAAGTAGACCAATCAGGATGCTGTCTGTCTAGCACGGGCTACATGAACAGGCACACACGCAGGGATCCATACATACGCACGCTCTCTCTCATTCCGTCGTGCGCGCGATTTTCTCAAGTGCGCGATGGACACGTTACTGTCTCGCGCGCATGCTCTTGTGTGCTTGCTCTAGTTTCCAGGACATTTTATTCAATATGCGGGCATCAGGGAGCCGCTATCAATATGCGGGAGACTTCCGGGAGACTTTGGATGTTTGTCAATATATCTTCAGGTTGTGTGCAACTCATTTATTGTGGAAAGTGAAGAATAAGTGAACAGCAAAAACACTACGAGGGTAGTCAGTACTTGTTTTATATATAAATTATTTATTGCAAATAGTGTAAAGTCAAAATTCTCTTTTGAGAAAATAAAGAAAAGTGAAAAGCAATAACAAAAAATGTACAGTCTTACAGCAGACTGTCCTTTTTCATTTGACAGGTTATTCTGGAGTCAAAGTCTTCAATCTCACTAGAACAGACAAAAAAAGTACATGGTTAACAATGTTACATGTACCATTTAACCTTGCAGGTCTTTTCCTGCAACTCTTACCTTCTGCTGTGCTGAAGACCAGCAAGGAACAAGTTTTCTGCTTCCTGTGTAGACACACCTGTCAGCTGAGCTAGAGCACAGACGATGGACTAAACAAAATAAACGAAAATACATTATAAAACACTGTTGTACTAAAATAATGTCATTGTATTTCAATAAAAGAACTATTAGGCCATTAAAAGCAAATATAGTACAAGATGCATTTATATGGGAACCATTCGCATCTGTAGGGCAAATCATGAATGAGAAAGACATGAGAAAATATATTACTCGTCAAAATAAGGCATTTTTTATGTGTGTCTGTGTTTCCACTGGAGTTGTTTTTGCCTGTGGCCATCATGTCATAAATATCATCATTGACATAAAAAAAGAATTTTGGTGAAACTGCATTAAGTTAATTTTACAACATTTGTCGACATGGATACCATAGGGATAGAATATCCTACATCTGTATTTATAGTAAATTGATATGCATCCTTTATCCATGTTAAGCTGAGATACTTCAATAGAAAAAAAAAAACTAACGCACATAACATACACTCACCTAAAGGATTATTAGGAACACCATACTAATACGGTGTTTGACCCCTTTCACCTTCAGAACTGCCTTAATTCTACGTGACATTGATTCAACGAGGTGCTGAAAGCATTCTTTAGAAATGTTGGCCCATATTGATAGGATAGCATCTTGCAGTTGATGGAGATTTGTGGGATGCACATCCAGGGCACGAAGCTCCCGTTCCACCACATCCCAAAGATGTTCTATTGGGTTGAGATCTGGTGACTGTGGGGGCCATTGTAGTACAGTGAACTCATTGTCATGTTCAAGAAACCAATTTGAAATGATTCGAGCTTTGTGACATGGTGCATTATCCTGCTGGAAGTAGCCATCAGAGGATGGGTACATGGTGGTCATAAAGGGATGGACATGGTCAGAAACAATGCTCAGGTAGGCCGTGGCATTTAAACGATGCCCAATTGGCACTAAGGGGCCTAAAGTGTGCCAAGAAAACATCCCCCACACCATTACACCACCACCACCAGCCTGCACAGTGGTAACAAGGCATGATGGATCCATGTTCTCATTCTGTTTACGCCAAATTCTGACTCTACCATTTGAATGTCTCAACAGAAATCGAGACTCATCAGACCAGGTAACATTTTTCCAGTCTTCCAACTGTCCAATTTTGGTGAGCTCGTGCAAATTGTAGCCTCTTTTTCCTATTTGTAGTGGAGATGAGTGGTACCCGGTGGGGTCTTCTGCTGTTGTAGCCCATCCGCCTCAAAGTTGCTCTTCTATCAGTTTGAATCAGTCGGCCCATTCTCCTCTGACCTCTAGCATCAACAAGGCATTTTTGCCCACAAGACTGCCGCATACTGGATGTTTTTCCCTTTGCACACCATTCTTTGTGACTCCAAAGTCATCAAGATGGCAAAAGACATTTTCAACAATATTAAAAATTCAAATAACCTAAATTTTGGATGGATTGATGTCGAATTTGACACGGCTGCTGTTCTGTCCTCGCACTTGCATTACAGCTTACAAGGTTAGACAGACAGCTAACAGAACAAGAAAAACGAAAGAAGCCGTTTCTTCATTTACGGTGGTTTACTTTTACCTTTTGAGACAGCCCGTCTTAGCACATATGCAGTTGTTTCCCTCGTGTTTTGTAAAACTGAAAATAATATAACGAAATACTCTAAGAACACATTCGCATACACATTCGCATATCTTAGCTAGAAAAACTCAGAAATGTTAGCTAAACACAAATTACAGCTCTAAATACGAACTAATACCTATAAATACCGATTTAAGCAAAATATGCAAAAATAACAGTTATGAGCTTTATCAAAATGAATTAAGTTAGAACTTACAGACATATGGTTCCCCAAACTTCCCAAACGCTGAGAAAACATGACCAGCAGTAGACACGGAGCTTCCTAGTCTGAGAACAGAGAAAGAACTACTTCCCATTCGTAAACACAATGTCCACAAGGTGGCAGTAAGTAACCTTACAACACACTCCCCGCCTGGTATGATAACTGTCATACCACTACAACTAATCTAATTACCCTCTTTTACAAGAATTACAAGGTCAGTTACAGGTAGGGGTGCACCGATCGATCGGCGCACCGATCGATCGGCCTCGATCACGTTAATTTGAGGGGATCAGAAATCGACCATATTCCCATGAGATCCACCGATCTTAGTTATATGCTTTTAACTCTTTGGGGTCGAGTATGTCGTCGACGACATCGCGTACTTTTCGCGTACTTTTCGCGTCTATTTCAGTTTATAAATATCTCGCTGAAATCTTAATGTATAATCATGAAAAAAACGCTGGCTAAATCCGTAATCTGTCTTCTTTTCAAAACGTCCATTGTCGGAAGTATTAAAGTTTTTTTAATTAGGTTAAATCGGCAAAAAAGTAAACCATGTCATCTTACTTTGTTTTACCTGCATCGGGGGCGTGTAGTACCGCTCTCACCCGAAGATCGCTATTCACATTCTAAATAGCCGCATTAGCGCGTATTCAAATCGCATTCGCATGGTAATTTGATTAACAGCGCAACGGTGAAACGCGATCCAGATACATCCCCTTCAGCGCCATAAAAGGGGGTTGGGGACGTGGCCAGGTGACAATGGCTCATTCATACACATGAAAGTTGCTACATATTCAATGAAAGGAGCCAGAAATAGTTACATGAGTTAGGTTTTTCTTATTTATTTATCCAAATTAATGTTGCATCTACACCATTTAGTCATCTTCATGTAGCCAAGACTTTGGTGATCAGATATCTGGGATCAAAACAAACTGCCAGCATTGCTTACTATGTACTTTTATAATGTTTCTGCAAGTGTTCCAAACTGCATTTTGCAATGTCTATACTTTGATGTCAAATTTCAAACTTAACAAAAATCTGACATATTTACAATATATATTAAAATAAAGATGAGTGTAATGGCAAAACAAATATATAAGAAATAATTTATTTGCCATGAATTAAGTGTGATGAAATGTGTGATCATGCCCCAGTCAGTGAAAGTGTGTTTCCTACCCCTAGGCCCCAGAGGGTTAAATCAGCCTTTTCTCCTATTCCCGAGAGAGGTGCAGTGCAGGCTGCCTCCCTCCCTATTTTTTGGACAAGTGTGTCATAACAGCTATATATATATATTTTTTTTTTTACAAAATTAGAGAAATTAAAGTCTGGAAGTAAAAATATGATTTTGTACTTCAAACAGCAATGCTCATTTATATGTTCATTTATATTTGAGGACACTACCTCATGTTTTGTGAGTATTCATATCAATTTACTCAATAAAAATGGAAACATTGAAGTAACTGTCTTTTAGTTATGAAAGAAACAAGATCGGCAAAAAAAAATCGAGATCGGCAGGTAAGGTTGCCTAAGGATCGGTGATCGTTGATCGGCCAGAAAACTGCAATCGGTGCACCCCTAGTTACAGGTATACAGGTATACAAGATATACTTTGGGATGACCATCCTTAACAATTCTGACCTCCACTTTCCTAACTTTCCCATCACTGCTGGGAATGGTCTTAACAACAATCCCAGTTGGCCACTCGTTGCGCTTTGCTTGTCCGTCCTTGATAAGCACAACGTCTCCTTCCTGGATGTTGGGCCTGTCCACAGCCCATTTTCTCCTTACTTGTAGTGATGACAGGTACTCCTGCTGCCATCTCTTCCAGAACGTTTCAGCTAATGACTGCACATGCCTCCATTGACTCTTGTAAAGGTCTTTGATATCAAAATCTCCAAGAGGTGCCGGTATAGGTGTGGCCTTTTGGGTAAGAAGGATTGCTGGTGTGAGGATTTCGGGTGCCTCCGGATCGGAAGAGACTGGAACCAAAGGCCTAGCATTCATTATAGCCATTACTTCTGCCACAAAGGTAACCAATACTTCATGTGTGAGTCGAGTTGAACCAGCCTTTAAGAACATTGCGTTCAAAATGCGCCTTGCCACCCCAATCATCCTTTCCCACACTCCTCCCATGTGGGAAGAATGAGGAGGGTTAAAAATCCATGAACACCCTTGATCACGTAGGTAAGTCTTGACCTCTGGATCATCTGAATTAAGTTTGAACTCCTTACAGGCTCCTATGAAATTCGTGCCCCTGTCCGACCTTAAAGATTTCACAGGGCCGCGCACAGCCAAAAATCTTCTCAAAGCGTTAATAAAACTAGAAGTTGTCATGGACTCAATAACTTCCAGATGAACTGCCCTCGTATTTAAACAAGAGAACATCACAGCCCACCTTTTGTTCTCCACGCAACTAGCTCTGGTACGCCTTGAAGAAACATTCCATGGGCCGAACACATCTAAACCCACATTGGAGAAGGGTGGAACTGTTGCCAATCGATCTGCTGGGAGGTCTGACATAAGTTGTTCCTCCCGTTTACCTCTAAGTTTCCGGCACGTCACGCACTGGTGAATGACTCTGGAAACCAGTCTTTTACCTCCTACAATCCAGAGGCCTGCGGACCTTAAGGCTCCTTCTGTAAATTGGCGACCTTGGTGAGCCACTTCACCATGATAATGACTGACGAGAAGAGTTGTTGCGTGATGGTCTGCAGGAACAATTAGAGGATGCTTCTCAGCTGTATGTAGTAGCGAAGCTGACAAACAGCCCCCGACTCTCATCAAACCTTCTTCATCCAAAAAGGGGCGTAGATCTTTAAGGCGACTTGCTTTAGGAACGTTTTCCTTCTTTAACAGACATCTGACTTCAACCTTAAATGAATCAGATTGGACACTTCTGATGACAATCATCTTAGACTGGGTTCTCTCTGTATGAGGATCTACATCTTTGCAGTAATGCCAGCCTTGGCAACTGCTTTGCTCTTCTACACTGGAGAAACATCTCGCAATGTGTTTCAGTCTACTAATACCCCTGACAAGAGACCTCCAGGTTGAGAACCTCGAAAATCTCTGAGATCCCAAGGTCTGCTCTGAGGACTTTGTGACAAGAGTTGTCACCACAGGACGGATCTCTTGATCCGACCCAGGGTCAACAAGCTCGTGGGAATCAGCGTCAGATTGATTGAAGGCGTCCGGCCTAGACAAGAAGTCTGGACCCTTAAACCATCTTGACTGGAGGAGCATCGGAGCCGAAACTGGCCTTGTGCCATAGTCGGCTGGATTGTGTTCTGTGGCAACATAATGCCATTGATCAGGATGAGTTGATTTTCTAATCCGTGTGACCCTGTTGGACACATACATGTAGAAACGTCGAGTGTTGTTATGAATGTAACCGAGTACTATTCTGCTGTCGGTGTGGAACCTTACAGCATGTAAATTGACATCCAATTCATCCGTAATCAACTCGGCCAGCTCGACAGCTAGTACAGCTGCTGATAACTCCAATCGCGGGATTGTGTGTGCTGGCCTAGGAGCCAACTTGGTCTTGCCCATAATGAAACCTACATGGCACTGTCCTGCTAAGTCAATGACTCTTAAGTAGGCAACCGCAGCAATGGCTAGAGTTGAAGCATCGCAGAAAATGTATAACTCCCTTTTCTGTGTTAAAGTCATTGCAACAGGGACGTACTGACGTGGGATGTAGAGGTCTTCTACTTGGACCAGTGCTTCTGTCCAAGCTCTCCACTGAGCTTCTTTCTCCAAAGGAAGAGGGCAATCCCAGTCAGACCCAACCAAGGAAAGTTCTCTAACAATCAGCTTGCCCTGAAGTGTGACAGGAGCCAGAAAGCCAAGGGGGTCAAAAAGGCTATTTACGGTTGACAAGATGCCCCTACGTGTGAAAGCCTTTACGCTGCGGGACACTTGGAATGTAAAATCGTCCGTCTTCAAGCTCCAACTGACCCCTAGACTTTTCTGGAGAGGCAGAGGATCTGTGGTCAAATCTAAATCCTTAAGATTGCTTGCCCTGTCTTCCGTAGGGAAAGCCTCCATTACTCTGCTGCTGTTTGAAGCAATTTTGTGGAGCAGGAGGTTAGATTCTGCCAGCATCGCCTTGGTGTTATGTAAAAGAGCAATTGCTTCTTCCTCAGAGGACACAGAGGTAAGTCCGTCGTCAACATAAAAGTTGCGCATAACAAACCGCTTAGTCTCTGTTCCATAGGTCGCCTCTCCTTCTTCTGCCGTGCGCCTCAACCCAAATATGGCTACTGCTGGTGATGGGGTGTTCCCGAAAACATGGACTTTCATTCGGAATTCCGTGATCTCTTTGGACAGGTCATTATCTTTAAACCAGAGAAATCTCAAATAGTTTCTATGTTCTTGCTTCACGATGAAACTATAAAACATTTGCTGCACGTCTGCCATGACAGCAACTCGCTCTCTGCGGAAACGCAAAAGGACACCCAAAAGTGTGTTATTCAAATCTGGCCTGCTCAGCAGCGTATCATTAAGGGAAATCCCGTCATATTGGGTGCTGGAATCAAAAACCACCCGGATCTGTGTTGGTTTTTGTGGGTGGTAGACACCAAAGGTTGGTAAATACCAACATTCTTCACCTTGCTTCAAGGGTGGGGCGAGCTCTGCTTGATCGTTGATAAACATTCTCTCCATAAAGGCCATAAAATGGTCTTTCATAGTTGGTTTTTTGAGTAGTGTGCGCTTAAGGGAGAACAAGCGGTTCAACGCCTGTCTCCTATTGTTTGGAAGTGTACGACGGGGCTGCCGGAAAGGCAGGGGTGCCACCCAATGATTTGTATCATCTTTAGACATCTCCTTAACCATGATGTCAAGGAACAAACCGTCTTCTACTGATAAAGCGGGCTTGTCATCATCGGGGGTTGTGCAGAACAATGTGCTCCCTAAGGAAACTGCATTTGGAGTGGTAGACTCAGTACTGAGGTGAATGAGAGGCGAGTAGGACAGGTGCTCTGGCAAAGTGTAATCTTCTTTCACCACAAACCTGTTGGTGCATGGTTTAAAATAGGATGTGCGTCCATTTTGCAGCACATTTGTCTTATAGACGTTTGTATCCGTTGGTCTATGAGCCGCTCCAAGACAGATTTCTCCCACAATCACCCAACCTAAATCTAGTCGTTGGGCGTAAGGATCCTTTGATGGACCATTGATCTGTTCACGGGCTTTGTGAACACTGAGGACGTCCCTGCCTAAGAGAAGAAGAATGGGTGCTGAAGGATCGACGGGTGGGATTTTATCGACAATAGGATTCAGATGCGGAAAATAGTGGGCTATCTCTGGCGATGGAATCTCTGACCGATCATCTGGGATCATGTCACACTCAATGAGTGTAGGGAGGTTAACTTCATTTAGGCCGTCTAACGACTGGGCTATGAAATTGTATGCTCTCCGACCTGTAGTTTCTATTTTTCCAGAGCATGTCTTCAGTGTGTAGGAATAAAAATTCCCATTTATGGAGAACAGATCAAAGAAATCAGATTTAGCCAGAGAACGATTGCTCTGATCGTCTAATACTGCATATAAGCGTTGTAACTTGTGGGGCTGACCTGATGGATATACATTAATCAAGCATATTTTGGAGCATGACCTTAGGGGTCTATCTTTGCCACAAAGTTCTGTGCACTTTGAGCTAACCGTGGTTGTTGTGTTTTCTTCTTGCTCCCCGCCATGCTCTTTTAGGTCTTTGGAACGTTCTGTTTCCAAAGTAGAAACTGGATGTAGAGCTGTTGTATGACACTCACTAGCACATTCATCACATTTAATATGACCTTTGCACTCCCTAGCAAGATGATCCATTGACGCACAGCATCTGAAACATATTCCTTTTTCTTTAAGGAATGATTTTCTCTCATCATAATGTTTTTTCCTAAAAGTACGACACTTCGCCAGTGGATGCGGTTTTTTATGGATTGGACAAAAAGATCCCAGATCTTCAGCTTTCTTTAGTTTCATAATAGGGGAGAAAGAGACTGAGGAAGTAGGAGACACGTTTGTTTTTCTTACAGAAACTTGTCTGTGTGGCCTTTCTGTTTTCAATGCACTTGACTGCCAATTTGCAGAAAAACAGAAACTTGGGTCATTTCGTATTTTCGCTTGACTAAGGATGAATTTGACAAAAAAGCCAAATGGAGGGAAAGACACATGATTATCTTCTTTGAATCTGGCCCCTTGTGTGATCCATCTTTCTTGTAAGCTACACGGTAATTTTTCCACTATTGGGTTAACTCCCCTTGCCGTGTCGAGGTAAAAAAGACCTGGGAGGAAACCTTCGGTTTTGGCTGCCTCAATCTCCAATAATATGTCGCCTAGTTCCCTTAACTTGTGGTTTTCTTTATTAGAAATCCTGGGGAAGGTCTCAAGTTTTCTCAACAAAGCATGCTCAATCATTTCAGGACACCCATAACATTCGTCCAATCTCTGCCATAAAGCAACGACACCTGCTGCAGGGTAACTGACATGAACTGACCTTAACCTTTTAGCTTGGAGAGAGGATTCTGGACCCAGCCACTTGATAAGGAGGTCGATCTCTTCCCTCGCTGTAAGCTCCAGGTCTTTTACCGCCCCACGAAACGATGACTTCCAGGCCCAGTAAGTCTCAGGACGGTCATCAAATTTCTGAAGACCAGAGGTGACCATCTCTCTACGTGCCAGATACCTGACTAGTTCAGTAGGAGTTGGCGTTTCGAATGGGAAATTATTAGCTAAAATAGGTTGTGAGTGAGCACTAAAACTGGGTTGTTGATCTGCTTTATTGGGGACATACGGGACATTTGGTATGTGAAGTTGGTTCAGACTAGCATCTACATTGTCAGCAGGAGGGCCCCGCTGAATACAAGGTCGGGGTGGAGGGACATTTTTCGGTGAAGACCATGTGGGCACTGTACCATCCTGCATGTGAGAGTGTCCATGAGCGTCTTCAGTGCTGTCTGAGGTCAGGTTTTGCATGTTCACATACTCAGTAGTTCGTTGAACTGGATCATGGCCAGCAACATCTTTTAACTCCTGTAATGGACCCTCTTCCAGTTCGGCTGCCGCTTCATATACCGCAGCCTCTGCGTCTGCTACGTCAGCTGCTTTTTTAAGGTGTAATAAGTATAACTGAGCGTCTACTTGGGCTTTTTGATTAGCAGCTTCCGCTTCAATGCGAGCTTTCTCTAACATAATATGCGCCTCCTTTTCAGCATAGGGAATTTCTGCACGAGCCGCTTCTGCTCTGGCTCTAGCTCTGGCTGCAGCAACGCCGACCGACGATCTGCTGGACCGTGCGGCGGACCTCCAGGACGTTTGCGATCTCGTCTCAAAGGTTCGGGTGAATTCCGCATTTCCACTTTGGTCCATTATTGGTTGGCTTTTCGCCATTTGTCGCTGCGTTGTTCAATCCGTGTTACTGCTTTCAACGTCTAGGTCGCCCGGCGAATGTCTTTTTACTGTTCTGTCCTCGCACTTGCATTACAGCTTACAAGGTTAGACAGACAGCTAACAGAACAAGAAAAACGAAAGAAGCCGTTTCTTCATTTACGGTGGTTTACTTTTACCTTTTGAGACAGCCCGTCTTAGCACATATGCAGTTGTTTCCCTCGTGTTTTGTAAAACTGAAAATAATATAACGAAATACTCTAAGAACACATTCGCATACACATTCGCATATCTTAGCTAGAAAAACTCAGAAATGTTAGCTAAACACAAATTACAGCTCTAAATACGAACTAATACCTATAAATACCGATTTAAGCAAAATATGCAAAAATAACAGTTATGAGCTTTATCAAAATGAATTAAGTTAGAACTTACAGACATATGGTTCCCCAAACTTCCCAAACGCTGAGAAAACATGACTAGCAGTAGACACGGAGCTTCCTAGTCTGAGAACAGAGAAAGAACTACTTCCCATTCGTAAACACAATGTCCACAAGGTGGCAGTAAGTAACCTTACAACACAGCTGCACAAAAACCAGTACTTCTATGCAGGAACTTCTATGCAAGAAAACTATACAGATTCAATAATAACACATACCTAACTCGATTTCGCACCGCGTAAAACAAGCAGATATAAATTAACATACCTTTGATCGTATAACTTGGGGATACACGGCGCAGTTCGCTCATATCCCTAGGTGAGAGCTCACCGACTACTTCTCTACTTACATGAGTTCCTGACCTATACTATTCTTTTGATGCTTTTTTTTTTTGACAACTGCTTTGTTCTTGGCCATTTATTCTTGTGTACTGCGATTTGTTGTATTGTAAATGCACTATATTGTTATCTTGTTTGAGAAGTTAAACAATAAAAAAAAAAAAAAACTTCTCTACTTACATGTTGTCTAGCTGGTATCGCGCATGCGTACGCAGATCGGACAGCCACAGCCAAGCAGTCAATATACAGATCAAATTGTGACGTACACGGAAAACCAGTGTGCGCATGCGTCCGTAGATCGGGCCAGGTCCAGGCATAGATGGGCCCAGGACCGCAGTTCGGCGTGTTACGGGCCATAGATACAAGACATCTGGCAGCCACACCGTGACCACAGGACCCGGGGACAAGTGCATTGTGGGATAGCTAAATCTAATTTTCTCCGATGACTGCTGGGAGTTTGGAGGATTTTGCCATTCCTTTTCCAGTGTCATGGCGACTAACATCGAACAGATATTTCGAGATTTTGTAATGAATAAAATAAGAGAAATTGAAGGCGAAGGTCTGCATACCGGGTAAATATATTTATAGAAGCTGTCTATAGGTGCAGAATTGTTAGCTCATGCTCGTTAAATTGGGGAAACCGATTATCATGACTCTAAGCGTCTTAAACTACTCCTGGTGTCATAAAAGGCCTACCTTTTTTTTTTTTTTTTGTGCTGCTAGCTTTCATATTCTGCAGTTTTGCGTTATTACGTAATGGGTGTAAGGCAGTCTTGTTGGCCAACATGCGACGCGTTCCGAATAGGTTGCATTCATGTGCTTCAATTGCGATTTCGCCTATTATCTAATGCCAAATGATGGTTCCTGTATTTGCAGCCATCTGGCCGTTCTTGCGAGTTTCTCTGCGTATGTTAAAAAACTGTATATTTGCCGGCTGTGTAGTTGTGTCGACTTGTGGGGTTATATATTACTAACACAATGAAGAGCCTACTGGATCGCACTATTGTAACTTTTTATTTTTATTTTTGGAATTGCATTCCACGGTGACTGTAGTCGCGCTGTGCAAAAATAAATTCTCTGCTGGTCTCGTACCGCCCGATCTAGGCACTTGTATAGTTGCTATCTCTTTAATTTCACAGAGATCTACTTTGTTGATCGGGAACTTATACGTATGATTAATCAATTTTAAATGCTTGATTATTAATTTACATATACTTTATTTGTAGCAGGGCTTTGCCATCTTGGAACTGCCTAGAGTCAATTTGTATATTGTATAAAATGACTTCTATCTCCAAGTATCATGTGGTCAAATATTAGCACTTGGGGCATTTCTAGTTTTGATCTGTTTCATGTGGGCCTCCTACGACGGAGTTTTAGTGCCACTATTAATAAAAATAAAAATATAAACCCTCAAGAATAAAGTCGGATCTCAAGATTAAAGTTGTAATTTGCCAGAATAAAATCATATTAATTTGAGAATAAGGCGAAATTAAAGTCAAAGTTACGAGGAAAAAAAGTCATACCTTTTGAGAATAAAGTCGTAATTTGCTAAAGTCACAATAATTAGAGAATAAAGTCATAAAGTTACGACAAAAAAACCTGTAATGTTTCAAGAATAGTCATTCAAAACTATGCGAAAAGGTTAAGAATCATTTAAGTGGGTTTGAGACCGCGGTTAAGCCTCATGTTCGATATTCAGTTTTCTGGCTTTAATAACTTTTAACGGAAGATGGGGCGTTTTTAATGACAGAATTGTAATGTCCAGTACACAGACAACGATGCACACCGAATATTTTTGCGCTTCAAACCATTTCGTGATTTGTGCACAATTGTGTTATAGCTAACATCATTTCAGCTGTAATGACATGGTGGTTTAGCATTTTGGGCTCGTGGAGACTGTTGCACACCCATTTGTTTCCCAGTTTGCTTTAGATACGAATTTTAATTAATTATCCATTGTCCATATAATGTGCAATGGGACAATACATGAATGGCTTAATAGCTTCAAAACTAGACAAGGCAGGCACATCTAGTGAAGTGCACTTTGATCAGTGGACTACAGGGAACAATGTACACCCCTTGGATTTTCAGGATCTCTCTCTCTCCCCCTCCCTCTGTCTCTCATATAGGGGGAGAGACAGCACCTCAGTTTAAATTTTAGTAATTTTATTCCTAGGGATAGACTGAAGTTGTAGTGCACATTATGTACTTGAAATGGGTAAGACAAGTTCCAGGTATTATTAATAAGTCATCTAAAGGCAACATACTGGATTATGTTTCCATGCATGAATTCCATCAAAGAGGAAAAATCATTACTTTAGCTGTAATATTAATGTTAATGTTTTAAAACAAGAATGGAAAATCTATTGTTTTTTAGAATAGATTGGAATGACTGTATTGTCATTGCACATTTTCTTACACAACAAAATTTCAGAACGGTCCCTAGGATGCTCGTATATCTAGTCATTACGACGACAACAAAAAATACACACATTAAAAAAATATTTACTGTGTAAATATAAATAGATGTGCATTGTTTTGGCAAGTTATTGCACTGTAATCATAGTAATTCCGTATTTCATATTTTCATAATATTGCACAGTTGTTTTGTATTGCACAGCTTTCCAAGTATTGCACAGTTATTGAACCAAATGTGTCTTGTTAGTTTTAATCTGACTGGAGTTCAATTCAGTGATGGCTCTGAGGGAAAAAAAAACTGTTTTTGAGCCTGTTCGTGCGAGTCTTTAGGATCTTGTAATGCTTCCCTGATGGCAGCAGGGAGAAGAGGTAATGGCAAGGTGAGTTGTGTCACTCAGGATGTTGCTGACTCTGCGGAGGCAGCGTGTCTTGAAGATGTCCTCCCGTGAGGGCAGAGGAAGTCCTATGATCTTTTGGGCTGTGTCGATGACACTCTTGCTTGCCTGTCCACTGTTGTGCTGTGGACAGCTCAGCAACCAGGTTGGTCTTCCTGAGTGTTCTTAGGAAGTATAGCTGCTGTTGAGCCTTCTTGACAAGAGCAGTGGAGTTGGTTGTCCATGTGAGGTTGTCAGTGATGTGGCTGCCCAGGAACTTCTAGCTGGAAACCCTTTCCCCTTCCTGTCCTCTGATGTTAAGAGGAGAAAGGTTCTTTTGTCTCCTGAAGTCTAGAATGCTTTTTTTTTTGACAGGTTGGTTGGTTGTGCTCCACTCTACCAGTTTGTAGACTTCATCTCTGAATGCTTTATCATCCCTGCCTGAGATCAGCCCCACCATTCTTTTGTCATTGCACAAATACAATATTAAAATTTGCCAATGTGTGGCGACAGTTGTATGTGTAGTAGGAGTGTAGAAGTTAGGGTGACCACCTAATCCATGTCAGGAGGGACACTATGAGCTACAACAGGATTTGTAAACTACCATTTTATACATTTCAATTAAAAGGACCAGGATTTCACTTAAGCACTGGGTTCTTGCCGTATGCTGATTGGTCAGTCTCCTATAATCATGCATATGTGTCAGTAATGTTAATGCGAAACAGCTGGATGAGTCTTTCAATCTAGGAACTAACCAAACATTTTAGCAGAGCACAGAATCTTTTCAGCTTTAAAGTAGTTCGTAAAAGCTGAAGTAGCTCATAGTGTCCCTCCTGAGTCTACAAAGCATTAAATGAGATATTTGTATCAATACGTTGGCTGCCACTAATGACTATTTTTCTATGGATTAATCTATTGAGTATATTACCAATTGGTCGATTAATCCTAAATGGTTAATTTTCCTCCAGAAAATCAACTTGACCATTTAAGTTAATTTTATTTCAACAGCAACAAACTTATGTCATTACTGGGCTTTAGATAATGGACGACGGCTTTTTGAAACTATTTGGACATTATTTTTGCCCACGATTCAATAAGCAGATTGTCTGCCTAAAATAGTAATGAGATGCGTATTGTGATGCGCAAAAGTTAGCAGTCTATATTAGGGATGCTCATTTCGATTAATTTTCCCAACCGACAACCGCCGTTCGTTAACCGAACATTAACCGTTAACTGATTAGATTAGAATATTAAATTCCTCTGGGGTCGGCGGTCCCGCCGGCGGGATCTGACAGAAATTTCGCCAAACCATTTAAATAACTTTGCGAGGTTTTATCATATACACATTTAAAAAACACCCTCAGAAACCTTGGACGGTCTACTTTTCAAATATATATATATAGGTAGAAACTAAATATATTTTTATAGCTTTGTGATACGAATAGAAAGAACAAGAGTGACTGACTTAAGCGTCTGCGTTTCGAAGCAGCTCTGATCGCCTTCCCACTTGCAAATTGCGCTATTCGCATGATGATAACATGATAATCCGACAGTTAGTATTGGATAAAGAAATATGTGAAGATGCCCATTGTAACCGAAATAAAACAAGAGCACATATCTGGGTAGTGTTTACACCGATCGGCTACAATATAGCACACGGATACGTCTCTGCCGCTGAAGCTTTGCGCCAATGTTTCCATTTTCAGCAGCAAAGCTCGTACCTGTGTTCATGGCTCAGTGGGCTAAGCCTGTGTGCCTGTAATCACAGTCGCCGATTCAAACCCAGTGTATTTAGAACGTGAAAAGCGATCTTCAGCTGAGATGCCACAAAACTTCATACTACTACTAATAATTAAAATATATATTAAAACATTTTAAACCGTTTAACTGATAATTAATTTTGACCGAATATTACTATTTCGGTTAACGGTTAAACGGTCAAAAGGAGCATCCCTAGCTATATAAATTTTACGTATCCTTATGCTTATTAAATTTGGTTAGTGGAGCATACAATATGCCTCTTTTGGTAAATCGTGGAAGCGATAAGCACTGAAGTGGTGAAGAAACAGACAGCTCAGCAGCGATAATAAGAAGAGATCCTGTGGTTAAACAAGGTAAAAGACAGTGGTCTGGCAATACTTTTTGCAGATTAGTCTGTTATGTTTTTTTGTGTAAATATAGTTTTCATTTTTATTTTAGTTCACAAATAATTTTCTTTTATTTAGTGTCCATTTTTTCAGTTTTAGCTTCCAACACTAGATAACAACACTAGTTCCAACAGGCCCAACATGCACAAACACACACACACCAGCACCATCAATCAATGTAGATTAAGCTCAGACATTTTCGCAAACACTTATTCAATGGAAATTGTAAGGTAGCAGGCAGAAAATCTATAGCTTTAATAATGAGTGTGTTTAGTAGCTAGAAGGACAAAACATGTTTAAAAGCCTTTTGCCTTTTCTGGCAGTCCATCATCCAGAATAGTGCCTGTGCCTTTCCTCTTCAGGTGATTGTGCATAGCACTACTGCTGCGGTATACCATCAAAACTTTACATAGCGTAAAACCACCTATTTGTTTTAATTACGTAGAGATATTCAAAGGAAAACATTTGTTAAAATGCATCGAAGCCTTCTAGAAACACTGCCTGGCCAAAAAAAAAGTTGTCATTTAAATTTGTATCAGCAAATACTTAAGAGCCAATGACTGGATTATTATTACAGCTCAGCAACGTTGTACAGCAATAAAGTAAAGTCAGCCGAGTACCTGAATCTACTGAATGGCCAGGACAACACATGGGCAGGACAAGAATGCCAAGAATCATTGGATTTGAATTGTCATAGAGTTGTTCAGGGGGCATGAGGAATCATTTTCACGTATGACTTGGTCATACGTGATAAAGGAGGCTTTATGGAGTGGTTCAAATCACTTGTCAATACAGGATTTCGGTGAGAAATGAATGCAAATCTGGATGAAAATAAAGGGTGAGATGTTGCATAAGCTTATGGAAACAAAGCCATGACAAATGTGCACCATAATTAAAGCTAAAGGCGGTCCAATGAAAAATTCAAATGATGATAATAATAATAATAATAATTGATACTTTATTGATCCCTGTGGGGAAATTGTTTTTACGCCTCCCTCAACTTGCTCTTTGCAGAATAAGTTGTCCGCGAAGGGCCAACTAACTATAAGTTGTCCGTTAAGGGCCTTGCTCAAGGACCCACAGACGTGCTGAGGCTGGGTTTGAACTGATGACTTTGTGATTACAGGTACACAGTCTTAGCCCACTGAGCCACACGTTGCCCCCAAAATGACATTTTTTTTGGCCAGGCAGTGTATTAAAATAATAATAAAAAAAGTTGCATCGATTTAATATATTGATGTCATCAATATATGACGTCATTGACTACGTGGATTAGTGGCAGCCCTAATCAATACATTTTAATTAACATGGCAAAATATCTGCAGTGTTGTTGTGGCACTGTTTGAGTATGCTAAGTATATGAAAATATATTGATCATGTTGCTCAAACAAAAGCTATGCTACTAAAAGAAATCCATGGCTAACATGATTCGCACAAACATGAACAAAAATAAATTATGCAGTCTACAGCTACTCACTGAATGTCGATGATTTGAATATGAAGTCAAAGGCCCGTGAGTGGACTGTGATTCTTAGAAGCGTTTTTTTTTTGTGTCAAACAATATGCATTACAATCAAAGGAACAAACCAATAGAAGGATACAAAAGGGATGACATTTCAGTGAAGTACGGTTGCAGCAGTAGCGGTTTTATGGCATACCATGGTGTTAAGGAATATAAAACACTTGATTATGAAAGCAATATTGACCCAGATAGTAATCTACTAAATAGAATCAATGATACCTGTAAATATTATACAGATGAACAATTTAAGTGTTCTGTAGATCTAGATAATTTTTCACTCATTCACTTTAATTGTAGGAGTCTTTATGCAAATTTTGATAAGATTAATGACTATTTGAAAGCATTTAAAAGTTACTTTCAAGTTATTGCATTATCTGAAACATGGCTAAACAAAGAAAAGGGTATAGACTTTGATATGGAAGGGTATGATTCATTCTATACAAACTGAGTAAAGAAAAAAGGTGGAGGGGTTGCACTGTATGTCAAAAGTTCCTTGAAATGTAAAATATTGGAGTCCATCTCGGTAGCTTTGGAAGATGTGATGGAATGTGTAGCTGTTGAAATTGAGATGGAAAAAGCAAGAAATATTATAATAATTTGTATATATAGAACACCTGGTTCTAATATTGCATATTTTAAAGAAAGAGTTGAAAATCTCATAGATGGGTTAAATGACAAAAAAACCTGGTTATTATGTGGAGATTTCAATATTGATTTACTTAACCAAGGAAAACACAAAATGACAACAGATTTCATGGATGCAATGTCCAGTAGGAGTTTATACGTTATCACTTAGCCAACCAGAGTCACCAGTACTTGTGCTACATTAATTGACAATATCTATACAAATGAAATTGATAAGGCTATTAATAGTGGTCTCCTAATATGTGATATAAGTGATCATTTACCAATATTCATAATACATCAAAGTCAATTTAAAAAAAAAAAATTAAGGCTGTTGATCAGATAAAGCAAATCGGAATACGGTCAGAGGAAAAGATAACGAATTTCTGTAATGATTTAGTAAAGGAGAATTGGAGTGGGGTTTATGTGAAAGATGTGAATTTGGCATATGATACGTTTGTAAAGATATATAAATCCTTATATGATAAGAATTGCCCTATACAGGTATGTAGAAAAAAGAAAAATGTTAATATAGAACCTTGGTTAACTAAGGGACTATTAAAATCCTGTAAGAAGAAAAATAAATTATACAGAGATTTTGTTAGATATCTAACTAAATCTACAGAAATAAAGTACAAGTTATTTATTTTGTATATTAATGACATTTGTGATGTGTAAAAAAAATTACAGTTAATATTGTTTGCCGATGATACAACTATATTTTGTTCTGGGGATGATTTAAAAATCATTATAGAAGATATGGTTTGTGAGATGTCTAAACTTAAGGAGTGGTTCAATGACTATAAATTATCAATAAATTGGAAGAAAACTAAATTTATAATTTTTGGACACAGAAAAATAGACAATTCAATCACATTGTCCATAGATGATATATTGGTTGAAAGAGTATATGAAGTAAAATTCTTAGGGGTTGTCTTGGATCACAAGCTAAATTGGAAATCTCACTTAAAATATACACTCACCTAAAGGATTATTAGGAACACCATACTAATACGGTGTTTGACCCCCTTTCGCCTTCAGAACTGCCTTAATTCTACGTGGCATTGATTCAACAAGGTGCTGAAAGCATTCTTTAGAAATGTTGGCCCATATTGATAGGATAGCATCTTGCAGTTGATGGAGATTTGTGGGATGCACATCCAGGGCACGAAGCTCCCGCTCCACCACATCCCAAAGATGCTCTATTGGGTTGAGATCTGGTGACTGTGGGGGCCATTATCTGGTTAATTTAAAAACTTTGCTAATTATGTTTAAAGCTAAAAAGATGTTATTGCCAATGAAATTACAGAAGTTTTTTGTTTTGATCCCTAATTATGAAACTAATAGAAGAAAGTCTGAGTTTAAAAGGATAATTGCACGAACAACATTAAAGCAGATGTGTGTTTCAGTGCAAGGAGTAAAACTATGGAATAACCTGGATGATGATTTGAGAAAATGTCCGACAATTGGTCAATTTAAGAAACTTTATAAAGAAAACATTATAAAATCTTATGAGTTGAGTTAATACTGAAGGATGTTTAATTGTAATAATACTTGCAAATAAATAAAAAGAAATGAAAATGAAATAAGAAAAGGAAATAAGATGATGTATGTTTGTAAGGCCATGTAGTAAATTACTTTGTATTTCATAGAAGGGGGCAGGTTATATAAGATTGTTCTTCTTCCTCCCCCTTTTTCACTTGACTGTTTATATTTCATGTTTGTTTGTGAAGTAATAATGAATGAAAAGATGCCAAGTGAAATAAACCTATTGAATTGAATTGGGGAAAAAAACTGGTTATTATACCATGTAATTTTGCTAATAACTGGTATTGTAAAAAAAAAAATGCAATGGAATCGATATTCTCATCTGTGCATGCGCATCTACTTTCCTTCTTGACTGCCTGTCAGACTCAGCAACTGATGCTGTTGTGCGAAATCTCTTCCATTTTTTGACAAAAGAAATTACAAGAAAAACCCTGTAAAGTGAAAACTTCCTTGAAAAACTTTTCAAGCTCTGTCAGGTTGCGTGGGGATCGGGTGTGACCTTTTCAAGTACAGCCACAAAATCTCTCTAGGGTTGAGGTCTGGGCTTTGACTTGGCCACTCCAGAACATCCACCTTGTCGTCTTCAAACCATTTATGTATAGCTTTAGCTGTATGCTTCAGGTCATTGTCTGGCTGGAAAATAAATCTTCTCCCAAGCCATAGTTCTCTTGCAGATGGAATCAAATTGTCCTCCAGGATTTCCCTTTATTTTGCTGCATTCATTTTACCTTCTGCCTTTACAAGCCTTCCAGGGCCTGCTGCCGAGAAGCATCCCCACAGCATGATGCTGCCATCACCATGCTTCGCAGTGGGGGTGGTGTGTTTGTGGTGATGTGCAGTGTTTGATGTCCGTCAAACATAGCGTCTTATCTGATGGCCAAAAAGCTCCACTTTGGTCTCATCAGACCAAAGAACTTTCTTCCACTTGACCATAGATCTCCAACATGCCTTTTGGCAGTTGAGACTTAATGAGTTTTCTTCAACAGTGGCTCTCTCATCACCACTCTCCCATAAAGCTTTGACAGGTGAAGAACAGTTGTAGTATGCACAGGGTCTTCCATCTCAGCTGCTGAAGCTTGTATCTCCTCCTTGCACGGTCACTTAGTTTGTGAGGATGGCCTGATCTAAGCAGATTTACACATGTGCCATATTCATTCCATTTCTTGATTATGGATTTAACTGCAGGGGATGTTCAGTGCCTTAGAATTTCTTTTGTATCCATCCCCTGACTTATACTTTTCAATAACCTTTTTTCTGAGTGTTCTTTTGTCTTCATGCTGTAATGGTAGCCAGGAATACTGATTAACCAGTGAATGGACCCTCCAGACACAAGTGTCCTTATACTACAATCACTTGAGACAGTTACTGCACTCAGGTGATCTCCATTCCACTAATTGTGAGACTACTAGCACCAATTGGCTGAACCTCTGCTGAATTAGGTCATTTTAAAGGGGGTGAATATTTATGCAATCACTTATTTTATGTTACATATTTTTATTTGTCATTTTGTATTTTTTTCGTCAGAAAAGCCAAATTATGTTTATCATGATTGATTTATAAAAGCAATAAAAGGGTAAACATCCAAGGGGGTGAATACTATTTATAGACACTGTAAGTCTTCAGTACAAAATGTATGTTGGAGCACTGAACTTTTAAGTTGTAATTAACCAAAATTTAGAAAGCATACAAGTCTGAAGGCATGTATTTTGTATTGATTAGTTGTTTTAGTTGTTAATTCTGTTCACGTTTAATAAACATCAGCCCTAGCCTTACTGCATTCATTGCGCTCTGCAGGTTTACTTTATTCTTTCTTCAAAGTGTAAAGTACAGTTACTGTATTTCCATACAGCAGACATGACTGCTCCGACACACATGCATTGCTTAAGTTAGCCATCACGTGACCCTCACTTATGTTTACAATATGAGTTTCTAATGCTACAAGCATTTTCAGAGTTTTTCAGGCTAGACCTATCTCTGATGGAAAATCAGACCAGTTTGTTACTCCCCTGCCCCCAATATCCAATCCAACATTTTGTGCTGGTATTGGCCAGATATCGATAGTGGGTATCAGATCGGTACCATCTCTAGTGTATACCACTGAGCCCATATCCTTAATAATTATACTCTGTGACAAAAGTTAAGCACCCAGACGGAGTGGTGGAAATTAAATGAATCTGCAGGTGGTGAAAGGTCATGTGACTGTATCGCAATGATTATAATCTCAGATCAAATGGACATCAGAGTTGGCTGTATGGGCACTCTGCTGGTCCCATGTCAGAAGGGTATGGCAACCCCCTGGGCCTGGATATATGCAGTGATGCAGTGCGGAAGGGAGTCCTACAGCCGTTGTATCCTCTCCTGTGGCAAATGGACCCATGAGATCCTGCAGATTGGCCCTGGGTCTGAGTTGATGTCCAAGCTTCATGTTCAGTAGACATTGCGGATGCAGGATGTCGCTGTCATAGCGCTGTGCCGTCAGGGTCTTCTGAATCCTTGCCAGAGATGACCTGAAGTCAGATGGCAGGCGCAGATGTTATGGGGTTCTGTAATGCTTGACGCAGAATACAATGATCCTCCCTTGATGTGGTCTGTCTTGGGCGACCAGAAACTTCACAACGTGTGGGTGCCCTCGCGTGCCCACTGGTTCCAGCATTGGGCGACTGTGACATCTGCATGCCCCACATGCCGAGCAATTGCATTATACCACCATTGGGGCTCATGCAAACCCACAAATGTGACTCCTATCAAACTCCAAGTGCTGGTAATTCTGTCTAATGTGTCTAAGAGGCATCCACTGTGTCTGACTAGATATGCCAGCTCCTTCCAAATCGAGTCATTTCCATACCCATTGTATGGTTTGCATTTGTACCAAATTACATCCAAATCGGACCATTGTTTCCAGGTGCTTAACTTTTTTTTTTTTTGTCACTGAGTATATATTGTAGTTGCCACCTGTCCCACAAAATCGTTCCATACTGAAAAATAAAATACTGTCTTCCATTTTGAACCAGTACAGGATCCAGGGGTGGGAGGTGGCGTCCCATATTGCTTCAGATTGAGAATGAAACACGAGGCCTAATTGCTGGTGTCTGATTGTAAGCACTTGCATTCTGTATGTTCTACTTGATGCCAATGCTTCAAATAGGGAATAAGTTCTTAGTATTTTCAGTTTTAGGTGCCACAAGATTTTGGCAATACACATCACCATTCTATTGCATTTCAGACTTTACATTGCCAAAGTAACTACACACCACTGAAGTGTTTTACTTTGTCTATTCACTATACACTCCTTATACTCCTTACTTAACAACATATCTGTTTAACAACCGTACAGACTTATGACTTGCTCTCTGACCACTCAGTATTGCACGCTGTACGAGAACTTAGATCATGGAAAGGTTAGTGTGACATCTCAACATAAAGTGTTTCAGCTTGCATCACCCTTTTTTAGTTTCATTCCCGCAGTCACTCAGTATTCACTACACTAGCATTCACAATCTCTAGAACTACATTTTTCATCTATAAATTTGTACTTGATTCTGTTAATTATATTATACAGTACACTACTGTATAGTATCATTTATAAACAGGGATGCGGATAACTGGTACACAAGTATGCATTCACCTTTAAAATGAGCGTGGCCCGTAACCCCCAGCTCCCAGGTTGCTACTACAGGGTCCTGCTACAGGTGGCTGCCCTTCACGGACAACTTACTCCACAAAGAACAAGTTGAGGGAAGCGTAAAGACAATTTCCCCTCAGGGATCAATAAAGTATCAGTTATTTTTATTATTATTAAAAGTGACACATGCGGCAATCAGTTGTAACAGAGCAAATGTGTACTTATATACTCAAATGTTATAAATGGTGCAAAGGTGACTTTAAAACAATACCTAAAGATGGTTAACACAAACCCACTGTCAGTACAGTATGCTTGAAATATCTGTAAGGGACGGATCCTCACTTATCGTCCATTTTGCTTAATGACCTAATCAAAGGAATGGAGCTCTGTTGTTAAGTAAGGTGTGTCTGTACTCCTTTTTTACAATAATATGTTGCAGCAGCTGACCTGTCCTTTCTTCATGAACACCTGAAATTTCCTCTGAGTAAGCCCTAATCTCTGTCATGACTAGAATAGTAGCATGCAATATGTTCTGCTAACAAACTGTGCATTTGTTGGACATAGGTTGTCCATTCATAAAAGACTGCTGTAAGATCAGCTGCATTTTGTATGTTTCTGTGAAGTGATGGGCTTGATTTGTGTTATCCAGTAGTGTTCCTTATCAATTTTCAACGTTTCTCGATTTTATTTAAAATTTAGCTGACGATAATTTTATGTCATACAGCAGTCACTATTGCTCAAACACAATTACCCTTTTTTTAAAAACATTGGTTAAAATGGAGCATAACTGATGAAGGTCCAAATAAACAGCGATAGACTTATGTAGAAATTTTACATTAAATGTGGATGAAAAGTCAGACATTCCAAAGACTGTCTGGTTTGATAGCCATAAATAAGTTTTTTGCACTTCAGCATCTTAGAGTATACTAAACTCTGTCATTACTTTTCTTTTAATCATTTTGCTTAATTTACATTGTCTCAAGATAATCACTGCTAAAATAAAGTTGACGCCACATCATCTTAGATAATACATAATATACTACATAATACTAAATAAATAAATAAATCACAGGGCCCTGATGGCATCTTACCTATAGTGTTAAAAGAGATGTATTTGCCGACCCTTAACTTTACTGTTTCAAAAATCCTTATCTGAAGGTGTGGTACCTTCTGATTGGAAGCATGCCAACATAACGCCCATTTTCAAAAAAGGGAATAGAAGTAATTTGTCAAACTATAGCCCAATCATTATAACTTTGAGGGATAGCCAGCATGGATTTAGGAGAGGTAGATCCTGTTTAACAAATCTGTTGGAGTTTTTTGAGGAAGCTACTCAGGAAGTTGATGATAAGAAGGCCTATGATGTCATCTACTTAGATTTTCAAAAGGCTTTTGATGTTGTCCCCCACAAGAGGCTCTTACTTAAACTCAAAACGACAGGTATTTTAGGGACTGTAGTGACCTGGATTGATAACTGGTTAACAGATAGGAAGCAGCGAGTAGTTATAAGAGGCACAATGTCACAGTGGGCCTGCATTCATAGTGGGGTACCGCAGGGTTCAATTTTAGGACCACTATTGTTCCTAATTTACATAAATGATATAGACACCAATATATACAGTAAACTGGTGAAATTTTCAGATGACACCAAGGTGGGTGGTGTAGCAGATACTGAACTAGCGGCTCAGCAGCTACAGCGGGATCTTGATTTAATTAGTGACTGGGCCGACACCTGGCAGAAGAAATTTAACATAGACAAATGTAAGGTACTCCATGTAGGGAGCAGAAATATAAAGTACAGGTATTTTATGGGACCTACTGAAATAAAGGTAGCTGATTATGAGATAGACCTTGGTGTGTATGTTGATGCTTCCATGTCTCATTCTCGCCAGTGTGGGGAAGCAATAAAAAAGGCCTATAGGATGTTGGGGTATATCTCCAGGTGTGTGGAGTTTAAGTCAAGGGAGGTAATGCTAAGATTATACGATTCCTTGGTGAGACCTCACCTAGAATATTGTGTGCAGGTTTGGTCACCATATCTTAAAAAGGACATTGCAGCCTTAGAAAAGGTGCAGCGTAGGGCCACAAGAATGATTCCTGGTCTTAGAGGAATGTCATACGAGGAAAGGTTAGTTGAGCTAAATCTGTTCAGCCTCAAGCAAAGGAGACTGAGGGGCGACATGATCCAGGTCTATAAGATTCTAACAGGTTTGGATGCTGTTCAACCAAATAGTTACTTCAGCATTAGTTCAAATACAAGAACTCGTGGCCATAGGTGGAAATTAGCGGGAGAACATTTCAAACTGGATTTAAGGAAGCACTTCTTTAGACAGCGTGTAGTAGGGCTGGGCGATATGACTGAAAACTGTATCACGATATGAGTGTTTCATATCGGTCGATATCGATAATTATTGACATTTTTTATGACCCATTTAAAATAAAGACCAGGAGAAAAATATATTACATTTAAACATTTTTATTTTAAACATGTCAACAACCATGGAAAATAAAGTGTTTTTAAAATATGTGCAGTGTTTTGTAAACATAAATAAAACTGACGTAGACTGAGATACATCTGTAATATAAAAAAACAAACCTGATACAGTACAGTAACATTGTTTGAAATATAAAACCTGCAGAAATATGAAAAAGTAACTCTTCAAGTTATTCTTACTCTAATCATACTTGAAGTTGAACTATTCAAGTATATTTTCAGTCCAGGTTTTGTGCTAGGAAAAGACACACATGCAAACACTAACGAGGAAGACGCGATACGTAGGGAGCCGGAACCCGGAAGTGCGCCGTAAACACAGAGAGGAAAGAGAGAAGGGGAAACAAAGACACGGCAGATTCGAAACGGAACACGGGATACGCGAAAAACCGGACATTATGACACATACAAACCGAAAGGATACAGACCTATAACTTAATATTCAGGAGACGGGGGGCGAGCGGCGTTAGGGAAGGGCGAGGCGACCGTCACAGTGATTCACAAAAAACCGGCAGAACTTCCATAAAGCAGTTGTTTTGCTGTGCTACGACCATTTATGACAGCTGCGTTTCCGGTGTTCCGGGCAATTCAGTTTCCCTATGTTTCCCCTGTCGCGCGCTGATTTGTACACGGTTTTGCTGTTGTTTTCATGTCTTTTTATGAAGCTCTTGAGGTAAACAAGCCACATATTTTAAAACATCACATGTTTTTTGTTTTTACTGATAATAAATGAAAGTATTTAATGGATAGAGATATTTCTTGATGAAAACGGTATAGTAGCCTATTGCTTATAAGACTATATTATGCGTGACGAACTACTGTATTCGCATGTAATAATGTACCTGAGTGATTTTCAGACATCCCACATACATATTTGCCTAAATATTAGGAGAAACATTATTTCCTGACATCCAGGATATTTGGTGTTAAAACAGGTATACAGCAACTCTGGGCCTCGGTACTAATAAGAATACAGTATTCACATGTAATAATGTACTTGAGTGATTTTCAGATATTTCACATACCTCTTTGCTTTAATATTAGGGGAAACATTATTTCCCGATAGACAGGGGAAACATAGGGAAAACGAATTGCCCGGAACACCGGCACGGATCCAAACTAGCTTCGCAACGTCTGTTTTCTTCCGACGAAGAATAAAAAATATCGAACGTTTTATCGAACACATTTTTTATTGATATCGATCACGTGTCTATCGCGATACATATCGTAATCGTTTTATCGCCCAGCCCTAGCGTGTAGTCAGAGTATGGAATAGTCTTCCTGATAACATAGTGCAAGCTGAATCCTTGGGTTCCTTTAAATCAGAGCTGGATAAGATTTTAACAACTCTGAGCTATTAGTTAATTTCTCCCCAAGTGAGCTCGATGAGCCGAATGGCCTCCTCTCGTTTGTATAGTTCTTATGTTCTTATAACCATATAATAGTTTTCTTGTAAAAATATTGTGTGGATTGATAATAGCTAAATGAAACTAGATATGGTTCACATTGTAATATTTGAAATTTTTGCAATATATATTCCAATATAATTTAAACAAAAAAAGATTACATTTGCCCTAAATGAACTTCACCCAAATATTATTTAGGTATCTTAAGTTGGTGATTTTGCCGCCAGTTGTAACAGACACAAAGTTGTGCCGACAAATCACTTGTTTTTACTCAGCATTGTTTCTGTGGCATTCAGAATGTTTCCATACCGCAGTGTCCATCCCTGGAACATGCACGCTAGGACCCTCTTTGTTTACATTGTGTTGTGTGTTGCAGAGTGACCACCGAGGGACATTCAAACGGCAGTGTGCAGTATTCTGTGGAGAGAACAGGCTTTGGAAAAGAGGTTGCATTGGTAATGGAGAATCGCGGTGATGTATATGAACACCCATGTTCTGCTGAAGTGGTAAAATGTGCTGAAAATGCACAGACAGGTGAGTTATCTGGATTTTTAGTTATGGGCACAGGCAAATGACCTCTTCAATTTCTTTAAAAATGCTTTGTATTCATAAGGATATCAGTGTTGTTCTTTCTCAATTAATTGTTAAGAGCAAGAAATGCCTAATTTATGAGACTGTTAGGTACTCCTCTAGGTAATTATATTTGAAAGGCTCTCATTCTCTGAATCTTTTTTTGGTGGGGAATATACAGCGGCCTGGCAATGAGACATTTAGTCTGGTAGCTGACATGATCCATATTGATAAGAACTAGCTGACTTCACAGAGAAAACAGTCACTTTGTTTGTGGCCGTCAACAAGGACTTACTGATATGTGGTACTTTAAAATTTACTGGGTTAACTAAAGTGATTCTCAGAGCTTGAACTGGAAGTGGAATTCTTACATCTTTTAGATTGCCTGTCTAGCAAAATGTACAGCTAATTTTTATCAAAGGCTAAAGAATTTTTCATGTATCCTGCTTCTAAACCGTTACACTACCTACAAATTCAAATATAGTATTTTATAGCTAACACAAGCTGGCTTCACAGAGAACACAGCCAGTGTGGACATGGCTCTCAGCAAGGAGGGCAGCATGACGCCCCACAAGAAGAACAAAAAGCACAAGCGACACAAAAGCAGGAAGAAGAAGAAGCACAAGGAGGAGAGAGAGGGTACCTCTGAATCTGGGCTGGAGTCTGGTGCAGAGTGTCACGCTCGGTAAAGTGCTTACCTGAGGGAGAATGCAGCTGGGCCATATTGCATGGGGGATTGTAATTCAGCTGGGTCACAGTTCATGTGGAATCATATTGCAGCTGGGTGCTGCAGTATAGCAGGATCGTAATGCAGTTGGAATCTCTGGAGTTTTGCTGGTTGACTGCTGCTGTTCTTTAGCTGTTACTTGAAGCTTTCGGTCCTTTATAATCCATGATTTTTCAGTGTGCAAATACTTATACCTGTATCCAATCAATCAATCAATCAATCAGAATCCTAAAAAGCTCGAGTTCTGATCGAATTTTCCCCATAAAAAATAATGGAAAAACAAATAATTGGTTCCCGACCCAAAAAAATTACACCTAAATATGTTTTTTTTTTTTTTTTTTTTTTTTTTTTTTAGCATTTAAACACAAAATGAACCGGATAAAACAAGAAGAGCATATACTGTACTAAACACATCTAAGTACATTTATCTAAACAGTAATTTGTAAAGTAAGAAAATAAATGTATCCAAACAATGTGTCCTGCCCCAGGGTGCGTTTCTCGAACAACGACGGAAGTTAGCATTAACGTTGCATCGTACTATGGTAGTTCAAACTAACCAACATCCGAACAACGACTGTTTCCCGAAACCGTCGTACCACAGTAGTTCGAACCACGTTAGTTAGTTAGGACTTCCATAGTTGGAATTACAGTGGTTCCAGCGCTGATTGGTCAGACTCACGGCAAGTCGTGCGCAACAACTAGCAAAGCACTTTCACAGCCGGTCGCGTACAAACACTCGCGAACTGTGTAAAATATATAATAATCACACACAAACACACACACACATATATATAATTTATTTATCACATAACGGCAATATGAAAATTAGCAATCGCGCAAAAATTATGCGACGCTTCTTGGAGTGATAAACAGAAGAACTTTTAGCTATGACACTGCATTTTTTGAAAGACGCTACATCTGCAATTACGTTGATTGCAGTTCATTGTGTTTCAGTCACACTATGACCACTTACAAATTCCCGGTCCGACATTGTCACTTACAGAATGTTAGTGGCTGACTGGAATGGACAGGTGCGTGTAATATCCAAACATTACAGATGTAATTTCCCGAGTACAAAGGCATGGATTCGTATCTGACCGCTGTAGTGTCATTCTACTCTTCCATTATGGCAATGACAGCTGTCAGTGAATAAAGAGTACTTCATCAAAATGCTGTACTCTTTTCTAAGGCGACTGTTGTCCCTCTTAAGTTATGTGTGTAATGAAGAAACTGCACAACACCCAATGGTCTGCATAGGGCTACAAATACACACATGTATACACATACAAGGGATAATGATTTATTATTATTTTTGGGTTTTATTATTTTCTTTTTATTTTATTAATGTTTTTTTATTAATATTATTTCTTGTTTTTTCCCTATATATGGCGAAGTGTACCATATGGCACACAACATCCTTTACCAAGCAATACACACTAACTGCATATGCCACTACAGGAGTGGGCAATCTTATTTAGAAAGGGCAGGTTTTTTTTGCTGGTTTTTTTGGGATAACAGTTCGATCAGTTGCTCAAATCCAGTTGTGCGAACTCTTCAGTCGATCGGTTCTCTACGTTCTACTCCAAATACGGAGTTGCAGCGAAAAGCTGCATGCCTAACGGCCCTTTCTGGATAAAATTAGTCACCCCTGTGCTAATCAATACTTAGCAGTCTGAGATTTGTCCCTATTGCTTACGACAGACAGCTACCGTACTTATGACCAGAGACCCACACAACAATTACGTTTCAAACTACATTTTCAGACAACTTCACATTATATGTGATCGTAGAGCTAAATTATTCCTTATTAGGTATTAAAGATTATTAAATTTCTTACTTACACGGTGACTATACCCTTATTAAACTGCATTTTCCACCATCGCTGGCGAATTTACATGGAACTACGCTTCTAACTACAGCTTGCAAGCTGTAGTTCGAACTACACAAGTTAACGACAGTGTTTGCAAACGTTCGTTCGAACTATGGTTTCGGGAAACACCTGCGTCGTTTAACAATGCATCGTACTACGTAAGTGTGCAGTATCGTTACTTATGTAGTTTTGAACTATGGTTTCGGGAAACACCCGCGTCGTACTTGCATAGTTCGCACGACAGAAGTTGTTAACGTTGTTAGCAACAATGGTTTTGAGAAACGCACCCCCGATCGTCCACTCCTTCCGCGTGCCATGCCCCCTCGTTAACCCCGTGTGGAATCCTCGTGTGATCAGCTGTTTCTGTTTGTTGTCATTAGTCCTCTGTATTTCGTCCGCGTTTCAATTTGTTTCCCCAGTCCGGTCATTGTATTGTCCGTCTGCGTTTTGCCTGCCTTACCTGTAATTAAACCCCATATTCCCCAATACCCTGACGCCTGCGTCTTTGTCTCCGTTCCATCCCCGCTCGGCACAACAATATTATTATAATTAAATGTATTAATGGTTTATTATTAATATTAAAATAATGAATAAAATCTTTATTTTAAAATGTATTTTATTATATAATAATAATTACTGTTACTGTCTATCTCTGATTGAGCTGTAGAAAGTTTTTGGCCATCCATAACTTGAGCTTTTTAACTGCATTTAGATATCATCTTTTGGCCTTGGGTCAACAGCAGACACGGTGATGTAAAGTTGTTTGTCATAGGCATAGGCTATGGAATCTGATGCTGTGTCTCCTGATGACGTCTCCAAGTGGCAACAAGTAGATATTAAAAAGTATAGGAACTAAAATTGGTCCTAGAGGAAAACCATGGTTCATTTTATACCTTTTAGATGAACATTCAGTAGTACTACTACTGAGCTTATTCTTGTATTCATATTGGACCTGAGGTCATGTACAATCTTGACTAGTGCTGTCTCGGTACTGTGGTTGGTCTGACAATCAGATTGGTATTTTACATAAATATTGTGAGAATTCATAAAATCTAATAGTAGATGTTGTACTTCTGTGGATGCAAAATCTTTTGGAGTATGTCTAAAAGTTTGTAAGTAGAGGAGCGTCTGTATATGCCAATACACACTGTTTGGGAGCATTTCAACTTGAGAACTTGCATAATGCAGGTTCAGTTTTACAGTGATTGCGTTGCAAATTTATTTTCTTTTAACCCTCTGGGGTCTAGGGGTAGGGAACACACTTTCACTGACTGGGGCATGATCACACATTTCTTTAAATATCATAAACTTAATTCATGGCAAATAAATTATTTCTTATATTTTTGTTTTGGTATTACACTCATCTTAATTTTAATGTATATTGTAAATATGTCAGATTTATGTTAAGTTTGTAATTTGACATCAAAGTATAGAAATTGCAAAATGCAGTTTGGAACACATTATACAGTACATAGTAAGCAATGGTGCCAGTTTGTTTTGATCCCAGATATCTGATCACCAAAGTCTTGGGTACATGAAGATGACTAAATGGTGTAGTTGCAGCATTCAGTTGGATAAATAAATAAGAAAAACTCATGATACTATGTGTATGCATGAGCCATTCACACCTGGCCACATCCTCCCCCCCTTTTATGGTGCTGATGGGGATGTTTCGACAGCAGCTAATCTGCTAATCTTTATCGGCAAGTATTCAAAAGGCAGATGTATTTTTACAATTAATACAAATACATGCAGTGAGACAAATTATATAAACACAATATCGAAGAAGTACCAATCTGACAGAACAAACAAAGCTATTCAAATGAAGTAACATTCCTTTAAATCATCATCAAGAAATCTCTGCAATGGAATATCTACAACCAGGTTTATAAACTACCATGCATCATTGCATCATAACTATGTGTCATGATGTACAAACATTTATGAAAAAAAGCTCAGATGCTCTGTATTCCCATTTTCTGCTCCAGGTGCAGCATAATCTTGGACAGATTCAGTTCACGGCCTGGGAAGGTAGAGAACAGAACTGGATCGCGTTTCACTGCTGCATTGTTCATCAAATTACCATGTGAATGCAAATTGAATACGCAGTAATGCAGCTATTTAGAATGCAAATAGCGATCTTCAAGGTGAGGGCAGTACTACACGCCCCCGATGCAGGTAAAATAAAGAAAGGTGACATTTACTATTTTGCCGATTTTAACCTAATTTTAAAAACTTTAAAGTTCCACAGAAGTACAACATCTACTATTAGATTTTATGAATTCTCACAATATTTATGTAAAATACCAATCTGATTGTCAGACCAACCACAGTACCGAGACAGCACTAGTCAAGATTGTACATGACCTCAGGTCCAATATGAATACAAGAATAAGCTCAGTAGTAGTACTACTGAATGTTCATCTAAAAGGTATAAAATGAACCATGGTTTTCCTCTAGGACCAATTTTAGTTCCTATACTTTTTAATATCTACTTGTTGCCACTTGGAGACGTCATCAGGAGACACAGCATCAGATTCCATAGTTATGCCTATGACAAACAACTTTACATCACCGTGTCTGCTGTTGACCCAAGGCCAAAAGATGATATCTAAACTTTAATACTTCCAATAATGGATGTTTTGAAAAGATGACAGATTACGGATTTAGTCAGCATTTTTTCATGATTCTACATAAAGATTTCAGCGAGATATAAACTGAAATAGACGCAAAAAATACGCTGCATTGCTGACGATGCACTCAACCCCAGAGGGTTAATCTCAAGTTGAAATACTCCCAACCTTTGAATAGTTTCTGCCGTTTTCTATCCCTCATCTCTTGCATTTTCATATTACACCATTCCTACTGCAACCTGCTTCTGTCTTGGTGCTTCAGTTAATATCGCTCATGAACTGCTGTTGTCTGAGCATAATAGTAATAAAGCATGTAATCAAGATAGAGAATTTACCTTAAAAATTTTTATGAATAAAACTGAGTAATCATTTCAGCCCTGTGAAAATAGGTAATAGTGTAGTCGTCATGTCTTTATAGCTTGGAGTCGTAATACAGCATCATTTCAGTGCATTTTTGTGTTGTGGTTCTGTCTGCAGTGTGAAGGGTCTGTGTCCTGGCAGAGAGGGAGTGGCAGAAGACGACAGGGCTGCTGTTGTAGGAGTACCAACAGGCAAGGACCTGTCATGCTCTATGTCAATTGAAAGTGGTACATTAAGATTTACTGGGTAAACTAAAGACAAATGGAACATGCACAGAAAGTGGAATCTTTTAGATTGGATGTGTAAAAGTGTATGGCTACTTTTCATCCAGGGCTGTATGTCTTTTCATGTATCCTGCTTCAAAACTATTATATGACATACAAATACAAATATAGTATTTTATAGCCAACATTTGTAGGTATAAGCAGACATATGTTATACATATGTTGAGAAATTTTGTTTGCATTTTACAATTTTTTAGACCAACCCATGGAAGAAATTGATGGCAGACCTAAAAGGCATAAACATGCAACCAAGAAAAAGAAGAAGAAAAAGAAGAAAGATGGGGAGAAGCATGAAAAAAAATCTCCCCCTCGTTCCAGATCAGAGAGCTCATCTGGTTCAGAATCGGTATCAAAGTCTCCTTCAAAGATGCCACCCATATCTTATCCTGTTGTCCCTTTGGAGAAAAATCAGGAAAGCTCATCCTTTGGGAGCACCCCAAAAAAGTCACCAAAAAAGCTTTCAAAGGAAATGACACCTGTCCAGTGTGAAGTGTTTGTTCAAGTCTCTGAGCAGGATTCAGAAGCTGTGGGCATTCATGAAGTGGTTTCTTCTCAGAAAACAGTAGTAGTGGCAACTAATGTAATAGATAATCAAGTGAATATTGCCAAAGTACTAGATTTACCTGATATAGTTCCTAAAGTTGAAAATGCTCACAAGGAAGAAGGTAGGGTGGATTCTTTTGTCCAAAAAGACACAGAAGAGAACAGTGAATCTATGAATAAAGAGAGAGGCCCATGCTGTTCCCAGACCCCAAAGCAAACCATTGACAAATCTGATTCCCGAAGGGTTTGTTCTTCTTCCAGGTCGTCCTCAAGAAGAAGGAGTAGTCCTAGAAAGAGACATTCCAGGTCTCGATCTAGAAGACGCAAATCTCAGACTTCATCTGTCAATAGATCTGAACAAAAATCCAGTCCTTTATCATCCAGGAAGTGGGAACACTCATATTCCAGATTCTGTATGAGATATAGGAGATCTAGGTCAAGATCCAGACATAGCTCGCAATCTCGATCTACTGTACAACGTCGGTCTCATTCAGGGTCTTTTTCTATGTGCAGAAGGTCACGATCAAGATCTAAAAGGTCACAATCTCGGCACAACCAGAGGTCTCGGCCAGCAAGAAGGGCCAGGCACTCTAGATCACGATCTCGCTTATATTATAAAAGATCTCATTCAAGGAAGTCTTGTTCCAGGTCAGTCAGGCGGACCAGGCAAACTCGGTCTAGGTCCATTGTAATCCTTAGGCATTCAAGGTCAAGATCATTATTCAGGAGGAATAGACGCTCAAGGTCAAGATCATTGAGACAAATTTGTTCCAGATCGAGGTCTGCAAGAAGACGTCAGTCTAAATCTCATTCACCACAGAGATCCAGGCATTCTAGGTCAACACCGCGAGCTAGGCAAAGAAGATCTCAAACTTTATCCCCTCGATGCAGTAAGAAGTCAAGGTCACCTATAAGACGTTGTCACTCTAAATCTCCTTGTGGAGGCCAAAAACAGTCAAAGTCTCCCAAAAAGAACAGACAGTCAATGTCAAGATCTCCAACTAAATACAAATCAAAATGTAGATCAATTTCAGGATTTACTCTGTCATGTGAAAAGAGGCCACTACTAACAGAAGAGAAGAAAGTCTCAGGATCTCCTACCAGAGAACTTGGAGACAGTGACATACCCATTACTGAAATTCATGCCTCAGGATGTAATGCTGACAAAAGAGATGAAGAAGATGCAGTATATACAGCCAAAACTGTCCAGTGTATGAATTTAAAGGGATCACATCTAAAAGAAGAAACTCCAGCATATCCCAGTGATCTTAAATTGGAAAATGCTTTTGAAGAATTTTGCACTGATAATGAAAATAAAATAGCATCTTCTGTTGGTTCTTGGAGGCCAGTACCCTTTCTGATGGATAGCAATGCAAAGCCTAAGCCTATTTCTGCAACAGAAAGTCTCGGTGTCTTCACTTCAGCTGCTGTCACACTCACAGAGCTATCTGAAGAATGTAAATGTCCAACGATGGAAAAAACTCCACTTACTCCATCAACTTCTTGGGACTTGTCATATGAGACCTCTAAAGACCATCTTCAGAATAGCAAAATGTCAAGTTTATCCGAAGATGTAGGCAAAGAGTCTGATTTGGGGTGTAGGTCCTACTTTCCACAATGGAATTCTGAACCCACATCTCCTTTGAACAGAAAGAAAAGCCCTTTCAAAGAGGGCCTATCATCAGTGTCACCATCCTCATCAAGAAAAAAACATTCAAAATCAAGATCTCACTCAAAGAGAAAGAAGTCTGTGTCTACTCGGCGGAAGCACTCAAGATCAAATTCGTCTCCTCGAAGGAGGCGTTCACAGTCAATATTAACTAATCGGAGGAAGAAGTCAAAATCCAGGTCTCCTGGAAGGAAAAAGTCCCCCTCTCAATCCTGGGGTCAGAATAAATCTAAATCTCCCAGAAGGGGGAGGAGATCAAGATCTAAGCTGAAGAAATCACGATCAAAGTCTATTTACAGATCCACCAAAAGGAAGCGGTCTAAGTCCAGAACCCCAGTTCAAAAAAAGCACTCAAAGTCTCGCTCACCTAGGAGGAAACACTCCAGGTCTCGGTCAGCAGCTCAGAGAAGATCCAGATCTGCAGATAAAAGGAGACACTCAAAATCTCTCTCCCGAACTAGAAAGAGGAGGATGCGCTCACGATCTGCAAACCGTAGCCACCGTTCCCGGTCTAGAAGGTCTCGCTCCATATCCCGCAGACAGAGAGGTAGTTTTCGCAGTCGCTCATTTGACCGCAGGGACAGATGGAGACGTGAACCTAGCCATTCTCCTGTTGTCATCCTTCGCAAAAAGAGGTCTGCTTCACGGACTTGTCGCAGCACAAGTAAAACTCCTCCACGCCTTACTGAGCTAGGTACGAGCTACTCTCCTCAAAGCCAGGAAATGGCTTGTGGAGCAAGGCTATGAAGCACTGTGTAATTACTGATCAAACTAATTTGCCTACGTACTAGTCATTGTATAAATTTATTATCGACATTTTATCATATTTATATTGAGTATAATAATTAGTAATTATTAGTAATTGTCATGCACCATTTGATTTTTATAGAGGTTATTCTGACTTTTGGGTAATTTTGTACGACCTGAATTAGCCATATTAACAATGTCAATTTACTGTCTTCCTGGCAGACAAAGAGCAGCTTCTGGAAATTGCCAAGGCCAATGCTGCAGCTATGTGTGCCAAGGCTGGCATGCCCATTCCTGAGAGCCTGAGGCCTAAGGCCACCCCCGCTTCAGTTTCTTCCCCCCTGAACCTGCCCCTGCCTTTGAATTTGTCAATGGGAATGCCCCTGGGTATGCCTAACATTAGTATCAATGCAGCAATGGCGACTATGACTGCTGCCACCATGACTGCTGCCCTGACCAACATGAGCACTCTGGCCAACATGCCTAATTTGCTTAACATCACCAACAAACCATCACCCACAGCCAACACTACCAGTATCGAGGAGGTGAAGAGGAAGGTTACGCAGAAGGCTAACAGCATCAGCATCAAGGAATTGACAGAGGTGAGAGGATGGCTTGGCCTACCCCAACCCCAGCAAGGAATCTTTGTAGGACCTTAAGAGCTTAAAGTTAACAAGCATGTTAATAGTTACCAAGCTCTGAAAAATGGCTCTTGATCTCTGTTGTAAGGTTTTTTCTTTGCTAAAGCAAACTAATTTTATTCCTGTGCTGTACGGATGGATGCATGCATGCATGCATGCATGCATGGATGGTTCGATGTCATTTTTATGATGATAAACATGGCATGGAAATGATGGCACTCTGTCTGCTTCTTCCTGTTATGCAGAAGTGCAAGATGATCGCGGAGAGCAAGGAAGAAATGGCTGTGGCTCAGCCACATATGTCTGATGATGAGGATGATGAGAAGTCATTTGGTGGAGGAGTCTTCCGGGAGAGCAAGGGCATCTCCTTCAGCTTGAGTGTAATGCTTCACCTCCCAGAACATTCCGGATTATGCATTATGAGTTTTCATCTATTGGGCTGCATCCTCAGATGTCATTTTTATATTCCAGTATTGCCCTTTGTGGGGAGCACATATCTCAATTACTTGGCATATATAAGGCTTTAAAAATACTTTATGAAATCCTTCAGATACTCTATTAAACTTCATTTATTGCTGCCTGTAGCACCTTTTATGATTTTTGTGGTTCTGATGTACGATGATTTCAAAAATGGGTTACAGACTAAGTTAACAGGCTATCTCTCGGGGGGGGTATTTTGGTGACACCCCACCCCACCACCCTTCTGGATCAGCTTACTATGGCTTTGGGATGTTGTTACTTGGCCAGAGTTTATAATGAACATTCCCCACAGTAATATTCCTTTTCTCCATACTGGGGCAGGGACAGGTCATTCTTCACCTTGTTGCTCCTTTCGTTGGCAGGCCTTTTTTACCCATTCACTCAGCTGAGCACATCTATTTTTCCTAATTTTACGGTAACCCTCCCAACCCCCCTCCACCGTTCTCGCTCTTACACCCACCTCCTGGAATGTACCCTTTCCCTCCCCCCATTCAGAACCCTTCGGCGAAGTCAGCAGTGAGGACAGAGGCAGCCTTTGCCAAGGAGTTTCCGGTATCTTCGGGGTCACAGCACCGTAAGAAGGAGAGTGAGGGAGACTACGGGGAGTGGGTGCCCATCGACAGGAAGGCAGAGAGGGACAAGGCAGCCAGTGCGTCCATCTTGAGGAGCACAGCGGGGGAGGAAGAGTGCAAGGATAGCAGCAGTGTCTTCCCTGATGTCCCCCTGCAGGTAGGACATGGCTTACACTGGCACACTGCTCACATGGGCTTATCCTTCTGGCCCCTGCTGCTTGCTAACACACTACCATTCAAATGTTTGGGGTCACATAGAATTTGCCTTGTGATCCATGAAAACATACATGAAATGAATTTGAATTGTGAAATATAGCAAAATAAAAAGGAAAGGTTAGAAATTTAACATTGTTGAGGTGATCTGATGAGATTTCATCCCGTGCTTCCTGAAGCATCTCCCACAAGTTGGATTGGCTTGATGACACGGCTTGCATACCATTTGGTCAAGACAAGATGGCTCAATAGAGCTGAGATCAGGTGAATGTGCTAGTCACTCCATTATACACAAAATACCAACTGGCTGTTTCTGCCCTCTAGTTCCTGCATAGACTGGAGCTGTGTTTGAGTCATTGTCCTGTTGTAGGATGAAATTGGCTCCAGTTAAATACCATCCACAGGGTATGGCATGACATTCCAAAATGGAGTGATAGCCTTCCTTCTTCAAGATCCCTTTTACGCTGTATAAATCTCCCACTATATCATCACCAAAGCAGTCCCAGACCATCACATTGACCACCATGCTTGACCGATGTCGTCAAGCACTCCTCCAGCGTCTTTTCATTTGATCTGCGTTTCTTCTTTGATCTGAACATCTAAAACTTCCATAGCACTTTTTTCGACTTCCGCTTTCCAGTGGCTGTGTTAATTTTCCCATCTCAGTCTTTTCTGGCTATTTGGAGATACAGCTTTTTCTTTGCAATTCTGTCTAGAATAGGGGTGCAACGATTATTCAACATTGTCGACAAAAATCGACTAAAAATAGTCACAGACGAATTTGATTATCGATAATTGTCGCCAGACGTATTTTTAAACGGAGTGAGACGTTTTCCTTCCTTTCTACCTGTGCAATACTACCGCTTTCCAAAGGACTGCACCAATACACCACACTGGTGAGATGCAAAAGCACCCACGGCTGGGTGCTGGATATTCTTCTGTCCTACTACTACATTTTGTCTGGGAGTCCATTCCTTCTGCAAGTAGTGCAGTGTTCTTGCTCTGCTATCCCACTCACATAGGAAACACATGTATTTTGTATATCCTTACTGGAATTCAGGACCTGCTTTAAGTTATCATACGTCTCTTTCATGTGGACAGCATACGCAACTGGAATAGAAGGAAGACGGTTCCCATTGTGCAAGAGCACAGCCTTAAGACTTAGTTTCGAAGAGTCTACAAATAGTCTCCATTCTTTTGGGTCATGAGTGATTCCCAAGGCATTCATGAGGCCCTCAACATCGGAACAGAATACCAGATCATTACCTTCCTTTCTGAAGAAAGGCTCCAAATGCTGATGGCGCTTTCAATAAGAAGTAATTGTGACATCTTCTTCTAGAAGATTCCATTGTTGGAGTCTTGAACCTAGCAGTTCTGCTTTGTTCTTGGATAACTCCAAATCACGAACCAAGTCATTTAGTTCTTCCTGTGTTATTGGGTGGGCGGTTAACGATGGACCGCAGTGAAAATCTGGATCACAGCATGCTGACGGACCAGGAGAAGAACAAGTTGGCTCACCCACGTCCTCATCAACTGAATCAAGAGAATATTCTGCTGGAGGTTCTGGAATAGGAAGTCCCTCACCATGTGGAACTGGTCTCAATGCAGAGGGTATGTTGGGGTAGACAATTCTCAACTTTTTCTGCTTCGTAATCCCGCCGGAAAGAGGAGGAACTAAGCAGAAGTAACAGTCATTTGTGTGGTTACTTGGCTCTCTCCACACCATGGGAACTGCAAATGGCATTGATGGTCTTTTGCCATTCAACCACAGTGAAAGCTGTGCTGTACATGTAACACAGCATATACAGTATGTGGGGCCCAAGGTTTCTCTTGATCGCCAAGCTTGCAACCGAAGTAAAGCTGATATGCCTTCTTCACTTGAGAAGTGATACTTTTCTTCTGGTTAGCAAAAGTCACTTCTCCACAAATATAACAAAAGTTGTCAACGTTATTAACGCACTTTCGAGGCATTACTGTTATGACTAAATGTATGAAATAATTAATATATAATTAGTTTAATCTAGCAATAGCTTCATCTGTATCCCACGAAGTCTTGCATAATATTACATGCTGCCGTTGCTCATGCTAGTACACTGCTGACGTTAGCTTACTTCAGCAGCCGCCTAGCAGGTTCATTATTATTCAGAAAATGATGCAATAAAAAACCCTGAATTATAATTATTGTGCCATTTGGTGCAATATTACGTCATTCTAGGCTTATTTAAGATGTTGTTACAGTCCTACTAGATAAATTTACACGGTGAAACGTAGAAAATGCGCTATATGAATTATCTTCAAAATGAGAGTCAATTTCATGGTCATTTTCATGTTCAGCACATCAGAATACTATAGAATATGACACTTTTAAGTCAGTTACAAATTCAGTGTTGCCCAGTGTAATAGGGCATAATAATAGGCTAGTAGTAGTATATTTTACATTTTCAAAAAAGATCGGAATAGAACGTATTTATGTTTGGAAGTCAGTGGTGTGTCATGAAGCGTCTCATTCGCTAATAGCTAAAAAAAGGTCAGAAAACAGTGGAGAAAACCCACTGCTTAAATAGATAAAGAAGCGAAAGCTCAAGATTCAGAACAGTGGCTCCGATGTCGCAAGTGCTGCGAGAGCTTATGCTCCGTTAAAAATAAATAAATAACCGCAGTTTTGAAGTCCGTTTTCTTGCTGTTAAGAGAGGAATGGCAGTGGGAAGCTGCTCTAAATTTCCCGTATTTTTGGTCGGGATCTTGCGATTTTTCAGTCTGCTTTAAAATGTTTTTATTTGTAAACATAGGCTATATAAATAGCTGATATGACAAGAAATTTAAACCTCTATACCGCAAATGAAGTACGAATTAGCATATACGTACAGGTTAAAATGCATGATAATGTCTTGTCATATCAGCGCAAATGCACGTAAAATATGTACGCATTTGCACTGTCACAGCAATGGATTGCCACACGTATCGCTTTTAAAGGTGAATGCGTACCTGCGTACCAGTTATATGCAGCCCTGATTATAACAAAGATTGTATCAGAAATTCGGATTGATATCGACGCCGATCCAGACATATTTGACGGATCGGGTATCGGCCATGTGTGACCAATCCACATCCTATACTTACTCATTTAGTTTTACCGTAAGATTTCTTGGGTGAGCATTGGAGTCAAAGAGCATGAGTGTCATGCCAGATATGAGAGAGATGGCAACCCTGTATTAAGTACACTTTAATAGCTATTACAGTTGTATTTCAAAGAGACAAAAAAGTGACATCGGTAATGTTTTCTCATTTTTGTTTTATAATTGTCAGCGTAACAACGTTAAGGGAATGACAAGTTGCTTCAGCCAAAAACAGTGCATTTTACAGTTCATTTCAAATAAAATGCCGAGTTGCCAACTTTGGTCAGCTGGCTGGAGTGAGATTTTCAATTCAAGAGAAGTCTGCACACATATGCACACTCATTTACATGGATTGCAAGCTACACCAGCCGTTTTGATGTTGCTAATTTTAGGTTTGTAATGAAATAATGTATTTTTGCTGTAAGATTTCTTGTGTGAGCATGAGTCACACCAGATGCATGAGAGCTGGAAACCCTGAAAACATACGTTTTTAAATTTTCACCTGAGTTGATTTGTATAAAAAAAAACTTTTTTTGTCACTGAGTATATATGCTGACTTAGCTAACATGTTTTTCTTCTTAATTTGCCACTATATATATGTAACCAGGTTATTTCTGTTTATTGTGTATAATTACATAAAATCTGTTTATTTAGAATTTATTTTTTCTATCGCGACTTGCCGTCAGAGTGTGTAATACAAAATTCACACAATGCTGATAAACCGGTTATATGTACTATACAAGGACAAGCAGGGGCGCCGCTAGAGATTTTGGGCCCCATGAAAGCATATCATATTTGGCCCCCCAGTCCAAACCAATCCAGTTATTTTCCTAATTTTTTAGGGCCCCTGTCACTCAGGGGCCCTTGGAATCGTCCTAGCTTTCCTCCCCCTTACGGCGCCCCTGAGGACAAGTACTCAGGTTACCACTGAAGGTTTGAAGAAAATAAAATGCTTTATTTTTTATAAATAGGCTGTTATATAATTAGACTGTTGACTTATTGCAGTCTTAATGGTATTCTGCAAATCCATATCATGGCAGTCATTCCAGACACTGCAAATCCAGTCCACTATGACACCGGTGTACTGACCACCCCTTCTATTTACTAAAGCTGCTAACTTAAGAATTATGAGGCATCTGTTTCTCAAACTCAGCACTCTAATATATTTATACTCTTGCTCAGTTGTGCACCGGGGCCTCCCTCTCTATTATGATTACAGCCAGGTTGTGCTGCTCTGTGAAGGGAGTAGTATACAAAATTGTACGAGATCATCAGTTTCAGGCAATTTCTCACCTGGAATAGCTTTCATTCCTCACAACAAGAATAGGCTGACGAATTTCAGAAGAAAATTCTTTATTTCTGACCATGTTCAGCTTGTAATTGAACCCACAATTGCTGATGCTCCAGATACTCAGCTAGTCCAAAAAAGGCCAGTTTTATTCCATCTTTAATCAGCACAATTTTTATCTGTGCTAACATTATTGCGGAAGGGTTTTGTAATGATCAATTAACGTTTTCAAATGATAAGCTTGCATTAGCAAACATAACCTTCCAACGGAACACAGGACTAATTGTTGCTAATAATGGGCCTCTGTACACCTATGTAGATATTCCATTAACAAAACAATGGTTTCCAGCTATGATAATCATTTACAACATTAACAAATGTCTACACCATATTTCTGATCAATATGACATTATTTTAATGGACAAAAACTATATATGTCCCAATGTACTATACATTTGGTTATTGCAAATGAGTTTTGTTTAATTACAGACCTTATAGAGGGCCTATTTAAGAGTCACATTTAGTAAACTAATAGCAGTTCGTATGACAATATGAGGATTTTATTGGTAATCAATGATAACAGACAAGTAACATGATGGTGATATCTGATGGATTATGACTTGGGCCCTGTGGGTTTTATTGGGCCCTCGAATGATGTCCCCCCACCTTGTGAAGGCAGTTTGTGGCCATTTTTAGAATCAGACATCTTGTAGCTGTGACAGTGCTAATAACACTGCACAACATTTTTTTTTCTTTTAAAGTTTTGCTTCCTGAAAAGTTTTTGATTGCGACAGGTACCTAGTGGGTAGGGCTGTGTATTGGCAAGAATCTGACGATACAATACATATTCAATTCAATTCAATTCAATTCAATTTTATTTATATAGCGCATTATCACAACATTACATTGTCTCAATGCGCTTTACATTTCTGCCTCGTAAGGACCCCCCATTGAGTAAGCCAAAGGCAACGGTGGCAAGGAAAAACTCCCTAAGACAGGACAAATCAAATGTAGGAATGTAAACAAAAATCATCTTTTGGCTGATTAAATTTTCATATTTACTGAAATTGTGCTTAGTGCTTACTTTATTTCAAGGTTTTTGTGGAGAAAAACCAGCTGGTCAACATGCTCAGCTTTCAGGACACTTTGCAGACACACTTCCCACTGTTAAGTAAAGCTTTGCTAATTTGGATAGCTGAGGGTTCTCATGTTCTTGATCATTCCACCAACTAAGTGGATTTTCTGAAAGTAGCAATGGGGGTTCTTCCCTAAAACTTTAAATTTCAGCTGTTGCAACATATATATATATTAGTGTGTATTTATTTACTTACATTAAATTGCTTCTTTATGCCATCCACCACAGCGTCAGTCAATTTGAAGTCTCATTGGCCTCTGCTTCTGAGAGAAAAGGTAAATCCTTAAACCTAGGATCAAGAGCTGATGCCATGTGCATTGTGTCCTGTTCATTAGCATATCTCTTTCTCAGACCTTGTGCTATAGCAGCCTTGATGCTCCTCTTCTCGGTATGTGTGTCATCCAGATTTTCTTCAGTGCCCATGTCAAGCTTGGCATAAAATGGTGCAATGATGGAACCAGTGAGCATGCTCATTTCCGACATTACTAAGGTAGCATCCTTCGTTGGCTTGAGTGCCTTGAGCAATTCCTCGGCACATGTGATGTCAGCTTCACTTAGTGTGAAGATATCCTTTTCACTCTTTCTGACCTCTGCTGAAAGCAGTGCTGCATAGATGGCTGGTTGCTGTTCTAAAAATCTTTCAACCATATCATAAGAGCTGCTCAATCTAGTGACATCGTCTGTAATTAACCTGTGTTTTGGTAACTGGAGCAGGTCCTGTTTGCGTTTTTGCTGGTGGCTGGATATGGTGCTGCATTTGAATTAGCATGGATATGGATATGGTGCTGCATTAGTAATACGTCTGATCCTGCCGAGTAGTTTATCCAGTGCTGTCAATTTTAGCGCTTTCTGCAAGGCAAGATTAAGGCTGTGTGCAAAACAACTTACGTGGGTCATGCCTGCGAGTCCAGCTGCAACGTTCATATTAGGTGCATTGTCCATCACAAGGACAGGGTCTTTAGCTTCCAATTCCCATTCAATTACGACCTCCCTCAGTAACGCTGCAATGTTCACTCCTGTGTGGCTGTCATGCATTACTTTTGTTTGAGGTACGTAGGAGTCCAGCTTCCACTCTTTTATTATATAATGCGTTGTTACAGGCAGGTATGATTCTGTTGCCCTGGAAGCCCAAGTGTCGCACGTCAAACCCACCTTCTCAGCTGAGCCCAGACAATCCAGTACTTTTGTTTTGACCTCGTCGTACAGCTTGGGCACAGTGACATCAGTGATGTGTTGCCGGGAGGGTATAGTGCAGTGTTACTCAAACTTTTTCAGACCAAGGACCACTTTCTCAAAAAAAAAAAAATCAGGGACCGCATCCAACCACCCCCGTCCCACGCCGAAAAAAAAAAGCATAAATGTTTTGAACCTTTTATTGTACAAAACATCTAAAAATGGTTAACCAATGGTTTGGAATGTTTTTTTTTTTCTTTTTAAATTTTATTTAAAGTTGCGAGCAGTGTTGTGAGTGGGACTCCTCGCTAGCTCCCGACTCCTTTCTATGCACGTCGGTATCTTTATCATTTGCCTTTCTTTTAACTGATCCCGTCTTCAGCCATCTATCCATCCTTGTTTCATACTATCTGTGTATTTTTTTTAGTTAAAGTTCAATGCTTTTACTGCTTTTTGCTTCTTTTCAATTAGCCTACTGACCTGACAGCGGATGTTGTTTAGGAGACGAAATTGGCGGGGTTGATAGGCAACAATTTAGGCACTGCCAATTCAGATTTATTTTTAGCCTACATTTATTTTTATACATTTTTTTTTAAATAAAATGTATACATTTTTGTTCCAAGAATAAATTCGCTTTACCCTTCAGTCAATGTTAGGTTAGGTATTTTTTTTTAGAGATGATATCACTTCACGGACCACTTGAGGTCGCTCACGGACCACTAGTGGTCCGCGGACCACACTTTGAGTAACACTGGTATAGTGTAACAAGGCTCCAATGTTTGCACCATAAAACTAAAATTGTCATTTTCAACAACACTGAGAGGGCGCATATCTTTGCAAATGAAATAAAGTACTGACTGAGCTATTTTAGCTGCGCAAATTGAGGTCGGTGGTAACTTTGATGGGAGAATTTGTTCCAATGTGCGTTGAGTGGGGTCGACTTGTTTAGCCATTTGCTGTTCTAAAAGCTGTACATCGTAATGGTGTCTTGCTAAATGTGCCCTAAGATTTCTGGTATTGCCCGAGTGTTTTATTTTGGCCAAACACAGTTTGCAAACGACATGGGATTTGTCGATATCCTTGCCGCCTTTACCATGGAAACTAAAATGATTCCACACTTCAGCTCGGTACACCGTAGGAGCCGGTCTAACATGCTCAGATTCAGCCATTGCTGCTAATGTTGCTAATGACCAGGTCCGGTATGCATAAAACTTCTCAGAGTAAAATTTCACTCTTAAATTCAAATTCAAATTTTATTTGTCACATACACAGTCATATACAATACGATATGCAGTGAAATGTTTGGATGACTGCCCGTGACCTTAAAGTAAGAGACTAGTAATAAGAGAATAATAATAAAAAAGAGATTAGTAATAGGAAATAAATATGAAAAGAAAATAGAAAGTAAAATTGATTTAAGAGAGAATAAAATATCTACAAATACAAAATGTACAATATAGAAAAATATATAAAAAATCTTTGTGTGGAAATGAAGTGAATATAAATTGAACATAGAAATGTCTAGGGGGTGTGCAAATATGCCTGAAACAGTGCAAGAAGCATATGTGTGGATGTGCAAAATGGATCAGTGCTGTGTGTTGTACTGGTTTAGAGTCCGTATCGCCTGCGGGAAGAAGCTCCTCCTCATTCTTTCTGTTTTGGTCTTCAGGGAGCGGAACCGCTTTCCAGACCTCAACTGAGAGAACAGTCCATTGCTGGGGTGGCTGAGGGCCTTCACGATCTTCCTGGCCCTGGTCCAGCACCGCTTGCTGTAAATTGAGTGCAGGTCAGGGAGCTTGGTGCGGATGATGCGCTCAGCTGATCGCACCACCCTCTGTAGAGCTCGTTTGTCCTGCATGGTGCTGTTTCCGTACCAGGTCGTGATGTTTCCGGTCAGGATGCTCTCTATGGTGCAGGAGTAGAAATTCCTGAGCACTCTGGAGGGCAGTCTGAAGTCTCTTAAGCGTCTGAGGTGGAAGAGACGCTGCCAGGCCTTTTTCACCACGGTGCTAATGTGACAGGACCATGACAGGTCCTGCGTGATATGGACACTGAGGTATCTGAAGCTGTCCACTCTGTCCACTGGGCTCTTGTTGATGACGGGGGTTTGGTAGTTCCTCTCCTGCTTGGTACTAAAGTCCACTATCAATTCCTTTGTCTTGCTGACATTTAGAAGGATATTGTTCCTCTGGCACCAGTTCTCCAGATTTCCAATCTCCTCCAGGTAGGCCCTCTCATCGTTGTCAGTGATCAGGCCCACCACGACGGTGTCATCAGCAAACTTGATGATGGTGGTGGAGTTGGTAGAGGCTACGCAGTCGTGCGTGTACAATGAGTACAGCAGGGGGCTCAGAACACAACCCTGGGGGGCTCCAGTGCTGAGAGTGAAGGGGGCTGAGACATGTCCGCCTATCTTTACTGCCTGTGGTCTGCCAGTTAGGAAGTTGGAGATCCACTGACACAGAGATGAGCTGAGTCCCAGGTGCTCCAACTTGGTGGTGAGTGTGGAGGGAATTATGGTATTAAATGCTGAACTGTAGTCGATGAAAAGCATTTTAACATAATTCCCCCTTCTAGTGTCCAGGTGAGTGAGAGATGAATGGAGGAGATGAGAGAGAGCGTCATCTGTAGAGCGGTTTGAACGGTAAGCAAACTGAAGTGGATCCAATGTGTCAGGTAGTGAGGAGATGATGAAGTCTCTGACCAGCCGCTCAAAGCACTTCATCACTACTGTGGTGAGGGCTACAGGTCGATAGTCATTGAGGGAAGCAGGATGGGGTTTCTTTGGAACAGGAACAATGATGGACTCTTTGAAGCATGTGGGGATCACCGACTGAGATAAGGAGAGGTTGAATATCTCTGTGAACACAGGTGCTAGCTGGTCTGCGCAGGTTCTGAGGACTCGACCTGAGATGCCGTTTGGTCCTGCTGCTTTCCTGGTGTTCACTCTCCTGAAGGCTCTCCTCACGTCATGCTCGGAGATGATGAACGTGTTTCCGGTGCTGGCAGTGTCGTCCTGTCTGCAGCCGTTAGCGCCGCCAGCATTAGCCTCGCTAGCGTCTTCAGCTGCAGGCTCGAAGCGAGCATAGAATGTGTTCAGCTCGTCTGCCAGAGACACGTCCACGTTCGTCATACCGTCCATTATTGTTCTTAGTCCCTGCCACAGGCTCCTAGAGTCACGCTGTTGGAGCTGTGACTCTAGTTTCCTCCCATAGCGCTGCTTCGCCTACTTCACCGCTTTCCGCACGTTATATGATGCAGCCTTGTACCAGTCCATGTCACCGTTGCAAGACCTGCGTTATAGGCAGCGGTGCGAAATCTCAGAGTGTCGCGGATGGTTTTATCCACCCACGGCTTTTGATTGGGAAACGTTTTGATGATCGTTTTCTATACAGTATCATCCGCTAGTTTCCTGACAAATCCCACAACCGCTTCCGTAAACACGTTGATGTCATCGGAGCTGTTTCGGAACATGTCCCAATCTGCGTAATCGAGTGCGTCCTGTAGAGCGGCCACCGATTGGTCCGTCCAGCACGCGACCTCCCTCTGAACATAAGAACATAAGAAATTTACAAACGAGAGGAGGCCATTCGGCCCATCAAGCTCGTTTGGGGAGAACTTAGCTAATAGCTCAGAGTTGTTAAAATCTTATCTAGCTCTGATTTAAAGGAACCCATGGTTTTAGCTTCCACTACAATAGCAGGAAGACTATTCCATACTCTGACTACACGCTGTGTAAAGAAGTGCTTCCTCAAATTTGTTTTAAAATGTTCTCCCGCTAATTTCCACTTATGGCCACGAGTTCTAGTATTTAGACTAATATTGAAATAGTCATTTGGCTGAACAGCATCCAGACCCGTTAGAATCTTATAGACCTGAATCATATCCCCCCTTAGTCTCCTTTGCTCAAGGCTGAACAGATTCAGTTCCGCTAACCTCTCCTCGTAAGACATTCCTCTAAGACCAGGAATCATTCTCGTAGCTCTTCGTTGCACCTTTTCTAAGGCAGCAATGTCCTTCTTGAGGTATGGTGACCAAACCTGCACACAGTATTCTAGGTGGGGTCTTACCAAGGAATTATATAAGTGTAACATCACCTCCCTTGACTTAAACTCCACACATCTAGAGATATAACCCAACATTCTGTTCGCCTTTTTTATTGCTTCCCCACATTGGCGAGAGTGGGACATGGAAGCATCAACATACATACCGAGATCTTTCTCGTAATCAGCTACCTTTATTTCAGTGGAACCCATAAAATATCTGTACTGTATATTTCTGCTCCCTGCATGGATTACCTTACATTTATCTGTGTTAAATTTCATCTGCCAAGTATCAGCCCATTCGCTAATTAAATCCAGATCCTGAACCGGAACTTCCTGTTTGAGCCTTTGTTGGTATTTTGGCATGAAGAAGATGGCGACATGGTCAGATTTCCCAAATGGGGGACAAGATTGTGCCTTGTAGCCATCCTTGACTGTTGTATAGCAATGATCCAGTGTCCTTTCACCCCTGGTGGGGCAGGTGATGTGTTGATAGAAGTTCGGCGCTGCGCGTTTGAGGTTGGCGTTGTTAGAGTCCCCCGTCACAATAAGCGCAGCGTCCCGGTGCTGTGTTTGGTGCTGTATGAGTGCTTCATGCAGCTCGCATAAGGCAGTGTCTGTGTCTGCTTGTGGTGGAATGTATGCGTCACAATTCTAAGAGTGATGTGATTTTGCTCCTGGGGTGAGTGAATGCTGGCGCGTTTGGCTGCCGCTGCTCTCCAGTTGTTGTATTTGAGCTTTTAAAAGTTGCTTTTAAAGTTATTTTATGACAACAAACAATATCTGCGAGTGAATCCATCCTGAATCATTTTTTTATACAGTTTACGGGTTATTGGTAGTCTTGGTGAGACCTCACCTAGAATATTGTGTGCAGGTTTGGTCACCATATCTTAAAAAGGACATTGCGGCCTTAGAAAAGGTGCAGCATAGGGCCACAAGAATGATTCCTGGTCTTAGAGGAATGTCATACGAGGAAAGGTTAGTTGAGCTAAATCTGTTCAGCCTCAAGCAAAGGAGACTGAAGGGGGACATGATCCAGGTCTATAAGATTCTAACAGGTTTGGATGCTGTTCAACCAAATAGTTACTTCAGCATTAGTTCAAATACAAGAACTTGTGGCCATAGGTGGAAATTAGCGGGAGAACATTTCAAACTGGATTTAAGGAAGCATTTCTTTACACAGCATGCAGTCAGAGTTTGGAATAGTCTTCCTGATAACGTAGTGCAAGCTGAATCCTTGGGTTCCTTTAAATCAGAGCTAGATAAGAATTGAACAACTCTGAGCTATTAGTTAATTTCTCCTCAAGCGAGCTCGATGGGCCGAATGGCCTCCTCTCGTTTGTATAGTTCTTATGTTCTTATGTGTCGAAGCTGTCTGGACAGACTTTTGCTTACCCCCATCTACATTGGGCTTTCCCCAGCTTCCAGCATTTAATGCCCGTTTCCTAGTAAGATGTGGATTCACAGGGTGTGTGTGTGGTCCATGCTTACCTGGACTCCTTTATTCATCATTCACCGCCCTACGATAGCACTGCTTCAGTACTCTATTACTGAGCTTTTGCGGCTCCATGTCCACCTGGCCATCCCTCTAACCTGTGGCGCTTCACCTCCACCCGGACATCGCTTTCAAGCCTCGCCGCAGATACGTCCACCGAGGGTCCCAGAGGAAATTCAGCTACGACTACACTAACCTGATAAAATCCATCTGGTCTTCAACTCGCCGTTATCCTCGCAACACCACCCAGGATGTTAACCACAATGTGTTAGCTCGCCTAACCAGGTTGGCTAATCCTACAGTCAAGCAGGCTAACTCCAGCGTCAACTTCGGATTATTAAACATCCGCTCTCTGACTGGTAAGGGGCATCTCGTCCAGGAAATCCTCTCTGAGCGTAAGTTGGATTTTCTATGTTTGACTGAAACGTGGCAACAGCATAATGATTTTGTTTCCCTCAACGACTCCATTCCAACGGAGTTTGTTTATGTGTGCCAACCTCGTGACTCGGGGCGGGGCAGAGGTCTTGCGATGATTCATCAGAAGCAGTGGAAAGTTCTCCCTGTCTCCGCCCCAGTCTTCCGTTCCTTTGAATACATTGCATCACAGCTCGCGGGATCCACTCCATCTATTATATGCACTGTTTATGGACCACCTAAACCAAATAAGGATTTTTTAAATGACATTACTGCTCTTATTACTCATTTTTCGGTACTCTCTCCCAATATTATAATCCTTGGTGACTTCAACGTTCATATGGACAATGACAATAACCTCTTCTAGTTTTGGACTTCAGCAACATATTAACTTCCCTACTCACTGCAAAGGCCATATTCTTGACCTGATTTGCTGTTCTGGTGTCACCCCCTCTGACTGCAAAGCCAATCTGTTCCCGCTCTCCAATCATCAGCTTATTACCTTCAATATAAATCTAACACTTCCCAAGATTTCCACTCTATGTAATATTGCGTTTAGGAAAATTTAGTAATATTAATTCTGACATCTTTTCATCTGCTGTAAATGACCTCCCTTGTACTCATAACATATCTACTCCTGATGAACTGGTCTCATACTACAATTCCAATCTCCATAACCTACTGAATACATTTGCTCGTCAAACTTCGGTCTCATTCACCCGCTCAGCTCCATGGTTCACTCCCACCTTGCGCCATCTTAAAGCTAAAGGACGCCAACTGGAACGCCTCTTCAAGAAAACTGGACTCACCATACACAAAGAACTGTACAATAATAATTTTCTGCTTTATAAGAACTGCATTGCCTCAGCCAAATCCACATACTACTCTGGTTTAATCTGCTCTAGTGAATGTAACCCTAAGTCTCTCTTTTCTCTGTTTAATAATATTACTAGGCCTCCAGAGTTTTTTCCCTCCCATATGTATTTGACTGATTATTGTAATTCCCTCATGTCTTTTTTTACATCGAAAATTTCTGATATCCACTAGCAACTTAATTCTAATGGAGCTGTAGCTCCTGAAGCAGACTCCCTGCTCCCTTTTCAGTTTCCCTGTCAGTCATTTGCAAGCTTCACTCTCCCTTCCATAAATGACATATCTGTAATTATTCAAAAATCTAAATCGTCCACCTGTTAGCTCGACCCGCTACCCAACACTCTAGTTAAAACTTGTCTCCCCTCCCTGGCCCCCCTCATTACCACCTTTATCCACTCTTCCCTTAACACTGGAATTGTCCCTCCATCACTCAAAACTGCTTCTGTTAGTCCAATTCTTAAAAAACCAGGTGCAGATCCCAATAACTTCGATAACCTTCGTCCTATATCAAACCTCCCTTTTATTTAAAAAATTCTTGAGAAAGTTGTTGCCTCCCAGCTTCACACTCACCTCAGTAATCATAACCTCTATGAACAATTCCAGTCTGGTTTTTGCCCCCTCCATAGTACAGAAACAGCATTAATAAAAATCACCAATGACCTCCTGATGGCGGCAGATTCTGGCCTTCTCACCATTCTCATCATCCTAGATAGCGCAGCCTTTGACACTATTTCTCACAATACTCTTCTGAATAGGTAAGGTAGCTGTCAAAAGGTAGCTGATTATGAGAAAGACCTTGGTGTGTATGTTGATGCTTCCATGTCTCATTCTCGCCAGTGCGGGGAAGCAATAAAAAAGGCCAATAGGATGTTGGGGTATATCTCCAGGTGTGTGGAGTTTAAGTCAAGGGAGGTAATGCTAAGATTATACAATTCCTTGGTGAGACCTCACCTAGAATATTGTGTACAGGTTTGGTCACCATATCTTAAAAAGGACATAGCGGCCTTAGAAAAGGTGCAGCGTAGGGCCACAAGAATGATTCCTGGTCTTAGAGGAATGTCATACGAGGAAAGGTTATTTGAGCTAAATCTGTTCAGCCTCAAGCAAAGGAGACTGAGGGGGGACATGATCCAGGTCTATAAGATTCTAACAGGTTTGGATGCTGTTCAACCGAATAGTTACTTCAGCATTAGTTCAAATACAAGAACTCGTGGCCATAGGTGGAAATTAGCGGGAGAACATTTCAAACTGGATTTAAGGAAGCACTTCTTTACACAGCGTGTAGTCAGAGTATGGAATAGTCTTCCTGATAACGTAGTGCAAGCTGAATCCTTGGGTTCCTTTAAATCAGAGCTAGATAAGATTTTAACAACTCTGAGCTATTAGTTAAGTTCTCCCCAAGCGAGCTCGATGGGCTGAATGGCCTCCTCTCGTTTGTATAGTTCTTATGTTCTTATGTTCTTATGATTATCATCCATTGGCATCAGTCATACTCCATTTGCTTGGTTCACCTCATATCTCTCTGGCCGCACTCAGTTTATCCAACTCAAATCTCACTCCTCACGTTCATTCCCCATTTCAGCCGGTGTTCCCCAGGGTTCAGTATTGGGGCCTCTTTTATTCATTATTTACATACTACCACTCGGCCACATATTTAGGAAATTTAATATTAATTTTCACTGTTACGCTGATGACACCCAACTTGATATCTCCTCTAAACCTAGCTGCTCCTTTCCACCGTCTTCCCTCTCAGACTGTCTAATGGAGTTTAAATCATGGTTCTCCTAACTTTCTCAAACTCAATAGCAATAAAACTGAAGTTCTACTTGTTGGTACAACTTCCACTCTAACTAAATCCCACAGTTTCTCCATCAGTATTGATAATTCCACTATACAACCCTCCACCCAGGTTAAGAGTCTGGGCGTCATCCTAGATAGTACTCTTTCATTTCAGTCACACATTAATCATATCACCCGGTACGCATACTTCCATCTGCGCAACATAAACCGACTCCGTCCCTTCCTCACTCCCCATGCTGCTGCCATCCTTGTTCATAGCCTCGTCACTTCTAGGATTGATTATTAACACTCTTCTCTTTGGTCTCCCTAACAAGTCCTTCTGTAAACTCCAACTCCTTCAGAACGCTGCAGCTCGGGTAGTAACTCGTACCCCCTCCAGGGAACATATCACCCCAGTCTTTCAACAGCTTCACTGGTTGCCCATAGAAACTAGAATAGTATTCAAAATTCTAGTTCTCACTTTCAAATGCATTTACAAGCTCGCCCCTTCCTATCTATCTGGCCTGCTTCACATTGCCACCCCATCCCGATCTCTCAGATCTTCATCTGCCACCCATTTTATTGTTCCCTCTGCCCGCCTCATCACCATGGGACACAGAGCTTTTAGTTGCTCTGCTCCCTGACTTTGGAACTCACTTCTGCTGGATATCAGAAATATCGATTCTCTTGACTTGTTTAAGTCAAAACTCAAAAGTTGGCTTACTCGCTTTAGACCTATTGTTGTCTGATTATGTAAATAATTCTTTTTAATTTTTTGTTTTTATTGTTTGTCTTTTTATGGACTATGTAAGGTGACCTTGGGTTTTAGAAAGGCGCCCATAAATAAAATGCATTATTATTATTATTATTATTATTATTATTATTATTATTATTATTACTCTCAGACTTTAGAATAAGTGACATGCATAAACATTCTTAAGTGTTAAGACTTGGTCTCAGCTCCTAAATTATTTAAGAGAGCTGGAGTGGACTCCTAAGCCAGTTAGGAGTTGAATGATGGCAGTTGCACTACGCGCACCCAGAAGGAGACCGCTCTTTGACTTTCCGTCAAAGAAAGGACGTCCTGCAGATGTAGGACAATAATGAATTGATAAAAAGGTACAGGCTTGATCATGAGGGCATTCTTTTTGTTACCAACCTAATTAGGAACCGGATACAATCTCCTATGTCACCTAAAAATGCACAGTTGAACTGAAGGTGATAATGATGCTACGTTTTGGCAACTGGAAAAATATAATAATAATAATTATTATTATTATCATTATAATCATCTATTACAGCAAGGGTCATAAGAGCAATATAAGTAATGACACAAACCTGTAGCTTGAATGCTTGCTTTATAAACTGAGATTTCCTTTCGCGAGGTCGATAAAACATTATACCACCCTTTTTCACATTCCGCTGCTGAACGCCTTGTCCGAGGCGTTTTACGGAGCTTGCAATAGCCTCCTAAGCTTTTTTTGTCCGTGCTTGTAACAGCTGGGCCAAACTTTCCTCACACTACCTCCTTCCATTTAAGCACCAACTGTGCCAAAAGAACCGTTTTGTTTGTCATCCAGTTTGGTTTTCTTTTAGAATCCAATGTCTTGCTATGAGTTTTGCGTTTGACCCATAATTTATACAACATGTGCATCTATTAGTGGAAATTGATTGGTGATGTGCTAGGTAGATTTTCGTACAACCAATTAAAGGTATGATCACAGAAAGGTATGTTGTATAAAGCTCTACATTAACGGTTTAATGTCACTAATATATTCACCGTGCAGCTCCTCTATTGGCTGAACTTAGTATTTGGGGTGGGATTTAATTTGTAGTCCTCATTTCACGTCACTTAAATGCTGGCTCCGTCAGCACTCAGGAAATGGGCTTAGTCTTTGCTAAAAGTTACTTTTAACAGCTTTATACAATGCTATTAGGTGCTACTTTTTGCTAAGATTTTTTAAACTCTTAAGTCAAAGTATACGACCATTCTTAAGACCATTCTTAGGAAATTTTATGCATACCGGCCCAGACTTTTACTACTAATACTATTGGGTGAGTGGGGCGCGATTGGTGCGTTGTACTGAGCACAGCCATCTAGCAGTCCGGAGGTTAAACACAACACAAAGTATACCACTGTCTACCGCGAATATATGTGAACTGTTAATTAAAAAATCGATGTTGTGTTTTTGAAAATTGATACTGTATTGCAAAAATGAAATATTGCGATACTCAAGTGTATCAATTTTTTTCTTACACTCCTACTGGGTATGCACAAATATAGTTTTGGTTTTGCTGCATCACATAGGAACTCTGAGAAATAAACAGTTAACCGTTTACCGGCAATAACGTATTTAATCGCATTTATGTTTCTCATATGAGAATATGTTTAACATAATTAGAAGTGCTTTGCTCTTGATTTTCATTCGTATTCAACGTCAGGTGCATCACGCTGCAGTTTCGAACAGTAGTCAACACCATTCCTGCAGTCTCGAACCCAACAATTCAGCTTTTGCTTTTGACAGACCCAAATTTCTGACCAGATTGTTTAATTCTGACTGTTGTGAGATGTATGTGGATCACCTGATGAGCACGGTTCAAAATCCGGATCATTGTCCTTGCTAGTCCCCTGCATTGCAGTTTCTTAATCTGCTTCGTCTAAGGTACATTCCTCTGGTGGTTTCGGAATTGGAAGACTGACGTGTGGCATGGGTCTCATTGCTGAAGGTAGATTAGGGTATTCAGCTGACTTCTTGTTTTTGGCAGAGAAACCAGACACATTAGTCAAACAGAAGTAACAGTCTATCACATGGTCTATCTGTTCTTGTCATATCATCGGGACAGCAAACAGCATTGTCTTTAGAGTGCCTCTGAGCCAGGTTCTTGTCGCACAACAAATGTGAGTCGTCCATTCCTTGTCTTGATCATCGATTTTACAGTCGAAGTTCAGATGATATGCTTTCTTCACAAGAGCAGTCACTGAGCATCTCTGAGGTGTAAGCGTATATTCGCCACAAATATAACAGAATCTTATGACATTGACGAGACATATCGACCAACACTAATCATACTGCAAACATCTATAGCATCTAGCTTACTTGTTACATTGCTACTGAGGCAATACTATATTCTGAAACAATACATACACACTATCAGGTCTATATTAACCCAATGAGCAGCATCTGTGTATGCAAGCCACTTCTATAACCTACTGAGGCAGTGTCAAGCTGGCTCCGGCCAGGCCAGGCACGCCCAGGCTCCAAACTTCCACAGAATAGTTTCCAACCTGGTCTGATTCGATGCCTGGACATGCCCAGACTGTACAAAACATTGTTGATATGTCTCTTAGGGAAATAAAAAATTTTGGACACAAATATAAGAAAAATACAAAACAAAACTGAAGATTTCGATGAAACAGTACGTGGTGGGCAAATTTGGATATGATTTTCATGATCAGCAGCCAAAAATCTATAAAGGAACACCCAAAAGTATTGAAGAAGCAAAAACTTTGTTGTGCAGTGTTATTAAATAAGGCCCAGGACAGTCTTAGATACTACACTAGTTTTGGCCAACTGTGGTTTTTGGTGCCCCAAGATCCCTTCAATTGTCTAGGGTGGCCTTGAACCAGTCACCCATTTATGAAGACCATCAGTGTCCTTTTTTGGATGAGACTATGCAGTAATATGTACTTTGGTCTCCTGTTTACCTGTTATAGCCGACTAACCTAGACCAGGGGCATAACAAAGGCCATGGATTAGTACACTGGTTAGCGCAAACCAGTGTTAATTTTGTTGACACAGTTATCGTCAACAACCTTTATTTTCAGACTAAAACGAGACGATAACTAATAAAAATGATGTCGCAAGGCCTAAGACTATATGACAAAGTGTATTGATAATTTCGTCGACGAATAAAAACAAGAGGCAAACATTTTCCTGAGACATGATCCAATCAGAACTAATGTAGTTTACGTAAGGCAGGGGTATTCAAGTAAAATTTAAAGAGGTCCAGTTAGAGAATTTCTTGAAGCAAAGGTCCAGAAGATCATAATGTCTAACTATTTAGTGTGATATATATTTAAGTAGCCTATTAGTTCTGTGCACATTGCATGTAATCGATACCTGACTGTCAAATCAAATTAATTCAGTACAATTCAAAAACTCCTTCACAATATTTATTGTTACGTGACATAGAACTGAACATATATGTATGACCTCCGATATGTTTAACATTTTCTCATTTACTAAATAAAAGTTACGCTGCATTTCAAAATAAGAGAAAATAAATAAAATGTGAATATTGTGCATGTTTAAATAAAGTTCTTAACTTAAGCCGTAAAACCCTGATACAGTTGTGTAAACACTAATACAGTTGAGTCCGATTTGACTCTCCGTCTGCCCCTGGAGGATGGGCTCCCCCTTTGAGTCTGGTCCCTCCCAAGGTTCTTCCTTCTAGGGAGTTTTTCCTTGCCACTGTCGCCTATGGCTTACTCACTGGGGGCTTTGGGTGGGGATGCTGTAAAGTGCTTTGAGACAATGTAATGTTGTGAGAATGCGCTATACAAAAATAAATTTGTTGTTGTTTGTGTTTATGTCATATATTTTAGTGTTCATGGATTTAAGTATTGCTTTTGATAATCCCACACCGGTCATAAAATTAGTCTTGTTTTAATATAAATACATGCGAACCTATCACTTTAATCGCTATTAGAGTAGGATATGGGCGGACTTATTTTGAAAAGATATAAAACGTGACATGTTGTGTTTTTCTCATTCGTTTTATATTTGCACGAGTAACAACGCAAATGGAATGACAAGCCGTTTCATGCAAAAACAATGCATTTTACTTTTCAAAATAAAACGTGGGGCTGCCAACTTTGGCCAGCAGGCTGGAGTGAGATTTTCAATTCAACAGGTCTGCACACATATGTAACAGTGCTTGCCATGTAAATAGTCTGCTTTTGTATTTAACCGTGTAAATACACTTTTGATGTAGCTAATTTTAGGTTTATAATGGTATGATGTAGATTTGCCGTAACATTTCCTGCGTGAGTCTGAAAGCCTGAGTGTCATGCTAGATTCTTGAGATTTGGCAACCCTGAAAACGTACATTTTTTGTTTCCCCTGAAGTTGATTTATATAACAAATAAGATCACTTTATACAGTTGTTAAAAAGCAGAAACTTCAACTAACATGAAATCACCAATAAACTACGTCTACAAATATTTATTTTAATATTTCTATTTTAATATTCAGAGAGAGCAGGCCTGGTGGCATTATAGCCTATGCACTTTTTCTTTGAAGTGATTTTATTTTTGCACTAATGACACTACTGATTTTACAGTACTGTTTCCGGGTAAATAAACATATCTTTGTGTTTCAAATAAGAGTGAAATCTGTGTCTTTGTTTACTGCACAGTGAGACCTTAATACCATTCCTTAACATTGGTTTCATTTCATCTTGGTGAACATAAAAACTTTCAGAAATTGAAGGGAAACTTTGCACTAATTTAGTCGACTAAACTGTAGTTTTAGTCAACTGTAATCTTATATTTATTCAACTAAAACTAGGCTAAAACTAAAATAATTTAGATGACTAAATTATGACTGAAACTAAATTACATTTTAGTCAAAAGACTGACTAAAACAAAATGAAAATTTGCTGCCAAAATTAACACTGGCGCAAACTGTAGGTTTTGGGGCCCCAAGGCCCCTTCTGTTACCATAGGGGTCCCCAGCTCTATTCCTAGTTTGTACAGACACACAGCAGCCATTTTTAGATGAAAGGAGGCTCCCTTACAATGCATGCACACTAGATGATTTTAGCCAGTGCTGTTGACCTAGAAAAATCCTGGACAGGAAAGTAGCAAGCATAAAATTGGAGGTTCGCCCCTGTCATCTGCCATGACACTGCACAAGTGCTACAAGAAGTGTGCGTATTCAGCAAGCAGACATGGATTTAACAGCAGCTGTAAAGCTTTGGGGCTTGCATAAAGCGTTTGTTGCTTGGCTGCAACATCAGTGTGACGGTACACAGTCATGGCCAAAAGAAGTTACTCTTGGAGGATGTTTTGTTACCATTCTATATTCATCAATAGTGAGCACACTACCTTGGCTGAGAAGCAACCCCACACATGAATGGTTTCAGGATGCTTTGTTGTTGGTATGACAGAGGACTAATGGTAGCACTCACCTTTTCTTCTCTGGACAATCATTTTTACAGATACCCCAAACAATCGGAAAGGGATATCATCAGAGAAAATTACTTTACCACAGTCCAATCCCTGTACCTTTTGTAGAATATCAGTCTGTCCCTGATGTTTTTCTTGGAAAGAAGTGGCTTCTTTGTTGCGCTTCTTGACACCAGGCCATGCTCCAAAAGTCCGCCTCACTTCGTACAGACGCACTCACACCTGCCTGCTGCCATTCCTGAGCAAGCTCTGCACTGGTGGTGCCTTGATCCCGCGGCTGAATCAACTTTAGGAGGTGGTTCTGGCGCTTGCTGGACTTTCTTGAGCACCCTGAAGCCTTCTTCACAACAATTGAACCTCTCTCCTTGAAGTTCTTTATGATCTGATAAATGGTTGATTTAGGTGAAATCTTGCTAGCAGCAATGTCCTTGGGTGTGAAGCCCTTTTTGTGCAAAGCAGTGATGACTGCAAGTGTTTCCTTGCAGGTAACCATGGTTAACAGAGGAAGAACAATGATTTCAAGCACTACTGTCCTTTTAAAGCATCCAGTCTGCTATTCTAACTCAATCAGCATGACAGTAATCTTCAGCCTTGTCCTCAACACCCCTCTCACCTTTGTTAACAAGGGAATCTCTGAAATGTCAGCAGGTCCTTTTGTGGCAGGGCTGAAATGCAGTGGAAATGTTTTTTTGGGGATTAAGTTCATTTTCATGGCAAATAGGTACTTTGTAATCAATGGCAATTCATCTGATCACTCTTCAAAACATTCTGGAGTATATGCAAATTGCCATAATAAAAACTGAGGCATCAGACTTAATGAAAATCAATATTTGGGTTATTCTCAAAACTTTTGGCCATGGCTGTAGAACAAAGTGTTAAAACTTGGTAATGTTGTGACACCACTTATTCATGATCTCCATGGCAAAACACTCATAGTGTATCGGCAGGTGAATCCCACAGGTCTGCTATGTTTTTAGTGGGAAGCCATAAATTTAGAGCAATGACTTACAATTCTATCACTGAGAAGTTGCCTTGAACATCAGCCTGAATTAACTTTTGGGATTTTGTTTTGAAAATGCTATAAGTTAGAGGAACCGGGCCGTGCTGCAGCTTACTTGGTGACCTTGGGTACATTTCCCAAAAGCGTAGCTGCTAACATTGTAACTGTTGCAATTGAATGGTTCCATTGTAAGTTGCTAACAGGAGCATTTGGGAAGCAGACCCCTAGATGAGGATCTGGCTAAGGAATGACTTAAGTTTCAGTCACCTATTGGAAAGCTGCAAATGATAACCAAAAATGCATATAAGGTGCATATTCTGTTCATAAGTTTATGTTGACTTTGATGTGTTGGCCAAGTTTGAGTTATTAATTGCATTTGTGTACCATCTGCATTAAACCAAATGGCCATCATTGTGAGCCAAGCTGTTATGGTATGTTGTTTTCTAGATTTTCCTTGGTGGGGGGGAGGTGAGGTCTGGGGAGGAGCTTGAAAGGTTTGTGCCCTGGGTGCATGTGTGCTGGCCACTACTTGCTATTCTAGACAATTTCTGAGTGGTTTCTTACTAGTAGACCATTGGCCATCAGTGCTGTGGGACTCCTTCAAGTTGTGGAAAGAAGGTGCTTTGCTCTTCACTCAATATTTGTATGCTGGCTTGGTGGGCATTTGATTTGAGGAGGCTGATTTAAAAAGAAAATGAACTTGGGTGATGTACAGCCATGGAAGAAAATGAGAACACTTTCATCCATATGGAAGGGAGATGTGTATGCTTGTGCTGTTCCTGATGGGAGGTGGTCTTTCTTCCATACAGAAGGGAGATGTATATGCATGTGCTGTAGCTGATTGGGTGTTCTTTCCTTCAGCCTGTGGACATCACGCTAGCTGTGAGTGAGAGGGCGGCAGCACAGAAGCGGCTGGCTGAAAACCCCTTTGATGTGAACGCCATCTGCATGCTGAGTCGGGCACAGGAACAGGTGAGTTTCTCCAGAGGCAGCCTCAGCATGCGTATGCTCGTGTGTATGCATAATTGTACTCACTGGCTGCTCACAGCGTGATCCATTTCAAAGTCCTGCCAGATGGGGCCTCCTGCAGTCTTGCATCCTTGCATTTTTATCATCATCAAGCTGACAGCATGGACTTGTTGTTCACCTCCTTGGTCTCCTTATTTAAGTTTAGGTGGTAGGGCTGTAATGAAACACACACATTATTCATGTACTGTTCAGTCCATCATTTTCGCTTCAGTAAGCACAGTAAAACAAATTAAATCATTTAATGACACGGTTAAAAACTAAATTCACAAGTTCAACATGGAAAACATGCTAATTTTGGCTGTGAGTTGGTTACAGCTAATACTGATTACAGTCCATCATAATTGGCAGTTTGAGAGCACTTATATTCCCCAATAAATGACATCAGCACTGGAGAGAGCAGCTAAGACCAAAACTGTCAGTTTTTTTAGACTGAGTTTGGATATGCTGCTGGAAATGCATCCAGTGTGCTAAATGATTTCATATGACATCATCCATGACTGAGTGCAATTAGAGCAAGGTAGAAACAGCCTCTGCAAGTTTGTCTTCTTGTGGCATCTAAGGCGCTTTGGCCTGGAAATTGAGTTTGGGCCAATAACTGTTTATGGCTATAGGGATGTTTGTCGCTACAGAGCACCGGATTTAGGTCATTGTGATTATGATGTTATCTTTTTTTTAATTTTATTATTAATTTTTCGTATTTGCTTTTACAATGTGGAAATAAGCATCTCTTAAGTTTTGTTATTCAGACACGTCAATGTCAGACACATTGCCTTATGTTTACAACTTTTCCTAGTTGTGTTTGCTGGGCTCATAAAATTTCTAAATCCCTAGTAGCCCTTCAGGTGGACATTCTTCAAATTTTGTTACCCTGAAATTAATTTTGATTAGCCCAAATAAAAAAAAAGCAATAAAAAAACATTTTAAAACATGTAGTAAAAACCGTTCTTATTGTTTCACAAACCAGCCACAATGAGGCAACATTAACTGGGCATCAGCAGCAAACTTGTGGCATAGCAGTTTGTCAGCATGACGGACATCGTCAGGAAAGCAAAAAGAAACCATTCCTCAATCTCTGCAGCTGCACATCCAGGGATAAAATAAATCAATAACAATTTGCCTTTAAGACACTTAAACTTTTATTTATTACAGCACAGTGCAATGCAACTGCTTAGCATTATTACTACATGACAAAAATAACTATAACTAATGGATAATGAATGAAGAATAATAAGCATGACATTTACTTAAACATGAATACTATGGAAGTAAATCTGTATCATCACAATTTGAATTTTATATGCCACTGAAATTCTAACATTGAATATTTATGCATTGGAAATTCGATGGTCCGAATTCACACGCAAAAATACAAGTTATACATCCGGGATACCAAAGCTAAGCAATCGAATCTGTGGCTGCATTTGACTTCATGCAGCCGCTTACAGCACAACAGCAATGCATTCCGGTCCTGACGTTTGTATCCCAGGCAGTTCCGAGGCGTTATCTGCTATTTCTCCCGAATACCACATAAAGCAGTTATAACTGTTTTTCAGTTAATTTACCTGGTAAAATAACGTTTAAATAAATGACATAAATGCTCTTAAAGTGCACGTAAGTTAGTGGTTTATTTATTGTTAGTTACTGTAATGTTGTGCTGCTTTATGTGTTTAATCGTCCAGTCTGTGAAGAAGGCATTCAAGTAAGAATTGCATTTTACTCAGTACATGACAATAAAAACTTTGATTTCTTGAAATACATGTATTTGATCTTTTTCCTGGCAGCTATCTTTTTACACAGGGCCACTATACAGAATAGTTTATTTTCAACTGCTAACAGTTTGGATCAAGAGTTGTTTATTTGAAAAGAAGTAATGTGCATGTAGGTGATATTTGTATAGATTTATCTGGCAGTCAGGTCTCGCACACTATGAGGAGTAGAAGTTGTCCGACTTGGCTGCAGTCAGTTTATACTCCACCCCTGCAGCCGCAGCCAGATGCTCTTGTCACGTCAGCTGCAGACAGACCTAAGCCCAAGTCGAACGCAGCCACAGATTCGATTGCTTAGCCTTCTTTAACCTCGTATTTTTGCATGTGATTTCGGACCATCGAATTTCCAATAACTTGCAATCCTCCTATAAATTAAGCTTTAGTCATACACTTCCTAGTGCACAAACCGTCAACATGATCAGCAACATGTTCATTCAGTGGGGATAATCTTTCCTCCAAACAGCAAGTTAAGAGCAGTATAGGCGAATAAAGGAATGAATTTTATTTTACTTATGGATAATTTCTGATAGCCTGTTGGGCAAGATGTTGTTACATTTTGATCGCCTGACAGGAAATATTGACTATCTCCAGTCGTTGGGCTAGCGATTTTGCAAACCTTGGTTTGTGTTTGCAGTATTATTTTATTTTTTATTTTATTTAAGAAAGTGAACAGACATACATACTATTACATTTTATAAAGTACATACTTCAAATCATAATCATTCTCTGTTTTTAAAACTAAGATATTAGTAACACAAAAAAACTTAGCTCAAATTATTTGTTTCGTCTAATATGTAGGGAAATTAATAATTAATTGCATTTAATTATTATGTTTTAATTGTTTTTCTCCAATAAACAATATTATAGAAGTCCCAATTGTTCAGTTACTGGAAGATTTAGTTCCAGGATATGAGTGGAATTCATTTATGGTTAGGGTAGGGGGTGCATTTTGTAACACACATATGCCTTATGCAGATTGCATCTTTCAAAAATGTATACTTCACATGATCAGCATGCTGCAGGCCTGGGTCATGTGAGGGGGCGTCTATTTTTTTTCATGGCCTCTGTCTTTGTGGTGTTTCTGCCATGTCTGCTATGTGCGCTCGATGATCACTCCTTTGTCCCCCAGTACGCATTACTCAATTCTAACAAGAACTGTGCACCAAAACATGAGTGCAACACTTAGGCTAAAAAAAAAGAACTCGTGAGTGTCAGCTGTCTGTCACCCAGTCGTTCTTGCAATAATATATGAAAAGCGTATTCCAAAAGCAGTTTATCTAAAAGCTAGTTAAGAAAAATATATCATCTGTTCAATTTTCTATCACACTTACATGGAGAGGTTGAGATGATTGAGAGATGGAATTCGGGGGGGCTGAGATCTAGAGCAGCTCTTAGTCATTTCCAGTGTTTCTTTGTAGTTTGCGGTTATCTTCCCCCCCCCCCCCATCGCGGCGACTGGTATACACACATGTGTCTTAGTCTTTTGGTTCTGCTCCATCCCGGAGGAATCCGAGATGTGTGACTGTAAAGTCCGTGAATATTGATCATTGGGAATTCAATACTCGTACGAATGATCTGAGACATCCGACAAGAGTCCCAGTCTAGGGGTGTGTATAGTGGTCCGATGGATTTACGACCGTGTAGTGAAGCAACTTTAGAGCTAATTTCAATTAAAGCATTAGCTTCAGATACATGCAATTACATGATAATCCTTGCTCAAATTAGGGTTTATGACAATTTCCCCGTCAGTTCAGTACCAAACATGACATTGCAATCTGGAGGTTTACACATCGAAAGAACAGCATTAATTAATTCATAATTTAAAATCCATTGTACATAAGAACATAAGAACTATACAAACGAGAGGAGGCCATTCGGCCCATCAAGCTTGCTTGGGGAGAACTTAACTAATAGCTCAGAGTTGTTAAAATCTTATCTAGCTCTGATTTAAAGGAACCCAAGGATTCAGCTTGCACTATGTTAACAGGAAGACTATTCCATACTCTGACTACATGCTGTGTAAAGAAGTGCTTCCTTAAATCCAGTTTGAAATGTTCTCCCGCTAATTTCCACCTATGGCCACGAGTTCTTGTATTTGAACTAATGCTGAAGTAACTATTTGGTTGAACAGCATCCAGACCTGTTAGAATCTTATAGACCTGGATCATGTCCCCCCTCAGTCTCCTTTGCTTGAGGCTGAACAGATTTAGCTCAACTAACCTTTCCTCGTATGACATTCCTCTAAGACCAGGAATCATTCTTGTGGCCCTACGCTGCACCTTTTCTAAGGCTGCAATGTCCTTTTTAAGATATGGTGACCAAACCTGCACACAATATTCTAGGTGAGGTCTCACCAAGGAATTGTATAATCTTAGCATTACCTCCCTTGACTTAAACTCCACACACCTGGAGATATACCCCAACATCCTATTGGCCTTTTTTATTGCTTCCCCGCACTGGCGAGAATGAGGCATGGAAACATCAACATACACACCATGGTCTTTCTCGTAATCAGCTACCTTTATTTCAGTAGGTCCCATAAAATACCTGTACTTTATATTTCTGCTCCCTACATGGAGTACCTTACATTTGTCTATGTTAAATTTCATCTGCCAGGTATCGGCCCAGTCACTAATTAAATCAAGATCCCGCTGTAGCTGCTGAGCCGCTAGTTCAGTATCTGCTACACCACCCACCTTGGTGTCATCTGCAAATTTTACCAGTTTACTGTATATATTGATGTCTATATCATTTATGTAAATTGGGAACAATAGTGGTCCTAAAATTGAACCCTGCGGTACCCCACTATGAATGCAGGCCCACTGTGACATTGTGCCTCTTATAACTACTCGCTGCTTCCTATCTGTTAACCAGTTATCAATCCAGGTCGCTACAGTTCCTAAAATACCTGTCACTTCGAGTTTAAGTAAGAGCCTCTTGTGGGCGACAACATCAAAAGCCTTTTGGAAATCTAAGTAGATGACATCATAGGCCTTCTTATCATCAACTTCCTGAGTAGCTTCCTCAAAAAACTCCAACAGATTTGTTAAACAGGATCTACCTCTCCTAAATCCATGCTGGCTATCCCTCAAAATGTTATTTGAGTCCAGGTAATCTACCATTTTCTCTTTGATTATAGCCTCCATAACTTTACCAGTTATACAAGTTAGACTGATTGGCCTATAGTTTGACAAATTACTTCTATCCCCTTTTTTGAAAATGGGCGTTATGTTGGCATGCTTCCAATCAGAAGGTACCACACCAGGATGCTGGTTATTCGCATCAGCACATAGCACACGTGGTTGTTATACATCACTAAATATTTACATTTTTATGTAAGTTTTTCAGAAGTTACATTCCAAGTTTAAATTAAGCATTTGTAAATTACAATTTGTGGTTAACATGGGATTATTACAATAATGTGATATCTGTGTTTAACAACACACACATTCCATTCATGTAAGAATTGGACGAGACAAAGCGAACATGAAAAAGGCACCATTTGGCTTAATTTATGACTCCTCTGGAATGCAAGGGAGAAGGAGGGTGCCTCCGAATTAGGATGAACAAATAAATTGCTCTCCTATAACAGGCCTTATAAGAGGCAAAGTGATAACTGTGATACATAGTCACATTTCTTTAAAAGTTTCCTAATTTCTCTAAGGTAGATGTGAGAATATGTGGATATCTACGCGTATTTGACTATATATACACACACACATAATCTCCAACAATCAGTGTTTTCTCCCAACTGATATCCTTTCTGTGTTGGAGTAACGAAAAAACAAATAATGTTCCCCCAACAGAATATTCTCCATGACTGTGAACTGGTTCAGGACCACTGAAATTTGCAAATATTAAACCATTCATCCATTGTAATTTTACATTTGCTTTCTCTTTCCCATTTATTCCTTATGTAATCTGTGGTGTGTCTCAGTTTTTATAAATCCTTTGTATAGACTAGATATAATGCCTTTATCCAAGGTCAACTGGTACACCTCTATAAATACTTTCAGCACTGAGTTTTTAATACAGTGGTACGTCGAAACTCGAACTTAATCCAGATCGAATCCTAAAAAGTTTGAGTTCTGATCGAATTTTCCCCATAAGAAATAATGGAAAACTAAATTACTTAATTGGTTCCCAGCCCCAAAAAATACACTTAAATATGTTTTTTTTTAGCATTTTAACACAAAATGAACCGGATAAAACAAGAAGAGCATATACTGTACTAAACACATCTAAGCACATTTATCAAAACAGTAATTTGTTAAGTAAGAAAATAAATGTATCCAAACAATGTGTAAAGTTAAAAAAAACAATGTGTCCTGCCCCGATCGTCCGCTCCTTCCGTGTGCCATGCCCCCTCGTTAACCCCGTGTGGAATCCCTGTGTGATCAGCTGTCTCTGGTTGTTTTTATTAGCTCTCTGTATTTCGTCCGCGTTTCACTTTGTGTTCCCAGTCCGGTCATTGTATTGTCCGTCTGCGGTTTACGAGTGTTCCGCAAGACGAGCAAAGATTTTTAATAAATTTTGACTTGGAAACCGAGCAAGTCCTGGTTTACGAGCACCAAGTATCATCAAAAATCATATGGCACATATGCGCTCCTTGTTTTTACTTGCGCTCGGCTTCAAAACAGGAAGCGCATGCGTGCGCTTCTTGTTTTGACGCCGAGCGCACGTCATCACAACTGAATGGTTATTCACTTTCTCACGCTGCGGAATTGTGTCTGCGGAATCGGTCTCAGTCGGCATGCCTCACTCGTATAGTCAAAATTTAGTAGAAAAGCACCACCTGAATAAGGGCATAGCAGTGCGAGCGATGAATCTGTTTAACAACAATGCAGTATCCACATTTTTGCGAAATCGAAAAGGAGGCAAAAGAGGCTGTCATTGGTTCCTTGTTAAAGTCGCACAAACAAAAAAAGATTCCAGTGACCCAACAGATAGCAGTGATTCCGTTAACTATAGTAAAAGTCGTCCTACAAAATAACCCTCCTCCTCTCCTCTCTCGTCTCCCTCACACCATCCACGATTCTTTTCAAAGGTAAAGTGCAGGCTAATTTGTTTTATGTATTTTTACTTTATATTTTGTATTAATAATTTTTATATGAATATTTTTGAGTTGTGGAACGGATCATATTAGTTTCCATTATTTCTAATGGGAAAATTCGCTTTGATATACGAGTGCTTTGGATGACAAGCATGTTTCCGGAACGAATTATGCTCGTAAACCAAGGTACCACTGTATTCAGCTAGTGTAAAAAATGCACAATGCTATCACAGTGATTGCGAGGCTGAGACTAAAGCTTTACCCTTTGTTTCTGCTGAGAGACTCATTTCCCCAAGCATACAAGTTATCTTAGGTCGGCGTTCACGGTTTGACTTCTGAGATTCAGATCAAGCTCTAGGTAATTTTTTTTTTTTTAACTGGTTGGTTTGACTTTTAAGAAATTCGAGTTCTAATGAGTTCAAGAACTGAGGTATCACTGTATTACAGTTCCTTTTTCTAATATCATTGTTAAAGTAATGTCGCACTTGAAGATATCTCTAAAAAAATCCTTATTATCCAAATTATTTTTTTCTTTTAGAACCTGAAAATTTAGCAACTAGTCCTCATCCATTATTGTACAAAGGGCCGTAAGTCCTTTTGTAATCCAATTTCGGAATTCCTTATCCAATCTATTACGATGGAACTATTACGAGGAGCTATGGTAATAACTTCTGAACCATAGCCATCAGACACAGGTGACTTTGTTACTTTTAAGCTAAGTTAAGTTCTTTTATGGATATAACTGCAGTCAATGTTTTATTTTGGTCTTCAGTAAATATTTTCAAGAAGGCATCAATATGTTTTGAGAGCTGGGCTCTGTAGATAAATTCTCATAATATTCTGTGAACATGAATTTTGACCTATTTATATGATACATTATTACTATTAGGAATTCATATTTTATAAATTGTGTTATCTTTTCTTTGTTTTTGAATCCGTCTCACCAAATACTACATTGATTTTGCTCCAGACCCATAGTACCTTTGTTTTGTAAAGAGCATGTTTTTTCGATTTCTTGTGTATGTAAAATATCCATTTCATTTCTAACTTTATTTCTTCCAATATTAATGGAACCTGTTTCACTTTGTTTCACTTCCAGATCTTTCAATGTTGAGTTCAGATCAAATAGTCCCTATTGTTTTTACCCTTTTCTTTGTATGTGCTCAAAGCATTTCCAAAGTACCACTTTTAGTGTATCCCATATTTTTTCCAGTCCTACTTCCCCATTATGATTTTCTCCTAAAAACGTTTTAATTTCCTGTTTAATTTGTTCTTTAAATTGGGGGTCATTCATTGGGTCATTGGGAGTCCAGAATTTAGCTTCCATATTGTATTGTTACTTTTATTATTCAGCTGTATTAATAATGAGATTGTAGCATGGTGTGCAAGGTCAATTCTGCCAATATCACAATCTTGCACTCTATGTCTGTCTCTCTTGAACATAAAAAGGCAATCAGTCCGTGAGTACACTGAGTGGGGGTTGGAGTAATGAGTATAATCATGCCCATTTGGATATAAATCTCTCCAAACATCTATTATTCCAAACTCATCAAAAAGCTTTCTATGCAATGGCTGTGTTTTTTGTGTTGTCACATTTGTTGAATCTAGTCTGGGATTAATATGCACATTCCAGTCTCCTCCACATATCAATACATCATACTAAACATTTTCTGATAAAAACCGATACCACTGCCAGGGGGGACTAAACATTAAACAATGTTAAGAGGATCCCTCCATCTGTCCTGGTACTAAAATATACCTCCCTTCTGTATCCTTCTTTTCTGTCAAAAATTCAAACGGTACCTTGTGAGCTATTAATATTGCAACCCCCCCTCCTCTGGCCAGATTTATATGACACAGAGTTGCTTGCAAGGGAATTCCTGACTCCCCTGTGGAGGACTGCCCTCAAAGGCGGCAAAACAATACTAACTTAGAAAGGCAAGTGATGTAAACAATTTTCAAAGCAGTGATAGAATTAATCGCACTCATCACAGATTCTTTCATCTAACCCAACATTACAATTTCCTAATCTTTTAAGGAGAAAGAACAATAAGTAGATAAATAAGAGGACAGTTAATACAATTTAGAAATGATCTTGGCGAGGAGACACATGTCAGTATTAATAAGCAAGGCAGTGTTACCCGATCAATGTATTAAAGGCTAAGTCAGTTGCTCAATTATCCATCAGAGATTTCTGTCTGAAGAACTGCAACTTTTCCTTATAAAAGGGTTTCACCGGTTTGTCTAAGCTGTTATCACTAGCATGTCTTCCAGCATTTATTTGATGCTAGACCTCTCTTCAAACCAAGGAAGATCACCAGCAGATTGGACAAGGTAATTATACAAACCCCATTTCCAGAAAAGTTGGGATATTTTCTAAAATGCAATAAAAACAAAAATCACGTGATTCACGTGAATCTTTAATTGACAAAAGGAAACATTTACAACAGTTGTACTGATCAACTCAATTGTACTTTGTAAATATATGCAAAGTTAGAATTTGATGCTGCAAAACATACAACAAAAGTTGGGACTGTTAAAATTCCAGTAATACCAGTTTGGAAGACTCCACATTAAGCAGGTGAGGTATTATGATTGGGTATAAAAGTAGCTTCCATCAATGACTCAGTCTTTACAAGCAAGGATGGGGACGTGGTTCACCCCTTTGTGCCAAAATTTGACAGACTACTGTTAGTCAGTTCAAAAGGAACATTCCTCAAAGCAAAAACGCAGAGAATTCAGGTCTTGCATCACGTGCAGTATGTGATATCGTAAAAAGATTTTAAAAATGCAGAGACATCTCTAAATGGCAAGGTGGGAAACCACTGTTGAATGTGTGTGATCTTCAAGCCCTCAGGGGACACTGCCCAAGAAACCATTATGCCATTGAGACACTGTGTGTCACTTAACACAGTCCATCGCTGCATCCAGAAATGCAACTTGAAACTATTATGCAAGGAGGAAGTCATACATTAACTATATGCAGAAACGCTGGTGAGTTCTCTGGGCCCAAACTCATCTCAGGTGGGTTGAACGACTGTGGAACCATGTGCTGTGGTCAGATGTGTCCAAATTTCAGCGTGTTTTCAGAAAAATTGGCGCCAGGTTCTCCGTGCCAAAGATGAAACCGACCATCCCAATTGCAGTCTGTGAAAGGTGCACAAGTCACCATCTGTGATGGTATGGGGTTGCATCAATGCCAAAGGCATGGGTGAATTGCATGTGTGTGAAGGTACCATTGACTCTTAGGTGTATTTTAGGATTTTAGAGAGACATGTTGCCATTAAGGTGACATCTCTTCCTGGGACGTCCAAGCTTATTTCAGCAGGACAATGCCAGACCACATTCTGCATGGGCTACAACAGCATGACTTCGTAGACACAGACTGCATGTGCTTGACTGGCCTGCTCCCAATGCAGATCTGTCTCCTGTTGAAAATGTATGGCGCATCATGAAGAGGAGAATCACACAACGGTGATCACGGACTGTTGAGAAGCTGAAGTCTTACGTCATGCAAGAATGGACAAAATTTCCAAACGCAAAATTACTACAATTAGTGTCCTCAGTTCCAAAACAATCAAAAAGTGTTATTAAAAGGAATGGTGATGTAACAAAATGGTAAATATGCCTCTGTCCCAACTTTTATTGAATGTGTTACAGCCATCTTTGCGTATATTTACAAAATACAATTACTTTGGTCAGTTCAACTATTGAAAATCTTTTCTTTGTACCCTTTTCAGTTAAAGGTTCATGTGAATAAACAAATCACATATTTTTGTTTTTATTGCATTTTAGAAAATATCCCAACTTTCAGGAAATGGGGTTTGTAGGTAGAATCAACAAAAACAAGCAAGAAATGGCAACAATAGACTACAGTATCCAGATAATTTTGGGGGCCGTTGTAGCCCACCTCTGAGGTGCAGCAGGGAAACAGTATGTTTGTTTCAGCCTAAACAATCTTTTTGCTGTTTTACTTGAAAAATGTGTTTAGGGTATTTATCTATAATACAGCTGCAATTGTGTTTCACATTTCCTTAAGGAACTTCATAAAATTGACATTATTGAGCATGGCTTAAGTGTCCGCGTAGTTTATTGGGCTATAGTATTTCTGCAGTGTAAGGGTTTAATGTAGTCCCAGGCCTGGTTGTTCAGAAGTAATTTGATTCAGTCTTAGATAGGATCAAATTTTGAAAATGAGTTCCAAAAGAAAAAAGGATTCTGAAATTGATCACCTAATCCAGTCTTGGTTTTCATTTGGATCTGTTCAACATATTCAGTGTATTTTTATATAATGTATATTTTGTTTTTATATTTGTTTTTGTTGCTTTGAAAACGATGGATTACCTGATCCTAGATAAGAAAACATTGGATTTCCAAATCCGGATAATTCTGATCCAGATTAAATTTAACAATCAGATTCTGGTAATAAGCAGCTTGCACTCTGATGACTAAGTACAACACCAGTGATCTTTGACCCCCCCCCCCCCCCTTGGCAGGTGGATGCCTGGGCTCAGTCAAACTCCATTCCAGGCCTCTTCACGGGCTCCACTGGTGCCCAGGTGCTGTCTTCTGAGGAGCTGTCCAACAGTGGCCCACAGGCATGGATTAAGAAGGTAAGCCCCTTTACCCTGCCCCCCCAGCCCCTGATGGGGTTTCCTTGTGTGCTCTCCAGATACAGCATGATGCACCAGGTACAGGTAACTCTTGCTAGTCAACAGCTGTGACTTATCTTGAATGGGTGCAAAATATTTATTTATAATTTAGCCTTTTGATTAATGTTTAAAATTAGAATTTAGATTAGCCATTACCTGTGTTTCATAGCGGTTTCAGTGTCTGCTCCAGTTCAGGAAGATGCCTCATGTTGACTTGACTCTGCAAGCATGGCTTGCACACAAGAACACACTGAGAACTTTCATTGTCTTAATGTCTTAAAAAGCAAACATACAGAGTGAAGCCTGACCCCCCCAACCCCCTCCCCTCAGTGTGTCACTGTGCTGTCTGTGCACGGCTGTACCCGTTTCAACATGCTCACAGTCTGCGCTGGTTCTCATGCATGGTGTGAGTTCCAGGCCCCACTCAATACTGGTGTTCAATTAGAGGAACTTGGCCATTAATGTATTATTTCCTGTATGAGTGCACTTGTTTGCTGTCGCTGCACATTTTAATTTTCCTTACATATGCAGTCATGCAATGCATGAAAACCAGCTAGCCCCCCCCCCCCCCCCCCCCCCCGCCCCGGGAAAGGCCTTTGGGAGAGCGTGCGTGCAGGGTGTAGTCACCAGTGGTGAACACACAGGGATGCAGGTGTGTTTGTGTGACGTTCTGTCAAAGCAGGTGCAATTACAGGATGGGGTCTCTCCTATCTGCAAGGGGCCTTTGCTAAAACACAGAGAGAATGAGAAAGAGGAGGATGAGAGATGGAAGTAAGTACGCCTTGTGACGAACACCCCTCCCCCTCGGTGCCTCATCCAGGACAACTGGCACCCAGTGCCCTCTCTACACACTCCCCTGCGACACCCATGAAGTTTAATCCATCGTCACCTGCTGCACCTTCTTCTGTTGGCTGTGGCATGCAGATGACAGCTTTGCATAGATTAAAGGGGACTCTGCAGTTTTTTTGTAATTACATTTATTTGTGGCCTTGGGGTGTGGGGGGAGGAAATTTCCCACCTGTACAATGATAACATGGAATGAGGTCCGTCATGACGTAGGGGTGGGTGCCAGCTGGTGTGGGGACGCTCCGGGGTGTGGGGCTATGGGGAGAGGTGGAGGTTCACAGTCTGACCTGTGAACTTTCACCCCTCTGTATGGAAACTTGTTTCAGGGTCAGTCCTTGTAGCTGCCTTGTTGCCATGGTCACTGTCAGGCCCTGTCATTCACAAGCGATGCACGGCCGATGATAAGGGGCCAAGGTACGTACGCCAACCACAGCCTTATGTCTATATCTGTGTGCATCTGTGTATGTACAAGACATTCTGCAATGGCCTGACTGCACCGAGTGCTTGTTTGCATAATGTATCTTCTCCGGTTAAATAAGTTAAATGCTCACTCAAATGAGTTATTTCTTTAATAACATTACAGATTTATCTGTTACTTGCATGTTTTATAAATTAATGTTTTGCTCGTCTTGTTGCTAGTTTAGCTTTAGGGGCTTGGCGCGGTGCCAGCCTGCATGACTGACAGCTGTCATTCGGCATAGCAGTATGTGTGTGTAGTCAGCAGGGCCTACCGGCCACACTCAACTGAGGAGGGACATTACTGCATTGCCGTTGAGCACGGTACTTAATGTGTGGGTTTGCTGAAACAGTGAGAGGCTGCAGGTCAGAGGAGTCTCCCGTTGGCTCTGCAGGTCAGGGGTCGCCAGTCCTCTTCTCTGACAGCTGCACTACAAATTTCCTGTTGCTCTCTGGATATGCAGCCCCACCTTGCCTGGAAAAGTAGTCTGCAAGTCAAGTGGCAGCTAGAGAACCTAGCAGGCCTATGGCCTTCGGGGGGCCCTGGGACTGTATGTCTCTATCACTTCCCGTTAGAGGATGCACAGAGCCCCTGGTCAAGGGTGTGACATGAAGCCCTGTCTTGCAGGCGTCTGCCGTGATACTGTCAATGGCAGTATTAGTGCTCAGCAGCTTACTTTCCCTTCCTGTATGTGCCCCCCCCCCCCACCCAACTCCCCACCCACCCTCCCCTCCCCCCAGGATCAGTTCCTACGTGCTGCACCTGTCTCAGGCGGCGTGGGAGAGTTTCTGATGAGGAAAATGGGCTGGCGCGCTGGTGAAGGACTAGGCAAATATAGGGAAGGCACCGTGGAGCCCATCGTCATCGACTTCAAGACGGACCGCAAAGGTAAGAGTGGGCAGGACAGGCGAGCAGCTAACCGTGCCCTTTAGCCGAGGGGAGTGACACACAGATATTACATGACTACCTCTATCTGCTTGTGGTCATGTCTGCATGTTCATGCTGCACAGGGCTGGTGGCTGATGGGGAGAAGATGCAAAAGTCTGGCAGTCTAGTTGTGATGAAAGACCTGCTGGGTGAGTCAGTCCTGATGCAAAAAACTTGAGTTTCTGGGTTTGCTGTGGGGGAGGGGTTAATAAACCATGTACCCTTGTCAGGTAAACACCCAGTATCTGCTCTTATGGAGATCTGTAACAAGAAAAAGTGGGCACCCCCTGAGTTTATCATGGTCCATCACAGTGGGCCTGACCATCGTAAGAATTTCCTCTTCAAGGTAGGCATGTTCCACATTGTTTCTGCACATAAGCACATGACTGTGATGCCTTCCTCCCTCACTATGGCTGCCAACAGGTAGTGGTCAACGGTACAGATTACCAGCCCCAGACGGCCAGTCCCAACAAGAAGCATGCCAAAGCCATGGCTGCCACCGTGGCCCTGCAGGCCATGGGTGAGGTGTCCGGGGAGACCATGCATGCTGGCCCTGTCTTCACTGCTGCCACCTCCACTGGCTGACTGCGACCCTGCATGCGAGAAAACCCCCTTAGCTGGTCAGCGCTGACATAACGTCTCCTAATTGGTGAACTAATTTTTTCTTCTGACACAGTTATGTCAATACCCACTGTATTAACTGCAGAACCATCTTCCAGATGGGTTTTGCTAATGTACATGTTCAGGGAGAGAGATGTCGGCTACTGTGCATTCAGTGAGTGTGGCTTATCTTTTGCCATTTCAGGTCATGCTGAAACACTGTTTGTAAATCACATTGAAGGATTGTTTTTATCTTTAGTCGTAAGGCTGGGGATGGGAGCTTTTAATTTTTTAATGGTTTCACTGAATGGTCAAGACTAATACCTTCTGGAATCTGCATTGTTGCCACCTTTTTTATAAAAACTTTGGATGACAGCTATTTGCTGGATGCATGCTGTTTTCCTGACCAAATAAACCTTATCTTGAATTACCAGCTCAGATTCTGTGAATGGTTCTGGTGAATGTTTCATTACAGCAATTCGAGTATTCAGTGTTCCATGGGAGTAACAGCAGAACCTCTACACCAGCACATGTAACCTAGCAGGTTAATAGTAATGTTCTTAACTAGTATGCCTTTGCTGCCCAATCCTTTTGCATTTGTCTAAGCCTAATACACAAAAATACATAGCTCAACATGCATGTATTTGTGAAGAAAAAGTTAAATGTTAAATTGTGGACAGCTGTCACATTCTTCTTTTAAACTAAGACCATCAACTGACAGTGTCCCTCAAGCACACCAGCAGCAGAATTTTACAAAAGTGCAGTTAGTTTAAAATCAGTTTAATCACAAAATCCATGTATGTGGAAATCCTCCATCAGGCAGGTTATTCTGTATTGCAACAGCAGCCATACTCCTGATGGCCTTATGAAATGTGTATCTATCACCTGCTGCAGAAGAGTTGATGTGTCGATCACTCTGTAAAAATGTCCTTCCGCAGCTGTCGGGTGCCTACTAGGTCCTACAGCAGATAAAGAACATTGACATAGATTGAGGAGATCTATGTGCATCCGAGGGCCTTATTGGTATCCAGAGCTGGCCGTGCTCCTACTGACTGCTGGAGCCCAGGCCCTGCTCCACTTGCTTGTACAGAGCTTCCTGAGCATAAGGCTGTACCAGCAGTGCAGAATGTTAGAAACTAGGTCCAATGAAGGTGATTCAGTGCTGGGATCTTAGAGGATCAAGCCCCTAGGGAAAGGAGCAGGCCATGTGGGACTTCATCAGGTCCTCCACGAGTAGGAGTAGTCATCCATGTCGAGCTGCCTGAGCACAGACCTGCCCAAGCGAGCTGGCTCCGCTAACTGCTGCACCGTGCTGAGGGCCAAGCCGCATGCTTCCAACTCCTGAGCAAGCTTCTCCTGAAGAGAAAAGAGCATTCATGTAAGGCCTCACATGAGAAAGTTTCAGACTACCTTTCGAAACTGCAAGGTTGACATTGACAAGGATTTGGTACCTGTTCCATACTCTTATGTCCATTTCAAACAACAAATATTGGTTGGCTTGAGCATACTGGTAATACATGGAACAGCCTTCTCAGGTACATCTGGAGTTACTGGATTTTTTTTTTTACTTTAAAGATGACTAGTCAGCATTTTTAAGGTGTTTCACCTAAATCTCAGCAAAATAGCTAGCACTTTATGGCTCATTCTCTGGACTTTGACCTGTTGTGTGTCCATCCTGGGGGAACCAAGTGAGGTATTAAGCACAGCGGTGGGCTCGTGGGTGTACAGCCCCACAGAGAAGCGACCTCTCTGAGCAATGCGCAGTAGCTGACTCAAGCCATGGAGAGTGTGAGGCATCACAGGGCCGCTGACTTCCAAGCTGAACATATCCTGGTATCCATTTTGCACCTGGGTCTTCACAGTCACACTGCGAACCTGTGATAGGAGGCAGGCACTTCAGAACTGGCCTTCTAACGTGGAGTAGCTTTGACAGGAGAGTCATATTACAACTCATTCTTCAGGATAGAAGGGGTAAAAGGTCTATCACCTTAAGTGTCTGCAGTGTAGCTCCCCGAAATGCCACAGGGGCTAGCAGTGTAGGGGGCAGGCCTGCCTGCACTCCCGAAGCTGCCACCAAGTTTTTGTAGTTGATGAAAAAATTGAGGAGCGTGAAGGTGTCGGTACCCTTCACCAGAACCATCGACTGGGGCCTGCGGTCCAGCTGCACCTCCCTGTGCTCCTTACGGCTGAGATCAGGGCTCAAGGAAAAATCTGCATGTGACATTACTAGACTTTAAACATTAGTTTGTTCGGCCAAACAGATTTGCATCCGAGGGTACTGACTATGTTAGGTAAGAATCCTTTTTGCACGCATGAATACACTAGGGTTACCGTGATTAGTCGACGTAGGCGATAACAATGCTGAAAATGGGTCGACATCAATATTTCAAATGAATGCATCTTAAAATTATTTTAATAAAATTACCATTATGATTTCTAAAATGGTTCAATTCATTATAAGAAATGTTTTCCTTTAATATCACTACGTAATTATGGGAGTAGCTCATTATCACAAATGGTTGCTTTTACACTGCAAAGTGCGATGGCATACCATAACGGCACCAATGCTATGTGCTATGCACCAGCACCTGAAGAGGAAACACATCAGGTCAGGTTACGGAGCATGTGCTGATGCAGCACATTGCCGCACCCACCACATGGTGAAACTCCTCTGGATCCTGACTGGCGACCCCCCAAGCACACCCACGGTCCAGTCTCACCCTCTAGAAGTGACCATCTATCTGCCACAGCCAGATATTACATGGGCATCCCCTCTGCCTGGTCCATCCCCTCGGGTCCTCAGCAACGAGGATCCTGTGAGCAGGGTCACCCTCACGTAAATGCGCCACATGGTCATAGTGCCATAACAGACGTGACCTTAAAATGCAGGTAATGTGCCTCATTTGGGACTCCGCTAGCAACCACTCCTTCGACAAAAAGTCAAACCAGCGTTACCCAAGGATTCTCCAACGAGACACAGTACCGAAGGAGTCTAGTCTTCATCTCAGCTCACTGGAAGGCGTCCATGTCTCACAGCCATACAGCAAGACAGGGAGCACGAGGACTCTGAGGATTTGGACCTTCATCCTCTTGCAAAGATATCAGGATAGCCACACACCCGTTTCCAGCTACCTCATGACCCCCATGCTCTCCCAATCCATCTGCTGACTTCATAGGAAGAGTCACCAGAGACATGAATGTCGATGCCGAGGTAGGTAAATCTCTCGACAAGGTCAACATTCTCCCCGCAGACAGATACACTGATGGCTGTGCTTAAGAAGTCATTAAAGGCCTGGATCTTGGTTTTTATCCAGGAGACTCGCAATCCCAGGATATCCCACAGGGTAACTCGATCAACTGAGTCAAACGCTTTATGGAAATCGACAACGGCTGCAAAGAACCTCTGCTGATATTCACGCTTGCGCTCAATGAGAACCCTCAGTGCCAGGATGCAGTCGATCATAGACTTCTTAACCACAAAACCAGACTGCTCTGGCTGCTGATAGGCGAGCAAGTGATTATGGATCCTGTTAAGGATGCTAAGGATGATCCGGCCCTGAGAGCAGTGTTATCCCCCTGTAGTTGCCACAATCCAGGCGATCACACTTACCTTTTTCACACAGGGACTACAAGTCCCGTTTTCCAGTTAGTTGGGATGATGCCTGACACTCAAATGGAAGCAAAGATTGCCTGCAATGCCAGGAGGACAGCCTTACCATCACCCTGAAGAAGCCTTCTCTATGCCCAGCTGATTCACCACCCGTGCAATCTCAGTGAGACTGGGTGGTTCACAACTGAATCAGCCTCGAGAACCGTGGACCTAGAGACGTCCAATGTCCTAGCCAGAGGGTCAGCTTTAAACAACTGCTCAAAGTATCCGGCCCAGCAGGTCACAACTGCAGTGTCATCTGTAAGGACTGTTCCATCACCTGCCCTAACTGCAAGTCACCATGGAACAGATTCAGATATATATAATGCTTCGATTCTTCTGTAAGCAGGATATGGGTCACTAGACCACAAATGGTGTGGTGGGAACACCAGTAACACCAACACAACCCTCAGCAACCTTCAGGACCTTATCATGGAAGGTCTCCCACATCACATTAGTGTTGGGAGTTGCACCCAAGTCTGCAATTTCCTTATAAAAACTATACAAAAACTCATCAGAAACAGCTTGATCTTGGAGTCTGACCAAATCCAGCCTTATTCTCCTAGTAGGTGATAGCTTAATGCAGTGTTTCCCAACCCAGTCCTCAGGGAACCCCAGACAGTCCAAGTTTTGCTTCCTCTCAGCTCCTAGCACACCTGTATCAGGTATTCGGTGTTCCCGATTAGCTGGGAGCTGGGAGCGAGCAAAAATGTGGACTGGCTTAAGTGGATCTATGCGGAATCACTCAGGTGCTATTCTGGATGGTGGACTGCCAGAATAGGCAAAACCACCCTAAGTGCTGTCTATTCATGTTTCTTAAATTAGCATTAGAATGAAGGTTTTCATTTTGTATCTTTTGACCTAAATATACTCATTATTATTAAAGCCATAAAGTTGTCTGCTTGCTACATTAATAACGTATAGGTTTTTGTGAAAATGTTTAGGCTATAATTTGGGCTTATTCTACACTGATTGACAGTGCCAATGTGTACATTTATGTGCGTTGGACTAACCAAATTTATTAAGCATAAGGATCTGGCAAATTAATACAGATAACTAACTTTTGGGCATCACAATATGCATCTAATTAATATTTTTAGGCATGATACTAATCTGCTTTTTGAATTGTGGGTGAAAATAATGTCTGGAATACATTACATACATCAAAAGCCCAGCAATTGGAGATACAGTTTGATGTCAAAATAAAATTAACTTAAATTCAGTTAATTTTGTAGTAGTTGTAGTTGTAGTCCTGTGACCAAAAGCACAGCATGCAGAACCTTTGATTTTTGCATTAAAATTTGTCACCACTATAAAAACAGAACACCCCATGGACACTTAGCAAAGGATACAGTTTAATGGACACAGAATCAGGTTTGTTTATCTGGTCCTGTACACCCATTTCCTTCAGCCAGGAAAAACTGGCATCATCATCATCATCCTCTGCTTCACTCTGCTCCTTAAGTCTGCAACAGCAATGGCACGATAATATAAGCCGAATAGTAACGTCCCTCCTTAACTACACAGGCGCTTTCCCACCACAGGAATCACAACTTAGGTTAGTTGAGCTAAATCTGTTCAGCCTCAAGCAAAGGAGACTGAGGGGGGACATGATCCAGGTCTATAAGATTCTAACAGGTTTGGATGCTGTTCAACCGAATAGTTACTTCAGCATTAGTTCAAATACAAGAACTCGTGGCCATAGGTGGAAATTAGCGGGAGAACATTTCAAACTGGATTTAAGGAAGCACTTCTTTACACAGCGTGTAGTCAGAGTATGGAATAGTCTTCCTGATAACGTAGTGCAAGCTGAATCCTTGGGTTCCTTTAAATCAGAGCTAGATAAGATTTTAACAACTCTAAGCTAATAGTTAAGTTCTCCCCAAGCGAGCTCAATGGGCCGAATGGCCTCCTCTCGTTTGTATAGTTCTTATGTTCTTAACTTTTGTCATGAACTTCTCTTGTGTTCCCACCGCAAGAACGCAGACCAATTTTAGTTTATTAGAGGTAGTTCCTGAATGTTTTTTTAGTTCCAGCTACTGAGTAGGTACTCTTCGCTGGACCAAGGAGTACTGGGTGAAGATTGCCGACTGGTTGACCCCAAGCACCAGCGCTAACTTGGACGTCACACCGATGTAAGGGGAAAAGAGATGGAAGCAATTGAGCAAATATTGAGCAGATGGAATTATTTTAGAATCTCAGTTACATTAAATGATTAATAAACTTTAACTTAATTAACTTTTTTGAATGCGTCTCCATTTCTGCATGTGAAATTGACAGGTGACTGATATTTATGTCTAATATTACCGGTGCCGCTGGTGAAACTATCCTGCACTTATTAGAGGAATAACATTATATTGGTTTTTTTTTTTTATTCTGTGGAAAATTAAAGCTGTGTCCTACTTTTAACCATTATGGCATGGGATAACTAACAAATAACGAAATGACTTGTTCATCCTACATTGTTTTGGGGTGTTTCATATAAAATGTGTGCCGTCCTTACATAAACTTCAGCTGGTACAGAATGCAGCAGCCAGAGTTCTCACAAACACAAAAAAATTTGATCACATTACACCAGCCTTATCCTCCCTTCATTGGTTACCAGTTAAGTCTCGGATTGACTATAAAATACTGCTATTAACTTATAAAGCACTGAATGGCCTTGCACCAGAATACCTTAGTGATCTGCTGACCTCATACAACCCCCCGCGCTTGCTTTGTTCTCAAGGTGCGGGATATTTGTTAGTACCTAGGGTAGAAAGAGCTACAGCAGGCTGCAGAGCTTTCTCCTATAGAGCTCTTCAGCTGTGGAATGGTCTTCCACCGGAAGTGCGGATTTCAGGCTCACTCTCAATATTCAAGTCTAGACTAAAAACACACCTGTTTTGTTTAGCTTATAGGGACACTAGTTCTACCTCTAGCTAACTTCTCACTCCTAGTTATACCTATAGTGTGAGGTGTAGAGCTGGGTGGGGATCGGTGCCATTGGCTTTGGATAAACTGAACTGTCAATGCTGTCACTCTAGCTTCACAATCGCTTGTGGGATTGGAGTGCTGTCATTTCAGGGACTCCCCATGCCTGCATTCCCACCTGCCTCTCCCTCCTACTTATGCTGCCATAGCCATATCTGCCGGAGCATTGCACTTCATATTGCACTCATCTAACTTTTGGCACTGCCTAAAGTCTCCCCTACTTTGACTAATTGCATATTTTATTTCCCCTACTTCTCCTGGGGGGTGCTGCCTGGAGCCCTCAATCTATCAAGATGTCCAGCACACCCTGTTACATGTGACGTCGCCTCTACCAATGACGTCCGTGCACCAAGCTTGCCGTTCTGCCTGTGTCATCTTCCTTGTATGACCCACTCCCTGCCTTCTGGTTGAGTCCGATTTGACTCTCCCTGCCTGCCCCTGGAGGATGGGCTCCCCCTTTGAGTCTGGTCCCTCCCAAGGTTTCTTCCTTCAAGGGAGTTTTTCCTTTCCACTGTCGCCTATGGCTTACTCACTGGGGGCTTTGGGTGGGGATGCTGTAAAGCACTTTGAGATGATGTAATGTTGTGATAATGCGCTATACAAAAATAAATTAATAAATTAATAATAGAAGTAATCCAGCAAACTATAGGCCAATCAGTTTAACTAGCATTACTGGAAAAATAATGGAAGCTATAATTCAAGTGAAAATGGTAGATTACCTAGATGCAAATAACATTACAAAGGATAGCCAACATGGATTTAGGAGAGGTAGATCCTGCTTAACGAATCTGCTTGAGTTCTTTGAGGAAGCTACAAGTGAAATTGATCACAAAAAGGCCTATGATGTGATTTACTTAGATTTCCAGAAAGCCTTTGATGTTGTCCCCCACAAACGGCTCTTGTTAAAGCTTAAAGCTGCAGGAATTTTAGGAACTGTGGCAGCTTGGATCAAAAACTGGCTAACTGATAGGAAGCAGCGAGTAGTTATTAGAGGCACTATGTCACAGTGGGCCTCCGTTTATAGTGGGGTACCGCAGGGTTCAATTTTAGGACCACTATTGTTCCTAATTTACATTAATGATATTGACACGAATACATACAGTAAACTGGTTAAATTTGCAGACGACACTAAGGTGGGCGGGGTAGCAGATACTAATCTAGCAGCAGAGAGGCTTCAACGGGATCTGGATTTAATTAGCGAATGGGCTGATACTTGGCAGATGAAATTTAACACAGATAAATGTAAGGTAATCCATGCAGGGAGCAGAAATATACAGTACAGATATTTTATGGGTTCCACTGAAATAAAGGTAGCTGATTACGAGAAAGATCTCGGTATGTATGTTGATGCTTCCATGTCCCACTCTCGCCAATGTGGGGAAGCAATAAAAAAGGCAAACAGAATGTTGGGTTATATCTCTAGATGTGTGGAGTTTAAGTCAAGGGAGGTGATGTTACACTTATATAATTCCTTGGTAAGACCCCACCTAGAATACTGTGTGCAGGTTTGGTCACCATACCTCAAGAAGGACATTGCTGCCTTAGAAAAGGTACAACAAAGAGCTACGAGAATGATTCCTGGTCTTAGAGGAATGTCTTACGAGGAGAGGTTAGCGGAACTGAATCTGTTCAGCCTTGAGCAAAGGAGACTAAGGGGGGATATGATTCAGGTCTATAAGATTCTAACGGGTCTGGATGCTGTTCAGCCAAATGACTATTTCAATATTAGTCTAAATACTAGAACTCGTGGCCATAAGTGGAAATTAGCGGGAGAACATTTTAAAACAAATTTGAGGAAGCACTTCTTTACACAGCGTGTAGTCAGAGTATGGAATAGTCTTCCTGCTATTGTAGTGGAAGCTAAAACCATGGGTTCCTTTAAATCAGAGCTAGATAAGATTTTAACAACTCTGAGCTATTAGCTAAGTTCTCCTCAAACGAGCTTGATGGGCCGAATGGCCTCCTCTCGTTTGTAAATTTCTTATGTTCTTATGTTCTTAAATAAATTTAGCAAAGGAGACTGAGGGGGGACATGATCCAGGTCTATAAGATTCTAACAGGTTTGGATGCTGTTCAACCGAATAGTTACTTCAGCATTAGTTCAAATACAAGAACTCGTGGCCATAGGTGGAAATTAGCGGGAGAACATTTCAAACTGGATTTAAGGAAGCACTTCTTTACACAGCGTGTAGTCAGAGTATGGAATAGTCTTCCTGATAACGTAGTGCAAGCTGAATGCTTGGGTTCCTTTAAATCAGAGCTAGATAAGATTTTAACAACTCTGAGCTATTAGTTAAGTTCTCCCCAAGCGAGCTCAATGGGCCGAATGGCCTCCTCTCGTTTGTATAGTTCTTATGTTCTTATGTTCTTAAATTTGTTGTTGTTGTAGTAAAGTTTAACTTTTGAGCTTTGTGCTTCTCCCAGGCATAAAGTTTAGAGTTCCTGTTGTGCGTTAGGAAAGTGACACACAAAAGTGGCCTGAAACTACAAACGTTCCCGGTCAAGATGACCCAGGGACTCAGAATGGGGAACTAGGTTCCTGAACTTTGGTGGGAAAGCGCCTTATTATTCACACACAAAATCAGCTAGAGGACAAGCAATTCATCAGATAAACATCAACTATTTACAATGGCGAATAAACAGATCATGCATTTCCCTCCCATTGTAGTTTGATCATGTTGTATCAAACAGTCTTTCTCCTGATAATTGCACAAAGAAAACAAACAGATCACTTTCTTCAGAGTATGAGAAAAAGGAATAGCTGATAATCATGTACAAACAGGACATCTCTTCACGGAAGTTTAGACTTACTACTGAGCACCTTATCAATTGAGCTGCTACTGAGTAAACTGCTCAGCTGCAATTTACAGATTAAAGACCCACACAGAGTGACACTTACTCTGTATATGGTTCTTCTGTGTATTCATGTTTACCCTGATCTTCTATTTTCTTCTTTTCCTCCAGCAGGGGAAGTGTGAACTCAATTCCTGCAATCAGGTGTAAACATCACAGTGCGTATGTGTGTGTCACACAGTGGGATGCAGATGGAGGAGGAGAAGCCACAGCGGCATGCTCACCCTCAGCCCGCATGGCCTCCCGTAGCCCCAGTGTGGTGGACGACAGCACAGCCGTGATGCCGTCAGTGCCACTCATGCCAGCAGCACGGAACAGCACAGTGAACTGGTAAGTGCAAAGGTAGAAGTAGGGGCAGAGGCGCGCCCGCACCAGGCTGTATAGGGAGGTGACACTCTGCGACCTGGGCCACAAGCAGCATGCCAAAAAGACAAGCTCACAAAGAGAAACAAGTTGCTGCTTCACGAAACACCTAAGCTGCAGTTAAAGCTCGTTGTACATAATGACTCTCCTGCTGTGAAAACATGAGCTGCATAACCTGACAGTGTGCCTCAGTGATCAGAAGGTTACCTGTTCAAATCTCGTATGTATGCTAAATAAATGTAAATAAGGTGAAGATTTGAACTGCTAAATCAGGGCCCATTTTTGTCATACTGGACAACACAGGACTGGAACTGGCCTTACCAGTCATTCATCAGGCTCTGTTGCAGAGCCTCATCCTGCAACCAGGGCATGCTCTTCCCAGAGAGCTTCTTCTCGACACCAATGCGAGGGAACAGCGGCAGCCAGGACAAGGAAGGGTGCTGCCAGTAGACCAGACACTGCTGGAAGGCACAGCGCAGCTCAACACTGGTGCGAGGCTCCTGTATCCAGGACAACAAACAACAATCACTGAGGCAATATTATGATACATCCATACACATAACAATCCTTCAGTAAAGCACTTACCAGTCTGTGTAATAGAAAACAATATGATACCTGTATGTCCACATATAGACTGCTTTGCATATGCATGTCTAAAATTAACTGGACCTGTATATGCAGGGATCATTTTTCTCTGTGTGTGACTGCGATGTGTATTTCATACCTGAATCTGTGCACAGTGGTTGCAATATTTCGTACCTGGATCGGTGCAGGCAGGCTGCAGTATTTCATACCTGGATCTGTGCAGGCAGGTTGCAGTGTGTCGCCCGGCAGCTCTGTGTGAGCCCCAGTGCCACTTCCTGCGCCTTCAAGTGTTCGGCCCAGGAGAAGCTGAGGGGCGACATGATAAGCAGCCGCGTCTTCAGGCTCCAGTCTGCCGGATAGTCCCCAGGGGGGGTAGCACCATTGACTGCGGGCGCGTTACCGCTCTGCGGATAGAGAGAAACGACTCTCTGGTTTATTACAATACGAAAACTCCCAGAAAAATTCTCATGTTGGTGGATTTATAAGTACCGGGTAGGCTGCGGACGGTCTCCCTTCGCCCGAAAACAAATCATCGAACACGGAGTCATCGTCACTGAGAGAAAGCGGCTTCTGGGCGACAAAGAGAGCTAAAGTAGTTGTGAACGGTAACGAGGTGTGGGGTACATCGTATTAGATTTAAGAAGTAGGTCGTGTTATGATTTCAAATAATTCTATTAATTAGAATTATTGTGAAATCATAACACGGCCTAAGGACTAAATATTGACAGAACTAAATACGTTCGTTGAATCGGTAATGGTTAAGCCCCGTTTACCAACCTTTTGATCAGCTCTTTCAGCCCGTGTAAGGAGCTGTCCAAGCGGCACAGGCGCAGAGGGACCATCTTCCCCGGCCTCAATGATGGGCTTCCGCTCAGTGTGGTCCGCATCCCCACCCGGACTCAGAATGGCTCGCCTCTTCGGCTTACTGTGTGTGTTCTCGACATTGGCGAATGGATTCCTGCGCTTAACTCCGCCACCGGATAGTTTCGGTGAGCCAAAGAGCGGTCCGGGCGAAAACGGCCTGACTCCCGGTACTGACACGCCGGGACTACTCCCAGCGACTCGACCGGCTGCACCCACTCCCTCGCTGCGAGTTCTCTTCCTGCAAATCCGCAGAATGTCAGCGGGCCTCTTGAAACTCGGGGAATATCCTTCTTGTTCAGACATTTTAAGATCTCCCAAACACGCTCTTGTCGGTGTCTACACTGTACACCAATACAGTACAAATTTGGCGCGTAACATATTAATGACACGGATGTTACGACAAGCGTATCGGGCGGGTTCTTCTTGCCGTTCTGTTTTTGAATTGGCTTATCGGAATCTCATATGATCCAATCAGGATACATATTGGCATTTAACTCTTCCTTTGCCGAATAAACAGATCTGTGGTATGTTTCTAACTACTATATATGATTAAGAATAAAATGTCTATAGCGTGCAAATCGCTGTAAATATACGCCCTTTTTTAGCCAAAAATCAGTGGTAAAAGTGCCCAGTTAAGAAACTAGTTTAATTTGTGTTTTGTCGAGCTATACTATAGGCTAAATTCCATGTGCAACCCAAAAATGTTGCCACTAGAGTGCAGTGTTAATGTAAGTATTACTTTGAATCGAATGTGCATTGTTTTTCATCCTAATCAGGTCATTCATGCATGAGTCGTACATTAACTAGTACATAGAATTGTTTACGGAATTAATATTTTTATGAATTATCAATAAAACACAAAGTATAAATTGTATCGTGGACCAATTTTCGCAACTCATTGGTGTAATGCTATAGAGACATGGCCCATTCTCCATTTTGAGTGGGAATTGAGGTGGATACATTTTAAAGATCACTTTCATTAATCGAAAAGGTAAACCGCCTTAATATGTGTGTTTTTTCACCATGATGAAAATTTAAGAGCTTAATTCAAAATATATTTTAATATATTTTATTTTTATTTTTTTTTATTTTTTTTTTTTATTATTATTTTTTTTTTTTTTTTATTGCCCACCACCACCCCCCCTCTTTCGGAGGACAACTTTATTTTACATTACATTCAAGAGTAAAGATTGTGGCCGCTCCGAACTCACCAGTACCGTGGAAAAGGAGAAAAACAGGGGGGGTACAAAAACAACAGCGTAACAATAACAGACATCAATCACCATGGGGAGAGGGGGAGAGAGAAAAGAAAAAAAAAAAAAAAAAAAAGGTATACAGAAATAATAACACTAATAATGTAGGCGGGATGGAAAAAAGATGAAGTATAGGGGAATACAGAATACAAACAACCATAAGAAACATAACACTCATCAAACAACAAGAATTATAACAACATCAGTGATACTAATAATAATTAATACAAATCGGTATTATATATATGTAGCATACACACACGTAATCGTACCGTTATATATGTATATTTCAATTCCTAAATCTATAACATACCCTAAAAAGTAATAATAATAATGATATTGATCGCTCAACCAGTCTTGTATGCATGTGCAAGTGTAGGTGTGACCTGATTTGTCATTGGATGTGCTGGCATTTAATGCCGTCAGGGGAGGCGGCAGCACCCCCCCCCCCCCCAGGCCCAAGGCGAAGGCAGGAGAACCAGGCAACCGAAGCCACCCTACTGCCCCCCCGGCACAAGGGCCCACAGCCACGCATCCCAGAGACAACCACCCGCCCAACCCGAGAGGGACTAAGGGGGCGCCAACCCCCGCACAGGGAGGCCCGCAGAGGGAGGACGGGCGGCGAGCCCCCCAGCCCCACCCGCAACCACCCCACCGGGGCAGGCGGGTCCAGGGCCGAAGGGCCCCACCCACCGGGACCACCCCCCGGCGGACGGCCCCCCACACACCGGGGGAGCCCCAGCCCCCCCAGCCCGTCCCCCGGGAGGACGGGCCGCCGCCCACCGCAGCGACCCGGCACGCCTCCCCCCCAACACTGCAGGATGATCCAAGGGGGGCCCATACAAAGAGCCCCCCCCCCACCCAGGAGCGGACCCGCGGCGACCGTGGAGCGGCAGACACCCCGCCCAGCCCAGACCGAACCCCCCAATCCGCCTAGCAGGGCCCAGAGCGTCCCAAGATTCCCCGGACCGCCCGCCAGGGCCCCACCACGGCGCAGCAGAGCCAAGCACCACCCGGCCCGCGGCCCAAGAGAGGAGGCCGCCCGTACCCGCCAGGGCCACCCGAACCCCCCCATGATGGGTCTTCCCCCCGGCGGGCCACCCCACCAGCACAGGGCCAGAGACAGAGAGTTAGGGGGGGCCCCTCAGCCCCCATCCCCTCCCTGACCCATGTTGGTGTGAAGTGTGCATGTACATGTGTGAGAGAGTTGTGTGTTTATGTCTACTATGCATTAAAATTAGTGGGTGCAGTTCGGGTATGAGGGCCCCACCACTGGCAGATGGCAGAGTCCCCCATCCCCCTCCCCGCACCCCCAAGGCCCTAATGTAATATGGACTGCGTATATGACTAAGGTGCAAAAAGTGGGCGAGCAGTTGAGGCATGGGCACCCCACCGCTGGCAGACGGCAGAGCCCCACCTGCCTCAACCCACCTCCTCAGCCCTAGTGTCATGTGGTGTCTAACATGTAAGTAAAAATTGAGGGGCAGTGTCTCGGCGCACCTCCCCACCGCCCCTCAAGGCCCTAGTGTTGTGTGAAATGTGGTGTTGGACCCAGGGGAGCAATAAGGGCGTGCCAGGAGTGGGCCCCCCCCGGCACCGGGGCCAGATCCCCGACTGGCCCCGATTAGTCCCCATCCCTGACCCCGCACAGCCGGCAGGGACGGCCAACCGAGGTGTTCAGGGGCGGCACAGGCAGCCCAGCAGCAGGGAACGCCCCCCCCCCCCCAGGCGCAGACCGGGAGAGACCCACCCCACCACGCCCGATGAGACCCCAGCTAGCGGCCAAGGACGGGACAACCCCAGACCCCCCCGGCAAACGGGGAGCCGGACCAGCCAGGCGGGGTGACCCCCACCCCCCGGCCACCCCAGGCCCCCCCCCAGGCGAGGCAGAGGCTCCCCCCACCGCCCCCCCCAAACCACCCCACAGCGCCCGAGGGCCCCGCGCCGGAATCGCCAACGGCAGACAACGACCCGTCCCCACCAGGCAACGGGCCCGGGCAGACCAGGCCCCCCAGCATGCGGGCGACCACCCGCCCGGGAGCCGGAGCAGCGGCCCCAGCAGATAGAGCCCACGCCCCCAAACCCACGCACCCCAGCGCAGCGGCCCAGGCGGAACCCAGAGGCCCCACCCCCCGATCCCCCCCCAGCGCGCCACCCACCCCGCGGGGGCAGAACCCCCCCACCCCCCGCACCGCCCCCACCAGGCCAGGCCAGCGGCCACCCAGAGACACTGACCACGCGCCCTCAGCCAAGAGAAACACCAGAGGACCCCAACAACCCAGCCCCCCCACCCCCAGCCCCCAACCCGGGACGGTGACGGCAAGGCCCCACCACCCCTGACGACATTACGTTAAAAAATTCATTATTGGAGTCCAACTGTCTTCAAAATCGATCAATTGATTTTTCTTACAGGCAGACATCCTCTCCATGGAAACATGATCCCAGAGTAGATTTTTGAACAGATTTATGTTTAAATTCTCTTTTGACTTCCAGTTCAGAAGGATTGTTTTCTTAGCAATGGTTAGTACTGTGAGAAGCATGCAAGATTTATTCATGTCCATATTAGTGTCAGTGAGGTCCCCAAGCAGGCAGAGTGAGGGGGAGGGTGGGATGGGATGCCCTAGGTGTGTCGATAAGTCTTCACAAATCCTTTGCCAGAATTCGTTGACCGGTGTGCAATACCAGAAAGCATGCAGGTAATTATCTGGTGCATCCGTCTTACAAGTTAGGCATATGTCAGTATCTCTGATACCCATCTGGAACATCCTCTGCCCTGTTTTAATATATTTTAAAGGAAAATGTAAACCATGTAATTATTGAACCGTATCATAACTGCAACACCCGTGACGCACCATATAACACCAGCGACAGAAATTAACTTAATTTCTGATCATTCATCGCATTAACATGTTAGTTATTGGAGTCATAGATATGATGTAGCACCAGTGACATTTTGACTAAAATGGAATAATTTTTTTAATGGCTGTCCCATAGGTGGTAATGAGACACACATGGAACCCTAGTGCATGGAGACTGCACCACCATACCTCCCCCACATGATGAAATACGTTATTTAATCAAGTATTAACTATAACTAATCATGTACATGCTGACTCTTGGAGTTGTACCTAATATTTTAAGCCCTGCAACCTCTGTGACATGGTTTCCCACTCCAAATGAAGAATGACCCACAGCTGCCCACCACAGGGGCCCCTGAAATTCACCCCAGAGGGTTTTGCCTTGGCTCTCTGGAGCTGGGGTTGTGGGCCCCACATGCACACCTCAGTGCCGTTGCCCCTTTAAAACATCTGTCTAGGGCTGAGAGACAGAACTCCGGAGTTTGAGGTCGTGTGCTCGAATCCAGCTTCAGCCGTACTTCCAAAATAACTTAAATTGCCCTGCTTGGCATAAATATAATACAAAACACATACAAATACATTTATTATATGTCACATCTTTATTATTATATATCACAATTATTAGTAATTTATGATATAATATGTAGAGGTCATGGGTCATCCAGCTCCAGCCTTATCTCTGAAATAGCTCTGAAAAGTCATATATACACCTTATTTAGGAAAACTTACAGTATACAAGTATATAAATACTTGCATACTGTAAGTTTATATATATATACATATATATATATAATGTACAGTATACATACAGTATATAAGTAACATATAATGGAAAACACTGGGCTATGGATCAAATCCAGCTGCAGTCATAACCAACGGGGGAAAAAAAGTCTCATAAACACTTTGCTTCAGCAAAACTTTATTATATAATTTTTTTAATTAATAAAAAACATACAAAATGATTAAAATAAATAATATAAAACATTTAATAATGAAATATAATAATAATGGGGTTGTGGAGTAGGAGTAGCGGCAGCTTGCTGCCCAGACAGGTCTGGAGGGGAGGAAAAGGTGAACGGCCTCAGGTCAGAATGGGTTTCTGCAGGCTCTTGCTCCTTTTGCTTGGGCTGAGGTAGAGGGGCGGCTGATGTCAGGCTGGGGTTGGGGAGAGGGATGACCATGGACAGCACAGCACGTTCGTTATGCTTACGAGAAACAAAATATTTTTAAAATAACCTCAGTCAGCATTTATCATTAAGCCGTAAAAAAAAAATCCCTCAGTTCAGCTGATCCCAAATGTTGGCTGAACACACTTACCAAACAGACAGTATACACTGGTTTATTTAGAAAAGCTGCAGTGATGTGGTCTGCATGAGCCCCGGGCTGCTCAGGACCAGCCATCTGATACTGCTGTAGTCCTGCAGGACAGCAGCCCAGTGGTTCAGCCTCACAGAGAGCAGAGCTCCAAGCAGATGACCTCCACGAGTCAGCTCAAGTGAGGCCACTGTGCAGGCCCGGTGCCTTGGCCCAGTAGACAGCTGCTCAAAAAAATGTAGAAGCTAGGCCAAGTGTAACACAGCAGCAGAGTGCATGGCTGGAAATCTGTAATATCACTGTCTACACAAATGATTCACTCACCACTTCAGGCTTTCCTTCCCTGCACACACTGATGTTTTTGAGTGGCTGGCCTTGAACCTGCCCTGAAGGAGCCACTCCCTGTGCCTCGGTGGGTAGGAGACACGCTGCCTGTCTCTCTCCGGCAGGTTGTTCCAGAGAGAGACAATTCTGGTAATGTGACTCTCTCAGACACAGGGCTCATGGCACAGCCCCACCAGGTACCTCACCAGCCTGACCACGTGGTTGTACCCCGGGGCTCCATCTGGGCCTCTGAAAACCTGTGGATTGAAACAGTGTTTATGTAAAGAACTGCATTCTCAGCAAAAAATAATGAACAGCTCAATAAATGTAAACATCTGTTGACATAATGCAAGACATAATGAAATAGAAATTTATCGATATATTAATATAAAGCTTCCTGAAGAATTTTGGATCTTTTTAAGCAAACATGGCTGTGTCTATGTTAAAATTGCATTCTTAGCAAAAAATAATGAACAGCTCAATCAATGCAAACATCTGTTGACATAATGCAAGACATGATGAAATAGAAATTTATTGATACATTAACATAATACTTCCTAAAGAATTTTGGATCTTTTTAAGTAAACAGGGCTGTGTTTATGTTAAATTACTAGCAAGAAGTATTACTAATGACAAAGACTACATAACTTTTCTGTACAAAATATTTTTTTAAAAACCTTTGCGATATAACCCAAAACCTTTGCATTATAACCCAAAACTTTTGCGATATAACCCAAAACCTTTGCGCTATAACCCAAAACTTTTGCGACATAAGGCAAAACTGTTGTGACTTTGAACTGGAAATATGAGTAATCAGTCAGTGTAAGGAACATAATGATAGGAAAACATGGAGCGTTTAATCAAATTTTACTTTGATCTTGGTCTACAATATATGGACATTCAGTTTGTTCTCGGATCTATGCATGATGTTCACATAAGTCTGAGGCAGATTAATAGGATTTTATGCAGACATCCCAACCTGCAAAAACTCATTTCAGGGAGGCCCGCCCCCCCCCGAAGGGAAATGACTTTATTTCACACAAGAGAATTACTACGGAGCCCCTAAGGTACGGAGCCCCTAAGGTGACAATTAGGGAACAGAAAAAAAAACGGCAGAAGAAAAAAAAAAAAAAGTCATGTTTTGCGTTATAACCCAAAACTTTTGCGATATAACCCAAAACCTTTGCGTTATAACCCAAAACGTTTGCGATATAACCCAAAACCTTTGCGTTATAACCCAAAACTTTTGCGATATAACCCAAAACTTTTCCGTAGTAATGCAACAATAAAATCAGGTGACTAGTGTACTTTTGGTCATTCAAGTGCAACTTCCAAAGCCGCTGTTTGCATAATGTGGTTGATCCCCGCTTCGCTTATTAATCTAATTTAACGGTTAAAAAAAAGTAAAGATCAAAGTAAAATTTGATTAAACGCTCCATGTTTTCCTATCAATTATGTTCCTTACACTGACTGATTACTCATATATTTCCACTTCAAAGTCACAACAGTTTTGCCTTATGTCGCAAAAGTTTCGAGTTATAACGCAAAGGTTTTGGGTTATATCGCAAAAGTTTTGGTTTATAACGCAAAGGTTTTGGGTTATATCGCAAGAGTTTTGGGTTATAACGCAAAGGTTTTAGGTTATATCGCAATGGTTTTTGGTTATAATGCAAAAGTTTTGGGTTATAACGCAAAACATGACTTCTTTTTTTTTTCTTCTGCCATTTTTTTTTCTCCTCCTTTGTCCCCTTAGGGGCTCCGTAGTAACGGGCTTCCATATTGGGTGCTTTGAGACGGACAAAATTTTAACTCAATAGAATTACAAGCTATTTTAGGAAATAAAACGTTACCCCTAGTTACAACTTTTTCTGTACTACGATAAAGCCCTGCCTCTTCGCAATAAACTACCAATAGCCTGCGAAAGAGCTGACTGGTCCAGGTTCCTATTGGTGGACGCTCAGACAGTCTTTCATTTTGGATTTTCGAGTAAGTGCCTAGTGTTTGGGAAAGTATTTCAGCTGTTGTTATGGAAAATTTCAGTAAATTAATAAATCAGAACGATAAGTCGCATTTTAAATATGAACCATGTAACTACTTATGTATCAGTATCAGTTGTTAAATGAGTGAATGGATTTTTTACTAGTTACGGTAACATTTTAAAACGTTTAGCAGGAATCGAATCGAAACAGTGTGTTTATTCTTGAAGACTGCATGGTAACGGTTATATGCTTCGCTCCGGTGTGGACGCCTGGGCTGTTATCTCGTTGTTTCTAAATGTCCGCGTTATATCAACGATTAGGGAACTATCCGTATGAAACCTTCCACATTTCCCCTACCTGTCCATAGCTCACCTCGTCCTTATTGTTTCACGGCTTATTTTGCACAGGCATGTTTCCCCGAATCGGTTATGGAGAACAGCCAGTCCGATGATTCAGAGTTGGCAGGACCGTTGTGGGCCATGTTGTGGTCTGTAACGGAGGCTGCCGAGAAGCAGACACTACAGATTGGAGCCTCGGCGTGCGGGGCTACTGCTGTGGTAGACGTCCTGCAGGCGCTGGGGATTCCTGTTTCCCCGGAAACAGCTGACGAATGTGTCCAGACCCGACTACGGAGGAATGAGGCGCCACTATGGGACTACCTGCTTTCCCGTAGTGAAGCTGGTACTGCAACAAGGTCTAGTTAACGTGGTAGAACGAGATACGGAAATCCTATTACCTGCTAAATAAAATTCGTCCGTAGTGAGATTTTCGTTCTGTCATACCCAAAACCGATAATGCAAACTCTTTGAGTTCTTGTAACTTTAGTGTATGTGTCTGTGTGTGCAATTGGGCTTACATGTTTTCAAACTTACATTTTTGTGAGTATGGATGTGTCCACCCCTTCCCAGGTGCCACACAGCAACAGCTTATTGAAGGCGCAGAGCATGCCAGTGGGGGGCAGGTTGTGGGCCGCTTCTTTGCCCTCCACCCCCCTCGGCGTTTGCAACTGGTGCCTTGGTTGGCTAGCTGGATCTCCAGAGGCGCCGTTCCTGTGGCAACCATGAACATGCAGCAGGGTGTACACGAGGGTGAGGAGATACCAGATGCCTGGCATCATCAACTGGTGTTTGGGGTGGGGCCCAGTGCTGTGTACATGACCAACCCGCTGGATGTGGGTGAGTGTTTGTGTGGGCAAGTATGTTCAGCACCACTAGGCTACTCACTGCACATTCAGTAAATTATTCCAACAGGTCTGGTCCGGTTCAACCAAATAGTTATTTCAATATTAGTTCAAATACAACAACTTGTGGCCATAGGTGGAAAGTAGTGGGAGAACATTGTAAGCTGGATTTGAGAAAGCACTTCTTTACACATTGTGTAGTAAAAGTATGGAATAGTTTTCCTGTTAGTGTAGTGTAAGCTGAAAACTTGGGTTCCTTTAAATCAGAGCTAGATAAGATTTTAATAACTTTTAGTTGAATTCTCCCTAAGTGAGCTTGATGGACCAAATGGCCTCCTCTCATTTGTAAACTTCTTATGTTCTTATGTGTGTTCAGTGCTGAAAACCGCAAATCCGGAATGGCTTATTTACTGTGTGAGGTTAAGATACATAAATATAAGGGAGAGAGCTGTTAGACAACAACACAGCACATCCACATGCAAACCAAGGATGTTAATTTGTATAACGTCAGAATGAGCAAAGACCATAATAAACAAAACTGTTCAGTGAGTGAAAGGAAGCTAAATATTCTCAAAACTAAAGTATAAACACTATTTCCTTTTATCCCTTCTGAATACAGGAGAAGATACACAGAAAATCCCTCTCATTCCCACAAGTTTCAGACCAATATACACTTGTAAATACTATCATCAACTAGTCAATGTCATTAGTGTCTTCAAAAGGAGGCCTTTTGGTAGGTAGCATATTCAAATCCACGTACAGCCCCTGTGTCTCCAGGCAGATCAGTCACTCATACAAATACGAGTTAAGAAAAAACACCAAACATTAAACATATTACAAAATTTTGTAAATTGCCTGATTTAATTTTCATTCCATGTTTTGAATACATGTGTGCCTAGCTGATATGAATGTTTTCATCAAGTCACTGCAGAGCCAGCTTTAGCTATAGGTAGAATAGGCAGCTGCATAGGGCCTCCGAATTACCGGATGTTTCAGAGGAATTGAAATGATTTTCTTTCTAGGGGGGCATCCCAAGTAATGCTATGCCTAGGACTCCAGTAAAGGTAGAGGTGACCCAGAGGCATTTTAAGTGTGTATTTATGAATGTGTTTTTTTGCCTTAACAGTGAGTGAGGCAGTCATGCACAAACGGCTGTGCAGTGAGTCTGTGCTTCTGATTCGCCGAGAGGATGTCCTTCAAAGATGGCTGGCCAACACTCCCGCCAGCACACTGTCTGAAGTCAGCTCTCACCCACGGTGGACAACGCTAGATGTGGAGGGTGAGGGAGAAATCATCCACTCTATGTTAGTCAGTACGATTCCTAACGAGAAACTAGGTTCAGTGTGCCTCATGGTTGGAACCCTGTAGGCCAGTATAGTCATGCCTGTCTCTTTGTTCAGTTTTCTTAGCACTAACAAAAATTCACTGGTTGTGTTATTCTGTGTAAGAATAGTGTACTTGGGTTGATAATGTGTGACTCAGATGTATGGCAGTGGGTGCTTATATCCTGCTTCCTGTCACATTTGATTGGTAGCCCTAATGCTCTTCTATAGATGCTCTCGCATCAAAGTTCCGGAACTTGGTCCATAGTTGCAAGTTCCTGGGCTCTCTCTGACTGGGACGAATGAAAGTCCTGGCCGCTTTTGTGTGTCACTTTCACACCACAAAACAGGAACTGGGACCTTTTATGCTAAATAAGCATGGGAGACGCAAGGAGCTTGTAGGCTGAACTTCACACATAATTTCATACAAAATTACACTGTCACTCCAAAACAATGGAGGATGAAAAAGTCATTTTATTTGTTATTTATCAGGGATTGATCACAATCAAAATGGGACACAGCCTTTTATTTATATGACCCAGGGCATGTTTTTGATTCTTATAAAATATGGCCAGTAGAGCAATCTTTTGTTTTCCACAGAATAAAAAAAATCATGACGTTAATAAGCACAATGTTAGACACAAGTCAACTATTGATTGAATTTTCTGATGCAGAAATATGGAGACGCAAGCAAAAAAATATTTGATTCAATTGATGCAATAATTTAGGGCTGCACAATTTATCATAAAAAAAACAGTGATCTTGATTCACACCTCTATGCGCTCTCATTTCTACATTACAACGGTTTTTCTGCATTGTATTACATTAGCTGGATCAAAACAAGCACTTGTACTTTTCCCAGAGAGTCTCAAGCGTGCCAAAAATACAGTACTTCAAGGTGTTGGTTTTCCACTGGCGTAAATACTGCTACTGGCACTGAATGACATCACAGCGCAAGGTGGGGTATTTTGTATTGAATCCGAAAAATGGCTGTAGTACATTATAGGGCTGGCTGATGTGCGATATTAATACTAACATCGCATGTTGTGCATGTGCAATTCTTACTTCACCAGTCAGCTAGATTAAGATCAGGATTTTTCTTAAGAACATAAGAACTATACAAACGAGAGGAGGCCATTCGGCCCATCGAGCTCGCTTGGGGAGAACTTAACTAATAGCTCAGAGTTGTTAAAATCTTATCTAGCTCTGATTTAAAGGAACCCAAGGATTCAGCTTGCACTACGTTATCAGGAAGACTATTCCATACTCTGACTACACGCTGTGTAAAGAAGTGCTTCCTTAAATCCAGTTTGAAATGTTCTCCCGCTAATTTCCACCTATGGCCACGAGTTCTTGTATTTGAACTAATGCTGAAGTAACTATTCGGTTGAACAGCATCCAAACCTGTTAGAATCTTATACACCTGGATCATGTCCCCCCTCAGTCTCCTTTGCTTGAGGCTGAACAGATTTAGCTCAAATAACATTTCCTCGCATGACATTCCTCTAAGACCAGGAATCATTCTTGTGGCCCTACGCTGCACCTTTTCTAAGGCCGCTATGTCCTTTTTAAGATATGGTGACCAAACCTGTACACAATATTCTAGGTGAGGTCTCACCAAGGAATTGTATAATCTTAGCATTACCTCCCTTGACTTAAACTCCACACACCTGGAGATATACCCCAACATTCTATTGGCCTTTTTTATTGCTTCCCCGCACTGGCGAGAATGAGACATGGAAGCATCAACATACACACCAAGGTCTTTCTCATAATCAGCTACCTTTATTTCAGTAGGTCCCATAAAATACCTATACTTTATATTTCTGCTCCCTACATGGAGTACCTTACATTTGTCTATGTTAAATTTCATGTGCCAGGTGTCAGCCCAGTCACTAATTAAATTAAGATCCCGCTGTAGCTGCTGAGCCGCTAGTTCAGTATCTGCTACACCACCCACCTTGGTGTCTACTACTTACTTTCAATTCTTTATACAGGGAGTTTAAATTTGGCAGTTTTATTTTGTCATAGGGGAAAAATGATCAGGTTTTGCAATTTTTATTATTATTACTTTTCAAGATTATCTAGTATATGTTTAAAAATCAGTTTAAAGTTTTACCTTCACTACTTTTGCATGAGCGCTGCATGCGTTCTCTGTGACAATCATAATCATTTTCATCCTTGCTGTTTAAATCCTCCTAGATGGGTTTTTGAGAAATTTATGGCAAATTTCATTTTTTTTTTTTGTTTTATTAATACAGCAATATTTTTTACAATAAAATCACATTGCAGTACTTCAAATAACGCGCTGTCCATATATATACAAAATACTTTATTTCTTTTTATGCTATTCTGATCTCTGGTTCTTCCAACCATATTGCAGTTAAAACTTGGGTCACTTCATTTGTCCATGTATCCAGTATAATTATTACTGTTATTTACTTAATTTATTGTTGTTTTCTGAGTTCGCAACTGTCTCCAAGATGGCGGTCATGCTGTGTTTCAGAGGCGGGCTATTTGCATAACCTGTCGACAAAGAAAGCATTTCGTCCCACCCCAAAGTCCCGAAGTACCAAAAAAAGTACCTCACTGGCACTTTTGGTAATGGCTATTTTGTTTACCCTAATTGAATGGCCAACTGAGTGTTTCTTTTCTGTTGTCAGAAGCTGATATTGATATTGGATCATGTTTTTTTTGCAGTTTAATGTGTACATTAAATGTTAAAATTTAAGAAAAAAAATCATTACAAAGTATGCCCTGCGATGGGCTGGCCCCCTCTCCTGGATTGTTCCCCACCTCGTGCCCATTGCTTCCGGGATAGGCTCCGGACCCCCCGCGACCCAGAAGGATAAGCGTTTTGGAAAATGGATGGATGGAAATCATTACAGAATCGTGCTCTCAATTATAAGCAAAAGAATTGTGATTTACATTTTTTCAGAATTGTGTAGCCCTAATTAAATGTAATTGAGGTACAAAAATAACTCCATCTGTTCAAATATTGCCCTGCTACTTCTGTCTCTTTTCTCCACATATCTAGTTAGCATATCAAGTGCTTATGATCAACCAATCACCAAGCTATCGCTGTAAATACCTCCCCAGTAGTATTTTTTTTAAGAAAAAGTACCTAGTTTGGAGTGGGATTTTAAAAAAGCATTCTGGAACAGCCTATGAGGAACTACAATCAGGCTGAATTCCTGCGGTATGAACATAAGAAGAGATCCTGGTTCCATAAAAAGATTCTGCTTCCTGAAATATGTTCCTGTGGTGTGAAAGCACCCTATGTTTTTGTGTATTGCAGTGAGTCTGTGCTTCTGAGTTGGGCCCCTGAGTAAGGCTATAGAATTTCTGGGTCTAAATGCAATGTTTTTAAGTAGTGTTCATGAAGCTTTTTTTTCACAACTATCTTGCATTTACAAGCATTGGAAGTTTAGTCTTGCAGCACCTGTATTTAAGTTGGTTCCTTGATAGCTGTGCACTTGTTATATATTACCTACCTTGTTTCTGTGTTGCTTAAGACAAAAGCATCAGCTGAGTAATAAATGGAAATGTTCTCCTTCTAGGCCAGGTCAGGAAAATATGCCATGAGGAAGACTGTGGGGATGATGGGGAGCTGAAGATGAGCCACATTGTCATCCCAGCAGCATATCAGTCAGGAGTTACGCTTTTTGCTCTGCGGGTCTCTGTGGTGGGACAGCAGCTCCTGTGTACCCCTGAGTTGCCTCTTTTGTGAGTCAGCCTCTAACCTCAGCCTAGTGCAGCTGGGTCTGTCACCAACTGGCCTTACTGTGGATATAGTAGGCCTACTGTTAGTTATCGGACACACCTATGATTACTCTATATTAAGGCAGGGTACACTCTTGACACTCTAGATTTTAAGTATGAGGTCACAAACTATTTAGTGTCACGAAGCTTTCAGGAAACGCACCCCTGAAAATTTACCTAAATTTATCTAATGAAAATTTGTTACATTTTGTTGAGTTGTTACTTAATGGGGCGTTAATGTATAATGCGTTGTTACAAGAAGTGATTTGAAAGTCATCTTTGACCTGTATTAAATTAAAACTAGTAGAAAGAAAATAATCAGCCTTATCTATCTGTCTGTCTGTCTATTTTATTACTATTATTATTGTTATTATTATTCACACATATTCTGAATTTGGTGCATGCATGGAATTGTAATAAAACAGGGCCAACATAAGACTTGGAGTTGTGGAATGTCCAAAAACATCATGAATGACACTATCATGCTCCAGTATAGAAACAGCATCCACTGAAGGCCCTGTTGTTTATGAACAAGGATGGACTGATGCTCACCACTATGCACAAATCTTTGTGTTTCTGGAGTATGGGATTTTAGTGTCCAGGGGGGTGTTTTTCATATGTGGATTACTCGGATTTTTTGTTGACGATTTGGCATGATCTTGGATCTGTCGGGTTTTTCGAAACTCTTGCTGGATGTGTTGTCATAGCAGCACATCCAAATCCTCAAACCTGCTCAGAGCAGGTTTGTCCTATGTAATCAATGATTAGCTCACACTTAATCAGTGTCCATGCATGGAAATCCATTCAGTCATGGCCTCGCCATTCATGGATGAGCGACCAATTGCAATTGGTGCACAAATAATAAGAAGGAAATTTCAAATTGAGAGGGTTTTGTGTGATCGGCAAGATCCTTTATTGTTGCCGGATGATACTCTTTTTGAAAGATACCGCTTCAGCTGAGATGGAATATTATATCTTAAAGATTTATTAGCTCCGTATAGTAGAAGTCCAACTAGGGAAGGTAGGGCTCTCACAGTCACACAGACAATGTGCATTGCTTTGAGATATTTTGCAAGAGGCACTTTTTTTGTATGCTGTAGGCTATGCAGAAAATATATCAAAGATTACAGTTTGCCAGGCAATTCGCAAAGTCTGTTTGGGTCTGAAATATTTCCTTCAGGTCTTCATTGTTTTTCCTGGAGACCTGCTAGTGCAAGCAATTAAAGAGGCGTTTTATGCCATTGCAGGTAATGTATACGCAATAAAATTACAGTTGTATAAAGAATTGAAAAAATCACACTAATATTTTTATTACCCAGAATTTCCAAAGGTTTTGTCTCCCTTCTTCTTCTTAGCTTCAAAAGCGTTTTATAAATATTGAAGATTCCCTACATATACATAAAATTAACAAACACATACACATACGAATGTTTTTTTTTTAAACTTTACACATTGTTTGGATACATTTATTTTCTCACTTTACAAATTACTGTTTTGATAAACGTGCTTAGATGTGTTTAGTACAGTATATCTCTTCTTGTTTTATCCTGTTCATTTTGTGTTTATTGTAATTTGGTAATTTTTTGTGGCCGGGAAACAGTTAATTGGTTTTCCATTATTACTTGGGGAAAATTCGATCAGAACTTGAACGTTTAGGATTCGAACCCGAGTTCTGAACGGATTAAGTTTGAGTTCTGAGGTACTACTGCATATATACACTCACCTAAAGGATTATTAGGAACACCAGTTCAATTTCTCATTAATGCAATTATCTAATCAACCAATCACATGGCAGTTGCTTCAATGCATTTAGGGGTGTGGTCCTGGTCAAGACAATCTCCTGAACTCCAAACTGAATGTCAGAATGGGAAAGAAAGGTGATTTAAGCAATTTTGAGCGTGGCATGGTTGTTGGTGCCAGACGGGCCGGTCTGAGTATTTCACAATCTGCTCAGTTACTGGGATTTTCACACACAACCATTTCTAGGGTTTACAAAGAATGGTGTGCAAAGGGAAAAACATCCAGTATGCGGCAGTCCTGTGGGCAAAAATGCCTTGTTGATGCTAGAGGTCAGAGGAGAATGGGCCGACTGATTCAAGCTGATAGAAGAGCAACTTTGACTGAAATAACCACTCGTTACAACCGAGGTATGCAGCAAAGCATTTGTGAAGCCACAACACTCACAACCTTGAGGCGGATGCGCTACAACAGCAGAAGACCCCACCGGGTACCACTCATCTCCACTACAAATAGGAAAAAGAGGCTACAATTTGCACGAGCTCACCAAAATTAGACAGTTGAAGACTGGAAAAATGTTGCCTGGTCTGATGAGTCTCAAGTTCTGTTGAGACATTCAAATGGTAGAGTCAGAATTTGGCGTAAACAGAATGAGAACATGGATCCATCATGCCTTGTTACCACTGTGCAGGCTGGTGGTGGTGGTGTAATGGTGTGGGGGATGTTTTCTTGGCACAATTTAGGCCTCTTAGTGCCAATTGGGCATCGTTTAAATGCCACGGCCTACCTGAGCATTGTTTCTGACCATGTCCATCCCTTTATGACCACCATGTACCAAGCTCGAATCATTTCAAATTGGTTTCTTGAACAGGACAATGAGTTCACTGTACTAAAATGGCCCCCACAGTCACCAGATCTCAACCCAATAGAGCATCTTTGGGATGTGGTGGAACGGGAGCTTCGTGCCCTGAATGTGCATCCCACAAATCTCCATCAACTGCAAGATGCTATCCTATCAATATGGGCCAACATTTCTAAAGAATGCTTTCAGCACCTTGTTGAATCAATGCCACGTAGAATTAAGGCAGTTCTGAAGGCGAAAGGGGGTCAAACACCGTATTAGTATGGTGTTCCTAATAATCCTTTAGGTGAGTGTGTGTGTATATGTGTGTGTGTGTGTGTATATATATACAGGTTGTGCGTGTTGTGGCTTCACAAATGCTTTGCTGCATACCTCGGTTGTAACGAGTGGTTATTTCAGTCAAAGTTGCTCTTCTATCAGCTTGAATCAGTCGGCCCATTCTCCTCTGACCTCTAGCATCAACAAGGCATTTTCGCCCACAGGACTGCCGCATACTGGATGTTTTTCCCTTTGCACACCATTCTTTGTAAACCCTAGAAATGGTTGTGCGTGAAAATCCCAGTAACTGAGCATATTGTGAAATACTCAGACCGACCCGTCTGGCACCAACAACCATGCCACGCTCAAAATGGCTTAAATCACCTTTCTTTCCCATTCTGACATTCAGTTTGGAGTTCAGGAGATTGTCTTGACCAGGACCACACCCCTAAATGCATTGAAGCAGCTGCCATGTGATTGGTTGATTAGATAATTGCATTAATGAGAAATTGAACAGGTGTTCCTAATAATCCTTTAGGTGACTGTATTTATATATATATATATATATATATATATATATATATATATATATATATAAACTTGTTCCCATGTCCTGCATGATTGTACTTGTATTTGATCTGTAATTATGACAATTAGATAATAATGAAACATTGGAAACGTAATACTACATTCAAGTGATAAATACAATAACTAAAAACTACTTACACGTTTAATTTGTCAGACACTTTTTGCCAGCCGTCTCTACACTACACTACTGCAAGAATACCAATACAAACCAAAAACACAGATTTGTCTGTGATGTCCCCAACAAGTAGAACCAAGTAACAACATCTATCATACATGGACAGGAATGTCTTCCCCTGAGGTACAGTATACAGACAGCAAATGTTTACTCTTCAACTGTAATTTACACTGGTGCTGCACCTAGTGGATACATTAAAGTATTAATGTACATAAGAATGTTTCATAGAAAAATGTATCAAAAGATTAAGGCACTAAATTATGTACATGACCCATATATTACTTTCCAGAATTTTATTCATTTCAGACCTAAAATCTGGGTAGCTATTGTAATGAATTGACAATTTTAGAAAACAATCTTAGAATTGAAATCTTAGAAAATGTGCCACAGACCTTCTCTCAAAGCCTTGGATATCTGTAAAGTCAATGGTTATAGTCTTACCTAGAACCAGATCTGAGCCTGTACAGAATCAAAGAAATGGAGACTGTTGCTTTGTGTCTTGTTTTCGGTGTCATGGAGCGGGAAAGCAACACATAAGCCGTGGGGTCAGGTAAAGAAGGGATTTATTTGGAGAACAGCAAGGAAGCTGATGCAGCACAAAGGACAGATGTCAGACATTAATGACAGGACTGAGGAAAGACTAACAGGGAAGCACTTAAATACATGGACTCAATTAAACAAGACTAGGCACAGCTGGTAACACGGGGATTCCACACATAGTTAACAAGGGGACATGGCACACAGGAGGAGCAGCATAATCGGGACGTGACACTTTGAATCACACTCTCACAGGTATGTGGTCAGATGTTTTGTTATTTCCTTTTCTTTAGCATTCATTGTGGTGGGGAACTTGAGTGACCTTATAGTTTTCCTTGCTGTGGGCTGCATGTTTTCATAGACAGCTTCCACTTCCACTAGCTGCTTTTTGAGAGGGGCAAGCACACCATTCCACTGCTCAATCAAAAACAGGCTCTTGGATGAGAGTTTTGTTTGCCAGTTCTTGAAGAATCTTCAGTTGGCATTCTTCTGCAGTTCTAAGTTCTTCTTGGTCTAAGCTTCTGAAGTCTCTTCGGCAGGATTTCAAAGCGGTGCAATCTGATTCTGAGACATACTTTAGAAAGTTATCTATGAGATTACTTTTCACATGTCCCAGGACTGCTTGCTCTAAGATCACTGGATCAAGTTTAATTGGGAGATATTTTTCTTTTTGCCAGCCAAAATAAATGATCCAGCCTTCACTCTCCCATGCTAGCTTCCATAATCATGCCAGAGAAAGGGCACGTTGAGGGTGTTACCCATGGTGCACTGCTCATAGAATTCATGCCAGAATTCAGAAAGGCAGTCTCTAAGAACCCCTCTTTCATCCTGTCCCACCTCATACTGTCCATTTGGAAGCAGGAGCTTAATTTGAATGTCAGACTGTTCACAGGCCAGATTTTCATCATTGAAATGTGCAATAAGCTCAGAGAGTATCTGGCTACAATGGATGACAAGGATTTTTTTTCAGATGTTATAGGCAAGGTGTCTTCCAGACTCTGCTCATCAATTGTAGACAGTTCTCCATCATATATTGTGACAATATTGTCGTCCAGTATTTCCTCAGTGAGGATTGGAGAAGATGTGACTTGGATAAAAGTTGACATTATTGGCAAAATCAGAATGATAATGATAAATCACATTACAAAATGCTGGCTTCTTGTGATTCTGCCAATGGTTGGCAAGCTTCAGGACCTGAAGCACCTTGCAGGTTTCCCTGTGTGAGATCTATGCTGTTTGGCTCATCCTTTGTCTCCACAGAACTGCTGACCCCTCTTTTTTTAGTTGTCAGGTAAAACCGCATGGTTGTTAACTTTGTGGCTTCATGCATGTCTCTTACTGTACTGTCATCATCTACTGACTGTTCTCCAAAATTCTTCAGATCTACATGAAACTCTGAGATTCCATGATCATTTTTGTATCACAATCTTAAATAATATTACATGTAACCCTTGACTATTTAGAATATACCCTTTTGGTAGCTGAGTAAAGTGGAAGGCACATATTGTTCATGTAATTTCACACCCTTCTATTGAATGTAATGATACAGGAGTTTGACTAAGTTTTAATAACATGATAGCTGTCTTCAGAGGGCAAAGGTCTTACATGTGTGTTTAAAAATCTTTTACACCACTATAAACACTTCGTGTTATTATCAGCAGTGGTTTGTCAACACAAACTGTTAATCAAACTTTATGCTCAGTGATTTTTTTAATTTGTCTGTTTAGCTGAGCTATGAATTGCCCCTTGAGTTACCTTCATTAACACCCACCCAAATGTTGTCAGAGGATGCCACTAGCTATTATTAAATTCCTTCATTAAAAAAAAAAATCAATTACAGATATCAGTTGTACCGTTACTCAACAGTGAAACAGTTAAGACACCTAGTTAATTAGGCTTACTCCTATTTTTGTAAATTGTATAAAAATATGAATACATATATATACACAACATTAATGGATGTTGATTACCTTTTCTTCTATCATTTTATTTATGGTGGATTCAGGAACATTTCTTTTCCTCAGGAATTCAATAAAGTCGTCCATCCTGCAGCAGAGCATTAACATGAGTCAATTAATACATACACAAAAATAAAACAATACAGTATATCCTCCTGAGACCGCACCCATTCATTTATGTCCATTGTAGTGGACATTTTGTTTTTGCATCTATCTTTTCACTGATGTAAGGAAACGTATTTATTCCTGTTGTACACTAAAGAGGACATGCTGTGAAATTAAAAATAAAATTTAAAAAATCTAAATTGTAAGATGTCTTATTTCCCCCAAAGACAAATAACCTAAAATTGAAGGACACTTTTTTTCCTTGGTTCTCAGGAGGATATAGATGTAGACTCCTAGTGAAACGTCTCAGCAGTCAGTTACTGACCACTTTGACACCACACAATGAAGACCTGTGGCTAGCAGCTCTAACAGACACCATTAGCAACCCCAACCACATTTCATTTCCTGTTTTACCTAAGTGGCTTTATTTGATTATGTTCAACATTGCTCTCACCTGTGCCACATTTCCCCTCTCCTTGCTATAAACACACCTGCCTCAGGCCAGACATCTCTCATTCAGGTGCTTGATCAAATAGTGTTGAATAGTATGCGCAAATAAATGAAACTTTCAGTTAATTTGTGTTATAATACTGTGTGCTTAGTCGTATTAAGCATACATCCCAAAACAAGCAATCTGCTGGCAATCTGAAAGCCGTAAATCATAGAAGCCTACGCTTGCTGAATACATCTAGTAACGACTGTAATTATAACTGTGCAAACATCGTTGGATTAACGTTTACAAGATCATTAACATTCGTTCACAAGAAGGCTACCAGTAATGCACACAAACACACAACTGGAAATATGAAAAATACCTGGAAAAGAGAAGACGGAGCCACAGGTTTTGCTCCTCTCTGCTCCAGTGTGGGCGCAAGCCATTAAAGCGGGAGTGATGGAATGCGTGAAAAAAGTCAGAATTGCAAGGGTTTTTTTTTTAAGTAGCGGAAATGTACAGAAAGGTACAGATGCAAGAGAGGAGTGGTAGGAACGAAAGGAAGATAGATTGGGGGAAGGTTGTTGTTTGGCCAATCAAGGCAGGCCAGGCTCACCGTGCACCATTAGTGGGCTAGAGGGAGAGGCATGGCAGCCCCTAGGACAGCGCCCGACCCATGACAGCCCCGCACCAAGCAGACCACCCCCTAACACATCCTGCTACCATTATTCTAGGGTGGAGTTGGTGAAGTCCAGATTGAGAAAGGAAAGAGAGGAAGAGAGAAGGGAGAGGGAATGAACGAAAGAAAGCAGGGCAGGATTACATATATAGTATATGTGATAGTTGAGGGTGATGAAAAATACAAATAATAATAATAATGATAATAATACTGGAAAAAGAAAAGAAAATATTTTGCTGCAACCATCAGTGTACATAAATATAAATATAGTCATTGATTCTGGTGTATAAGGAAAAGATAGGAAGGGAAAAGAGAAAAAAAACAGTAAAGATACTGCTTCATAAGTAAATATACCAATGAGGTGTTCAACATATGCAAGTGCCAAACAAACCATCCATCCATCTATCTTCCACTTATCCGAGGTCGGGTCGCGGGGGCAGCAGGGAAACCCAGACTTCCCTCTCCCCAGCCACTTCATCCAGCTCCTCCGGGGGAATCCCGAGGTGTTCCCAGGCCAGGCGAGAGACATAGTCCCTCCAGCGTGTCCTGGGTCTTCCCTGGGACCTCCTCCCGGTGGGACATGCTTGGAACACCTCACCAGGGAGGCGTCCAGGAGGCATCCTAAGCAGATGGCCGAGCCACCTCATCTGTCTCCTCTCAATTCGGAGGAGCAGCGGCTCTACTCTGAGTCCCTCCTGAATGGCCGAGCTCCTCACCCTATCTCTAAGAGAGAGCCCAGCCACCCTGCGGAGGAAACTCATTTCGTCCGCTTCTGCTCGCATTCTTTCGGTCACTACCCATAGCTCATGACCATAGGTGAGGGTAGGAACGTAGATCGACTAGTAAATTGAGAGCTTTGCTTTTTGGCTCACTTCCTTCTTCACCATGACAGACCGATGCAACGCCCGCATCATTGCTGACACCGGACTGATCCACCTGTCGATCTCCCGCTCCATCCTTCCCTCACTCGTGAAGACCCCGAGATAATTAAACTCCTCCACATAAGAACATAAGAACTATACAAATGAGAGGAGGCCATTCGGCCCATCGAGCTCGCTTGGGGAGAACTTAACTAATAGCTCAGAGTTGTTAAAATCTTATCTAGCTCTGATTTAAAGGAACCCAAGGATTCAGCTTGCACTACGTTATCAGGAAGACTATTCCATACTCTGACTACACGCTGTGTAAAGAAGTGCTTCCTTAAATCCAGTTTGAAATGTTCTCCCGCTAATTTCCACCTATGGCCACGAGTTCTTGTATTTGAACTAATGCTGAAGTAACTATTCGGTTGAACAGCATCCAAACCTGTTAGAATCTTATACACCTGGATCATGTCCCCCCTCAGTCTCCTTTGCTTGAGGCTGAACAGATTTAGCTCAAATAACCTTTCCTCGCATGACATTCCTCTAAGACCAGGAATCATTCTTGTGGCCCTACACTGCACCTTTTCTAAGGCCGCTATGTCCTTTTTAAGATATGGTGACCAAACCTGTACACAATATTCTAGGTGAGGTCTCACCAAGGAATTGTATAATCTTAGCATTACCTCCCTTGACTTAAACTCCACACACCTGGAGATATACCCCAACATCCTATTGGCCTTTTTTATTGCTTCCCCGCACTGGCGAGAATGAGACATGGAAGCATCAACATACACACCAAGGTCTTTCTCATAATCAGCTACCTTTATTTCAGTAGGTCCCATAAAATACCTATACTTTATATTTCTGCTCCCTACATGGAGTACCTTACATTTGTCTATGTTAAATTTCATGTGCCAGGTGTCAGCCCAGTCACTAATTAAATTAAGATCCTCCCCGACCTGGAGAGAGCACTACACCCTTTTGCAGCTGAGGACCATGGTCTCGGATTTGGAGGTGCTGATTTTCATCCCAGCCACTTCACACTCGGCTGCGAACTGCTCCAGTGAGAGCCGAAGGTCACGGTCTGATGAGGCCAACAGAGCCACATCATCTGCAAAAAGCAGAGACCTAATCCTGAGGTCACTAAACCGGACACCCTCAACGCTCTGGCTGCGCCTAGAAAGTTATGAACAGAATCGGTGACAAAGGGCAGCCCTGACGGAGTCCAACCCTCACCGGAAACAAGTCCGACTTATTGCTGCCCATGTGGACCAGACTCTGGCACCGGTCATACAGGGACCGAACAGCCCTTAAAAGGAAGCCCGGCACCCCATACTCCCAGAGCACTTCCCACAGGACTCCCCGAGGGACACGGTCGAATGCCTTCTCTAAGCCCATAAAGCACATGTAGACTGGTTGGGCAAACTCCCACGCACCCTCCAGGACCCTGCCGAAAGTATAGAGCTGGTCCACTGTTCCACGGCTAGGACGAAAACCACACTGCTCCTCCTGAATCCAAGGTTCGACTATCCAACGGACCCTTCTCTCTTGCACCCCTGAATAGACCTTACCAGGGAGGCTGAGGAGTGTGATCTCCCTATAGTTGGAATGCACCCTCTGGTCCCCCTTCTTGAAGAGGGGGACCACCACCCCGGTCTGCCAATCCAGAGGCACCACCCCCGATGTCCACACGATGCTGCAGATGTGTGTCAACCAAGACAGCCCTGCAACATCCAGAGCCTTGAGGAACTCCGGGTGGATCTCACTGCAATGTCTGTACAGGCCCTGGCACAGCAGCTGCAGCAGCTTCAGCAGCCTTCCTCTCTGCCGATATTTCCTTGTGCTGCATGAATCGGCAACGGAGTTCCTTAGCTAGAAGACTCAGAAACAATCTTCTTTTGCCTGTCCATCCTGTACATGCCTTGTACAAAATGTAGGCATTCACCGCTGCCAGGTCCAGCATATTGTAAAAAACTGTCTTGTGTTTTTTGTTTGTTTTGTTTTGTTGTTTGATTACAGTATCGGTCTGTCATCATTTGTCATGTCAATGGAACACTGCCAAAAGTGCCAATTGCCCTCTGATTGCCTTTTGCTGCATGAATCGGCAACAAAGTTCCTTGGTTAGAAGCGCAATCAGAGGGCAACTGGCACACAAAGAACAGAATTTTCTGGTTGTGGGGGATGTGAGGTGGGCAAATGAACTAAATCACTTGTTCAACAGGTTTGATTCATCTGCCCCTGCCTTTCCACCCATACAGCCCTCACTCATCCATCCATCCATCCATCCATCCATCATCTTCCGATTGTCCGAGGTTCAGGTCGCGGGGGCAGCAGCTTCAGGAGAGGCACCCAGACCTCCCTCTCCCCAGCTACCTCCACCAGCTCCTCGGGGGGGACACCGAGGCGTTCCCAGGCCAGCCGAGAGATATAATCCCTCCAGCGAGTCCTGGGCCTGCCCCGGGGCCTCCTCCCTGTAGGACATGCACGGAAAACCTGTCCGGGTAGCCGCCCAGGAGGCATCCGCACCAGATGTCCAAACCACCTCAACTGGCTCCTTTCGGCGTGAAGAAGCAGCGGTTCTACTCTGAGGCCCTCCCGGATATCCGAACTTCTCACCCTATCCCTAAGGGAGAGCCCAGACACCCTGCGGAGCAACCTCATTACGGCCGCCTGTATTCCGAACTCATTCTTTCGGTCATTACCCATAGCTCATGACCATAGGTGAGGGTAGGGACAAAGATGGACCAATAGATCGAGAGCTTTGCTTTTTGGCTCAGTTCTTTCTTAGCCACGACGGACCGGTTAAGCGCCTGCAAAACTGTAGACGCCGCTCCGATTCGTCTATCCAGCTCCCGTTCTCGCCTACCCTCACTCGTGAACAAGACCTCGAGATACTTAAACTCCTCCACTTGAGGCAGTACGTCTTCCCCGACCCGAAGAGGGCAAACCACCCGTTTCCGGCTGAGAACCATGGTCTCGGACTTGGAGGCGCTAATCCTCATCCCTGCCGCTTCGCACTCGGCTGCGAACCGCCCCAGTGCATGCTGGAGATCCCCAGCAGATGAAGCCAACAGGACGACATCGTCTGCAAAAAGCAGCGAGGCAATCCTGAGGCCAGCAAACTGGACACCCTCAACACCCTGGCTGCGCCTAGAAATCCTGTCCATAAATATTATAAACAGGACCGATGACAAAGGGCAGCCCTGGCGGAGCCCAACACGCACCGGGAACACGTCCAAATTATTACCGGCAATGCGGACCAAGCTTCTGCTCCGTTCGTACAGGGACCGAATCGCCCACAACAGCGGACCCCGGACCCCATACTCTCGAAGCACCCCCCACAGAGCGCCTCGGGGAACCCGGTCGTAAGCCTTTTCCAAATCCACAAAACACATGTAGACTGGATAGGCAAACTCCCAGGCCCCCTCCAGTACCCTTGCAAGGGTATAAAGCTGGTCCAGTGTTCCACGGCCAGGACGAAAACTGCATTGTTCGACTATCGATCTCACCCTCCTCTCCAGTACCCCGGAATAGACTTTCCCAGGGAGGCTGAGAAGTGTGATCCCCCTGTAGTTGGAACACACCCTCCGGTCCCCTTTCTTAAATAAGAGGACCACCACCCCGGTCTGCCAATCCAGCGGCACCGTCCCTGACCTCCACGCACTGTTGAGAAGGCGTGTCAGCCACGACAGCCCCACAACATCCAGAGCCTTCAGGTACTCTGGGCGGATCTCGTCCACTCCCGGGTCCCAGCCACCACGGAGCTCTTTAACCACCCTGGCCACCTCAGCCCCAGTGATGTGCAAGCCCCCCCCAGCACCCTCGGGCTCTGTGCCCTCAGATGTCTCAAAGGCAGTGTGCGTAGATGTATCTGAGGCAAGGTTGAGGAGGTCCTCAAAGTACTCCTTCCACCTCCGGGTGATGGTCAACAGCACCCCCCCCCCACTATAAATAGTAGGAACCAGGAGCTGCTTCCCCCTCCTGATACTCCGGATGGTTGGCCAGAACCTTTTTGAGGCCGACTGAAAGTCACTTTCCATGGCCTCACCGAACTCCTCCCACACCCGGGTTTTTGCATCTGCGACCGCCCGAGCTGCGTTCCGGTACCCGTCAGCTGCCTCCGGAGACCCCCGGGCTAATAATTCCCGGTAAACCTCCTTCTTCAGCTTCACGGCCCCCCTCACCTCTGGTGTCCACCATCGGGTACGGGGGTTACCTCCACGACTAGCACCGACCACCCTGCAGCCACAGCTCCGTACGGCCGCTTCCACAATGGAGGTTCGGAACAGTGTCCATTCAGACTCAATGTCCCCAACCTCCCCCGGCATGCAGTTGGAATTCTGCCGGAGGCACGAGTTAAAGCTCCAGCGAACAGGAGCCTCTGCCAGACGTTCCCAGCATACCCTCACTATGCGCTTGGGTCTACCAGGTCTGACCGGCTTCCTCCCCCGCCACCTGAGCCAACTCATCACCAGGTGGTGATCAGTTGACAGCTCTGCCCCTCTCTTTACCCGAGTGTCCAAGACGGAAGGCCGCAGATCAGATGATACGATTATAAAATCGATCATCGACCTGTAGCCCCGGGCATGTTCGTACCATGTCCACTTATGGACACCCTTATGCTCGAACATGGTGTTCGTTGCACAGAATTCCATGCATTGCACAGAAGTCCAATAACAGAACACCACTAGGGTTCAGATCAGGGAGGCCGTTCCTCCCAATCACCCCCTTCCAGGTCACACTGTCATTGCCCACGTGAGCGTTGAAGTCCCCCAGCAAAACGATGGAATCCCCCCCGCGGCACGTCAAATAGCATACCGCTTAGGGAATCCAAGAAGGCCGGGTACTCCGAACTGACATTCGGCGCATAAGCGCAGATGACACTCAGAGACCTATCCCCGACCCGAAGGCGCAGGGAAACAGCCCTCTCGTTCACCGGGGTAAACACCGTTGTTAATGCACCGAGCTGTGGGGCCACCAATAGCCCCACCCCAGCCTGGCGTCGCTCACCCGCCGCAACTCCAGAGTAAAAGAGCGTCCAGCCCCTCTCCAGGAGATTGGTTCCAGAACCCAAGCTATGTGTTGAGGCGAGCCCGACTATATCTAGTCGATACCTCTCAATCTCACACACAAGCTCAGGTTCCTTCCCCACCAGAGAGGTGACATTCCATGTCCCGAAAGCCAGTTTTGTCAGCCGGGGATCGGACCGCCAGGGCCTCCCTTGGCCGCCACCCGATCCACAAAGCACCGAACCCCTGACATTCTCCCTGCGGGTGGTGGGCTCACCTGGGGACAGTCCCGCGTGCCTCTTTCGGGATGTGCCCGGCCGGGCCCCACGGGCCAAGGCCCGGCCACCAGGCGCTCGCCAATGGGCCCCTCCCCCAGGCCTGGCTCCAGGGTGGGGCCCCGGTGACCCTAATCCGGGGGAGGGAAACGGGACTTTGTTTTTAATTTTTTTCATGGGGTTCTTTTGGATTGCTCTTTGTCTGGCCCCTCCCCTGGGACCTTTTTGCCTTGGGAGACCCTACCAGGGGCTATTGCCCCCGAAAACATAGCCCCCAGGTTCACTGAGGCACGCAAACCCCTCCACCACGATAAGGTGGCAATCCAAGGAGTCATGCAGTCCCCAATATCTGCTACAGACACCCCTACCCCCACCTCTGTTCCACCTCAGACACTTCCTCTACACTTCACAGTCCTCTACACTTCACACTGCTTCCACACTCTCTGCTCACTGCTCCCCCCCCAACCCCCAACCACGGCATCCAGCACCTTTAGCCACTGCCAATGGTACCTTGGTGTTCTCATAACACAAATGCACTCTGCAAAAAAGGGCAGAGCAGGCTGTACCTGCTGCAGAGGCTCAGGTCTTTTGGAGTGCAGGGGCCGCTCCTGAGGACCTTTTTTGACTCTGTAGTGGCATCAGCCATCTTTTACGGTGTGGTCTGCTGAGGCAGCAGCATTACCGCTGGGGACAGAAGACCACTGAACAGACTGATCCGGAGAGTCAGCTCTGTTCTAGGATGCCCTCTGGACCCGGTGGAGGTTGTGAGTGACAGGAGCATGGTGGCTACGCTGTCATCCCTGTTGGATAACCTGCCACCCCATGCAGGAGACTCTGAGGGCACTGAGCAGCTCCTTCAGTGGCAGGCTCCTGCATCCACGATGTAGGAAGGAGAGATTCAGAAGGTCTTTCCTTCCAATCGCTGTCAGACTCTACAACAAAGTCCTGACCCCACACACATAGACTAACAAACACACACATCCAATACACCATGGTAGTTTCTATGTGCAATATTTCTCATATGCAATATTAGTTCTTGTCAATCCCTGTCACTACATTGCGTGCCTATCTATAAAGATATATCCACAGTGTTGTACATATATTTATACAGTATACACATCAATATTTTTCAATATACTTGTGTCTCCAGATTGTTTGTATAGTGCACTTTTTATACTGTACTATTGGTACAGTTTTTATTTTTGCTGCTCTTGTCTTGCACTGTCCACTTTTCTGCCATGACGATGCAGATTTTCCACTTGTGGGACTAATAAAGACAGATTTGCTGCGATCTCTGACATCTGGACTCGCTTCACCAAGAACTGTGCTGAGAGTTTCACTCCAGGAGAACACATGACCATAGACGAACAGCTATTCAATTGAATTGAATTGTCCACGCAGTATATCGCAGAAAAGCCGGACAAATTTGGGATCAAGTTCTGGATGGCCACGGATTTGGAGACCAAATACGTCTGCAACGCGTCCCCTTACTTGGGAAAGGACCCCAGTCGTCAGAAGGGGGAAGAGGCTGGCAGAGAACATTTGCATTTCAAATGCAAATGTGCCAGGCCTCACAGGTAAAGGGTGGTTTGCACAACAAAAGCAGGAGGAGAATTGAGCTGAAGACCTGTGAAAATCTCAGCAGGGGTGAAGAACACCTTGGGACTTGCACCAGAAAATAAAATCTCAGTAATTCTAGTGCTAGGCAGGGAATGTGTTAATGACTTACCATACTTCTAATTTCTGAAACTGCTTATCCTATTCAGGGTCCAAAGCCTACAGGTGTAGAGGAAACACCACACAAAGAACATACAAACTCCACACACATGGACCCTGGTGGAGACTCAAACCTTGGTCCTAGAGGTGTGAGGCGACAGTGCTAACCACTGCACCACCCAACTTACCATACTTCTTTCCTATATAAAAATGAATGCCTAAAATTTGTTAGAAAAGGTGCAATACAATCATATTTCATTCACAGGTCTTATTTTATGCAAGTATCAACTATACATACTTGTACTTTTCCTGTTTAATTTTTTTATTAGGGCATCAAAACACCCATCAAATTTAATTATATGCCCACTTTGGTTAAATTTTTTGCTATTTGGACATCAAACACTTATCAAACACCCATCTCTGTGCAAAACACAACTTATAATAACCCTTCATCAAAAATACGACAAAACAACAAAAAAGGGACTTATCTGTGCCTTTCCTGCCATTTACTAAATAGTTTACTTGTCTCTTTTTAGTTTTAGGAAGGCACTTCTTTCCAAGACGACCCTTGCTCTGTTGCGACGGGCCCTTGTCAGGTCCCCTGTAATACTAAACACCCGCTCTGCAAAAGCCTGTGATGCAGGCACTGCAACTAAATCTAGGGTGTTCCGGTATTAATTAATTATTTTTCCTTTGGCGCCACCTAGCGCATGCCAAATAGCATTTCAGTTATTTTTTCCTTTAACTTCCTCTGTCGTGTTAGAGTTGCGACAGGAGGCAACTGAGAAACGTAAAGTAGCACCAACCTTGGTTAAAAGTTCTGGAGTAAACTTCTTGTGTTTGCCTTGGCGAGTGCTTTGCCTGTAAGTACTGTTGGAGTCTGAGCTCCGCCGGGTCTGTTGATGAGAAGAGATTCACTGCACAGTTGAGGAGTAGTTGCAAGTCGCCAGTTTATTATCTATTCAGATTATAATCCGGGAGCAACCCTCTGACATACATTCAGCATGTACAGGAAGAAGCTCAATCCATAAATATCGGGGCTGTCCCTTTATAGGCCTTCTGGGGTGTCGCCCCCCTTCTCGGTAATTTTCCCTTCGCGTGACGACAACACATCTTGACATTCGCTCTAGTTAGCCAGTGAGTACATGTTCCTAATTGATCAGTAAGGTACGTGTTTCCTTCTTTTGTTAAGCATAAGCAAAAATAAGTATCCGTTCTATGGTGGGTTCCTGTTTTCCTCGTGTCTCGTGCCAGGTCGTCCTGACCTGCTGGCGTACCGTCAGTTCCCAAATCTGATGTCTACATCATGTTAGACATATTATTAGAATTAGTAAGTAAATTATGATATGATTAACCCCTCAATTCCCCCTTTTGATCTCCACTAGGAGATCACCTTGATTATAGGCAATGATTAGTAAAAATTTGCTTCCCCTTTTGATCTCCGCAAGGAGATCACCTCACAGGCAGGAAAGCTCAATCCCAAGAGGAGGACCTTCCTCCCCTTCCTTTCTGGGAGGGAGAAGAGGCATCATCTGTGCATAGACGTTATCATGCTTCTCTATCACTGTGGTGATGAGGCGAACTGACAGTGCGTGTACACAAGGAATACAGCAACATCCACAAGTAACTATAATACCAGTAAAAGTAGCAATGGATATTAACATCGAAGCCATCAAACCTTTCCATTTACCAAACACGGAGGTCAGCCAGTCATCCCAGATGTTATTAATCCCGGAGTGGTCATGCATCGTTTTGGAGAGGGTCCGAAGGCCCTCGAGTGCCCTGGTCACTGAACCGTCTGGTGCGGTGTTATTAGGGATGAAAGTACAGCATACTTCCCCTTACAGAGCACACACTCCCCCCTTTTCAGCTAGTAACATATCTAGTGCCATCCTATTTTGCACCGCCATGAGGGAAGTCGGACCTAATTGTTCTGCCAGGCCCGCCGCTGCGTCTCTAGTTAAATTTGAGAGGCGCAAAACGTTGTAATGAACATAATTAATCCGATCCACATTTTTATTGGGGGTGATGGGGAACAAAGCTGCAATAATGGGAAGGTTCTCAAATACCTGGTCGGCCAATTTAAACTCATCTGGCACTCCTCTCGGTATTCCTATGGCGTCTATGTATGTTGGGAAATCTACCGTGGGATCAAAAGTAAGGGTCCCACGTCGGAGTAATAATCCCAGCAAAGCCACACCGCATAACTCCGGTATGATGCGTTCTGTTCCTGGCAATTTATCACGTCACATAAGTCGAACACGAAAGTGGTGGGGGTGCCTCTCATGTACTGAAGCTTCAGAGGGGCCTCTCCCCCTGATCCCACGCACTCAAACTGAGCGGCTTCTCCAGTCTGGAAAATGGAAAGCAATATAATCATCAAAAATTTAAGCATTACACACAATACATTGGTTCCCCCCACAAGTCCCCTTTTTATCTTGAATCTCTGCATCCTGGTCCTGATGATCTGCAACGGATGATGTGTTGACTTCTTTAATCAGTCAGGGGTAGACTACCCTGCTGATCTGCTCAGGCCAAGGGATTATTCTGCCCTTCTGTTGAGACCTGAGTCGCGTCTGGTTCAACCGAACTGACGCTCTGTGTGTCTTCTCCGAGGTCCTTCTGTATCTCTGCGGTTGTCCTGCCTGGCTCCTCTGCAGCTGCACACTGGCTCCAATGGAACCTCGTGTCACCTTTGCCTTTTAGACAAACTGCGTGTGACGTCCTCTCAATAACTCGGAAGGGGCCGGTCCACCTGGGTTCTGACCACTTCCGTTTGATGACTTTCAGGAGGACCCACTCTGCCGTGTGCGGTTCGGGTGACTGATTCCCAGGTCTCGCCTCCTGGATCTGTTTGGAGAAATCTGCAACGAGAACTTGCAAACCATCATAATATGACCTCGGATTTCGCTCCCCCTTTTAATCAGGGGTCCAGGATAGCCCTCTCTGGGGTCCTGGAAACTGCCTGCCTGTCTGACGCTCAAAGGGGGTGAACCCTGTCTCCCTGTTTATGGAACACCTTACTGACATCAGTGCCAGCGGTAAAGCATCAACCCAATTCATTTTAGTCTGTGCACAGATTTTGCCAATTTTTGTTTTATTGTTTGGTTCATTCGCTCCACTTTTCCCTGGGACTGCGGGTGATACACAGTTCCGAACGCATGTCTCAATCCCAACGCTTTCTCCACCGTCCGGAGGTCCTCGTTCTTAAAGTGGGACCCATTGTTTGACCGAATCCTGTTGGGAAACCCGTGCCGCGGTATATACTGATTGATCAAGCACTTTATCACGGATGCCCCATCCTCCTTTCTTGTGGGCCATGCTTCTGGCCTGCCTGAGAATGCATCCACACACATCAGCACGTACCTAAACCCTTCCACTGGAATAATCATATCGGTGTAATCTATAATAATTTCTTCCCCTGTCCTGGTGCATGTTGGAAATTGGCCTTTCTCCGGCTTAACTGTGGGTCTTGAATTATGAAAGGTACAGGTCACCCACTCCTGAACGTGTCCCTGCACCATTTCTTTCATAAACGGGTGCCACCACGCAGTCAAATTCTCTAACATCTGTCTCACCCCTACATGACCAACCCCGTGAGCCTCTGTTAAAATTGTCTGACGAATCCCAGGGGGAAGGGCTGGTTTCCCTTCCTTATTCTGCCACAGTCCCCCCTTCTTGCATTCTCCTCTGGAGAGACTTTGTCCTGTTCTCGCTGGACTTTTTCCAGGGTTAGTCTATCACTCAGCCTAACTTCCTCCTCCACCGTGACCATCTGTTTGGTCACATGGTATCCCGCTGCTCTTTTTGCTTCTTCGTCTGCTACCTGATTTCCCTGTGCTACCCTTGTTCCTGACCCCTCCTGGCCCTTGCATTTCACTACTGCTACTTTTAGGAAGCATTAGGGCTTCCGCCAACTCTCTCATCTCTGTTTCGTGTTTTATTGGCTTATTTCCCGCGGTCAAAAATCCTGCTTTCAGCCATTGGCTAAGTTCCACATGCACTGCGCCTACAGCGTATGCTGAGTCTGATTGTATAGTGACTTCCTTTCCCTCTGCTAATTTTAACGCCTCAATCACGGCTATCACTTCTGCCCTTTGAGCTGACTGGGTTCCTTCCAGCCTTTCTGCCTTCAAGGTCACGTAGTCTTGACCTTGTCTGGCCATGACTGCGTATCCTGCCTGCAACCCTCCTGTGTCTGTTCTAAAACAACACCCATCTGTGAACCAGTCCTCCGTCCCCTCTATTTTTCTGCTTCCAAATCTAACCTCACCTTTTCTTCTTTCTGAACCCGGTCCTCACACACATGTGGTTCTCCCCCGCTCATCCGGTCGACCATGTTAATTCCTTCATGGGAAAAGTTCAAATTGGGTGCTTCTAGTATTTTGCTAAGTCTCTGCTGCCTGAGTGATGTCATGGTAAACGTTTGTGAGTTTACATAGGACACCACGCTGTGCGAGGTCAAAATATGCAGCGCTTGTCCCATTACTATGTGTGCTGTTTTCTGAATAATTTTAGCCACTCCCGCTGCGTGTCTTGTGCATGCGGGATATCTTTTTTCTGTAGTGTCAAGTCTTACACTGACGTACATCAGCCCTCTCCTTTCTCCCCCTTTTTTCTGAAACAGGGTGGCGTTCACAACGTCACCCGTTTCAGAAACATCCAAATGGAACGGGAGATAATAATCTGGGAGGGCTAGGTCTGCCGCCTGGGCTAGTCTTTGCTTTAAGGTTATAAAAGCCTCCTCTGAGGCCTGGTCCCAATTAAGGGATGCACTGAGGCGACGTAGGCCGTGCTCTCGGACCAAAGCCCTCAGGAGCTGTGTGAGCCCCGTGTAATCTAATTTTGACAGGGCTATTTGACAGGAGAGCTGAGGCCCACTCGATCCTACTGGTTGACTGACGTCATTTCCGCTGTTTCCTGCGTGAGCGAAACTGGTTGCTACCGCGCGAACTTTAAAACTATAGATATCACCTAAATAATAATTAGAATTAATTAGAATTAAGTCATCGGAAAAAATAAAAATCCTTACAAGCTTAATAGTCTTCTGATAATTCTCCAAACCCCTACAGATTAATCACCTTCGCAAGCACCGACCCACGATCTCCATTCAATCAAAAAGGTGCTTCCAGCTTTAGAACTTACCGTTTCACGTAAGTACAACATCATGTCTCCTGTTCCGTGTTCTGAGTGCAATATGTTTAGTTATTCTTCTCCGGTTATTAGCGGTACGTTTACCTGTGAGAAGTGTCAGTTAGTCGCTAGGCTGACGGAGAAGATTGTAGTTTTAGAGGGACGTATCCGGACGTTACGGGACATTCAGGAAACGGAGAGTTTTATTGATTCAGTGTTAGCGGCTCCGGATATGTCCGCCATAGGTATTCAGTCTCCCCCCGCTCCGGCAGCAGAGCCTACGCAGCAAGGCGAGTGGGTGACGACCCGGCGGCATAGTCGTAAATCCAACCAAAATTCACACCGGCACCATTCGCCCATTCGCGTTTCCAACAGGTTCTCCCCACTCAGTGAAACTCCCGCTGAGACACCTGTTGAAAGTGCTCTAGTAATAGGCGACTCTATTCTAAGAAACGTGAGAGTAGCGACTCCGGCGACCATAGTTAATTGTCTCCCTGGTGCCAGAGCGACCGACATCTCGGCAAACTTAAAGTGCTGGCTAAAAGTAAACGTAAATACTCTAACATTATTATCCACGTCGGCACTAATGATGTCCGATTGAGGCAATCGGAGATCACGAAATCAAATTTTATAGAGGTGTGCAACCTTGCGAAGAAGATGTGTGTGTCAGTAACGTGCTCTGGCCCTATCCCTGCTAGACGTGGTGATGAAATGTACAGCAGATTATCGTCGCTACATCGCTGGCTGTCGGAATGGTGCCCGATAAATGGTGTGGGTTATATTGACAACTGGCGGATGTTTTGGGGTAGGCCTGGGCTTTTGAAGAGGGACGGTATTCACCCCTCGCGGGCTGGTGCTGACCTCTTGTCTAAAAGCATAGCCCATAGTCTCCAGACAAATTGCTGACTAACTAGAGCCAAGCATGGGAATTTTTTAAAAGCACATTATTGCAAGTACAAGAGGACTTCATACCTGTTTCTAGCAAGAATAAATCTAGGAAATTGCAACCTAGGTGGTTTAATAGGGACATAAAGTATAAAGTAAGGAGGAAAAGGGCTTTGTTCCAGAGATGGAAAATAACTGATGATGACATAATAAAGCAAGAGTATCTAAATCTACAGGCTGAATTAAAAAATGACATTAGACGAGCTAAAAGGAATGTCGAAAGGAAGATCGCATTGGAGGCTAAGGATGACGTTAAAAGTTTCTTCCAGTATTTTAACTCTAAAAGAGCTCTAAAAGCTGAAATTACTAATCTGCAGGATAGTAAGGGTCTTATAATTGAAAACGACATTGACATAGTACATGAGTTCAATGATAGTTTTGCACGGGTATTCACTGTCGAGGACACTAGTAACTTACCAGTTCTTATTACTAATTCAACATCGTCTATAACTAATATATATATAACTGAAGCTGATGTTTTGCAAAGCCTAGCTAAGCTCAAAATAAATAAATCACAGGGCCCTGATGGCATCTTACCTATAGTGTTAAAAGAGATGAGGGATATTATTTGCCGACCCTTAACATTACTGTTTCAAAAATCCTTATCTGAAGGTGTGGTACCTTCTGATTGGAAGCATGCCAACATAACGCCCATTTTCAAAAAAGGGGATAGAAGTAATTTGTCAAACTATAGGCCAATCAGTCTAACTTGTATAACTGGTAAAGTTATGGAGGCTATAATCAAAGAGAAAATGGTAGATTACCTGGACTCAAATAACATTTTGAGGGATAGCCAGCATGGATTTAGGAGAGGTAGATCCTGTTTAACAAATCTGTTGGAGTTTTTTGAGGAAGCTACTCAGGAAGTTGATGATAAGAAGGCCTATGATGTCATCTATTTAGATTTCCAAAAGGCTTTTGATGTTGTTCCCCACAAGAGGCTCTCACTTAAACTCAAAGCGACAGGTATTTTAGGAACTGTAGCGACTTGGATTGATAACTGGTTAACGGATAGGAAGCAGCGAGTAGTTATAAGAGGCTCGATGTCACAGTGGGCCTGCGTTCATAGTGGGGTACCGCAGGGTTCAATTTTAGGACCACTTTTGTTCCTAATTTACATAAATGATATAGACACCAATATATACAGTAAACTGGTGAAATTTGCAGATGACACCAAGGTGGGTGGTGTAGCAGATACTGAACTAGCGGCTCAGCAGCTACAGCGGGATCTTAATTTAATTAGTGACTGGGCTGACACCTGGCAGATGAAATTTAACATAGACAAATGTAAGGTACTCCATGTAGGGAGCAGAAATATAAAGTACAGGTATTTTATGGGACCTACTGAAATAAAGGTAGCTGATTATGAGAAAGACCTTGGTGTGTATGTTGATGCTTCCATGTCTCATTCTCGCCAGTGTGGGGAAGCAATAAAAAAGGCCAATAGGATGTTGGGGTACATCTCCAGGTGTGTGGAGTTTAAGTCAAGGGAGGTAATGCTAAGATTATACAATTCCTTGGTGAGACCTCACCTAGAATATTGTGTACAGGTTTGGTCACCATATCTTAAAAAGGACATAGCGGCCTTAGAAAAGGTGCAGCGTAGGGCCACAAGAATGATTCCTGGTCTTAGAGGAATGTCATACGAGGAAAGGTTATTTGAGCTAAATCTGTTCAGCCTCAAGCAAAGGAGACTGAGGGGGGACATGATCCAGGTCTATAAGATTCTAACAGGTTTGGATGCTGTTCAACCGAATAGTTACTTCAGCATTAGTTCAAATACAAGAACTCGTGGCCATAGGTGGAAATTAGCGGGAGAACATTTCAAACTGGATTTAAGGAAGCACTTCTTTACACAGCGTGTAGTCAGAGTATGGAATAGTCTTCCTGATAACGTAGTGCAAGCTGAATCCTTGGGTTCCTTTAAATCAGAGCTAGATAAGATTTTAACAACTCTGAGCTATTAGTTAAGTTCTCCCCAAGCGAGCTCGATGGGCCGAATGGCCTCCTCTCGTTTGTATAGTTCTTATGTTCTTTTCTTATGTTCTTAAGCCCAGGCGGCAGGCAAACCGGCATAACCGACCGCCTGCTAGTCGCCTAGAGTCGTCACCTAGGGTTCATTTTATTGAGACTGTGTCTGTTCCCCGCGTTTTTAATCATGGAAGCCGATTCCACCGTAGTGTGTGCCATAATAACTTAATAAAAATTACAATGAATCCGTTACTAGAAAACAGCTGTGATGCAGGGCTTAAACTTAAACTTGGACTTATGAATGTAAGATCACTGGCTCCTAAGGCACTATTAATAAATGAAATAATTACTGATTTTAGTCTTGGTGCCATATGCCTCACGGAGACCTGGCTTAAACCAAATGAATTCATGGCACTGAATGAATCTACTCCAGCTGAATACAGTTACAAGCATAACCCTCGACCAAATCGCAAAGGTGGTGGTGTTGCTGCAATTTTTCAATCCAGCCTAGGAGTGACTGAGAAATGTGGTCTTAGTTTCAGCACATTTGAAACTCTTGTTCTTAGTCTTGCTGGCTCATCTCTTTCTTGCTCTTCACCCCAAATCACCATTGTTATTGTTTATAGACCACCTGGGCCGTACAGTAATTTTCTTAAGGAGTTCGCTGATTTTTTAACTAACCTGGTGGTCAGTACTGACAAAGCTGTTATTGTGGGTGATTTTAACATTCATATGGAGAAAGATAGTGATCCTTTAAAAATAGCGTTTACAGCTATTCTTGACTCTCTAGGTGTATGTCAGAATGTAGTCGGGCCTACTCATGCCTGTAACCATACCCTTGATTTGATTATTAGTCATGGCATCTTGGTGGAACATGTATCTATTATGCCTCAGAGTCCCCTTCTCTCTGATCATTACTTGTTAACGTTTGAAATCCAGTATAGCCTCCCGTTGACCGCAGCTCCAAAGTACAGAATCAGACGTTCCATTGCCTCACTAACTACAATAACATTTATGAAACAACTTCCACAGTCCTTCAGCCTTACATCTGAAGCATCGTGTATAAATGAACTTGAACAGGCGACTGCAAACATGGATAAATCCCTTCGTAGCACACTAGATCTTGTAGCTCCACTTAAGAAAATAAAGCATAGAGATAAGAAACCTGCCCCCTGGTACTCTGATCATACACGTGAACTCAAACAGGCATCACGCAAGCTAGAGCGCAAATGGCGCTCAACTAAACTAGAAGTTTTCAAATCTGCATGGAAAGAGAGCCTGTCTAAATACAGACAAGCACTAGTGTCTGCTAGGTCTGTGTATCTCTCCAGATTAATAGACGGGAACAAAAACAATTCAAAATTCCTATTTGAATCCGTGGCTAGGTTAACACAGAATTCTCCATTAAACTCGCAAGTCCCACAATCTCTTAAGAGTAATGACTTTATTACATTCTTTAATGGTAAAATAACTAAGATTAGACAGACCATCCAGTGCACATCCTTAGCTACCTATGACTGCCAGACTCCTGCTAGTCTTATGCCTATCAATAATGAGACTTTTGAATCTTTCAGTCCTATAAAACACCCAGAACTCCTGAGCTTAATTTCCTCCTGTAAATCCTCTACAAGCCTCATAGACCCAATTCCTACAAAATTTTTCAAGGAAATCGCACCACAGATTAGCAATACCCTGTTAAATGTGTTAAACTCTTCTCTTAAGCTTGGATATGTTCCTAAACCTTTTAAATTGGCTGTTATTAGACCCATTCTAAAGAAACCAAATCTTGACCCTAGTGTTTTAGGAAACTATAGACCAATCTCAAATCTTCCTTTCATTTCAAAGATCATGGAAAAGGTTGTAGTTCGTCAGTTGTCTACTTTCCTACAAAAAAATAATAATAATGAATTGTATCAGTCTGGCTTTAGACCAAACCATAGCACAGAAACTGCTCTAGTCAAAGTAATGAATGATTTACTTATGGCTTCTGACCGTGGCTTGATATCGCTGTTGGTATTACTGGATTTAACTGCAGCATTTGATACTGTGGACCATAATATCCTCTTGGACCGGTTAGAAGGTGTAGTTGGCATTACAGGGACAGCACTCTCTTGGTTCCGCTCATATTTAACTGATCGCTATCAGTATGCACATGTGAACAACGAATCATCCAAGGCCACCAAAGTCACATACGGTGTCCCACAGGGATCAGTACTGGGCCCACTACTGTTTACACTATACATGCTACCGCTTGGTAACATTATTAGAAAACATGGTGTTGGTTTTCATTGTTATGCAGATGATACACAGTTATATATATCTGTTAACCCTGATGATACATCACTCCTATCTCGGTTAGAAGATTGTCTGTTAGATATTCGGTGCTGGATGGCAAAAAAAATTTCTAATGTTAAACACAGAAAAAACAGAAGTACTGGTGATTGGTCCCAAGGCTGCAAGAAATAAGTTTCACCACCTCAGCATTAGTGGCCTTCCTACACAACCTAACACAGTGGTTAGAAATCTTGGTCTTCTAGTAGATTCAGATCTATGTTTTGATGCTCACATAAGAAGTATTACTAGAACTGCGTTTTATCATCTACGAAACATAGCCAAGCTTCGTAAGATGCTCTCACTTCGTGATGCAGAAAAATTAATACATGCCTTCGTAACTACCAGACTAGACTACTGTAATGCCCTCCTTTCTGGTTGCCCGTCTGGTTCCTTAAATAAACTTCAGCTGGTACAAAATGCGGCAGCCAGAGTTCTCACAAACACTAAAAAATTTGATCACATCACACCAGTCTTATCCTCCCTTCATTGGTTACCAGTTAAGTCTCGGATTGACTATAAAATACTGCTGTTAACCTATAAAGCACTGAATGGCCTTGCACCAGACTACCTTAATAATCTGCTGACCACATACAATCCCCGACGCTTGCTTCGATCTCAAGGTGCGGGATATCTGTTACCTAGGGTAGAAAGATCTACGGCAGGCTGCAGAGCTTTCTCCTATAGAGCTCCTCAGCTGTGGAACGGTCTTCCACCGGATGTGCGGGTTTCAGGCTCACTTTCAATATTCAAGTCTAGATTAAAAACACACCTATTTAGTTTAGCTTATAGGGACACTAGTTCTAGCTCTAGCTAGCTTCTCACTCCCAGTTAAACCTATAGTGTGAGGTGTAGAGCTGGGTGGGGATCGGTGCCATTGGCTTTGGATAAACTGAATTGACAGTGCTGTCACTCTAGCTTCACAATTGCTTGTGGGATTGGAGTGCTGACATTTCAGGGACTCCCCATGCCTGCATTCCCACCTGCCTCTCCCTCCTACTTATGCTGCCATAGCCATATCTGCCGGAGCAGATATGCAATTGCTTCACCCACCTGCAGCTTAAGCCACTGTGTCTGCAGTGCCCTAAGGTCGCTCTCCTCCTTATCTGCTTCCTCCTTTTCCCTCTGCAAATGGTGCACTACGTGCCGGTCCCACACCTGTGAGTCCGCTCCTGGGAGATCTGGGTCGTCCAATATAGCTGCCCTCACTCCCTCTGGGACTCCCTCCATCACTGCCCGTCTAAACCATTCCCGCTGCACCCCATCCTTCCCTGGATGGCACCCGGTGCAACGGGTCCAATCCTCTTTACACTTATCCAAATATTCTCTGGGGTGGAGCTTAGGATCCCATGTAAACTTTGGGATCGCTGCTCCGCTCGGGGTGGGGAATATCTCCCGCATGGCGTCACCCAAATCCATCACCACCGTCCTCAGACTCGCACTGTCTGCATATGTAATAGTCCCTGCTCTGTCTTCTATGTCCTGTAAGGAATGTTTAGTCATGCAACGGGCTGCGACCGCCCGGAAATCTCCCAGGGCAAACTTCGTGCCCTGAGTGAATTGGTCTAACTTATTCATCCACTGTCCTCCTCCCTCAGCCGGGGGAGGCATTTTATCTGCTAACGCCTGCACATCTCCTATAGGAAAAGGTTTGTATCTCTCCTTTCCATCCCGTGCTCCCTGTAATAAGGGGAGCTGCTTCGGCCTTTTGGAGCGCAGGCCGTATCTATTTTTTGACGGGCCCTGCACCCCCTCTGTGTAGTTATTACTCAGTCCTTGTATCAGTCGCTCCTTTAAGTGTTCGTCGTCAAATTCCTCTAACAGTAGGTCCACCTGTGCTTGTTCCCTCAATACTCTGTCAAAGAACGCTGACTGCTCTAGTGCCCGTGTACAGTCCCGTAATTCTGGCCTGTCTTTTTTCACTTGACTGGGGGGGTCAGCCTCGGCATCCGAGCCCCCAGACATACGCTGCCATGCATCCGTCACCTCCTTCTCCTTACCTTTGTCCCTGCTTCCTTCACCACCTGAATCTGCCTTACTAGGGGCTTCCACACTTTATTTTTAGGAGGTGCCCATCCTCCGTCATGTAACTCTCGATCAAACTTGTGGTCCATTTTAATTGGACCGGCTATGTTAGTATTATTTTATTAGTATTCTTAGTAGTTATTTATTATGGTATATTATTATTTTTTTTTATCTATTTATTATTTATTTATTATCTTTCCTATCTATTATTTTTATTTATTTTTATTATTATTTTTATTATTTTTCTTTTAGTATTTTCACCCAGGAGCGCTTTTGCCTCTGGGTGTGGGTTCACCCAACCACACTTAGTGCACCTTTTTATTGTAGTGGAATGTCCTACTATTAAACACCACCAATACATGAAACAACAATTTCACACACACTGAGCCTGCATTCACACGTAGCTTACTGCCGTGTCTCCCCATGAATAGGGCGCACCTCACAAGCTCAATCCCAGCCAAACCAGCTGGGAGCAAGTGATAAGCACCTAAGACAGGAACAGCCCACAGCGTTGCTCACACACAAATCAGCAGCAATTGCTTTGAGACTCCCGGTCTCGGGATTCCAACCTGGTACTTTTGGGGATTTTACCCCAGGGACTCCAACCCGGTACTTTTGGGATTTTAACCCAGGGACTCCAACCCGGTACTTTTGGGATTTTAACCCAGGGACTCCAACCCGGTACTTTTGGGATTTTAACCCAGGGACTCCAACCCGTTTTAGAGAGGGGGACCTTATTCCCTCTTGCCAATCTTGGGTTCGGGGGTCCTGAATTCCCCGGGTATCACACCCAGCTTCTCTACCGCTCGTCAGCAAGTAGTGGGGTTGCCACACCAAGGACAACGCGGGGGTCCCGGACCCTCCGTTCCTTATTATCCTATTTTACGGCAGGGTTCCAAACCCTCCGTTCCTTAATATCCTATTTTACGGCAGGGTTCCAAACCCTCCGTTCCTTAATATCCTACTTTCTCACACACTCTCTTGCTGCATACTCTCCCAAAGCACAATGCATACACATCACACGACACAGTACATAAACCCCATATACACCTGGTACCCGCAGCCTCCTCTTTGTGCTAATTTACAGACGGGCCACTGGACACTTCAAACTGCTTAATTTGAAATTTCCAATATGCAGATTTCGACCTAACTGGCTCTGCTCACCTCTCTCACTCGGGCCCGCAGTTTTCGGTGTCCTAGTAGGCGGCGTCACTTTATCTGAATCCTGGAGAATCTCCTGCTCATCCCGGACGAGCCCCCAAATTGTTGGAGTCTGAGCTCCGCCGGGTCCGTTGATGAGAAGAGATTCACTGCACAGTCGAGGAGTAGTTGCAAGTCGCCAGTTTATTATCTATTCAGATTATAATCCGGGAGCAACCCTCTGACATACATTCAGCATGTACAGGAAGAAGCTCAATCCATAAATATCGGGGCTGTCCCTTTATAGGCCTTCTGGGGTGTCGCCCCCCTTCTCGGTAATTTTCTCGGTAATGTGACGACAACACATATTGACATTCGCTCTAGTTAGCCAGTGAGTACATGTTCCTAATTGATCAGTAAGGTACGTGTTTCCTTCTTTTGTTAAGCATAAGCAAAAATAAGTATCCGTTCTATGGTGGGTTCCTGTTTTCCTCGTGTCTCGTGCCAGGTCGTCCTGACCTGCTGGCGTACCGTCAGTTCCCAAATCTGATGTCTACATTATGTTAGACATATTATTAGAATTAGTAAGTAAATTATGATATGATTAACCCCTCAGTACACTAGAATGTTTTTAAATATTCTGTGTATTTGTCATTTGTTTTTTGTCTTGCATGAAGTTAGTGGCTACTAGGGATGAGCGAGTACAGCATTATCTGTATCTGTATCCGTATCTGTTAACCATATGAATTATCTGTATCTGTATCTGTACTCGGAATGGGCGGGGCCTAACCCGGAAGTGGGCGGGGTTTGACCTGGAAGTGGGTCGGGTTGTCTTTAAATGGGTGGGGCTTTAACCGGTATGTTATTTTAAGCATGCAATTGATATGGGTTGATCAGAAATTGTTATATTTATTGCTGATTAGAAAACTATTTACATGACAGCATCAGCATTGAGCTTCAGATCAGTGGTTTTGATCACGATAACAAACGAACTATATACAGAACAAGTTTTGCAACAATGAATACAACACATGCGGTTGCAATTATGAAGTAAAATGTAATGAACAAGAGTTTTCATCTCAACATAACTTTCTTTTTTTAACTTTAAATTTTTTTATGATCAGTGTGATTTCTTTTTTTTTGGTTCTTTTTTATTTTTTTTATTTCCACACCAGGTATGTGTGAGTGTGTGTGAGTGAGTGAGTGAGTGAGTGAGTAAGAGAGAGACAGAGAGAGAGAGAAAGAGAGAGGGGGGGGGAGTGTGTGTGTGCGTGTGTGTTTGTGTGTGTAGCTTAATTTGTAATATTAATTATACCACAACTACCTTTATTTTATTTTATAAAATACAGCAAGAAAGTGTCAGACACTCAGTGCGTGAAGTAAAAAAAAACTGGCTAGAGCCAGCTGACGGTTTAAAAAAGAAAAAAAAAACTCCGACAGGCAGAGACGCGAGTCGCATTCTACAAACAAACCTGAAGCTGAAGAAACCCTAAACGTTAACGGAAAAAAACCCGCGATCCTGAGTGACTGAGGGAGCGACAGAGAGAGAGAGAGCGCTGTTCTCTTCTCTTCTCAGTGTTCTGTGTGTGAGTGAGCAGAGCGGGACACAGCAACACAATAAATCTGTATGTGTGTAGGGGAGGGGCGCTGTGACTAGTCTATCACAGAACGCAGACACAGTCAGCTACCCAATGAGAATTTTTATTCAATCCGAGCACAGATATTGACTTGTATTACTCGTATGATACTCGTACTCGTCAAAAGTGCTTTATCCGTACCGGATACTCGTTTCAGCCGAGTATCCGGCTCAACTCTAGTGGCTACCTTATTATGAGGGTAGTTTAGCGTGTTAACGGAACACATTGGTTAGCGTTAAGTGCTGTGTAAGAGGTCAGCATATGTTGATTGTATTTCTAGCGCACGGTGAGGACAGAACAATAAAAAGGCAGACTCACAGCGGGCAATAGAATTAAGGAAGTTACCCTCCGTTTCGACGCCTTCCTCTATTGTTTATGCTTACACCTGGCTTAAAGCACCGCAATAGGATGGAAGAAATGCAAGCTGAGGGAATTCCAGACGCACGCTCGGCTAAGACAAGGTCAGTAGCCTCTTCATTGTCAAACGCGTCCAAAGCCTCATCGGCCAGCAGAGATGCAGCAGTAGCTCGTGCTAAAGTAGAGGCAGCTTGTGCACGTGCTGAATTCGTAAAATTGGAGTCAGAAATCCTACTTGAAAAGGCTCAGATTGAAGCAAGACTGAACACATTAAAACATGACAAAGAAGTGGCAGCAGCCATCGCTGAAGCTAATGTGCTTGAGGCAGTGGCCCTCGGGAGTGAAGCGGATGATGGAGTTTCTTCCATACAAGAAGCTGTTGAAAGGACATGCTAGTATGTACAGTGTCAGTTACAGCCAGATAAAATGAGTGTTAAGCTAAGCAGATGTGCCTCAGAACCAGTTATTGATGAGCTGAGACTAGGAATGCCTCACGTACAGCGCCTCACCATCCATTCTTCAGAATGGCCTTCATCTGAAATTAAAGCAGAGGACAAGTTCACAGCAGCGCAGCAGCAAAATTGTAAACCAGGCAGTTACTGTGCACCCTTCATTCAACCTTCACCCCAGCCAGCCAAATACTTCCATGAATAAGCTGTACCACCAGATGACATTGCCTGCACTGGGGATGTGACCAGGTACTTAGCAAGAAGGGATATTGTCCATTTTAGTCTCACGAAGTTTGATGATTCTCCTGAAAATTACTGGGCTTGGAGAACATCCTTTTTGAACGCCATTGATGGACTGTGCCTCAATGCTGATGAAGAGCTGAATCTCCTTGTTAAATGGTTAGGGAATGGATCAGTTCAGCATGTGAGAAGGATGACAGCTATGCACTTAGGAAATCCTTCTGCTGGTTTAAAGAAGGTGTGGGAACGCATAGAAGAGTGTTTTCCTGAATTGATAGAAAAGTCTCTGTTTGACAAAATAGAGAATTTCTCAAAAATCAGCAACAAGGACCCAGTGAAGCTCAGAGAGCTTGGAGATCTTCTTCAGGAGATGGAATCCGCTAAATCCCAAGGCTATTTGCCTGGACTATCCTATCTGGATACAGCACAAGGCATTGCCCCCATTGTAGAGAAGTTGCCATATAACATTCAGGACAGGTGGCTCTCGCAAGGCTTTAAGTACAAAGCTAAACATGGCGTAGTCTTTCCTCCATTTTCACTTTTTTGTGAGTTTGTTCGTAAAGAAGCACAAGCTCGTAATGACCCAAGCTTCAGACATCCAGCAGGTTTTACAACATCAGAACTTCCACTGAAGACACAGAGTAAGCCCCTGATGTCTGTATATAAGACAGATGCCTCCCTAGGAAGAAACTAATGGGTTGCTGCAGGTAACAAAACAGGTGACGTTGAAAGGCAGTGTCCTCTTCACAGGAAGCCACATCCCCTTAGACGTTGCAGGAGATTCCGCAACAAGTCTATTGAGGATCGAAAAACATTTCTCCGGGACAACGGCATTTGTTATAGATGTTGTGCTTCCACCACTCACATGGCAAGGGACTGCAAAGCGGTTATTAAGTGTAGAGAATGTGATAGCAACGGTCACATTTCAGCGCTTCACTCAGGACCCTCCCTAGTGCCCCCTCCAGAGCACGGCGGGGAGGCAGAAGTGGAACCAGACCAGCCTACCGTCACTTCAAAGCGCACCGAGGTGTGCGGACAGGGACGATGTGGAAGATCCTGCTGAAAGATTTGCCTTGTAATCGTTTTCCCTGAAGGACACCCGGAAAGAGCAATAAGAGCTTATGTTGTGCTTGATGATCAAAGCAACAAGTCTCTTGCACGATCTGACTTTTTTGATAGGTTTCTCATCAGGGGTCAAACTCACCTTTCATACTTCACACCTGTGCAGGCAGAACTGAGATGTATGGAAGAAGGGCCATAGGTTTCATCATTAAATCTCTGGATGGATGTACATTAGTCGCACTGCCCACGCTAATTGAATGTAACCACATACCAACTGACAAAACTGAAATACCTACCCCTGATACCTGATACCCTGATAGCCCTGCATCACGCACATCTGAAACCCATAGCACCCTACATCCCATCTCTAAATCTGGAAGCACAAATCCTTCTTTTGCTGAGCCGCGACATCCTTAGAGTTCATAAGGTGCGAGAACAGCGAAGCGGCCCACATGATGCTCCTTATGCACAGAGACTTGATCTAGGATGGGTTGTCGTTGGAGAGACATGCTTGGGGGTTACTCACAAACCTACAAATGTTCATACTTATCGCACCAACATCCTGGAAAACAGACGTCCTTCTTTTTTTGACCTATGCCCTAACAGGATTTGCGTCAAAGAGAAATATGGTACAATTTCATGCCAATTTGCTTTTGCAACAAATAAACACATCCCCTACAAATGCACCTTGGGCAACCCAATCTTCAGCATGACAAAAGATGATGACAAGATTGGACCATAAGTTGAAGACAGACATTTCTTGGAGATTATGAGCAGAGAGGTGTATGTGGATGAAGCCAACAATTGGGTAGCACTGCTTCCATTCAAGGTGCCATGTCAGCGTTTACCAAACAATCGCGATCAGGCCCTTTCTCGGCTTAAATCTCTTCAGTGAACTCTGGACAAGAAACCTGATATGAAAAGCCACTTTGTTGCCTTCATGCAGAATATCTTAGAACGTGACCATGCTGAGCGAGCACCCCCATTACAAGGTGAACAGGAATGCTGGTATTTACCCATCTTTGGTGTATACCACCCACAAAAACCAAACCAAATAAGGGTGGTTTTTGACTCAAGTGCTAAATTCCAAGGCATCTCCCTAAATGAAATTCTCCTCTCTGGTCCTGACTTAAATAACAGCTTACTAGGAATTCTAGTCCGTTTCAGACGAGAAGCTGTTGCCGCAACTGTGAACATCGAGCAGATGTTCCATAGCTTCATGGTGAGAATGGACCATAGAGATTTTCTCCGTTTCCTTTGATATGAGGAGAACGACCCCAGTAAAGGCATATGTGAATATTGCATGAAGGTTCAGGTATTTGGCAACAGCCCATCACCTGCGGTTGCCATCTATGGGCTTCGACATGCAGCAGCTCTTGGTGAAATGGAGTATGGCTCTGATGCCAGGCACTTTGTTGAGAGGGAGTTTTATGTCGATGATGGACTTGTATCGAAACCCACAGTGGGTGAGATTATCGATCTTTTGAAGCGTTCACAAGAAATGCTAGCAGTATCAAATTTGCGGCTTCACAAGGTTGCTTCCAACAGAAGGGAAGTCATGGAAGCATTTTCATCCAATGTCCTTGCTAAGGGACTTGGAGAATTAAATCTGGATGTTGATCCAACACCTATACAACGTAGCCTTGGACTAAAATGGGATCTGATGAAGGACTCACTTTCCAAGTCGATGATTCTCTGAAACCCTTCACGCAAAGAGGTGTCTTGGCCACAGTGAATGGCCTTTTTGACCCACTGGGATTTGTCGCCCCGGTTACCATACAGGGCAAGATCCTGATGAGAGAGCTTTCTTGTGACACTTTGGATTGGGATTCTCCTCTCCCAGCAAAGAGGGAAGCCGACTGGAGCACTTGGAAAGAATCACTGAAAGATCTCAGGTGACTGGAAATTCCAAGGCCATACACAGCTGCTGTGATATCAACAGCAATACGAAAGGAATTGCATGTATTTTCAGATGCTTCAGTGAAAGCTGTTGCAGCTGTAGCTTATCTTCTAGTTGTTGACACAGGAGGAAGACATCATGTGGGATTTGTCCTTGGGAAGGCGAAACTGGCCCCACAGTCTGCACACACAGTTCCAAGGCTGGAACTTGGCGCTGCTGTGCTAGCTGTGGAAATTGCAGAATTAGTGATAAGTGAGTTGGATTTTACTGTAGAGGCAATTGAGTTCTACACGGACAGTCGAGTCATTCTGGGGTATATCAACAACCAAACAAGAAGGTTTTATGTATATGTAAGCAACAGAGTCCAGCGTATATGGAAAGCATCAAGCCCTGCCCAATGGCACTATGTTTACACAAGCAGCAACCCAGCTGACGCAGGTACACGTCCTCTACCAGCCGCAATGTTGGGTGAAAGCCTCTGGCTCAAAGGACCCATGTTCTTGTTGCAAACAGAGAAAGGACCAGCAACACAAGAAGTCTTTGAACTTGTCAATCCTGATTCAGATGCTGAGGTACGTGCACACGTCACCAATTTTTCCACTGATAGGTCACAGATTGGCTCCCATAGATTTGAACGCTTTTCCACATGGAAAAAACTCGTCAGGGCTATAAGGTTCCTCATTCATGTCATCAAGTCCTACAAAACCAAAGGCCAGACCTGTTGTTCATGGCATTTCTATGAAAAACCCCGAACCATTGAAGAGCAGACAAAAGCAGAAAACCTCATTATTAAATGTGTGCAAGGAGAGTTGTATAAGGAAGAGCTCACCTGCATTGCAGACGGGACAGACATTCCAGAAAGTAGTCCTCTGAAGAAGCTAAGTCCCTACTAGGGCTGGACAATAATTCGATATCAATATATATCGCATCACATTTCCGATATTTCGATATACATTTGAATATATATATATTCCGATATACATTTGAATATATATATATATATATATATATATATATATATATATACACTCGAACCCACTTATCTCATCCTCGGTTAACTCGCCAACCCTATTAACTCGACGTTTTTGAAGTGGAACCGCCAAATTCCCTCTTTGTCTTAGCATTTTCTCATCGGTTATGTCGATTCTTTTATGTCGCCGAACCCTAATATCTCGAGCACAAAAGAGGGCCAAAATCGCCACTTAACATCGGTTATCTCGATCCCTGTGACGATTCGCCAGCTTTTAAAAATGTATCACAAGTGCTAAACAGCGCGTATTCAAATCGCATTCGCATGATAATTTGCTGAACAACGCAGCTGTGAAACACGATCCAGGTAAAACTTTTTTAGACAGCATAAATAATATTGAAGCATTTGTTTTCAAGCAGACTGTTAAAGGCAAAAGCAACAAAGCATTTTAGACTTTGTAAAGAAACCATAGTAACCGCGTGTATGATACTTTTCAGAGCTGTGTCAGAGCGAAATGACTCATGAATTTAATTTTGACACTGGTTAGCTTTTTGTAAAAATGAACTACAGTACACCCCGCAGGTTTTTTGTGATTTTGTGAGCGATCTTTGTGTTTTCAATGTTGGAGAATATAAATAAAGGTTTGTATCGAGAAACGATGGTGGTTTTTATTGTATACCGGCAAATCTCTGCTGTTAGTTGGTGCACATATGCCTTTTGTTAGTCAACATGTATGTCGGGGCCGGCTCTACGCTTAAGCAAACGTCCTGCCCCCTTAAATCAAACTTTTAGAAGTTGAGGAAGAAAATAATAATTACCCACAAACTGAATATGGACAAGATTTACTACAGTAGCTGAAAAATCCACTGAAAAAGGCACAAATGAGATGATAAGTTTCACTTATCGCTCTTTCCCTCCGCGTTCTGTTTGTGCGCGGGCTCACACGGCACTCGGCAGAGATACCCCACTCACCCTCCCCCCAGCTAAACATCCAATCACTGTTAGTATGCCAATGAGCCAGTTTCTCAGTAGGCAGGGCAGAGCGAAATGAGCTGTGTGATTGCGGGAGGTTTAGTGGAATCTCTCTCGTCAAAATCATAGCGACTCGTGAGATCATGGTTCGAATTATTTTTGTCTATTTGGGGGGGTCTTGATCGGGGGGTACTGTACCCCCCAGTACCCCCCGATCAAGACCCCCCCAAATAGACAAAAATAGCAGTTTGGGGGGGGGTAGTCTTAACATTTTTCTTTTGTTTTTTTAAAAAACCTCACCTTGTAGGAAAATTTTATGTGAAACGATTTCAGACACGATAATTTCCTCCTGAATCCGCTTATGCGCCGAATGTCAGTTCGGAGTACCCGGCCTTCTTGGATTCCCTTAGCGGTATGCTATTTGGTGTGCCGCGGGGGGATCCCATCGTTTTGCTGGGGGACTTCAACGCTCACGTGGGCAATGACAGTGTGACCTGGAAGGGGGTGATTGGGAGGAACGGCCTCCCTGATCTGAATCCGAGTGGTGTTCAGTTATTGGACTTCTGTGCAATGCATGGTTTGTCCATAACGAACACCATGTTCGAGCATAAGGGTGTCCATAAGTGGACATGGTACGAACATGCCCGGGGCTACAGGTCGATGATCGATTTTATAATCGTATCAACTGATCTGCGGCCCTCTGTCTTGGACACTCGGGTAAAGAGAGGGGCAGAGCTGTCAACTGATCACCACCTGGTGATGAGTTGGCTCAGGTGGCGGGGGAGGAAGCCGGTCAGACCTGGTAGGCCCAAGCGTATAGTGAGGGTCTGCTGGGAACGTCTGGCAGAGGCTCCTGTTCGCTGGAGCTTTAACTCGTGCCTCCGGCAGAATTCCGACTGCATGCCGGGGGAGGTGGGGGACATTGAGTCCGAATGGACACTGTTCCGGACCTCCATTGTGGAAGCGGCCGTACAGAGCTGTGGCTGCAGGGTGGTCGGTGCCTGTCGTGGCGGTAACCCACGTACCCGATGGTGGACACCAGAGGTGAGGGGGGCCGTGAAGCTGAAGAAGGAGGTTTACCGGGAATTATTAGCCCGGGGGTCTCCGGAGGCAGCTGACGGGTACCGGAACGCAGCTCGGGCGGTCGCAGATGCAAAAACCCGGGTGTGGGAGGAGTTCGGTGAGGCCATGGAAAGTGACTTTCGGTCGGCCTCAAAAAGGTTCTGGCAAACCATACGGAGTATCAGGAGGGGGAAGCAGCTCCTGGTTCCTACTATTTATAGTGGGGGGGGGGGCTGTTGACCTCACCTGGGGACAACATCCGGAGGTGGAAGGAATACTTTGAGGACCTCCTCAACCCTGCCTCCGATACATCTACGCATACTGCCTTTGAGACATCTGAGGGCGCAGAGCCCGAGGGTGCTGGGGGGGGCTTGCCCATCACTGAGGCTGAGGTGGCCGCGGCGGTTAAACAACTCCGTGGTGGCCGGGCCCCGGGGGTGGACGAGATCCGCCCGGAGTACCTGAAGGCTCTAGATGTTGTGGGGCTGTCGTGGCTGACACGCCTTCTCAACAGTGCGTGGAGGTCAGGGACAGTGCCGCTGGATTGGCAGACTGGGGTGGTGGTCCCCTTATTTAAGAAAGGGGACCGGAGGGTGTGTTCCAACTACAGGGGGATCACACTTCTCAGCCTCCCTGGGAAGGTCTATTCCAGGGTACTGGAGAGGAGGGTGAGATCGATAGTCGAATCTCGGATTCAGGAGGAACAATGCGGTTTTCGTCCTGGTCGTGGAACACTGGACCAGCTTTATACCCTTGCAGGGGTACTGGAGGGGGCCTGGGAGTTTGCCTATCCAGTCTACATGTGTTTTGTAGATTTGGAAAAGGCTTACGACCGGGTTCCCCGAGGTGCTCTGTGGGGGGTGCTTCGAGAGTATGGGGTCCGGGGTCCACTGTTGTGGGCGATCCGGTCCCTGTACGAACGGAGCAGAAGCTTGGTCCGCATTGCCGGCAATAAGTCGGACGTGTTCCAGGTGCGTGTTGGGCTCCGCCAGGGCTGCCCTTTGTCATCGGTCCTGTTTATCATATTTATGGACAGGATTTCTAGGCGCAGCCAAGGCGTTGAGGGTGTCCAGTTTGGTGACCTCAGGATTGCCTCGCTGCTTTTTGCAGACGATGTCGTCCTGTTGGCTTCATCTGCTGGGGATCTCCAGCAGGCACTGGGGCGGTTCGCAGCCGAGTGCGAAGCGGCAGGGATGAGGATTAGCACCTCCAAGTCCGAGACCATGGTTGTCAGCCGGAAACGGGTGGTTTGCCCTCTTCGGGTTGGGGAAGACGTACTGCCTCAAGTGGAGGAGTTTAAGTATCTCGGGGTCTTGTTCACGAGTGAGGGTAGGCGGGATCGGGAGTTGGATAGACGGATCGGAGCGGCGTCTGCAGTTCTGCAGGCGCTTAACCGGTCCGTCGTGGCTAAGAAAGAACTGAGCCAAAAAGCCAAACTCTCGATCTATTGGTCCATCTTTGTCCCTACCCTCACCTATGGTCATGAGCTATGGGTAATGACCGAAAGAACGAGATCGCGAATACAAGCGGCTGAAATGAGGTTTCTCCGCAGGGTGTCTGGGCTCTCCCTTAGGGATAGGGTGAGAAGTTCGGATATCCGGGAGGGCCTCGGAGTAGAACCGCTGCTTCTTCACGTCGAAAGGAGCCAGTTGAGGTGGTTTGGACATCTGGTGCGGATGCCTCCTGGGCGGGTACCCAGGGAGGTTTTCCATGCCTGTCCTACAGGGAGGAGGCCCCGAGGCAGGCCCAGGACTCGCTGGAGGGATTATATCTCTCGGCTGGCCTGGGAACGCCTCGGTGTCCCCCCCGAGGAGCTGGTGGGGTTAGCTGGGGAGAGGGAGGCCTGGGTGCCTCTACTGAAGCTGCTACCCCCACGACCCGAACCCCGGACAAGCGGAAGATGATGGATGGATGGATGGATTTCAGACACCCCTAGTGTGGACCGTACCATTTTAACCACCTCGGCGCTAGAAGCAGCTTAGCCAGTCGGTTACGTCATTCATTCTCATTGAGCGACTTGTTCGTTGTGATTTCAAGATTTCAAGATTCTTTATGTCACATGCATAGTTATAACAAGTACAACATGTAGTGAAATGAACCCTGACCGATCCTATTTTTCAGTTGTATATTTCAAGACTCGGTGAATTGATTTTTTCTTTTTCATAACTTAGCCTACCCTTTTTAGTTTTGGTAATATTGGCAATAGTGAAAAGTGTTTTGTTGGGTTCAAATATGTTTGATATAGGCCATCCAATTAAGGTAAATGTCATGTTTTTACTTGTTTTAATCTGATGAGGAATATTTTATTTAATTTTTTGTTGTTTTACTTTGGTTTGCGTGCCTCAGTGACCCTAAGAGCTACACCAGCAGAAGCTTAGCCTTCAAGTGGGACACCCAAGTTGGACAGGTTTTAGGGTAGAGGCCTGACAAAGTGCAATCCAATTACATGACAAAAACAGTTATCCAGAGCACCACCCCACCCCTTTCCTACCTTTGTCGCCACCATGTGCCCCCTTCACATTTCTGTCTGCCCCCTCATATATGCACATATTTATAGCATGCCGATCGCGTCAAACAAATCGCAGCAATGCCAAAAACACCAAAAACCCGTGCATGTACATTCTCAGTTATTAACGCACATAAATAAATTTCAAGCACATGTTAATATACAGTATTGCTGCCATATTGGTTTTCGGTTATTGCCGGCCCCTGGAGGATGGGCTCCCCCTTTGAGTCTGGTCCCTCCCAAGGTTTCTTCCTTCTAGGGAGTTTTTCCTTGCCACTGTCGCCTATGGCTTACTCACTGGGGGCTTTGGGTGGGGATGTTGTAAAGCGCTTTGGGACAATGTAATGTTGTGATAATGCGCTATACAAAAATAAATTTGTTGTTGTTGTTATTTCGATCATCGGTTATCTCGACGCTTTTTGGCAACCCCCTAGGCCGGCGACATAACCGGGTTCGACTGTATATGAATAATCAGTCTGTTCTAGTTTAAATGGAAATATATTATTGTTAATAAGCTGAGTCTGAGAGTTTTATTTATTTGATAGTTTATTTCACATTTCTTGTTTGTAAAGGCTAAATACAAATAAAAAGTGAACCTTATTTTTTTTTGTACTGTTTTTATTTAAAAAAAAATTATATAATTTTAATAGGAAGAGCCTGGAGGTATTATAGACTTTGCAAATTCAGTTTGCAGACATCCATTGTGTGTGTCCTCGGCAGTTTTTTCCTGAGGCTTTTTAATATTGCCCATATCGATATCGGAATTATATCGTATCGACCAAAATTAAGAAATATATTGTGATATAAATTTTTGCCATATTGTCCAGTCCTAGTCCCTACTGTGATGATGATGATGTGATTTTAAGGATAGGGGGACGGCTCAGGAATGCGACCCTGGAGTACAAGGAGAAGCACCCTGCCATAATAAAGTAATGCATCAGAGGAGGGTGTTCACAGAAGGAGCTGTGCGCACTGCAGGCTACTGGATTACAGGAGCAAGGAGACTGATTAAAGGAATTATACATAGTTGTGTATATGCAACAAACTGAGGGGCAAAGCAACTGAACAAAGGATGGCAGACCTACCTCTCGACCGCCTGAGTACCGAAGCACCGTTTACATACGTAGGAATAGATGTATTCGGACCAAGGGCGTAGATTTGCTCTGGACATTGGTGGGGACCTATGACTCCACTCCCCCCCCCCCCCTGCCCCACCCACCAACCCCGCCACCCCAACTCCGTCCACGGAATGCATGTTTTTTTAATATGCTGCAAAATGCAAAATCACTTTACATTAATACTAGCAATGCTTCGATTGATATTAATCCACTCGAAATGCAATTCATTAACTTAAATTAAGGAATAGTGTAATGTCAAAACCCCACTAGCATTAACGTTAACTGTTGTCGTTACTTTGATGGACTTTGATGGATTCACTAGCGAACTTGAAATGACTTACACTTTTCTTTGAAAAAAAGCTCCTTATGTCCAGCTTCTTTTTTTTTTCCTGCCGCCATCCTCACATGTGTCACCCAACACACCTTCTTGCACGGGGAAAAAAATCCACTGCATTTGGCGCTGCTTGTATCTGAATTCAGCCACAGCCTCTCACATGATAGCAGGGAAATGCACAGCCAATCAAAATGTTCATATGTGTTTTGGGGGCGGGAGGACTCAAGGAGAGAACGTGATTTATCCCTTTCTGCGTGTCTAGATTAATGTTGACAGCACGATTGTTTTTTTGTTTTTTTTTAAGTGGATTAAATTATTGGTGGGGACATTTCAATGGTCGGAGGATATTGGTGGGGACACATCCCCTCTGTCCACCCGAAATCTACGCCCCTGATTCGGACCCTGGTCTGTGATCACACGCCGAACAAGGGGAGGTCAGGCCAATAACAAAAGGTGGGCTGTTCTTTTTTCTTGCCTTAGCACCCGAGCAGTCCACATTGAATTGATTGAGTCCATGGATACTTCGTGCTTCATTAATGCATTGAGGAGGCTTTTTAGTCTGCGTGGGCCTGCCAAACAGATTCGTTCCGATTGTGGGACAAACCCTGTGGGCGCTTGTCAAGAGCTTGGAATGTTGCTGACTGAGGACAACATGACAGGCATTAGGAAGTATCTAGGAGACGAGGGCTGTTCATGGATTTTCAATTCGCCTCACTCTTCCCATATGGGAGGATCCTGGGAACGAATGATAGGCCTAGCTAGACGCATACTTGATGCAATGTTACTTCAGACTGGCTCCTCACAACTGACCCACGAAGTGCTTTCAACCTTTATGGCAGAGATAACCGCTATTATCAATGCTCGACCACTCACTCTCATCTTTACGGACCCAGAATTGCCTTTTCTTTTAACGCCAAATATGCTCCTCACACAGAAAGTGTGCAAGCCCCTTTCCTCTCCAGGAAACTTTGATGGCAAGAACCTTTACAAGCAGCAATGGAAGCAGGTGCAACATCTGGCGGATGTTTTCTGGAGCAGGTGGAGACGTGAGTATCTGACAACTCTACAAAGCCGCCGCAAGTGGCATTGTGACTGTCCGAACCTCAAAGTGGGGGACCTGGTCTTATTCTCAATGAATGGCCAATGGGACTTGTAAACCAAGTGTATCATGATACAGATGGGAAAGTCAGAAGGATCAAAGGATCGAAGTTTCTAAGAACGGGGATGTAAAAACCTTCCTGAGACCAGTAGTTGAAACAGTGCTTCTTATGTCTTCATAAGATTGCACATTGTTTCGTCATGTGCTGAATGTAGACTATGACATGCATGTTTGTACACTGTTGTCCAATCATAGTGGTATCAAATGATACCAGGCAGGGAGTGTTCTGGTATTAATTATTTTATTTTACCTTTGGCGCCATCTAGCGCATGCCAAACATTTCAGTTATTTTTTCCTTTAACTTCCTCTGTCGTGTTAGAGTTGCGACAGGAGGCAACTGAGAAACGTAAAGTAGCACCAACCTTGGTTAAAAGTTCTGGAGTAAACTTCTTGTGTTCGCCTTGGCGAGTGCTTTGCCTGTAAGTACACTAGAATGTTTTTAAATATTCTGTGTATTTGTCATTTGTTTTTTGTCTTGCATGAAGTTAGTTGCTACCTTATTATGAGGGTAGTTTAGCGTGTTAACGGAACACATTGTGTAGCGTTAAGTGCTGTGTAAGAGGTCAGCATATGTTGATTGTATTTCTGTCTGTAGCCCGGTGTTTGATTCTTTTTATTTTGTGGAGTATGGTTAGGGTGGGGTGTAAGTGCTGCGTTGATGCAGGCACTGTATAAGTGTGCTTTACGTTTCTGTTTCCCTTAACTTTGATTTGATTGGGTACTGTTTTTATATTCACCAATCAGGGAATGGGGAGGGGGGAGCGGAAGAGCGGGCGCGGGAACTCTGGCGCGGGAATAGGGAGAGTGGCTGGTGGACGTGAAGGTGACAAGACTGCCTGTCTTGTGGGGGACTCGCTGCAAACTGTGGAGCGGAGAAAAACGCCGACGCACCCCGCGAAGAGGAGGAAGAAGCCCGTTGGAGCTGAAATTGCAGGACTGCTCGTCTTGTGAGGAACTCGTGGCTAAGGAGAGTGGGGAAACGCCGCCACCGCCGAGAGGACAGCAGATTCGTCCCGGAAGGGAAGGACTGTGGGATGGAAAAAAAAGTTATTGCCCGACTCCAGGACACGGAACCCGCCTGGAAAGGGGTGGACTGGTAGGCTATCTGTTTTCTTTTGTTTTGGCTCTTTGGAGTGAAGCGGCCATTTTCATTTGTGCTCACCACGGACACAACCATCGAACAGGCCTGCCACGATTTAATTTTCTGCATATTTATGTGTTTTGATGGACTAACGGACTAAGGGTTATTGTATATATGTTGTTCATTCTGAATATGTTTTAATGTATTATGCCTGGTGTTGTTTAGTATTGTGTAGTAAATGTTTTAAAGTAAACTGCGTTATTGGTATTGCTGGGAAGAAGACCGCACCGGGTGTAGCCTATGCTAGCTCGGCACAGGCTCTAATTGGATTGCAGCGCAAAAGGAGAAGACGAACGAATCCAGGGCCCCCCATTTAGTGTTAAAACAGTGTTCGACCCCATAGAGGGCCGAAGGGGGCGCTACATGTCTTTATTTTATAGTTTTACAGAAGAAAATATTAAAACCGATTGGAGTTTTGAGAGAACATTACTGCGTCTGTGGAATTTCGTTCAAACTGTTAGCTGTCTGTCTAGTTGTGTGAAGTTAGCGCACAGTGAGGACAGAACATAGGGCAAGAGGCTTCAAAGTGACATATGTCATCGAATTCTGCGCCAACCAAAAGTCTATTCCAAGAAAGCTCCTCTTTGTATTTCCTCATCTCCTGTTCAGTTTTGACAGTTTGGAGCATGCCAACTTGGTGGACAAAAACCTAAATTGCGGTTGCTACGAGGGCAGCACCTCTTCAACATCCTTCACTGATGCATCCCCATCATCTATTTCGAAATCATCCTTCCCTTGTGTTGTTGATGTGGATGCACTGAGGAAAAAAAATTCTGCTGCATTCAAAAGTTCCTGGATTCCATCATCTGTGTTTTCAATGAGAGCATCTCCAGCAACTGTTGGGTCAAGAAAGGAAGCAGCAGCTGCAAGTGGAGAGAATTTGGCTTCACTGGGAAATAGGAAGCAGCTGAAGCATTGTTCCAGGTTAACTTTCATTTCATCTCGGACAGCAGTCATCTTCATCCATTCACTTTGCAGGAGACAATCCCAAGCCATCTCATCTGCAACTTGGACCACAGAGTCTTTCACCTGAAGAAGGCGCAAAATTATTTGAAATGTGCTGGACCACCTTGTAACACAATCTTTAATTAGAGTAAGTCCACAGAGCTGGCGGACTTTGTCCATTGCAACTGATGACCTGCAAAACTGTTTGACAACTGCTTTCCCGTTTGGATCGTATGGAGCTGGGCGTGACAACATGTGGACAACTAAGGGACTTAATGGAATAATGGGAGCAACATGATTGCTGCATTCAGACCAGAGGAAGAGGAACCCTGCTCTGCAGATACAGTAGAGGATGATGGGAGTGAGGGAGAACAATGGAATGAGGAGGCAAGGTAAGACCATTACAGAGTTATTAAATTTCAAATAAATAATATTTCAATAATTTAAATGGTTGGTTTTAAACCATTATTTTTGTTAGGTCTATGAGCTCCACTAAACATGTCTCTGAAGTAGTTTGCTGAAAATACCTCTCAGATTAGACATTTTCGCCTCCCATTCTACCCTCTGTTTTAGTCCCTTTCAGAACAGGCTGTTTCTCATTAGTATTCCTGAATGCAAATGAGCTGCTGCTGCCCATGCGCTTGCAAAACAAAACGGCTGATCGGGTAGTGCTATCAGTTCCTGGTAGAACCTGCCTGAGTGGAGATTCTCAGATTATTCAAATATCTCCTAATTCTAATTCTATCTAAAATGGATGGGGGCAGGGCTGGGGGGGGGGGGTGTTGGTTGAGGAAAAAGGTGTTTGTAACTACTATAAATACTACATGTATAACTGCATGGGTTGTCTTATTTATTTCCTATTCTATTCTCATGTGTGTCCTGCTGCAAAACATATTTCCCCTCATGGGACAATACAATAAACTGAATTGAATGAGAGCCATGACACCTATGTTACTTACAGCACAACTGTGGTCCCACAACCAAAATAAGGGTTTAAAACCAACCATTTAAATTATTGAAATATTATTTATTTGAAATTTAATAACTCTGTAATGGTCTTACCTTGCCTCCTCATTCCATTGTTCTCCCTCACTCCCATCATCCTCTACTGTATCTGCAGAGCAGGGTTCCTCTTCCTCTGGTCTGAATGCAGCAATCATGTTGCTCCCATTATTCCATTAAGTCCCTTAGTTGTCCACATGTTGTCACGCCCAGCTCCATACGATCCTCGTGTGTGCCACGGCCCCCTCATTACCTCGTGTGAATCCCCGATTGTGATCACCTGTTGCCTGTTATGTTCAATCTGTCTTGTGCATTTAGTCCGTGTCTCAGTTAATTTCCCCAGATCCGTCATTGTAGTGTCCGTAGATGTCCCTACCTGTCTGTTTTTTGACCATTAAAACCCCTGATTACCCGTCAGTTTGGCTCGCTCTCCTGCTTCCCTGCTTGCCGTGATGTGACAGAATGACGGATCTCCGTGAAAACACAGCGCGGCAGACCGAGCACCAGCAGCTTGGTCTGCTGCAAGAGGCTGTGTATTGGCGCTCCCAGCCAGAGGTACAAGAGGATCCCGTAGCCCTGGTACTGGCCACCCGGAGCGCGGACCTCCTTGCGGAGGAGCGTCCACCCGGGCATTAGTACCCCCTTCAAAGGGTACGCAAGTGTCTCCGACGCTTGAGAGAGTGTCTCTCCCAGCGGAGAGCGGAACGCGTCGCAGGAAGCCTGGGCGACGTACCCAAGCCGGTTCTGCCTACCTCCGCGAAGAGGCGGAAAAATAGAGGGCAGCAGGACGAGGTTACCACGCTCTTCCTCGGAGCCTGCTCTCTTGGACTCGCCTTCGTTCCCGCCAGTGAGCGCTGGCTCCCCCCGCTGACACGGAAAGACCCTGAGGCTGCCTGCAGGGCACTACCTCTGAGCAGCCTCACTGGGGAGATGCCGCCTCCGTTGGAGGCGTACCCTTACCGGCCGGCGTGCCTAGCCGGTAAGTGGATCAGCCCGGTGAGGGACGCAATTCCGCGTATCCCCAAAGCCCTTAAAGGGGCAGTCCCAGGCATACCTGCTCCGGACCTGCCTGCTCCGGACCTGCCAGCAGTGCCTGCTGCTACTGCCGCTGCACTGCCAGCGGCACCGCCTGTCCAGCCTGACCCGCCTGCAGTCCCTGCAGCTTCCGCCACTCTGCCCGCGGTATCGCCTGCTGCAGTGCCCCCTACTGGCCACGTGATGGAGGTGCCCGCCGAGACGCCCCCTGCTGGCCACGTGACGGAGAGGCCCGCCGAGGCGCCCCCTGCTGGCCGCGTGACGGAGGTGCACGCCCGCGGCGCCCCCTGCTGGCCGCATGCCCGAGGTGCACGCCCGAGGTGCACGCCCGCGGCACCCCCTGCTGGCCGCACGCCAGCGGCCCTGCCTGAGGCCGCCTCTCTGCCCGTCCAGCCCGGCTCTTCTGTCCTGCCTGTCCAGCCCGGCTCTTCTGTCCAGTCCGGCTCGCCCATTCTGCCCGTCCAGCCCGGCTCGCCCGTCCTGGCCGCGGCTCTGGCTGCACCACCTGCCACCACGCTCCCTGCTTTGCCCGAGCCTCCACCCTCGGGGACCTACCTGACTCCCTCGCCCTTACCCCGGCGAGGCCGACACCCCCGAGGACCCCGCCTTCCAGTGTCCCATAAGGGACGGGGACATAGGCGCCGGACTCAGGTCCCGCCCGCCCTGCCCCCTGGCTCGCCCGTTCGGCCCCTGGCTGTGGGTAGGTGGCTACCTGCGGGTCCTCCGGCTCGGGGTCGGCGGTCTCCACCGGGTCCCCCCCTGGTTCCTCGGTGCCAGTCCTCGGTCCCGCCACCGTGTCGGCCGCCTCCAGGCCCCCCTGCTTAGGCTTGGCGTCGGACAGCGCCTTCCCCGGCTCCGGCTGTGCCTTCGCCTGCCGCAGCTTCCCCCTCCTGCCAGCCTGCACCGCTGTCCCCTCGTGCTCCCTCCGTGTCTCCTCCTTCACTCCCTCGACCCGTCCCCTTGGCCCCTGTGTGGTCCCCTCCTGCTCCCTCCTCCCTCTCGCCTGCGGCCCCTCCGGCCGCTGCCCGTCGCCCGTCTGGGTTCCTTCGGGCTCCCCTAGTTCCTCCTCCCTTTCCCTTCATCCCGCCTGTTTCTGCTCCTCGTCCTTCTGTTCCTCCTCTGTTCACTCCTGGCCCCTTCGTGTCGCCTGTGGGTGTTCCCTCTGTGTCTCCCTTCTCTGTCTGCCTTTCCTGTTCTTTGTCGGGTTCTGTTTTGGTTCCTGTCCTTGTTCTGTGTTTCTGTTCTGTTTCCGGTCCCTCGTTAATGTTTTTTGCTGTTGTCTTCCAGGTCCTGTTCCCCGGTCTCGTCTCGTCTGTCGTCTCCTCTCGGGCGCGCCCGATGTGCGCGCCTTTGGGGGGGGGTTATGTCACGCCCAGCTCCGTACGATCCTCGTGTGTGCCACGCCCCCCTCATTACCTCGTGTGAATCCCCGATTGTAATCACCTGTTGCCTGTTATGTTCAACCTGTCTTGTGCATTTAGTCCGTGTCTCAGTTAGTTTCCCCAGATCCGTCATTGTAGTGTCCGTAGATGTCCCTACCTGTCTGTCTTTTGACCATTAAAACCCCTGATTACCCGTCAGTTTGGCTCGCTCTCCTGCTTCCCTTCTTGCCATGACACATGTCAATACCAATCGTTATTTTCCGTGCATTAACCAGTCTCTCTTTAAACTGCTTTGTTTCTTTCATCCTCATAAATGTTCTCAATGAGGTTGCTGATTTTGATTTTCTTGGGTATAGTCTCCTGTCAACCACCTCCATCATATGCAGAATAGTTGTCTGCTGTTTCTCATTTTTCTGCAGTACAGGTATAGTCTCCGGATTCTGGAGATTAAAAAAGTGTTTTATATTATTTGTAAGCCTACTGAATTACTTAGTAATCAGTCTATGAAGTGCACTACAGCAACCAGGGCAGGTGAAAACAGACCCAACCAGGGACGGATTACGGACCGGGCCAGCGGGGCCGCTGCCCAGGGGCCCTTGGGGTGCAGGGGGCCCGAGGGGCCCCTAGCCCAAAACAATTTGCAACGCTTATCAACAATGTAGTTTCGTTTGTCTATTTTAGAGGGCCTACATTCTTTGATCCTCTGCCTACAAGGGCCCCTGACCCTATAGGGCCTCTGACGGAAACATGGAGGGAGGGCGTTTGGCTGCCAAGGGCCCTTGAATTGTGATGGTGGTGGTGGTGGTGGTGGTGGTGGGGGGGGGGGTCGGTGCTTTCAGGGGGCCCCCGGCCCTGCTATAGGAACTTTAAAGGGAAATGGGTGCATGGTTTCTAGTGGGCATTCCCAAGTTGAAATCATGGATATGTTTTTCTTGTCGTGGCGCAACGTGTTTTGACCAAAATTGGGTCGTGGCAAGTTCTGACAAGGTTGCGAGGAATGTAAACATTTTAAAACCAGTAAGCTCCTATGCTGATCCATGATCAGATTTCCCAACCTCAATCCTACACTGAAAAAAAATGAACTGTTAGACAAACTTAAGAAAAAATGCTTCAATTGGTAACACACAAATGAATTAAGTTTTTTCAAGTCAATTTAACAAGCTTAAGTAACCCATTTGTTTTAAGTCAGGTGTACTTAATCTGATTACATTCAAATCAACAGTTTTCATTAATGTAACTTAAATTTATGGTAAGTCAACTTAAAGTTTTCAGTTTTTTCAACGCAGTTATTTGCTTTATAGAAATGTGAAGTACTGCACCATAACTCCATCCAAGGCAGTACCATGTCATACTATGCAAATGTATATTTTTCAACACTGGTCTACAGGGGAGAGGGTGGTTCCAGGAGTTGCACAGCAAAGTCTAGCACAGCTCTCTTAATACCATTCCACACATCCAAGGTTAGAAGGGAAAGTCAAATAACACCTTACATTAGCAAATAGAAAACCCCCAGGAGAATGTTTCACAAACAAGCACAGCTGCTCAAATTTTATTATGAAAAGGGAAGATCCAGTAAGGTCAGTATTTGGCAGAGCCTTCTTCATGACAGTGGGTGAAATAATTGTGCAGTACTTTACATTTATATAAAGCAAACTAATTGCATTGCGCGTGTTCTCCAAGACAATCATAATCATTTCATCCTTGCTGTTTAAATCACTTCTAGACAGTTTTGTGAGAAATTTATGAACTCTTTCTTTGCGTTATAAATACCCCGGTATTTTTTTTTTTACAACAAATTCACATCGCTAGGACAGCACGCTATATGCATGCTGTCCCAGTATATTGAACAAAATATTTTTTAAATTTCTTGTCATGGCTCCCCTGATCTTTTTGTTGTATCTGTTCATCTGACGTATACCAGATCACATGCAATTTTTTTTTTACTTAGTTTATTATTTTCTGAGTTTGTAACTTTTTTTGAATGTTAACTGTAACAAGCTTATGAAAACTGGCTAAACAGATTGAAGTTAGCACCGCTCTGAGCTCTAACATACACAATTGATATTCACCTTGTCAGAGACTGCAGGATGCCGTGTATTCAGGTGCCTTTTCAAATTGGTAGTGTTTTTTCCAGAAATCTGGAATCCACACAGCACGTGCTCCATCCTCATCAGAAACAATACACCAAGTCTTTCTTTCGGTTTGACTATAACAAATGTATCCATAGATCGTCTCTCCTTTTTCTGCCCACCTGACAGGGCACCGCTAAAGGTGAGGAACTCATCATATAATTAGGCTATCACAAGGGTATCTTGCTCACTTGCAGGGGCGTTGCTAGAGATTTTGGGCCCCATGAAAGCATATCATATTAGGCCCCCCAGTCCAAACCAATCCAGTTATTTTCCTAATTTTTTAGGGCCCCTGTCACTCAGGGGCCCTTAGAATCGTCCTAGCTTTCCTCCCCCTTACGGCGCCCCTGCTCACTTGTTTTTAGTTTAACTGGAAGCTACATTTGCACAGACATGCATGAAGCGGGAAAAAATTATCCAAAGAGAAAGATGCATGGAGACAGTGAGAATTTGTATGTGCACTTGCAGATTTATGCATCTAAATGATTGGTTAAAAAGGATAACAACCAAAGCTTTGAGATGGCTACTGTGATCTAGGTTGTCTGCCCAAATGGAGCTAGCAATTTCTAACTCGTTTTTACTCGTCAGAGCATAATGAACAGAGATTTCGCTTTAATTTTCGTTGGCAACCATTTTTATGTCGTTACAATCTAGTCATGAAATAAAAGGTCGTCAACAAATACTTACCGTCAAAATTTTCGTTGTCCTAATTAACACTGCTCCCTACTTGGGAATTGTTGTTTTTTTTTTTGTTTCCTCTCCTCTGTTGTCCTCTGGCTTTCATTATTTTCTTTCTTTGTCTTTCTTTTTGCAAAAGTATTAGTATGGTGTTCCTAATAATCCTTTAGGTGAGTGTATATTTTTAATGTCTTTAAACAATTAATCTGAGAAAGAGCATAAGAACATAAGAAATTTACAAACGAGAGGAGGCCATTCGGCCTATCAAGCTTGTTTGGGGAGAACTTAACTAATAGATGATTTGTTAAAATCTTATTTTGCTCTGATTTAAAGGAACAGGGTTTTAGCTTGACATCAAGGCAACTCTCTTGACTAATTAGGCATGGGATGCAACCTTAGGGCTGATCACCCTACAGCTGGCCGCCTCTGGTGAGGGTGTATAGTGTGAAAGGCCGAAACACCCCATGAGCCAGAGGAGCACTACTGATGATGCATCCCAAATTTTTCAACCTATATCAAATTTCTCCAAGTCTAGTATTCGCCATCCACCAACAAGCTTAACAGTGAACCTATTATACGTGCTTGCACAAAGGATAGTAACATCTTATCCTTTGTTTCGGAATCTAACTACACACTGTGTAAAGAAGTGCTTCCTCAAATTCATTGTAGGGTATTAAAATTGCCCCCCTACAGGCGCAATAGCGTCATTGCATTGGGCTTGCGCATTTAAGGTGGACCGGAAAATCCGAATAAGGAGCTGAAATAAGGAGCCAACTTCAGCGTCGTGTTGCTCCTCGAGGTCACGAACCTGGACCATCGAGTGAGTCCACTAACTTCCATCACTCGCAGACGAAGTCGGACTGGACGCAAGCATCCAGAAGGGCAAACATCTTGCAAACACAACACTGAGCTGGCCCCATAATTACCTAACTCACTATGACCCCGTCCTTTACTCCCAGCCCAGTATATTAATATAGCGTATTTAAACTTTTAGTTGACCTAATTAACATATAGTTAAAACAATAAAGTGCTGAGTACACTAAAATACTAAATTAACACTTTAATTAAATCGGAACTTTTTTATAAATTATCCGACAGCATCAGCAATAACAACCTTTAAATTAAACTTTTAAAATAACCAAATTAACAATTACTTACCCGAGACTAACTTCCTGCTGAACCGCATTTAGCTAAACTAAAGCGAAGTTGCTCTAGGGAGGCCGAAAACCCACAAAAAACCCTCTAAAAGCCGGCTACTGCCGGAGCGTTTAAAAAAGTGGAAAATGTCCTCCAGGCCCCGACTGGCGACCGAGCAAAGCTCAGGAGCAACTTTCCTTTCCGAGTTAATGTTACCGACGTTAGATAATATTACCCCGCGGGTCTTTGATGCAAAGGTACGCAGACAAAAATGGCACTCGCGCAACGCCTGCAGCTATCGATACCACGCTGTCAATTAACAAGGACAGGCAAGTACCGTGTAGACCGATAAAAAAAAATTAAAATAAAAGATAAACATGAAACAACAACCACCCACGTAACCGTACTAGCACACAAACACTCAAATATACTTCCAGATAATTCCAGTCAATCGCTTCAACAGGCGCACAACACAAGTGCACACAGCGTCTACACCACTCCCGCACAGTGCAGCAATCCCAGAAATCTCAGCACACTGCAAAGTCTACTGGGATTCATATCCAGGAAGTCCCACCTAGAATACTGTGTGCAGGTTTGGTCACCATACCTTAAGAAAGACAGTGCTGCCTTAGAAAAGGTGCAACGGAGGGCTATGAGAATGACTCCTGGTCTTAGAGGAATGTCTTATGAGGAGAGGTGAATGTGTTTAGCCTTGAGCAAAGGAGACTAAGGGGGCACATGATCCAGGTATATAAGATTCTAACAGGTCTGGATGCTGTTCAGCCAAATGGCTATTTCAATATTAGTTTAAATACTAGAACTTGTGGCCATAAGCGGAAATTAGCGGGAGAACATTTTAAACCTCTCTGGGCCAGGCAAATATCAACTTCTCAGTACACATCAGGTATCCTACTATACAGAAAAAGTGACATTGTCCTGGCCCAGACTGATTTAATGCTTTAAAAATCAGATGGAAACAAGGCATGTCATACTATAGTGCACAATGGTGTTAATGGGAAGCCTGGTTTCCATGCCCATTTTAATGCCTTAAACCTCTCTGGGCCAGGCAAATATCAACTTCTCAGTACACATCAGGTATCCTACTATACAGAAAAAGTGACATTGTCCTGGCCCAGACTGATTTAATGCTTTAAAAATCTGATGGAAACAAGGCATGTCATACTATAGTAGACAATGGTGTGAATGATAGGCCAGGTTTCAAGATTTTATTTTGATTTTATTTGATTATTTAACTGTACTATGGGCTTGCCACGATAGAAGGTGTTGACGGTGTTACCGGTTTTAAGACGCAACACCGGTGACATCACTTTTCCAACGTACGTGATACCGTCCCCACATTTATTAATTTTTTTTAAAGACTGCTGACTTGTCATTTTTGTAGCCTAATGTCATTTTGGAAGTTTTTCTTTTATATTAGTTTCTTGTTCATTCGTTTAATCTTATTTAAACTTTATTTATTTATCTTTCTATTTTATTTTCTTATTCGTTTTAAAAACGTTCTAACATAGGCTACGTAATAAACGTTCTATGGTTGTTATTTGTTTGGTTCCAACTTCCACAGTTTTTTCAGCCTGTAGCATTGTTGTGTTTTTTGTTGTGTTATGTTAATAAAAGTTCTGTTTAATATCAGTGATTTTTTTTGTAGTTTCGTTGTCGTCCATTCAAACAATTGACGCCGAATTGCCAATTCACGTTTACTGCATATGTGTGACGCCCGGCTCGTCCGATCCTCGTGTGTGCCACGCCCCCCTCGTTACCTCGTGTTAATTCCTGATTGTATTCACCTGTTGCTTGTTTATGTCAGTCTGTCTTGTATATATTAGTCCACGTCTGCCTTTGTTTCCCAGATCCGTCATTGTAGTGTATTGTCGTGTCGTGGATGTCTGCTTTGAATAAACTCTGTTTATTCATATTCACGGCTTCGCTCGCCTGTTTCCCCGCTCACCTCGTACGCCCGGCGTCACATAATGACGGATCTCTGCAGCGGGTCGATGACCAGTGGATCGTCCTGCTGCAAGAGGTGGTCTACTGGCTAACCCTGCCAAAGGTCCGTGAGGACCCTGGACTCCGGGAGCTAGCCAGCAAGAGCGGAACCCTCCTTCAGGAGATGACCCCGCTCACGAGCGCGCACGTCATAGCCGACGTGCACAAACTTCTCCGGCAGCTTGGTGAGGGAGTGACGGAGAGGCGGCTCCAGCCGCTCGTTCTCTCCGGGGTGCCCCCGTCGCAACCACCCAGCAAAAGCCGGAGGAAGAAGAGTAAGAAGAGCCAGCGATCTTCCTGAGGGCATGCTCTCTCTCTCCTGCTTCTCTCGCCGACACCCCGGAAGTCACCGCCGCTGCCTGTCTGGAGGTACCTTCGCAGGCAGCTTCCCCCTTCCGGGGAACTCAGCTAGCCCTTAAAGGGGCCAGGGCCATCTGGGATGCGATACCCCGGATCCCCAAGGCCCTTAAAGGGGCAGTGCCTGCACGCCTGGTGCCAACCCTGGTGCCCGTCGCTTCGGATCTGCCCGTCGCTTCGGATCTGCCTGTCGCTTCGGACCAGCTTGTTCCTGACCTGCTTGTTCCTGACCTGCCAGTTCCCGCACTGCCCCCGGCTACACCACCAGCTGCAGCTGCCGCCGCACTGCCCGTGGCACCGCCTGCTACAGCTGCTGCCACCACTATGTGCCTGCCGAGGTGCCCCCTGCTGGCCGCGCGTCCGAGGCACCTGCCGAGGCACCCCCTGCTGGACAAGGGTCGGTGGCGCCTGCTGAGGCGCCCCCTGCTGGACAAGTGTCGGTGGTGTCTGCCGAGGCGCCCCCTGCTGGCCACGTGTTAGCGGCGCCCGCCGAGGCGCCTCCTGCTGCCGCGCACGAGGCCCCTGCTGCTGCGCCTCCTGCTGCCGTGAACGAGGCCCCTGCCGAGGCGCTCGCTGAGGTGCCCCCTGTTGGCCACGCGCCCGAGGTTCCTGCTGCGGCACCCCCTGCTGGCCACGTGTCGGTGGTGCCCGTTGAGGTGCCTCCTGCTGGCCGCGTGTCGGCGGCGCCCGCTTAGACGCCCATAGTTGGCCATGCGCCTGAGGTGCCCCCTGCAGGCCGCACGCCCGAGGTGCCTGCTGCGGCGGCCCCTGCTGGCCGTGCGCCTGAGTTGCCTGCTGAGGCGCCCCCTGCTGGCCACGTGTCGGTGGTGCCCGTTGAGGCGCCCCCTGCTGGCCGCGTGTCGGCGGCGCCCGCTGAGAGGCCCATAGCTGGCCATGCGCCTGAGGTGCCCCCTGCAGGCCGCACGCCCGAGGTGCCTGCTGCGGCGCCCCCTGCTGGCCGCGCGCCTGAGTTGCCTGCTGAGGCGCCCCCTGCTGGCCGCACGTCCGCTCTGCCCGCGGCCCTGCCTGAGGCCGCCGCTGTGCCCACGGCCCTGCCTGTCCTGCCCGTCCAGCCTGTCCTGCCAGCGCCTGATCCGCCTGTCTCGCCTGTCCTGCCGGCGCCTGATCCGCCTGTCTTGCCTGTCCTGCCGGCGCCTGATCCGCCTGTTTCGCCGGCGCCACCTGCCCTGTCCGTCCTGCTTCGTCCGGCGGCTGTCGTACCGCCCAGTGAGGTTCCTGCTGGGGCAGTTGCTGCTGCGGCGCCCCCTACTGGCCACGAGTCGGCGTTGCCCGCTGTCGCCGCTACGCCTGCTCTTGCTGCAGCTCCGCCCCCGCCGGCTACGGCACCCGCGAACCGCTTGTCTGCTGCTGCCGCTACGCCTGCGGCACTCCCTGATGACGCCGCTCTGCCCAAGGTGGCTCCTGCTGCAGCCACCGCTCTGCCCGAGACAGCCTCTGCTGCGGCTACGCCTGTCCTGCCTGTCCAGCCCTCTGCTCTGCCTGTCCTGCCTGTCCAGCCCTCGGCTCCACCTGTCTTGCCTGTCTCGTCCGCAGCCCACCTGCCGGCAGCTGTCCCGGCTCCGCCCGCAGCTACGCCTGCTGTCCCGGTCCCCGCTCCAGTCCCCCCAGCCCTAGTTCCAGTCCCCGAGGAGGTCCCAGACAGTCCAACCACCACTTCTTCCTCCTTGGAAGAGGAGGAGCTCGAGTGGGACCCCTCGGGGACCTCCCTAATGACTCCTCTTCCCTCGCCCCGGCGCAGTCGAGCCCAACCGGAACCCTGCCTGTCAGTGTCCCGGAAAGGGAGAGGACATAGGCGCAGGGGTCGGGTGTCGGGTCCCGCCCGCCCTGCCCCCTGGCTCGCCTGCGGTCCCCCGGGCTCCTGCTCGGCGGTTGCCTGTGGTCCCGCCTCCAACGCCTCGGCGGCTGCCTGCGGGTTCCCCCGCTCCGACTCGTCGCTTGCCTGCGGGTCTTCCTGCTCTGGCTCGTCGGTGGACGGCGCCTCCGCCTGCTGTGGCTGCGCCGTCGCCTGCTGTGGCTTCCCCTCCCTCCTTGCCTTCGCCATGTTCCCCTTCTGCTCCCTCCTTGCCTTCACTGGTGCCCCCTCCAGCTTCCTTCTCTGCCCCTCCGTTGGTCCCTCCGGCTTCCTTCTCTGCCTCATCGTTGTCCCCTCCGGCTCCTGCCTCGCGGTCGCCCGGGGGCCCTCCGGCCTCGGTCGCTCTGTCGCCCGCGGCTCCTCCTGCTACCGCCTTTCGCCCCCTGGGGTTCCCTCGGGCTCCCCTGGTTCCTCCTCTCTTGGCCTTTCTCCCTCCTGTCTCTGTTCCTCGTCCCTCTGTGTATCCTCCGTTCCCTTCTGGTCCCTTTGTCCCTCCTGTCTTTGCTCCTCGTCCCTCGGTGTCTCCTGTGTTCACTCCTCGCCCTGTTGTTCCTCCGTTTTCTGTCCCCTCGGTGTCTCTCTTCTTGGTCTGCCTGTCTGCGTTCCCTGTTCTGTGTCAGGTCTTGTCGTTCTTCCTGTCCTTGTCCTTGTTCTGTGTTTCTGTGCTGTTCCCCGTCTCTCGTTGATGTGTTTTGTTCTTGTGTTCCAGCTCCCGTGTTCCCGTTCTCGTCTCGTCCATCGCCTCCCCTGAGGCACGCCCGGAGTGCGCGCCTTTGGGGAGGGGTTCTGTGACGCCCGGCTCGTCCGATCTTCGTGTGTGTCACGCCCCCCTCGTTACCTCGTGTTAATTCCTGATTGTATTCTCCTGTTGCTTGTTTAAGTCAGTCTGTCTTGTATATATTAGTCCACATCTGCCTTTGCTTCCCAGATCTAATATCGCTCGCCTGTTTCCCCGCTCACCTCGTACGCCCGGCGTCACAATATGCTTGAATTTTGTGTAAAAAATAATTTGTACAAAACTGAGATCAGGTCCACGGTTTGCCACATGAGCGATATTAGAGTAATTTTATTAGTACTGTATGGTTGATTTAACTATTTAATTATTTAAAAATAAACTATAGATTTGTTATTATAATAAATAAAAATAAATATTTGGGGAGATTAATAGGGGAATGATAAGTTATCCAAGCGGAGAAATCTGCGAATTCGGCACTCACTCAGAGCGAATCCAATCGTTCTGTGAAACCGATAACCCAAAGATAAACTCTGAGCCAGTTTATTCGGATGTTTCACTAGACTTGTTTTTTGAAACACCCCCCTGGGTACCCTAACGTATGCACAATTCAAAAAAAGGGCCACAAATAAAGCACCGCTGGCTGTTCCCCATTTAAACAGAAAATCTAGTTAACTATGCGCTAGTCGAAACTTTTGTCAAACATATGGGATATGTATAATAAATAATAATTCCTTAAATATACATTGTTCTTCCCCAACAATAAACCCTGGGTCACCAATAACATCAAAGCGACTCTGAACAGGAAAAAAAGGGCTTTCAGAAGCGGTGATAAAGATATGTTGAAACTGGTGCAGAAGGAGCTGAAAGCTGAGATAGAGGGAAAAGAGTCCTACAGAAGGAGGTTGGAAAACAAACTGCAGGAAAACAACACCAGGGAGGTGTGGAATGGAATGCGAGCCATTACTGGCCTGAGACAAAAGAGTGGTGTTGGGATGGATGGGGACGTTGGAAGTGCAAACAACCTGAATCTGCACTTCAATAGGTTTGACTGCCCTGCGTCTCCTATCTCCACACCCAGCTCGTCTCTTTTTCTCCACTCTCCTCCCCCCTCTCCTGCCCCCTCAGCCTGTCTCAGCCTGTCCCTTTCAGAACATGACATCAAAAGGGAATTGGGTAGACTCCACTCCAGTAAAGCTGCTGGCTCTGATGGTGTCAGTCCCAGGGCCCTCAAATGCTGTGCTTCTCAGCTGTCGGGCATTCTTCATCGGATCTTCAACATGAGTCTGACACTGCAGAGGGTCCCATCACTCTGGAAGACATCCTGTCTGGTTCCTGTACCCAAAAAGAGCAACCCGTCGACCCCCAGTGACTACAGGCCAGTGGCTCTGACTTCACATGTCATGAAAACGCTGGAGAGACTCATCCTGAAGCATCTGCGTCTGCTGGTGGAGCCTTGGCTGGACCCACTGCAATTTGCTTATCAACCCCGTATCGGTGTGGAGGATGCCATCATCTACCTGCTGGACCAGGCTTATTCTCACCTGGACATTATTGGGAGCACAGTGAGAGTCATGTTCTGTGACTTCTCCAGTGCTTTTAACACGATCAGACCATCACTGCTGGGGAATAAGCTCATGGAAATGCAGGTGGACGCCCCACTAGTAGCTTGGATCACGGACTATTTAACAAGTCGTCCACAGCATGTCCGGCTGAAGAGCTGCCGCTCTGACAACATCCTGAGCAGCACGGGGGCGCCACAGGGGACGGTCCTATCACCCTTCCTCTTCACTCTCTACACCTCTGACTTCAGGTACAAGTCCCAGTCATGTCATCTGCAGAAATTCTCTGATGACTCTGCCATTGTGGGCTGTATCAGGGATGGTCAGGAGGAGAAGTACAGGGATGTGGTGGTCTACAGCTCAACATCACAAAGACAAAGGAACTGGTCATAGACTTCAGGAAGCATCCTTCTCCTCCTACCCCTGTCACCATCAGAGGGGCTGATGTGGAGATTGTGGAGGACTACCGGTACCTGGGGGTTCACTTGGATTGTAAGCTGGACTGGACCAAGAACACTAATGCTGTCTTTAAAAAAGGACAAAGTCGGCTTTTCCTACTGAGGCAGCTCAGGTCCTTTAATGTTTGTAGGAAAATGCTGACTATGTTCTATCACTCTGTGGTAGAGAGTGTCGTGTTCTTTGCAGCTGTGTGCTGGGGCAGTGGGTTGAAGACAGCTGATGCCAAAAGGCTGAACAAGCTAGTTAAAAAGGCTGGTTCTGTCCTGGGTGTGAGACTGGAGAACTTGGTAGAGGTGTCTGAGAGGAGAATGCTGAAAAAGCTTCTTTGTATTATGGACAACCCCTCTCACCCCATGCACGCCTCCATGATGGACCATCGAAGCACACGCAGCAAAAGACTGATTGCCTCTAAATGCAGAACTGACCGCCACAGGAAATCCTTCGTACCGGTGGCAATAAGACTGTACAACTCCTCCGCACTCTGTAGGTGATTTCCCAAGGACTAATAACAAGCTCAATGTTTGTTTTTCTTCTCACCATCATATGCATCATATTCTGCACAATATTAGGACACTTTAAAATCACCACAGATAAGCTATTTATTTTCTCAGGATACATACATCGTTACTACTTCGAGCCACTTGATATTATTTTTGCACTATCCTATTGTATATTATTGTAAACTAACATTCTTATTGTATATATTGTATTTCTTATTTCAGAATCAGAATCAGAATAAGCTTTATTGCCAGGTATGTTAACACATACGAGGAATTTGTTGTAGTGACAGAACTCTACAGTGCAACAGAAAGACAGTGACAAGACAAGACACAGGTAATAAAAAGAGTTATATACAGATATACAAAGATATACAAAGTAGCGTGCAAAATAGCAAAAAGACATTCCAGTATGATGTGTTTGTATAGGTATGTTGATATGTGCAAATATGAAAAATAAATAAGCGTGTGTGTTAAACAAATAATTTGTTTTAGTGTTGTGTGTACCACGTGTATTGTTAAGTGTACATGACATTGTTAAGTGTTCATGACATGGACTGCCTGGGGGAAGAAACTGTTCCTGTGTCTGGTCGTTTTGGTGCTAAGTGCTCTGTAGCGTCGACCAGATGGCAGCAGGTTAAAGAGGGAGTGTGCTGGGTGTGAGGGGTCCAGGGTGATTTTCTTAGCCCTTTTGCTCACTCTGGATAAGTACAGATCTTGGAGAGTGGGAAGGGATGTTCCAATGATTCTCGCAGCAGTCCTGACTACCCTCTGCAGTCTTCTAAGGTCAGATTTGGTAGTTGAGCCGAACCAGACAGTTATAGAAGTGCAGAGGACGGATTCAATGATTGCGGTGTAGAACCATATCAGCAACTCCTGTGGCAGGTTGAATTTCCTCAGCTGACGAAGGAAGTATAACCTCTGTTGGGCCTTTTTCACAATGGAGTCAATGTGAGTGTCCCACTTCAGGTCCTGGGAGATGATGATCCCCAGGAACCTGAATGACTCTATTGTAGCCACAGTGCTGTCCATGATGGTGAGTGGGGGGAGAGCAGGGGGGTTCCTCCTGAAGTCCATGATCATCTCCACTGTTTTGAGCGTGTTGAGCTCCAGGTTGTTAAGACTGCACCAGGCAGCCAGCTTTTTAGCCTCCTGTGTATAAGCAGACTCATCACCGTCCTGGATGAGGCCGATGAGTGTAGTGTCGTCTGCAAATTTCAAGAGCTTGACAGAGGGGCCTTTAGAAGTGCAGTCGTTGGTGTACAGGGAGAAGAGCAGTGGGGAGAGAACACAACCTTGAGGGGCGCCAGTGTTGGTCATACGGGTGCTGGATGTGATTTTACCCATTCTCACTAGCTGTTGCCTATCTGTCAGAAAGCTGGTAATCCACTGACAGACAGAGCTAGGTACAGAGAGCTGGGTTAATTTGGGATGGAGGAGTGATGGGATGATGGTATTAAAGGCAGAGCTGAAGTCCACAAACAGGATCCTCACGTAAGTCCCTGGTTTGTCCAGATGTTGCAGTACATAATGCAGTCCCATATTGACTGCATCATCCACAGACCTGTTTGCTCTATAAACAAACTGCAGGGGGTCCAGTAAGGGTCCAGTGAAGTCCTTCAGATAATCCAGCACCAGTCTTTCAAATGATTTCATGACCACAGACGTTAGAGCTACAGGTCTGTAGTCATTAAGTCCAGTAATTTTGGGTTTCTTTGGGACAGGAATGATGGTGGAGTGTTTGAAGCAAGAGGGGACTTCACACAGCTCCAGTGATCTGTTGAAGATCTGAGTGAAGATGGGGGCCAGCTGGTCAGCACAGGTTTTCAGACAGGCTGGAGTCACACCATCTGGGCCTGGTGCCTTCCTTCTTTTGTTCTTCTTGAAGACCTGGCGCACCTCATCTTCACTGATCAATACAGCAGGAGTGGGGGAGAGGGGGGTTGCAGGAGGTGTAAATGGTGTTCTCTCAGGAGTTGGGGAGAGGGGGGATGCAGGAGGTGAGAATGGTGTTCTCTCAAACCTGCAATAGAACTCGTTCAGATCGTCTGCCAGTTGTTGATTCTCCACAGTGCTGGGGGATGGTGACTTGTAACTGGTGATGTCTTTCAAACTTTTCCACACGGAAGCTGTGTCACCAGAGGAGAACTGAGTTCGTAGCTTTTCGGAATAATTCCTCTTTGCCACTCTGATCTCCTTTTCCAGTGTGTATTTGGCCTGTTTGTACAGAACTCTGTCCCCATTCCTGCGAGCATCTTCTTCGGCCTGACAGAGCTGGCTGAGTTTTGCAGTGAACCATGGTTTGTCGTTGTTGTAGATTAAACGGGTCCTGGTAGGAATGCACATATCCTCACAGAAACTGATATATGATGTTACGGTCTCCGTGAGTTCATCCAGATCGTTGGCAGCAGTTTCAAAAACAGACCAATCAGTGAGAGAGAAGCAGGCTTGTAAATTCCACTCTGCTTCATCAGTCCAACGTTTTACAGTCCTTAATACAGGTTTAGCTGATTTCAGTTTCTGCCTGTAGGTCGGTATGAGATGAACCAAACAGTGATCAGAAAGTCCCAAGGCTGCTCGTTGGACAGAGTGATATGCATCCTTTATAGCTGTGTAACAGTGATCCAGTATATTACTGTCTCTGGTGGGACATGTAACATGTTGTCTGTATTTTGGCATTTCACGTGAGAGATTTGCTTTATTAAAATCCCCGAGAATGATTAAAACACATCTCATCACATCTCTCTGTGATGAGATCAGCAAGTTTCTGTAAGGCTGTGCTCACGTGCGCTTGCGGAGGAATATACACATTCACGAGAATAAACGAGCAAAACTCCCGCGGCGAGTAGAAAGGCTTACAGTTAATGATGAGTGCTTCTAGATCGGAACAGCACATCTTCATTAACACAGATACATCTGTACACCACCTTTCGTTGATGTAGAAACACGTCCCGCCACCGCGCGATTTCCCCGTTGATTCTGCGTCGCAATCCGCTCTAAACAGCTGAAAGCCCGGCAGACTTAACGCGCTGTCTGGAATGGCGTCATTCAGCCAGGTTTCCGTGAAACACAGAGCAGCAGAGTTTGAAAAATCCCTGTTGATCCGGGTAAGCAGAAGAAGTTCATCCGTTTTGTTGGAAAGTGAGGGGTGCATTAGACAATAATGAAGGGGTAGTTTCACTATAATCCAAATATTAACTTACTAATGTTTAATAACACAGTGTCTAATATAATGCAGACACTAAAAACGGGAACTGGTAGACAAGAAAACAGGTCAAGATGACCTCGTCCTAAATAGATTGAGGGGTTAATCATTTAAGAATGCAACTAATAATTCTTCCCGACAGTAAAAGAACAGGAACCGAGCAGGGCAGGAGGGCCTTGTTCCCGATAGTAAGAGAACAGGAACCGATCATGTAGCTGACACTTATTTTTACTCTTTTCTGGGGACAGGCACACACACTAATTAGAGCAAAAGTCAAAATCTGTGGTAGTCACGTAGGTGGAAAAGTACAGAAAATGGGGGCCACACCCCAAAAGGCCTATAAAGACCTAGAGCCGACACCTATGGTTCGAGCTTCTCCCTGTACATGCTGAATGTATGTCAGATAGTTGCTCCCAGATTGCAATCTGTCAGAGACTAAACTGGTCACTTGCAACTACTCCTCGACTGTGCAGTGAATCTCTTCTCATCAACGGACTCCGGCGGAGTGGTGACTCCAACAATTTGGGGGCTCGTCCGGGATGAGCAGGAGATTCCCAAGATTCAGCTAAGTTGACGGAGCCCACCTGGACACCGAAAACTGCGAGGCGCCGACTGTAAGAGGTAAGCAGAGCCTGTTATACCGAAATCTGCATATTGGATATTTCAAATTAAGCAGTCTGAAGTGTCCAGGGGCCCGTCTGTAAATTAGCATAAAGAGGAGATTGCGGGTATCAGAGTTTTATTTATGAATTGTGTATCCATTGGGCTTAAGGAGTGTATGCACCTAGGGTGGGTGTAAAATAGGTTTTAAGGAACGGAGGGCATGAGGCCCCCGCGGTGGTATCAGAGCGGAGGTGAAGAGACCCCGCAGTAGAGAATAGAAAAGGGTTGGGATATATATAAAAAAAAAAAAAAAAAAAAGGTCTCCCTCTCTACGAAATAAGGGATAGAATAAAAAAGGTGAATTAAAGCACCAGTTTGGGTGCAGTTGCGCTGAATTGTGTGCGTAAGCGGTGTTGTGGGCTCTTCCTTCCCTGGGGGGCTTATCGCTCGCTCTCTGTTGGTTGGACTTGCCCGTAACTCCACTGTCGCTCCTTGCGATCTCACAGGGTGTCAGAACCGAGTTCTCAGCAATTGAAGACCCAAAAGCGGGCCAGCCCGGCCGCACCCACTGACTCAAAAAGGGGCAGAGTCGGCGGGTACCTCGGGAGGTCATTACAACCTTTGAGGAGGACCTCGTCCAGAGTCAGTTCTAAGAACGGCCCTGGCTTGGACTCTCATTGGGGTGGGTGACGCCTGAGGGCTATTCTGCCGACCCTGGCCGAGTCAGACCGGTAGTGCGACCGACAAGCTGACCCCCACCTGGGTCCTCTCGGTTGTGCGTACAGAACACCCCCTTCCAAGTTGGCATTGCTGGGGATCGGGGGGGGTCTCAGCTGGGAGCGGGCTGGTTTGGCTGGGATTGAGCTTGCGAGGCGCGCCCTATTCAGGGGGAGACACGGCAGTAAGCTGCGTATGAGCACAGACATTGTTCGTAAAAACGATTTTTTATGTATTGGTGGTGTTTACTAGTAGGACATTCTACTACAATAAAAAGGTGTACTAAGTGTGGTTGGGTGAATCCACGCCCAGAGGCGAAAACGCTCCTAGAAGAAAACAATACAGAAAAAGAAAATAAAAATAAATAAATAATAATAATAATAATACTACTGTAAGAGCCAATCTAATGTGTCAATTTGTTTGTAACTGGTTGCTTAGAATGTTAATTTGTAGGTAATATCTTAAAGTATATTTTTATATTTTCTATGCGAGACAGTATTGATATTGCCTATTTATAATTTAGTATTATTTCTTATGTTTCTAATGTATATTTCAGTTCTGTTTCTTTAACTGCTACACACTTGTAACAGCCAAGGGGCGTGGGCAGAAAAAGAGGGGAAACAGTTTTTCTTACCGTCTCATCGTTTGTGGTGGTAATGGATAAAGCTCGTGTTTGAACGTTTAAGGAAACACGAGTTGAGGCTCAGCAGGCGTGTTGTTATGGGATGCAGGAACCAAGTGGATTTTGTAATATTGTTTCATTAAACTCGCATGTGTTAATGGATTTACGACTGCCCTCTGTGACGAGTAAGAACCATTTCCCTTCCTGCCATTTTTAAGTTAATTCAGGACTTTGCGTTTATAGCAAGTAAGAAAAACTTCTCCTTTTTTGTCCGAAACGAGCGATATTTGGTTAATGAGAGGAGTAAGGGCGTTGGATTGCGCACTTTACGGATTTTACTAATCGGACATTGGTGAACCTTTTTTAGTTTTTTGAACGTTTGGGAATATTATTGAACTGCGTCATGGAACCCATGTTTGCGCCTCCGCACAGCATTGCAGGAGAGCGATCCTTTCGGTTTTTATGAAACAGAGCGCGCTTTGAACACGAATATTGATCACTATGGAAAAAGAGGATGTGAACGCGGCCTCCAAAAGAGTGCCGAGGATGACTGTTAAAGCGCAAGAGGAACGGCTTAGCAAGCTGACGGGAACAAGGAAAGCAAAGCTGGGACATTTAACAAGGCAAATGAGAGAAATTGAAACTTTGCTTGTGGACTCTGGTAATGTTGATACTGTGTATGAATGTATAAATGGTGAGTTTGCACAGTCATTTTTTGCATTTCAAGGCGTTAATAATGCAATCAAAGAACTTATGTCAGAGGACGAGGCGTATTTAGATCAGTTGTACTGGTTTGAACCTAAGTCTCAGGCAGTTAAGCACTTTGTAGACAAAGTCAAAGACTGGGTTGAAAGAGTTAATCTCCAATCCAAAGAAGCAGAGCAATGGGATGCAGAGATTGAATGCACTGACAGCGCTTCAATGGTTATTTCTTCTTCACAACTTCCCCTCTTTCCAAAAAAATCTGGTAGTCAAGTGGCTTCAGCTATGTCATCTACAGTTTCTTCAAGGCTACAAATTGAAGCTGCAAGGGCAGAGTTGTTGGCACGAGCTAATGCCTTAAAACAGAAACAAGAGCTTGAGAGGGAGGAAGCCGAGCTCAGAGCAAAGGTGGAGGATTTAGAGCTCCAAACTGCTATTGCCGCAGCCGAAGCCAAACTTGAAGTTCTGTCCAGGTATGAACCAGCTCATAGTGTATCTGGTGCTTATGGTGGTGCAGCACGGGCTACCACAACTGCAAAAATATTTAAAGCTACATTTGATAATGTGGTACGTCCAAAGATACACTGTCGTGAGTTAGCACATGACGCTGATGCAGTACCAGCAGACAGTGATGGGCAACAATATTTTGCTAAATCACAGCCACCAAGGGCTGATGCTGTACATGTTGATACAGGTAGTTTGTTCAACATCATGCAACGTCAAAATGATATTGCTGAGATTTTCGTCAAACAACAGTTCTTATCTACTCTCCCACCTATGGATATTCCAGTCTTTAGTGGAGACCCGCTTGAATTCACATTTTTCATGCGAGCTTTTGAACATGGAGTAGAGAATAAGACAACAAATAACAAAGATAGATTGTACTTCTTAGAGCAGTTCACCTCGGGGCAACCAAAGATACTTGTACGCAGTTGTCAGCACATGCCTTCTGAAAGAGGCTACAAAGAGGCAAAGGGACTACTCTACCAACATTTTGGCAATGAGTACACAATAGCCACCGCCTATACAGAAAAGGCGCTGAACTGGCCAGCTTTAAAGCCTGAGGACAACAAGGCCTTAACAGATTTTGCTCTTTTCCTTACTGGCTGTCGCAACACTGTTGACAGCGTGGAATATGTAGAAGAGATGGACAGTCCAAGCAACATGCGTGCGATTGTATCAAAACTTCCTTTTAAGCTACGGGAAAGGTGGAGGATAGTTGCCTGTGAGTATGAAGGTAAAACAGTAGCAAAACTCGAGAGCTTGCTAATTTGAATGTGAGAACTTGTAAAATTAATATTTGTATTTGTAAGTTGAAATTTATACTCACAGCTCTGATGTGAAAAGCTGCATCTATCGATTTGCACACACAGACAATACTCAGAACACCTGTGTTTTGAATTCGAAGTTGCAGATTAATAGTTATAAATGTGTAAAGTGTCATTCACATAAACAAAATGACAGGCACAATTGTGTACTACACATTTATCTTTGCGCTTTACTTCGGTTTCGCTGTACAACCACAAGTCGGCACTCACAACCTCTCAGATCTGGCAGTACAACGTCAAATCCTAGCGCTTTGACTTTTGCTACTCTTTTTGCGATATTCCTGTAGCAAAACTCACTCGTGCACTTGTAAATGCAAACTTGAGAGAGCAGAGTCGGGGGCGGGGCTGGGGTGGGAATAAAGTCATTTTATTGGTCGATGTCTCACCAATGAACAACGCCAGCCACAATGCAAACATTTGTACGCATATGTATCAGCTATTTTTTTAAAACGATTGGAAAATATTTTTATGAAATGTCATTAGTTTTACTGGTTTTTATATATCAGTAAAAGCGCAGCAATGTCGTTACTACACAGAGCAGCTCGCGCCATTTCGGTGGTGGTGGTGGTCGTCGTCGTTGTCGATCGATCGCGATGGCTGAATCGAACAATCCTAGGGTTTTTTTTCCCTAGTTTTTATTTTTTAATACTGTATTTTTCTATACATTCAGTATTGTTAGTCAGAGACTGTTATATATAACTGCAAAGTTAAAATATATAAGTGCCTTCTCATGTATTTTTAGTTAATTAAATTGTTAAATAAATGTACATAGTACAATAATTGCTTAAATGTTTATTATGTTTATGAAAATGACAGTTTTTACAATGCATTAAGCATGTTTTTCAAGATAACATGAAAGATTATGAAAAATAAGAAAAATATCTGCATTTTAATGATCAGTGTTTTTAAACATCCCACCGTGAGTACTGATAAAAAAAACAAGACACGATACTTCGTGACCAACCTTTTTGTAATAGAATCATTACACTGTACCATTCGTGTGGGGTGGGTCACTTCTTGCTAATAATTAAATTTATTGTTATTATTATTGTTGTTGTCGCATTTATACTTATATATTTTAACTTATATAAATAGCTGATACATATGCGTACAAAGGTTTGCATTGTGGCTGGCGTTGTTCATTGGTGAGACATCGACCAATAAAATGACTTTATTCCCACCCCAGCCCCGCCCCCGACTCTGCTCTCTCAAGTTTGCATTTACAAGTGCACGAGTGAGTTTTGCTACAGGAATATCGCAAAAAGAGTAGCAAAAGTCAAAGCGCTAGGATTTGACGTTGTACTGCCAGATCTGAGAGGTTGTGAGTGCCGACTTGTGGTTGTACAGCGAAACCGAAGTAAAGCGCAAAGATAAATGTGTAGTACACAATTGTGCCTGTCATTTTGTTTATGTGAATGACACTTTACACATTTATAACTATTAATCTGCAACTTCGAATTCAAAACACAGGTGTTCTGAGTATTGTCTGTGTGTGCAAATCGATAGATGCAGCTTTTCACATCAGAGCTGTGAGTATAAATTTCAACTTACAAATACAAATATTAATTTTACAAGTTCTCACATTCAAATTAGCAAGCTCTCGAGTTTTGCTACTGTTTTACCTTCATAGTGAGCTTCAAGAAAGGACTGGCATGAGAGCAAGATTCTCAGACCTGGTTAGTTTTGTAGACAAACAGGCAAAGATTGTTTCACATCCACTGTTTGGTAACATTCAGGACAACAAATTAATAAAAGACAATTTTAAATTCAAAATAAACAAACCAAGTAACCTGCGAATGAAAGAAGGGAAAACCGCATTTGCAACAAGTGTGACACCTTTTCCAGAACTCGAGCCCCAAAGAGCAAAGGAAAGGGACGGAGCAAAAGCAAGCCATGGAACCCTCTGCTTATGCTGTAACAAAGGACATGGATTGGACGTTTGCTATGTTCTGAAGCATAAGCCACACAAAGAAAAGCTCGACTTCCTGAAATCTAAGGGGTTGTGCTATGGTTGCTTATTACCAGGTCACATGAGTAAAGGTTGTATGCAAAGACTCACTTGTCAAAAATGCTCGCTAAAGCATCCAACCATCCTTCATCTCCCAGAAAGGAAGCCAGTACTTCCAGGATTACAAGACAGAGAAAGCTCCCCAGCTGTCACAGAGTTATGTACTGTAACCAGCGAAACTTGCGGCTGTACTGGGGCTGGTCATTTAGTGCGTTCATTGGCTATTATACCAGTTAGAATTAAGTCCAAAAGGAGCAATCATGAGGTTATGACCTACGCCTTCTTGGATCCGGGAAGTTCTGCGACGTTTTGCACAGAACAGCTAATGAAAGAACTAAGGCTAACTGGTAGGAAAACAAACATCCTGCTGCGTACTATGGGACAAGAAAGGTCTGTTAGTACACATGTTTTCACCGAACTGGAAATAAGTGGTTTGAATGCAAACAATTTTGTGGATCTCCCTCAAGTGTTCTCACAAAGGGAGATTCCAGTTAAAAGAGAAAACATTCCACAACAGAAGGATGTTGGGAAATGGAAGTACCTTGAAGAGGTGCATCTTCCCCAGATTGATGCAGATATTGGCTTGCTAATAGGAACAAACGTACCCAAGGTTCTTGAGCCATGGAAAGTCATCAACAGCAGAGGAAATGGACCTTACGCTGTCAAGACCATCCTGGGCTGGATTGTAAACGGACCTTTGGAAAGAGAGAACATCCACGCTAGCAGACATACAGAATGGCCACAGGTGATGGCAAACAGGATTTCAGTGGTAAGTCTGGAGAACCTAATTCAACAGCAAATGAGTTATGATTTTCCTGAGTGTAAACAAGCTGAAAAGTTGGAAATGTCCATAGAAGACAGGCAATTTATGGAGTCAGTATCGCACTCCATAGAGTTTGTTGATGGACATTACTGCATCGACCTTCCATTGAAGAAAAGGGATGTAGTGTTTCCTAACAACTATGGTGTGGCTTCTCTGCGCGCTCAATTTCTGAAAAGAAAATTCAAAAGAAATCCGGATTTCCACAAGGATTATTGTGGTTACATGGAGGATATGTTTCTGAAAGGTCATGCTGAAAAGGTCCCTGTAAGTGAAATGGAAGGAAACCGTGGTAGAATCTGGTACATCCCCCATCACGGGGTGTATCACCCACAAAAACACAAACTTCGAGTGGTGTTTGATTGTGCAGCTACCTACCAAGGAAAGTCACTCAACTCTCAGCTGTTCCAAGGACCCAACTTGAATAATTCTCTCATTGGTGTGCTGATGAGATTCAGACATAAGCCAATAGCCCTTGCAGCAGATGTAGAAGGGATGTTTCATCAGGTTAGAGTTCCTAATAAAGACAAAGACCTGTTGAGATTCCTTTGGTGGCCTAAAGGTGACACTGCTCAGGAAATGGAGGAATACAGAATGACGGTTCACTTATTTGGAGCCACATCATCCCCAAGTTGTGCAATCTACGCTCTACAAAGCTGTGCAAAGGACAACAGTGCTGAGTACCGAGCAGAAGTAATTCAGACAGTCCTTAGGAGTTTCTATGTGGATGATTGTTTGACTTCTGTAGCTACCGAACAGCAGGGTATCGCTCTGATGCATGAATTAAGGGAGGTGTGCGCATCAGGGGGATTTAATTTGACAAAGTGGATGTCAAATAGTCGCATTGTACTTGCATCCATAAGTGAGGAGAGCAAGGCAAAGACAGTGAAGGACTTGGATCTGGAAAAGGACAAGTTGCCATTGGAAAGAGCCCTAGGTGTTCAGTGGTGTGTAGAGACGGATACTTTGCAGTTCAAAGTAACCCTACAAGAAAGGCCCCTTACAAGGAGAGTTATCTTGTCCATGGTTAGCTCCATTTATGATCCGCTTGGAATACTTTCTCCAGTCGTTCTTCCTGCAAAACAAATATTGCAAGAGCTTTGTAGAACAAACCACGAATGGGATGAAAGTATTCCAGAAGCCCTCAAACAGCAGTGGAACCTGTGGTTAGTTAGTCTTCAGAACTTAAATGACTTTCAGGTTAAGAGATGCATAAAGCCACTTAACTTTGGTGAAATTACTTCAGCACAGCTGCATCATTTTACAGACGCCAGTGAGCTGGGTTATGGCACAGTGTCCTACTTACTTATGGAGAATCACAGAGGTAACCAACATTGTGCCTTTGTTATGGGTAAGGCAAGGGTTTCTCCAGTAAAGTCGGTTACTGTGCCACGTCTTGAGCTCACTGCAGCTACAATGGCCGCTAGAATGGACAGCGTGCTTAAATCTGAATTGGACTTGATTCTTCAGGAGTCTGTGTTCTGGACAGACAGTACTTCAGTCCTGAAGTATCTCAACAATGAAAGCACACGGTTCCGTACATTTGTAGCCAACAGGTTAACTGCCATCAGAGAGCTCTCTAAGGTGTCACAGTGGAGGCATGTGAGTTCTTCTTCCAACCCAGCCGACATTGCCTCAAGAGGACTTACAGTAGATGCTTTCATTAAAACAAATTTATGGCTCACAGGTCCACCCTTCCTGACAAAGCCAGAATCGGAGTGGCCAAAAATTCCAAGTCAGACTCTTAAGATAAACGACAATGATCTTGAGGTTAAGGAAGCCTCAGTCAATGCAGTGTGTGCAGATAGTTATGACTGTACTTCTCAGTTCTTCTCACACTACTCAGATTGGTACCGCTTGAGAAGAGCCATTGCATGGTTCCTCAAATTTAAAAGCATTCTGAAGGCACTGATGGAAAAAAAGGAAAGAGCTGTGCCACACTCCAAGATATGATTTATCAGTAAATTCTGAACTTGAAAGGGAAATGAAAACCTTCAAGGCTTCGCTATCAGGTATTACATTAACTGTAAGTGACATCGAAAACGCAGAGAAAGAGATCATTCGCTACAGCTAAACAAGTATGTTTCCTGAAGAAATCAAATCCCTCCAACAAGGTAAAACTGTGAAACGCAGTAGCGCCCTCTACATGTTGTCACCAGTCTTGCAAGACAAAATCCTAAGAGTGGGTGGCAGGCTAGACAGATCAGCTATGCCTGAGGAATCCAAGCATCCTGCAATTTTGGCAAAGGACCACCATGTTTCACGTTTGATCTTAAGATCAATTCACGTAGAAATAGGTCACAGTGGCCGTAATCACATGTTGTCAAAGTTGCGAGAGAAATACTGGATTCCAAAAGCGCCAACAGCCATCAGAAAAATTCTGTCTCAATGCACCATTTGTAAACGCCAGCACAGCATTCTAGGCAAACAATTCATGGCTGACCTTCCTCGTGACAGGCTTTTGCCAGATGAACCCCCGTTTACAAATGTAGGCATTGATTATTTTGGCCCATTCGAAATAAAAAGAGGAAGGACGTTGATCAAAAGATATGGGGTAATCTTTACCTGCCTGACGTTAAGAGCTGTTCACATTGAGATTGCTAGCTCTTTGGATACGGACTCGTGCATTCATGCACTGAAGAGATTTATTTCTAGAAGGGGTCAGGTTCAAACAATCAGGTCTGACAATGGAACGAATTTCGTTGGGGCAGAAAGGGAGTTGAGAACGGCCGTACAAAGGATTGAATCAGCGTTGCTTGCAAAGAGCGTGCAGTGGATTTTCAACACCCCAACTGCATCACACCATGGAGGAGTTTGGGAACGACAAATACGGACTGTTCGAAAAGTTCTCAACTCCACTGTAAAGCAGCAGTCTCTTGATGAAGAAAGTCTTCAAACACTCTTATGCGAGGTGGAGGCAATAATTAATAGTCGTCCCATCACTAGGGTGTCCAATGACCCAAACGACTTGGAGGCCCTCACCCCAAATCATTTGCTGCTGCTGAAAGTAAAACCGTCAATGTCTCCTGGGGGTTTTAATGAAGCAGACCTATATTCCAGACGTAGGTGGCGCCAAGTTCAGTATATGGCTGACCTATTTTGGAAGCGCTGGGTCAAGGAGTACCTACCAGACTTACAAGAAAGACAAAAATGGCAAAGCCTAATGAAAAATCTAAAGCCTGGGGACATTGTATTGGTTGCTGATGATTCTGCTCCGCGAAACTCTTGGGTAATGGGACGTGTGCTACAAACATTCTCAGACAACAAGGGTCTTGTGCGGCAAGCCCAAGTGAAAACAAATACGAACACTCTTTTACGACCTGTTACTAAGCTTTGTCTGCTTTTAGAAGCAGACTTATAGTCTGCTTGCACACCATACTAGTTAAAAGATCTGTTATGGACTTATTGCCTAATTTCAGGTTAACATCACCTTAAAGGGGATTTTGTTTAAAATTGATCAATACTACATGTTATCAGTAAGAATTTTGTTTGGCTCTTTGGTGTAAATAGGTTGGTAATTGTTTGTTGAGCACAAAGACAATTAGGGGCTGGTATGTAAGAGCCAATCTAATGTGTCAATTTGTTTGTAACTGGTTGCTTAGAATGTTAATTTGTAGGTAATAGCTTAAAGTATATTTTTATATTTTCTATGCGAGACAGTATTGATATTGCCTATTTATAATTTAGTATTATTTCTTATGTTTCTAATGTATATTTCAGTTCTGTTTCTTTAACTGCTACACACTTGTAACAGCCAGGGGGCGTGGGCAGAAAAAGAGGGGAAACAGTTTTTCTTACCGTCTCATCGTTTGTGGTGGTAATGGATAAAGCTCGTGTTTGAACGTTTAAGGAAACACGAGTTGAGGCTCAGCAGGCGTGTTGTTATGGGATGCAGGAACCAAGTGGATTTTGTAATATTGTTTCATTAAACTCGCATGTGTTAATGGATTTACGACTGCCCTCTGTGACGAGTAAGAACCATTTCCCTTCCTGCCATTTTTAAGTTAATTCAGGACTTTGCGTTTATAACTACTATATGTAGATAAATAAAACTTTATTATAAAAATAGAGAACTAAATAAATGATAATAATAAATAATATAATATAAATAAGTAGAAGGGAGAAAAAGGAGCAAAGCAGAATAAAAAAGTAATATACAATAATAAATATTAATACTAAATAATACGAATAAAATAAAATTAACATAGCTGGTCTAACTACAATGGATCACGAATTTGATCGAGAGTTAGATGACGGGGGATGGGCACCCCCTAAAAATACAGTGTGGAAGCCATGTTGAACATAAGAACATAAGAACTATACAAACGAGAGGAGGCCATTCGGCCCATCGAGCTCGCTTGGGGAGAACTTAACTAATAGCTCAGAGTTGTTAAAATCTTATCTAGCCCTGATTTAAAGGAACCCAAGGATTCAGCTTGCACTACGTTATCAGGAAGACTATTCCATACTCTGACTACACGCTGTGTAAAGAAGTGCTTCCTTAAATCCAGTTTGAAATGTTCTCCCGCTAATTTCCACCTATGGCCACGAGTTCTTGTATTTGAACTAATGCTGAAGTAACTATTCGGTTGAACAGCATCCAAACCTGTTAGAATCTTATAGACCTGGATCATGTCCCCCCTCAGTCTCCTTTGCTTGAGGCTGAACAGATTTAGCTCAAATAACCTTTCCTCGTATGACATTCCTCTAAGACCAGGAATCATTCTTGTGGCCCTACGCTGCACCTTTTCTAAGGCCGCTATGTCCTTTTTAAGATATGGTGACCAAACCTGTACACAATATTCTAGGTGAGGTCTCACCAAGGAATTGTATAATCTTAGCATTACCTCCCTTGACTTAAACTCCACACACCTGGAGATGTACCCCAACATCCTATTGGCCTTTTTTATTGCTTCCCCACACTGGCGAGAATGAGACATGGAAGCATCAACATACACACCAAGGTCTTTCTCATAATCAGCTACCTTTATTTCAGTAGGTCCCATAAAATACCTGTACTTTATATTTCTGCTCCCTACATGGAGTACCTTACATTTGTCTATGTTAAATTTCATCTGCCAGGTGTCAGCCCAGTCACTAATTAAATTAAGATCCCGCTGTAGCTGCTGAGCCGCTAGTTCAGTATCTGCTACACCACCCACCTTGGTGTCATCTGCAAATTTCACCAGTTTACTGTATATATTGGTGTCTATATCATTTATGTAAATTAGGAACAAAAGTGGTCCTAAAATTGAACCCTGCGGTACCCCACTATGAACGCAGGCCCACTGTGACATCGAGCCTCTTATAACTACTCGCTGCTTCCTATCCGTTAACCAGTTATCAATCCAAGTCGCTACAGTTCCTAAAATACCTGTCGCTTTGAGTTTAAGTGAGAGCCTCTTGTGGGGAACAACATCAAAAGCCTTTTGGAAATCTAAATAGATGACATCATAGGCCTTCTTATCATCAACTTCCTGAGTAGCTTCCTCAAAAAACTCCAACAGATTTGTTAAACAGGATCTACCTCTCCTAAATCCATGCTGGCTATCCCTCAAAATGTTATTTGAGTCCAGGTAATCTACCATTTTCTCTTTGATTATAGCCTCCATAACTTTACCAGTTATACAAGTTAGACTGATTGGCCTATAGTTTGACAAATTACTTCTATCCCCTTTTTTGAAAATGGGCGTTATGTTGGCATGCTTCCAATCAGAAGGTACCACACCTTCAGATAAGGATTTTTGAAACAGTAATGTTAAGGGTCGGCAAATAATATCCCTCATCTCTTTTAACACTATAGGTAAGATGCCATCAGGGCCCTGTGATTTATTTATTTTGAGCTTAGCTAGGCTTTGCAAAACATCAGCTTCAGTTATATATATATTAGTTATAGACGATGTTGAATTAGTAATAAGAACTGGTAAGTTACTAGTGTCCTCGACAGTGAATACCCGTGCAAAACTATCATTGAACTCATTTACTATGTCAATGTCGTTTTCAATTATAAGACCCTTACTATCCTGCAGATTAGTAATTTCAGCTTTTAGAGCTCTTTTAGAGTTAAAATACTGGAAGAAACTTTTAACGTCATCCTTAGCCTCCAATGCGATCTTCCTTTCGACATTCCTTTTAGCTCGTCTAATGTCATTTTTTAATTCAGCCTGTAGATTTAGATACTCTTGCTTTATTATGTCATCATCAGTTATTTTCCATCTCTGGAACAAAGCCCTTTTCCTCCTTACTTTATACTTTATGTCCCTATTAAACCACCTAGGTTGCAATTTCCTAGATTTATTTTTGCTAGAAACAGGTATGAAGTCCTCTTGTACTTGCAATAACGTGCTTTTAAAAAATTCCCATGCCTCTTCAACAGTTTTGTTATTTAACTCCATCCAGTTCACGGTTTCTAGTTTTAATCTCATACAATTGAAGTTAGCCTTCCTAACATTATATATTTTTGATTTGGACTTTGCTCTTCGGGCACTAAACTTAACCTCAAATTTAACCATGTTATGATCGCTACTGTCAAGTGGTTCTAAAACATCTAATTTACCAATCCTGTCCTGGTTATTAGACAAAACAAGATCAAGAATGGCATCTCCCCTGGTAGGGGTGTTAACAAACTGAGTAAAAAAACAATCCTGTACTAATTCCACCATCTCAAGTTCATTTTCAGAAGAGCCAGCAACAATGTCCCACTGTATCCCCGGTAGATTAAAATCACCCATAACTACCACATCATTTTTATTGCTCATAATCCTAATATCACTGTATAACAATCTGCTTTCCTCAGCAGCTACATTGGGTGCTCTGTAACAAACACCGACAATTAGGCTATTTGAGTTTGTAGCATCTAATTTTACCCATATATGTTGAGGCAGATACAGGTGGTGAGAGAAGCAGTGGAAGGGGCAACCAAGGAGAAAAGTAGGGAGAAGGACGTCATAGAGGCATGGCAGCGTATGTGTGAGGCGATTCGGAGTGCTGGATGTCGAGCGGAGGACAAGTGCTCATTAGGAGTACTATTGTGGAAAAAGGAGAGAGAGCAGGCTAGTCTCAGGGACGAAGCGTCACGTAAGAGGGCGAGCGCTAGTCTGCTGAAAAAGGGAAAGCTGAAGAAGGAGATTGAAAGGTATGAGAGCGAAAGGAGAGAGTGGTCGAGGTTGGCGCTATTATGGCAGGGGACAGAACACCTCCACAGAGAGAAAACAGAGGAGTGTAAGTCACCCTCTCGTGCAAACAAAACACAGATAGGAAGTCCAGATCTTCCTCCGGCATATACGGCCCAGAGGGTGTACCCAACGGCGCCCCAAGCCCATATGTGCCCCATGATTAATGTCACAGGGGGAACCCTTCACATTCGCACACAGGGGACTCAGGAAGTCTCAGCCTGTGCGCAGTCTGAAAAAGTGAAGGAGGAGTCAGAAGGGGGCTCAGACGCTGAGACTGAGTCCTATACTCAAGAGAAAACAGGGGGGTCAGACCAACAGGATTCTGCAGGGGCAGCAGACCAGCCAGCGTTCCGTAACAGAGTAGTGCGGGAGCAAGCAGAGGATTTCGGGGAGAATGGCATGTTTAAACCCGCCACCCCAGGAAGTGGGCTAAGGTTCAGCGGTCGGAAGCGAAAGCAAGTAGAGGTGGTGGGACAATTAGTGGGGACGTGTCAGGAGATGGAAGGGGACCCACTGTTCGAGGACGGTGAGGACGAGCAGATAAGGGAAACCAAGACGGAAGGACTTAGCCCAGAGTACATAGAGGGAGCGCAAGGGCCGTCCGGAAATGTATACAGCTTGCGCTCCAAAGGGACAAAGATAATCGCACCTTTGTTGCGAGGAGCAGGAAGCGCTAGGGAAAGATACAAACCTTTCTCTATAGGGGATGTGCAGGCTTTGGCAGATAAGCTGCCTCCCCCGGCAGAGGGGGGAGGACAGTGGCTAGACAAGTTGGATCAACTCACTCAGGGTCTAACGTTGGCCCTGGGGGACTTCCGGGCAGTGGCAGCCCGATGTATGACTAAGCATGCTTTACAGGATCTAGAGGCCAGAGCAGAGGTTACCAAGTTTGCAGATAGTGTGCGTCTGACAGGGGTGATCATGGACTTGGGTGACGCCATGCGAGAGGTATTCCCCGCCCCGAGCGGAGCAGCGATCCCAAAGTTTACATGGGATCCTAAGCTCCACCCCAGAGAATATTTGGATAAATGTAAAGAGGATTGGACCCGTTGCACTGGCTGTCATCCAGGCCAGGCAGGGGTGCAGCGGGAGTGGTTCAGGCGGGCAGTCTTGGAAGGAGTCCCAGAGGCAGTGAAGAGAGCTATATTAGATAGCCCAGATCTATTAGGCGCAGATTCTCACATGTGGGACCGACACGTGATACACCATTTGCAGAGAGCAAAAGAGGAAGTCGAAAAGGAGGAAAGTGACCTTAAGCAATTACAATCGCAGCTGCTGAAGCTGCAGTCGGGCGAAGCGAGAAAAAAGGTTATTGAGTCCAAAAATAAAGATCGGGGGAAGCAGATGGTGGCAGGGGTGTCCCCAGAGGGACCCCCCCCTCAACCACCTGGCCCATGGAATGGGCCCCCCACCTACCAACAGAGAGGGTGGGGCCAACAGTGGGGAAGGGGCCGGGGTGGTTGGGGTCGGGGATACAGAGGCCGGGGCTGGGGAAGGGGCAGCCCGCAAAGGGGACCGCCATCAGGTGTCTGTTTCAGGTGTGGGGCAGAAGACCACTGGGTAAAGGATTGCCCAGTACCCCTCCCGGCCAGTGTACGCGGCAGAGGGGGCCTTCCTAGAGTCCAGGTACTGACACCCAACACACCGGTGATGGCACCCAACCCACAAGCGGTTCCCACGGCAGGACAGTACCCGGTGATGAATGGGGGGGAGTGGGACTGGTACCCCTCCCCACAGTGACGGTGCCCACGAGCGGCCCGGGAGGCAGGGGAGGCAAACCCCATGCTCTCCCTTATGGTCATGGATAAAGAACTGCCGTTCCTGGTAGATACAGGAGCCACATATTCCACTCTTAATGTGGTCCCTGAACAACATCACCTGTCTACCTCAACAGTGACCGTTGTGGGCTTTTCGGGGAAAGAACAGAGACTGCCAGTGACTAAACCGGTGAAAGTTGTGGTGGGGAAACAGACCTTCCTCCACCCTTTTCTTGTGTCTTCTTCAGTTCCAGTGAGTCTTCTAGGAAGGGACATGCTGGTGAAGCTGGGGGCCTCTATTTTGTGCAGTCCAGATGGACTGGTGGTTACCCTGCCGGGAGGTACTCGCCTGCACTGTGATGCCCGGACCATGGGGGCGGGACAATGGCTGGTACAGCCCATCCAGAGTCAGGCCCTGGCAGACATCTATTGGGGCCTACTGGAGCCCAGCCTGACTGGCATCCTGGCGGCCTACTCTGCGTGGCGGCCCTGGATCTCGCTCCTAGAGCCCTATGTACCCCCACCTGACCCTCCTCATGTGACCCTTTTCTATGATAGGGCAAGTACTGAATGGTATGATGAACTGTTTACTGAGCAACTGGAAGGCCAACAGTGGCAAGTTGCCTCTGAAAACATTTATGTGGGACCCGAAGGGGTAGCCTCAGCCACCATGCTAACCCCAGAACAGCTGCCCAGCTGACAGGAGGCTGTCCCACACATTTCTCTGGCCCTCCATCCTAAACATCAGGCCAAAGATTTGGGCCCGATGGTTAAACGGGCCAGAGAGACTGAGGACTGGTTACAGACCCAGATCCCACAGATCTCCTTCTCGCCCTCCTGCAGTACTTATTGCATACAGGTCACAGCACAGGATACAGCTCTCCTGCAGCATGAGCAGATAGCCAGAGAACACGGCCGTGAAAAGATGGACCACCCGAAGGCGGCGGCCCTTCTGGCATCTTTACCAGACTCTCTGTGGTCCACCAGCCCTACAGATGTAGGTTTAATATCCTGTACACCCGTGCAGTTCCAGCTGCAGCCAGGGGAAGGCCCACTCTGGATTAGACAGTATCCACAGAAGCAGGCAGCAGAGGAAGGAATAGCCGAGACAATAGACGGCCTCTTACAGGCTGGGGTGTTGGAGCCTTCCACGTCTCCGTGGAATACCCCTATCCTCCCGGTGGAAAAAGCTGGGACAGGGAAGTATCGAATGGCCCATGACCTGCGTACTATAAATAACCTTCTGCTGACCCCCACTGTTCCGGTCCCAAACCCATATGTTGCCCTGACTAATTTGACCCCACAACAGAAATGGTTTACCTGTATTGACTTGGCAAATGCTTTTTTCTGTCTGCCTCTAGCAGAAGAGTGCAGAGACATATTCTCTTTCACGTACCAGGGCTGTCAGCTGAGGTACACCCGCCTGCCCCAAGGGTTTGCTCTTTCTCCAGGTATTTTTAACCAGGTTTTGAAGCAGGCTTTACAGGGATGTCCTCTCCCGGATGGTGTCACCCTCGTCCAATATGTTGATGATCTCCTGATCGCTGCCCCAACATCAGAAGCGGCCCTACAGGCTACTCAGTCAGTACTGCTCCGACTGTCGGAAAAAGGGTTCAAGGTCAGTAAAGATAAACTGCAGGTTGCGTGGACAGTGGTATCCTTTTTAGGTCGAGTGTTGTCCAGCGCAGGGACAGGTCTCTCCCCAGCTCATCGTTCAGCTATCCTGCAGCACCCAAAACCCACTACAGTAAAAGACATGTTGTCCTTTTTAGGTCTCACAGGTTACAGTCGCACTTACATTCCAGATTACACGGGGCTCACACAGCCCCTGAGGGCCCTGGTCCGAGAGCACGGCCTACGTCGCCTTAGTGCATCTCTCAATTGGGACCAGGCATCTGAAGAGGCTTTTATTACCTTAAAACAGAGATTAGCCCAGGCCGCAGACCTAGACCTCCCAAATTATTTGATCCCCTTCCATTTGGATGTTTCTGGAACAGGTGACGTCGTCAACGCCATCCTGTTTCAGAAAAAAGGGGGAGAAAGGAGAGTGCTGATGTACATCAGTGTTGACACTACAGAAAAAAGACATGCACGCACAAGATACGCAGCAGGAGTGGCTAAAATTATTCAGAAAACAGCACACATAGTGATGGGACACCAACTGCATATTCTGACTTCACACAGCATGGTGGCCTATGTAAACTCACAAATGTTTACTATGACATCACTCAGGCAGCAAAGACTTAGCAAAGTACTCGAGGCACCCAATTTGAATTTTTCCCACGAAGGGATTAATATGGCCGACCGGATGAACGGGGGAGAACCACATATGTGTGAGTACCGGGTTCAGAAAGAGGAGAAGGTTAGACTAGATTTGGAAGCAGAGAAAATAGAAGGGACAGAGGACTGGTTTACAGATGGGTGTTGTTTCAGAACAGACACAGGAGGGTTGCAGGCAGGATATGCAGTCGTGGCCAGACAAGGCCAAGACTATGTGACCTTGAAGGCAGAAAGGCTGGAAGGAGCCCAGTCAGCTCAAAGGGCCGAAGTAATAGCCGTGATTGAGGCGCTAAAATTAGCAGACGGAAAAGAAGTCACCATATACTCAGACTCAGCATACGCGGTAGGCGCAGTACATGTGGAACTTAGCCAATGGCTGAGAGCAGGATTTTTGACTGCGGGAAACAAGCCAATAAAACACGAAGCAGAGATGAAAGAGCTGGCAGAAGCACTAATGCTTCCTAAAAAAGTAGCAGTAGTAAAATGCAAGGGCCACGAAGGATCAGGAACAAGGGTAGCACAGGGAAATCAGGTACCAGACGAAGAAGCAAAAAGGGCAGCAGGATACCAGGTGACCAAACAGATGGTCACGGTTGAGGAGGAAGTTAGGCTGAGTGACAGACTAACCCTAGAGAAAGTCCAGCAAGAGCAGGACAAAGCCTCTCCAGAGGAGAAAACTATGTGGTTGGAAAAAGGGGGATGCAAAGAAGGGGGGCTATGGCAGAATAAAGAAGGGAAACCAGCCCTCCCTCCTGGTATTCGCCAGACGATTCTGACAGAGGCTCATGGGGTTGGTCATGTAGGGGTCAGACAGATGTTAGAAAACTTGGCTGTGTGGTGGCACCCGTTTATGAAAGAGATGGTGCAGGGATACGTCCATGGTTGTGCGACCTGTACCCTTCATAACCCGCGACCCACAGTCAAGTCAAAAAGAGGGATGTTTCCAACAGGAACAAGTGCAGGGGAAGAAATCATTATCGATTACACTGATATGATTATTCCAGTAAGAGGGTTCAGATATGTGTTGATGTGTGTGGATGCATTCTCAGGGTGGCCGGAAGCATGGCCCACAAAAAGGGAGGATGGGGCATCTGTGATAAAGTTTCTGATCAATCAGTATATACCGAGACACGGGTTTCCCCACAAGATTCGGTCGGACAATGGAACCCATTTTAAGAATGAGGACCTCCAGACGGTGGAGAAAGCATTGGGATTGAGACATGCGTTTGGAACTGTGTGTCATCCGCAGTCCCAGGGAAAAGTGGAGCGAATGAACCAGACAATAAAACAAAAATTGGCAAAAATCTGTGCACAGACTAAAAGGAATTGGGTTGACACCTTACCACTGGCACTGATGTCAGTGAGGTGTTCTATGAACAGAGGGACCGGGTTCACTCCCTTCGAGCTCCAGACAGGCAGGCAGTTCCCAGGACCCCAAAGAGGACTGTCCTGGAATCCTGATCAAAAGGGGGAGCGAACTCCTAAGGCATATTATGATGATTTGCAAGTTCTCGTTGCAGATTTCTCCAAACAGATCCAGGAGGCGAGACCTGGGAATCAGGCACCCGAACCACACACGACAGAGTGGGTCCTCCTGAAAGTCATCAAACGGAAGTGGTCAGAGCCCAGGTGGACCGGCCCCTTCCGAGTTACTGAAAGGACGCCACACGCAGTTCGTCTAAAAGGCAAAGGTGACACGTGGTTCCATTGGAGCCAGTGTGCAGCTGCAGAGGAGCCAGACAGGACCACCGCAGAGATCCAGAAGGACCTCGGAGAAGACACACAGAAAACGTCAGTTCGGCTGAACCAGACGCAACTCAGGTCTCTACAGAAGGGCAGAATAATCCCTTGACCTGAGCAGATCAGCAGGGTAGTCTACCCCTGACTGATTGAAGAAATCAACATCTCATCCATCGCAGATCAGCAGGACAACGATGCAGAGCGTCAGGATGAACAGGGGAATTAAGGGGGGAACTAATGTATTGTGTGTAAAGCTTAAATTGTCAATGATTATGTTGTATTCCATTGTCCAGACCGGAGAAGCCACCCATCCCGAGTGCGTAGGATCAGGGGGAGAGGCACCTCTGTGGTTTCAGTACATAAGAGGCACCCCCACTACCTTCGTGTTTGACTTATGCGATGTGATAAATTGCCAGGAACAGAATGCGTCATATCGGAATTATCCTGTGTGGCTCTGCCACAGTTACTACTATCATGCGGTGTGTGGCTCTGGTCAACACTGGGTGAAGCTGTGGGTCAAGGGGTGCACGACTGGGACATGGTGGCCAAGTACACTGGGGATTGGGTGCCCCTGGGTCCAGTATTTAACAAAAGGTGGTGGGACAACATCACCTTCTCCAGGGTGTCCAATCCGGGAACATTAGGCTTTAACTCACTGGCACTGTCTATAGGAGAGTATTACTGTCCCCCAACTGCGGGGAATGAGCTGACCGCTCTGCTGGGCGTAGACCAAACTGGGAGAGATCCTTGGAGTATAATACGTATCCAGTTTGTCAACCCTCCCCGAGAGGTTTCACAACCCCTGGGAGGACCAGAAGGACAATTGACCGCTACCCTGGCCCCGGTTACCAATGGGTCCAGGGTGTTCCAGATAGATTACACCAGGCTGAATCCGTTAGACATTTTGGGTTTAACTACAGGGTATAAGGAAGGCAACATTTGGTTGTCTTGGATCGCCCAGACAGCGAAAGAACAGCAGATGGAGGGCTGTGTGGCCTGCGCCTCGGCCAGACCCCAGCTCTACACAGAGCCGGCCCCATTACATACCTCAGACACCTGGGATTATGGCTGTATGTTAGCCTTGACTCGAGAAGCCACCCCGGCGAACTGTGCAGAGTTAGTATCACTTTTCCCACCGATCGACCCCCGGACCAAAGCAGGACCATTTACCCCTCATATAGGGGAGTACCTCTGTTTTAAATTTACAGGCAACGGTCCGTATATTGGGGATATTCCTAGCGAGTGGTGCCACAGCACCATATATAATGGTTCCTGGGACACCATAATCGGACATTTGGCTCGTTCCGGCCTCTATTGGTTCTGTGGCCGCGAGAAGTTGCTTGTCAGGATGCCGCTTAGCGGTCAAGGGACGTGCGCCATGGTAAGGTTAGGGGCGCCATTAGTTCTGATAGGAGAACGTCCTGACACAGTGGCAATTGCTACCACACCTTCACCCATTAACGCACGGCAAAGGTACGTCTTCAATAGGCGCAGACGTGGGACTACTAATTTTGACCCCACGGTAGATTCTCCAACATACATGGATGCCATAGGAGTACCAAGAGGAGTGCCGAATGAGTTTAAATTGGCCGATCAGGTAGCAGCGGGATTTGAGAACATTCCCGTTGTAGCGGCTTTATTCCCCATCACTCCCAACAAAAACGTAGATCGCATTAATTATGTTCATTACAACGTCTTGCGCCTCTCCAACTTAACTAGGGACGCAGTGGCGGGCCTTGCGGAACAATTAGGCCCTACCTCCCTCATGGCCGTACAGAATAGGATGGCGCTTGACATGTTACTAGCCGAAAAGGGGGGAGTGTGTGCTATGTTCGGGGAAGTTCCTATCAGGCTTAATTTAATTAGTGACTGGGCTGACACCTGGCAGATGAAATTTAACATAGACAAATGTAAGGTACTCCATGTAGGGAGCAGAAATATAAAGTACAGGTATTTTATGGGACCTACTGAAATAAAGGTAGCTGATTATGAGAAAGACCTTGGTGTGTATGTTGATGCTTCCATGTCTCATTCTCGCCAGTGCGGGGAAGCAATAAAAAAGGCCAATAGGATGTTGGGGTATATCTCCAGGTGTGTGGAGTTTAAGTCAAGGGAGGTAATGCTAAGATTATACAATTCCTTGGTGAGACCTCACCTAGAATATTGTGTACAGGTTTGGTCACCATATCTTAAAAAGGACATAGCGGCCTTAGAAAAGGTGCAGCGTAGGGCCACAAGAATGATTCCTGGTCTTAGAGGAATGTCATACGAGGAAAGGTTATTTGAGCTAAATCTGTTCAGCCTCAAGCAAAGGAGACTGAGGGGGGACATGATCCAGGTCTATAAGATTCTAACAGGTTTGGATGCTGTTCAACCAAATAGTTACTTCAGCATTAGTTCAAATACAAGAACTCGTGGCCATAGGTGGAAATTAGCGGGAGAACATTTCAAACTGGATTTAAGGAAGCACTTCTTTACACAGCGTGTAGTCAGAGTATGGAATAGTCTTCCTGATAACGTAGTGCAAGCTGAATCCTTGGGTTCCTTTAAATCAGAGCTAGATAAAATTTTAACAACTCTGAGCTATTAGTTAAGTTCTCCCCAAGCGAGCTCGATGAAAAAAAGAATGTTTAACTCTGTTGTACTTAAAGGATATACTATGTACTTAATATACAACAATATACAACTGGCTAGCATGTCTAGGACGAGATTTCTCCCGTGCATTTGCAACTCAGCTACAACCTCAAAAGGTTGAGACTAATTTCAGCTGGGCCAAGATCCATGCAGTCACCCAGGCACTTAATAAGTGTAACGTTCAGGACTACATTAAAAAGTGTCTTCTTGTTTGTGAGGGAAAGGGTAAGTGCAATTTCACAATTCTGCACATTTGTTCTGCACACATGATGAAGCTCATGACTGTGAAGACTTCAAAAGTATGGACAAAGAAATCTACCAAAGACCTGTTTTTGTACTCCTTTGGATTGCTTTTAAATGCAGATTCGCTCAATAAAATAAAATCAGTTCTTCACATGATTGTTGGTGTGTTCCTGGCAAAAAATGTGACAGAACAGTACAAGCAGAATGTTGGCGCCCTCCAGCATGCTATTGCAAGACAGTCGACAGACCACCTTCTTATTTCTGAGCAAGACACTTCTATTAGTGAAGAGCCATATGACGAAGAAGAACTTGGAGTACAGAAAATCTCCCCATTTGTTGAAGTACAACAGAGTTAAACATTCTTTCTTTCATCGAGCTCGCTTGGGGAGAACTTAACTAATAGCTCAGAGTTGTTAAAATTTTATCTAGCTCTGATTTAAAGGAACCCAAGGATTCAGCTTGCACTACGTTATCAGGAAGACTATTCCATACTCTGACTACACGCTGTGTAAAGAAGTGCTTCCTTAAATCCAGTTTGAAATGTTCTCCCGCTAATTTCCACCTATGGCCACGAGTTCTTGTATTTGAACTAATGCTGAAGTAACTATTTGGTTGAACAGCATCCAAACCTGTTAGAATCTTATAGACCTGGATCATGTCCCCCCTCAGTCTCCTTTGCTTGAGGCTGAACAGATTTAGCTCAAATAACCTTTCCTCGTATGACATTCCTCTAAGACCAGGAATCATTCTTGTGGCCCTACGCTGCACCTTTTCTAAGGCCGCTATGTCCTTTTTAAGATATGGTGACCAAACCTGTACACAATATTCTAGGTGAGGTCTCACCAAGGAATTGTATAATCTTAGCATTACCTCCCTTGACTTAAACTCCACACACCTGGAGATATACCCCAACATCCTATTGGCCTTTTTTATTGCTTCCCCGCACTGGCGAGAATGAGACATGGAAGCATCAACATACACACCAAGGTCTTTCTCATAATCAGCTACCTTTATTTCAGTAGGTCCCATAAAATACCTGTACTTTATATTTCTGCTCCCTACATGGAGTACCTTACATTTGTCTATGTTAAATTTCATCTGCCAGGTGTCAGCCCAGTCACTAATTAAATTAAGATCCCGCTGTAGCTGCTGAGCCGCTAGTTCAGTATCTGCTACACCACCCACCTTGGTGTCATCTGCAAATTTCACCAGTTAACTGTATATATTGGTGTCTATATCATTTATGTAAATTAGGAACAAAAGTGGTCCTAAAATTGAACCCTGCGGTACCCCACTATGAACGCAGGCCCACTGTGACATTGTGCCTCTTATAACTACTCGCTGCTTCCTATCCGTTAACCAGTTATCAATCCAGGTCGCTACAGTTCCTAAAATACCTGTCGCTTTGAGTTTAAGTGAGAGCCTCTTGTGGGGAACAACATCAAAAGCCTTTTGGAAATCTAAATAGATTACATCATAGGCCTTCTTATCATCAACTTCCTGAGTAGCTTCCTCAAAAAACTCCAACAGATTTGTTAAACAGGATCTACCTCTCCTAAATCCATGCTGGCTATCCCTCAAAATGTTATTTGAGTCCAGGTAATCTATCATTTTCTCTTTGATTATAGCCTCCATAACTTTACCAGTTATACAAGTTAGACTGATTGGCCTATAGTTTGACAAATTACTTCTATCCCCTTTTTTGAAAATGGGCGTTATGTTGGCATGCTTCCAATCAGAAGGTACCACACCTTCAGATAAGGATTTTTGAAACAGTAATGTTAAGGGTTGGCAAATAATATCCCTCATCTCTTTTAACACTATAGGTAAGATGCCATCAGGGCCCTGTGATTTATTTATTTTGAGCTTAGCTAGGCTTTGCAAAACATCAGCTTCAGTTATATATATATTAGTTATAGAAGATGTTGGATTAGTAATAAGAACTGGTAAGTTACTAGTGTCCTCAACAGTGAATACCCGTGCAAAACTATCATTGAACTCATTTACTATGTCAATGTCGTTTTCAATTATAAGACCCTTACTATCCTGCAGATTAGTGATTTCAGCTTTTAGAGCTCTTTTAGAGTTAAAATACTGGAAGAAACTTTTAACGTCATCCTTAGCCTCCAATGCGATCTTCCTTTCGACATTCCTTTTAGCTCGTCTAATGTCATTTTTTAATTCAGCCTGTAGATTTAGATACTCTTGCTTTATTATGTCATCATCAGTTATTTTCCATCTCTGGAACAAAGCCCTTTTCCTCCTTACTTTATACTTTATGTCCCTATTAAACCACCTAGGTTGCAATTTCCTAGATTTATTCTTGCTGGAAACAGGTATGAAGTCCTCTTGTACTTGCAATAATGTGCTTTTAAAAAATCCCCATGCCTCTTCAACAGTTTTGTTAATTAACTCCATCCAGTTCACAGTTTCTAGTTTTAATCTCATACAATTGAAGTTAGCCTTCCTAACATTATATATTTTTGATTTGGACTTTGCTCTTCGGGCAGTAAACTTAACCTCAAATTTAACCATGTTATGATCGCTACTGTCAAGTGGTTCTAAAACATCTAATTTACCAATCCTGTCCTGGTTATTAGACAAAACAAGATCAAGAATGGCATCTCCCCTGGTAGGGGTGTTAACAAACTGAGTAAAAAAACAATCCTGTACTAATTCCACCATGTCAAGTTCATTTTCAGAAGAGCCAGCAACAATGTCCCACTGCATCCCCGGTAGATTAAAATCACCCATAACTACCACATCATTTTTATTGCTCATAATCCTAATATCACTGTATAACAATCTGCTTTCCTCAGCAGCTACATTGGGTGCTCTGTAACAAACACCGACAATTAGGCTATTTGAGTTTGTAGCATCTAATTTTACCCATATAGCTTCCGTACTTTTACTTATATCAGTAAGCTCCCTTGCCTGCAAGTTTTCCTTTACATATACTGCAACACCACCTCCCTTCTTACCTATACGGTCTTTACGGAACAATGTGTAACCATCCATATTATATTCTTGTCCATCCTTATCACTCAACCACGTTTCAGTTATTGCTATAATATCATAAGAGTCTGATGAGATAAGAGCCTCTAAATCATGAATTTTATTCCTAATACTCCTGGCGTTTAAATACAGACAACAAAGGGTAGGCCTATTACAGTGCCTACTTATAATATGATTTTTTGGGGCTTTCCGTTTCCCCCCAGTTACATACTTAACTAACCTCCCTGCCCCCCCAGTCCCTAGTTTAAACATTCCTCAACTACTCTACAAATACGCCTTCCCAGTACACTGGTTCCCCTCCGGTTCAGATGCAACCCATCCGGCTTGAACAGGTCCCATCTGTTCCAGAAGGTCCTCCAGTGCCCCATAAACCTAAACCCCTCTTTCCTACACCATCCTTTTAGCCACGCATTTAATCTCCTTATCTCAGTTAACTTAGCCTGACTTGCGCGTGGCACGGGGAGTATTTCAGAAAATACCACCATGGACGTTCTGCTTCTAAGCTTATTGGCGACTTCTATAAATTTATCCTGCAGAACAGCCCTTCTACCCTTGCCTATGTCATTGGTGCCAACATGCACCACGACAACTGGATCCACCCCAGCTGGGGCCAAAAGCTTGTCCACACGATCTGGAAGGTCTCCTACCTGGGCACCAGGCAGGCAAGACACCGTACGGGACCCTCTTTCACGCGTGCACACATAACTGTCTACTCCCCTAATAATTGAATCCCCCACTACCACAACCTCCCTTTTTCTGGGGGGAGGGGGCTCCTCAGTGCCCAAGGGCCCACCTGCTTCCCCAGTCCCTTCCGGCTCTAAAGCTGGAAGCACCTGAAACCTGTTAGACACAGACACCTCAGGTGATGCCGCCTCTGTAACATGTGTACGCCTTTTCCTGCGTCTACGACCTATGGTCACCCAGCTCTCTCGACCTCTCTGCTCTTCATTCTCCCTCCCCCCCGCTAGTGGCGTACACACCATCTCCCTAAACGGCGTATCAACTAGCTCATCTAACTCACTGTTGCATTGGATGCGAGCCAGTTGCTCCTCAAGGTCGCGAACCTTGACCATGAGTGAGTCCACTAGCTTACATCGCTCGCAGATGAAGTCCGACTGGACACTAACGTCCAGAAGGGCAAACATCTTGCAAACGCAACACTGAGCCGGCCCCATAATTAACTAACTCACTATGACCCCGTACTCCCAGCCCAGTAAATTTATATAGTGTATTTAACTATAAAGATTAATTTGCGTAACAATAAATGCAGTAACGTGCGGAGTACACTAAAATAAGTTATTACTTGTGTTAAAACGGAACTTAATTATTATTTTATTTAAAATTTTAAACCTGATAAATTTACTACTACTTACCAGAAGAACTTCTGCCTGAACCAAGTATGAACTAAAAACAAGGCGAAATCGAAGTTGCTCTTGGGAGGTCGAAAAACCACAAAAACCCCCTCACAGCAGGCTACTGCCGGAGCGGGAAAAAAGTGGAAAATGTCCTCCCGGCCCCGACTGGCGACCGAGCAAAGCTCAGGAGCAACTGTCCTTTTCCGACTCTGGGTAGCGATACCGACGTTAGATATTATTAGTTATTATCGCCCCGCGGGTGTTTGCTACGGAGTTTAAACGCGGACAGAAAAACGCCGCTCAGAAAAATCGCGCTGTTAATTAACAGACAGGACAGACAAGCACTCACGCTGACCGAAATAAGAACAATAAATAGAAATAAACAGCCACCCACGTAAACAGGTAAAGCACACAAACACTCAAAACACTCCAAAAAACAATCCCAAACAATCGCTGCAGCTGAACACCACTCTCTCGCAGCAATCCCAGCAATCCCTGCGCCTAAATGCACTGTCCTGAGAAATCAGCTACACCGCAGACCTGGGGACTTTATACAGGTAATGCAGGAATTTGTGGCTGGTAGGGTACAGGAGATAACAATAATTCCTGTAAAGGAAAAAAAACTGTTCCAACCAGGCACCCAAGAAGATTCTTCAAGAAAGAGATTAGAGGAAGTATTCCATCATGAGCCTTTTAGCCAGGAGGAAAAATGGCAGAAAAGGTCCATCAAAAGGAAGCCAAAATATTTCACTGCTCCATCCACCAAACCTGACAATTCATCTAATAGCAGTTGTCCTGCGTGGTCGGGGAAAGGTAAATTTGAGAAGAAGTCAATTCATTTAGCCAACACGTGTACTGTGGACAATCTTTTATATGCCCTCCATCTGTCAATGAAGAAATTCCCCCAAATTCTTAAACAACTTGAATCAATTAGAAACCAAAATAAATGGATTGACTGCCTCCTTAAAGTTCATGGACACTTCTCAAATAGGCAGTGGACCCAAGGAAAGATTTTATGGCTTAGCAACCCAGATTTCATGGAAAGAAATATTGGGATGCCTTTGGAACAGAGGAAGACTTCATCGCCTGCCGCCTTGAATATCTCCTTACAATACAATGGGAGGCAACTTGCCTATCTCAGACCTGCCCAGTGCCAAAACTACAAAGGAAATCAAATGTAGTAGAGTTTGTGTAAGTACATTTTTAGTTTAGATATTTTGTAAATTTAAAATTGATTTAAATAAATAGTTTTGCCAAAAACTGATTGATAATATGCTAATTATATTCAGAAGTATTTTTTAAATATGTAATTAATGTATAACATTCTATCTACCTAGATGTGATGATTTTACTCAACTATAGAGTTCTGTGGATGCTTGGGCTGCTGAATCCGTAACAGAGTGCAGACGGAAAGGGTAAGAGCAAAAGATATTGCCTAATGCTTTAACGTAATTAATTAGGGCTGGGCGATAAAACGATTACGATATGTATCGCGATAGACACGTGATCGATATCAATAAAAAATGTGTTCGATAAAACGTTCGATATTTTTTATTCTTCGTCGGAAGAAAACAGAGGTTGCGAAGCTAGTTTGGATCCGAACAGGTGTTCCGGGCAATTCGGTTTCCCTATGTTTCCCCTGTCTATCGGGAAATAATGTTTCCCCTAATATTAAATCAAAGAGGTATGTGAAATGTCTGAAAATCACTCAAGTACATTATTACATGTGAATACTGTATTGTTATTAGTACCGAGGCCCAGAGTTGCTGTATACCTGTTTTAACAGGGGGGAACCAAATATCCTGGATGTCAGGAAATAATGTTTCTCCTAATATTTAGGCAAATATGTATGTGGGATGTCTGAAAATCACTCAGGTACAGTATTACATGCGAATACAGTAGTTCGTCACGCATAATATAGTCTTATAAGAAATACTATACCGTTTTCATCAAGAAATATCTCTATCCAGCGAATTAAATACTTTCATTTATTATCAGTAAAAACAAAAAACATGTGATGTTTTAAAATATGTGGCTTGTTTACCTCAAGAGCTTCGTAAAAAGACATGAAAACAACAGCGAAACCGTGTACAAATCAGCGCGCGACAGGGGAAACATAGGGAAACTGAATTGCCCGGAACACCGGAAACGCAGCTGTCATAAATGGTCGTAGCACAGCAAAACAACTGCTTTATGGAGGTTCTGCCGGTTTTTTGTGAATCACTGTGACGGTCGCCTCGCCCTTCCCTAACGCCGCTCGCCCCCCGTCTCCTGAATATTAAGTTATAGGTCTGTATCCTTTCGGTTTGTATGTGTCATGTTGTCCGGTTTTTCGCGTATCCCGTGTTTCGTTTCGAGTCTGCCGTGTCTTTTGTTTCCCCTTCTCTCTTTCCTCTCTGTGTTTACGGCGCACTTCCGGGTTCCGGCTCCCTACGTATCGCGTCTTCCTCGTTAGTGTTTGCATGTGTGTCTTTTCCTAGCACAAAACCTGGACTGAAAATATACTTGAATAGTTCAACTTCAAGTATGATTAGAGTAAGAATAACTTGAAGAGTTACTTTTTCATATTTCTGCAGGTTTTACATTTCAAACAATGTTACTGTACTGTATCAGGTTTGTTTTTTTATATTACAGATGTACTGTATCTCAGTCTACGTCAGTTTTATTTATGTTTACAAAACACTGCACATATTTTAAAAACACTTTATTTTCCATGGTTGTTGACATGTTTAAAATAAAAATGTTTAAATGTAATATATTTTTCTCCTGGTCTTTATTTTAAATGGGTCATAAAAAATGTCAATAATTATCGATATCGACCGATATGAAACACTCATATCGTGATACAGTTTTCAGTCATATCGCCCAGCCCTATAATTAATACATTTAAATATATGAGTAATATGTTCCAATATTTGGTCTTCGTGACAAAAAGCATCACTATTGACATTAAGCATTCATTGAAAATAAACATGCTTTGATGTATTCTATATTAATACATTTTACAGAGAAAAGGAGAAGCCATGTAGGGGCATGAGAACAACACATTCAAGGCATTTCATTCATGGCCTGCCATGCTATTTGGTAGGATCCCTGACAAGCACAGTTTCAGGACCTTTGCCATCTGTGCTGCAACCAGCACTGCCATCGTCAATAACTATACAAGGCAACAGGTGAATAATTTGTTTGGTGTTTCTTTATTGTTTCCTTCTTTGTCTTGGGTTCACTTTCCCTTTTCCCTTTTCACATAATTTTCACCAGCCTGCAGCGTTGACATATCACCTCATCAACAAGCACCATTTTATTTGCTTTCATTGTCTTAACAAAGACAATGAATGGTGTTTTTACGATGGCATTGAAGAGCTGAATAATCCAGAACACAGTGAAGTTAAAGCAACAGCTGCTGTTGTGAAGAAAATCTTTTCTTCTTCCTGTCAGACAGGCCATATTTTGTGTATTCAAGTAAGTTCCTCACATCTACATTACACTTATTAATCCAGTTTGCTTTACATACAGCATCTATTGTTGCAAATAGGGATTACTTTAATGTTCACTTAGGTACTGTATTATGTTAGTGTTATTTTCCTCACTGTAGCATCAAACAGAAAGTAATAATTAATTCGGATGATAATACGTTGATACATATTTTATACAATAAGTCGTAATTAGTTATTATACATAAACCTAAACATAATAGGTTAATAATTGTAATGGAAGTATATCAAAGTTTCTTGTTTCTCTTATGTGGCATCATATAATTATTATGTCTTTTAATTTCATGTATGTTCATCAAAATGAATACCAGGAAAATCCAGAGGAAGGATGTCATGTAGACCAGCCTCTAATGGTAAATTAATACACACACACACACATACACACGCACACACACGCACACAAAGAAAAACACAAACACACACACACACACATATACTGTATATAATATAAACTTGGTGATATGATTAATTGGTAAAAAATAAAAGTTACCAGTTTATGACACGATCATTCATATTACCAAGCGTGACTTGATTCCACTGGTACCTCTACCACAGATATTTATTTCATTGTGGACTATGGAAGAGTGGTTTATATTTGATTCATCTATATGTAACACATGGCAGTAAACATTTACCTTTGAGTAAAATTTGCATTTTTGCAGCATCTGTGTAGTTTTGGGTTCGGTTTAAACAACACAATGTGTGAATAGAAAAATCCGAGTTTACTCAACAGAAAATTTCATTTTAAAACGCACCCAGATGGAACTTTAGATAAAGTTGTGTGCACATACTACAGTGATAGATTTCACTGAAGCACAACCAGAATCCAGCAGATTTTTGTAACTGTTAATATGGTTGTAATTAACTCAAATTATAAACTAATTATGAACTTAGTCTTATTTTACTAAAAGACTTAGTAGCATTTAGTAACAGAAACATACTGTACATCATATGACAGTCAGTGTGGGAACAGAGCTTGCAAATATTTTAATATCTTTGTTTTTCCTACTTTATTAACAATTTTCATATTTTATATACACCATGTGTAATTTGGCTATTTTGGTAATTTGAATGTCTTTTATTTTACAAGGGCAACCCAGAAGTGGATTACCATTCAGCTCAACCTTCATATATGGTAATGTCCTAATTAAATTGGTGGTGGTGGTAGGATACTACCCTCTGAACCAAGAGGTTGTGGGTTCAAATCTTATCTCTGGCACTAACATCATTGGGTCCCTGAGCAAGACCCTTAACCCCAAGGTGCTCCAGTGGAACTGTCCCTGTAAGTTGCTCTGGATAAGAGCGTCTGCTAAATTACTTAAGTGTAAATTAGTGCGTTTGTCTGTTCTACCTTCAGCATATTCAGTGATTAAATGAAAGAAATGACATCAAATGTTTTGCTGCACGTTGCTTAAAGGTTTCATTGAAAAATTGTTTGATTTAGTAACAACCTCAGCAACAGACTCTTTTATTCTCTTCTTTGTCTTTGACATCAGCAGTATACTAATCGCTGTGTTAATATATGAATTTGAATAATTGATTGATAATATATGTATCGAAATTTAAATATTTTCTGATTTTAGAGTCACCGGGTTTGTCAGTGCATTTTGGAAGCTGAGAGGTGGTGCAATGAAAATAAACACCTTTTCACTGGAAATGTTGCTTCACCTCCACTTCTGTACATGACCAAGGATGAAGCAGAGAAGGCCTTGCATAAATTTGACTCACTGGAAAATGTTGGTGAAGAAGAGAGGGAAGATATCCTAGTGAATATTTCATTTGTCTTCTCCGAAATTAATTACATGCAAGTGTTTTTGGAAAATGTGAAAGATAAAATGAAAATTAAATTAGTTTATTGTCAAACAATTTAGGATCATGCTATAGACTATGTCATTGGATTTTGGAAACTGAAAGGTGGTGTATTGAAAACAGAATGCCTTTTCAATGGAAAGGTTATACCACCTTTATACTGTAAATGACGAGTGGTGAAGCAGATAAGGCCCGAGTTAATTTGATCACTGAAAACAAAGAAATATAACTGTTTTTGAAAACATCATTATAGTATTTCTAACAGAAAATACTTAGATTGTGCACACAAGCTCTTAATTTTTGTTTTATTTGCCATGTGCAGTCTGTATAAGGCTATTTCTATTTATTTTATTTATTTTGGTTTATTCGCCTAAATGTGTATTTACATTGTTGGTTTTAGTACCTGTTTGAGCCATTTTCTGCACTTATTTTTTAGTACATGTTATTGCTATGTGCAATGTTTTTTACTGTTCAGATCATATCTGTATCAGATAAATACTTTCTGTTTTGTCAGGGTTGTGTCAGAGGTGTGTTGTTGTGCAGTGAACAACATAAAAACATAAAAACAAATATTATCCAAGAATAAAAACTACGAATTAGAAGTTTTATAAGTGTAAGGCAAAAAATATAGTAATAGCAGAATAATAAATACATTGCAAGTAATCAGTTGAGGTCCTTGAGAAACTTCAGTATTGCGTGCTGCAGTTTAATTGAATTTAATTAAAAATTCAATTTAATAGAACAATTGAATAGTCAAATGAAATCTTCATTGTGCACTATAATACGCATTACTTCCATCTGATTTTTAAAGCATTAAATCAATCTGGGCCAGGACAGTGTGACGTTTTCTGTATAGTAGGATACCTGATGTGTACTGAGAAGTTGATATTTGCCTGGCCCAGAGAGGTTTAAGGCATTAAAATTGGCATGGAAACCTGGCTTCCCATTAACACCATTGTGCGCTATAGTATGACGTGCCTTGTTTCCATCTGATTTTTAAAGCATTAAATCAGTCTGGGCCAGGACAATGTCACTTTTTCTGTATAGTAGGATACCTGATGTGTACTGAGAAGTTGATATTTGCCTGGCCCACAGAGGTTTAAGGCATTAAAATGAGCATGGAAACCAGGCTTCCCATTAACACCATTGTGCGCTATAGTATGACATGCCTTGTTTCCATCTGATTTTTAAAGCATTAAATCAGTCTGGGCCAGGACAATGTCACTTTTTCTGTATAGTAAGATACCTGATGTGTACTGAGAAGTTGATATTTGCCTGGCCCAGAGAGGTTTAAGGTATTAAAATTGCCCCCCTACAGGTTTGAGCTGCGAATAAGGAGCCAACTTCAGCGTCGTAGGAGCAACTGGCTCTCATCCAACATAACAATGAGTTAACCCTTGGAAGTCTGAAGGTGTTTTGGAGCCCTGAAGAGATTCTGACATGTCCTGACATTTGTGTATTTTTCAGTTACTTATAAACATATAAATGTCTAAAGTCTGATAACATTGTATTCAGCACAAACTGGGCTACAATAATATATGAGCAGCATGTATGTACAAGTCTTTATATTGGAGAAAAAAACAGTTATGCGTGATTATTGAAAACAACAAAAAAATATGTCACTGAAATTAGACCACAAAACACATTCATGACACTTGTGTACAAGACTTTTGTGACCTGGATCTTGTGTTGTAGAGGTTTTACTTCAAAATGATGTGACAATCATCTCACTCACTCATTTACAGAAAACAATACATTCATTTAAATTTTCTAAGACACTTTTTGTTTAGAAAGGCCATATGCGAGGAGGTGGGAATGATCATGAATAATGCTGTAGTTCACACCAGAGAAGACAAAGACCCACATAATGAGCTGTATAATTACCCCTTTCAGTCAGGTATGGGACAGAGGAAAGTGCTACAAGAAAATAATTTGAAGACAGAAACATATTTCTTTGTTTGTGGTTTATTTAGCATGTGTGTCCCGATGTGAGGTGCTGGTGGAGGTAAGGGTGACGCAGACACATTCCTAAAAACAAATAAATAAAAAAATGTTAGCATCTCAAACATTTACACCCGATATGTTTGTGCTAAATAACATTACCGATAGCAGTGTTATAAGCTAACCAAAATGGAGCCAAATATATATTAGCAACTATAATCTAAAGCTATCCAAAATGAGTTGAAATACATTAGAACATTTACAAACATCTGTAAACTCCATAAGGCATTAGCTTAGCCACCAGGAAATAACATGTTTGCTACATAAGGCAGCATGTTAGCAGAGTTACCTACATGCTACACTAAAGTATGTAAATGGAATTGAAAGCCAATGAAGTGAGGAAAATATTTACTAATATTAGTTTAATATTATCAGAATAAGTGTTATATAAGACTTAATAACTTACCCATTGTCATAGCAGCTTGCTGTGTGAGTGTTTTTAAGCCGGTGTCCGGGGGGCGTGGCCTTGTATGTATAGTGCCCGGACTGTTTTCCGTGTGAATGGCGTGACGGCGTGTCCTGCCACGGGTCATTAGCAGATAATGAAGTGCGACAGAAATTTTGTGCCTCTCCTTGGTTTCACATGGATTACATAAACTGAAAATATTTATTTTTCATTTAAATTGCTTTATTTAAAAGTAGACACTTTAAGATTTCTATAGATATATTTCTCATGTCTGTCTGTGCAGTATTCGCAGAGTTTCAGTTCATTTTAGTGATGTGTTTCAAAAAGATATTCGCGGACACTGAGACGGCTGAAAGCGCACCCTGTTTATTTTCTTTATTTTACAAAAGCACAATGTTTTGTGGATATTGTGAGTATACATGAATAAAAGTAGACCATTTACAGATTAAAATGATGTACTACACTTACGTGTATGATCAAACATGACGACGCATTTTAAGTTCTTTTCACGGTTACCAGAAAAAAATGCAAGTGTCCCCGCCGGCGGGTCCGCCGACTCCCAAGGGTTAAAGGAGAGAGCTAACATGCCTTTTAGGGAGACTGTGTGTACGTCACAAGCGGGGAGGGGGGAGAATGATGAACAAAGAGGTCAAGAGAGCTGGGTGAACATAGGTCGTAGACGTAGAAAACAGAGGCGGCATCACCTGAAGTGCTTTCAGGTGCTTCCAGACATATAGAGCCGGAAGAGACTGGGGAGGCAGTTGGGCCCTTGGGCACCAAGGAGCCACCTACCCCAAGGAAGAGGGAGGTTGTGGTAGTAGGGGATTCAATTATCAGAGGTGTAGATAGTTATGTGTGCACCCGTGATAGAGGGTCCCATACGGTGTCTTGCCTGCCTGGTGCCCAGGTAGGGGACCTTCCGAATCGAGTGTACAGGCTTTTGGCCCCAGCCGGGTTGGATCCAGAGGTCGTGGCGCATGTTGGCACCAACGACATAGGAAAGGGCAGGAGGGCTTTTCTGCAGGATAAATTTATGGAAGTCGCGGATAAGCTTAGAAGCAGAACATCCACGGTGGTATTCTCTGGAATACTTCCCGTGCCACGTGCGAGTCAGGCTAAGTTAGCTGAGATAAGGGGATTAAATGCGTGGCTAAAATGGTGGAGTAGGAAAGAAGGGTTCAGGTTTATGGGGCACTGGAAGACCTTCTGGAACAGGTGGGACCTGTTCAAGCCGGACAGGTTGCATCTGAACCATAGGGGAACCAGTGTATTGGGGAGCCGTATGTGTAGAGTAGTTGAGGAATGTTTAAACTAGGTACTGGGGGGGCAGGGAGGTTATGCTGCATTCCATTTGCCCTAGGAACTCGGATTCCGAGTTTTGAAGCCAGATGTGACGACATGCGCGCTCCCGTTTCTCAGAGATCTGAGAAATATCTCGGACAGCACAGAGGATCCCGAGTTCAGAATCCAAGATGGCTGCGCCCTTTATCAACAGAAGGGAAAGTTGTAGTTTTATCCTGTTTAAGCACTACTTCTCATTTGTGGCTCATTAAATCGGTTGCACACACCGTCCAACTTATCTGTGGACGTGTTGCTACGGAGTTTTATACGTGAAGCACCGCGCGTAATGTGTTATCAAGTGATATTGCTATGGCTACCAATTAACCGGGCTAGAATTGGATTTCATGATTAGTTGGATTATTTGTCGGATTTAAGGTAGTTTGGGCTAAGTGTAAGTGAACGAAGATAAAGGCCATTTAAATTGAGGTACCTTAAATCCGACAAGTTGTCCGGCTAAGCAAAAAATCTTGCTTGGTATTGCTACTTTTGTGGCAAATGAGTTTTTAGCGGATGTGACTTAATATCGGAATCCGAACATCGGATCCCGAGGCAAATGGAATGCACGATTAGTTACGAATTTATGGGGGGAGAGATGGAAAGCTCAAATAAATATTAAAAGTGGGCACTGTAAAAGGCCTACCATTTGTGGTCTGTATTTAAATGCTAGGACTATTAGAAACAAAATTAATGATTTAGAGGCTTTAATTTCATCGAACACTTACGACATTATAGGAATAACTGAAACATGGATGAGTGACAATGATGGTGAAGAATATAATATGGATGGTTATACATTGTTCCATAGAGATTGGATAGGCAAGAAGGGAGGTGGTGTTGCAGTATACGTAAAAGAAAACTTGCAGGCAAGGGAGCTCACTGATAAAAATAAAAGTACAGAACCTGTATGGATAAAACTTGATGCTAAAGACTCAAATTGCCTAATTGTCGGGGTTTATTATAGAGCACCTAATGTAGCTGCAGAGGAAAGCAGAATGTTATATGACGATATCAGGATTATGAGTAATAAAAATTATGTGGTGGTTATGGGTGATTTTAATTTACCTGGGATACAGTGGGACACAGTCTCTGGCTCTTCTGTAATTATATAAATGTAACATCACCTCCCTTGACTTAAACTCCACACACCTAGAGATATAACCCAACATTCTATTGGCCTTTTTTATTGCTTCCCCACACTGGCGAGAGTGGGACATGGAAGCATCAACATACACACCGAGATCTTTCTTGTAATCAGCCACCTTTATTTCAGTGGAACCCATAAAATATTTGTACTTTATATTTCTGCTCCCTGCATGGATTACCTTACATTTTTCTGTGTTAAATTTCATCTGCCAGGTATCAGCCCAGTCGCTAATTAAATCCAGATCCCGTTGTAGCCTCTCTGCTACTAGATCAGTATCTGCTACACCACCCACCTTGGTGTCGTCTGCAAATTTAACCAGTTTACTGTATGTATTGTTGTCAATATCATTAATGTAAAAACCACAAAAAAAACCCTCTCAAAGCAGGCTACTGCCGGAGCGGGAAAAAATAGTGGAAAATGTCCTCCAGGTCTGGACTGGCGACAGAGCAAAGCTCAGGAGCAACTGTCCTTTCTGAGTTAATGTTTCCGACGTTAGATAATATTACCCGCGGGTGTTTGTAGCGAAGGTACGCAGACAGAAACGCAGCTCGCGCGGCACCCGCAGCTATCGATAACTCCCGCGCTGTCTATTAACAAGGACAGACAAGTACTCATGCAGACCGAGAAAATAAATAAATAAATAAAAATAAAAGTAAAAAATGAAACAACAACCACCCACATAACCGTACTGGCACACAAACACTCAAATACACTCAAATATACGTCCAAATAACTCCAGTCAACCGCTTCAACAGGTGCACAACACAAGTGCACACAGCGTCTACACCACTCTCGCACAGTGCAGCAATCCCAGCAGCATCTACAGCAATGATTCTAAATCATGAATTTTGTTTCTAATATTCCTAGCATTTAAATACAGACCGCAAAGGGTAGGCCTTTTACAGTGCCCAATTTTAATATTTATTGGGGCTTTCCATCTCTCCCCACTTTCTTAACTAACCTCCCTGCCCCCTCAGTCTCTAGTTTAAACATTCCTCAACTACTCTACACATACACCTCCCCAATACACTGGTTCCCCTCTGGTTCAGATGCAACCGGTCTGGCTTAAAAGTATTCTGAAGGGCTGGTTGTGCTGTGCCTATATTCCTGTTGTCATGTGCTGTTTATGTTGACCATTGTGATGATATCATCCAACAATGACTAGTGTGTTCAAATTGTCTGTTGAATGAGTGAGTCAGTCAGTTTTTCTCTATGGACCCTCAGCTCATTACTGTATTTCATAATAAAACTCTATGCTGCCAGGGCAGCAAATAACAGCTTTGAAGCCAGGAGGCAGGAATCTGGTGGAGGCTTACTGCTTCCTTCCATTAGGGTTACCTTATTTGGTGAGACAAATAAGAGTATGTGTCCTCAGATCAGAATATGAATAAGTTTTCACATTCACTGGTCAATCAGGTACCATGTTTTTATGAATATTAATAAGTTTCCCCTAACCACCCAAACGAATATATGCACCTGTACTCACTGACACCAGTAGCTATACTTACATCTGTAACATAGTAATACCTGCACTGCATGCTTTCTTTGCTCCCTGCAGGACTTGTGTAATGCCTATTCCCACTTGCACTCTGTGAATGACTGACATGGGTATTGCCTGTATGATTCAAATGGTGCTGGCCAGTCTTGCTGGACTCAAGGCAGGGTTAAACTTGGTGCATGAGCTTTGTAAGGAATCTTACACACAGGTAGATACTGATCACACACCTGCTGTCGAGGGGTACAGTATTCCTTCAATGAGATGCTTAAAAGTTAAGCAAAGTACTATGTGGAATGCCATAACAGTGCAGTTTGCCCCAACAGCAAGAGTGAGTTCTGCTACCATATACCCCGAACACCTGACCCAGCAGCACGCATCTCACCCCCTTCAAGCACTCCACAGTACATGCAGATCATCACAGCATCCCACTAATCCTGCAGATGAGGCATCTGTCTCCTTCCCTCCCACTCTTCCTCTGTCTGTCCCTATCTCGCCCACAGAAGAATTTACTGTATCTCATCAATAGGATCCTGCGAGAGATTAGAATGGGTTCCTGAGTGTGCAGGTGCTTCTGGCATGGACTGCTGCCAGGTGGCACAACAGGCAAAGGGGACTGGCTACCCCTTTGTCATCAAGGCCAAGGTCCTATGTCAGAAAGCTGTGCAAGTATATCAAACTGTATGTGATAAGCCATGTTGTAAACTCTGCCAAAAGTCCAATCATGACGCAGAGGATTAGACAGCTTCCCATTTTTTCTGCAGATTACAGCATCCCGATAAGTCACACAATGACGTCAGGAAGAACATAAGAACATAAGAACTATACAAACGAGAGGAGGCCATTCGGCCCATCGAGCTCGCTTGGGGAGAACTTAACTAATAGCTCAGAGTTGTTAAAATCTTATCTAGCTCTGATTTAAAGGAACCCAAGGATTCAGCTTGCACTACGTTATCAGGAAGACTATTCCATACTCTGACTACAATAATACGCATTGAACACAGAGACAGCAGACTGCTCTGACAGTTTACTTCCATTCTGCTTTTGTTAGTTCCAGTGGACCACATAGTTTATTTAAAGGGAGTAATGAAGAATGAATGTCACCAAACTTTTTTCCAAGTCTCCCTCTAGCCAATAGGGGGCAATATAGGGCAATATGTCTTACCAACGGTTGGTTATATAACGGGTATGTCTTATGGATGGAATTCTCTCCTCCTCCCAAGTGGCTTATAGGACAATATGAAACTTAAACAATGTGAGTGCACAGGGAACAGGGTGTCAAGGCTGGACGTGACCGTGTCTTTGGTTGTTACTTATGGACTCTTCTTGTATTTTATTTGGTGTGAAATGATCATTTAAGTATACTCAGACACCTTATCCCCATCTCCCTCCACATCCCATTGTGTCTTTGCTTTTTGCAGATGATGTGGTCCTGTTGATGTCGTCGGGCTGTGACCTGCAGCATGCACTGGGATGCTTTGCAGCTGAATGTGAGGCAGCCAGGATGAGGATCAGCACCTCCAGTTCTGAAGCCGTGGTGTTTGACCAGAAAAGGGTGGATTTTCTTCTCCTGGTGGGGGATGGTTGCTGCCTCAAGTGGAGGAGTTTAAGTGCCTCTGGGTCTTGTTCACGAGTGAGGGAATAAGGGAGTGGGAAATCAACAGATGGATTGGTGCAGCGTTGGCAGTAATATGGACACCATACCCTTCTGTTGTGTTAAAGTGGGAGCTGGCCTGGAAGGCAAAGCTTTTGTTTTCCCAGTCGATCTACATTCCTACCCTCACCTATGGTCATGAGTTTTGGGTAGTGACTGAAAGAATGAGACTATGGATACAAGCAGTGAAAATGAGTTTCATCCGTAGGGTGTCTGGGCTCAGCCTTAGAAATAGGGTGAGGAGCTCAAACATTCGGGAGGGGCTCAAAGTAGAGCTGCTACTCCTCTGCATTGAATGGAGCCAATTGAGGTGACTCAGGCATCTATCTAGGATGCCTCCAAGACAGTTCCCTGGAGAGGTGTTCCGGGCATGTCCAACCAGGAGGAGGCCCCAGGGAAGACCCAGGACATGCTGGTGAAATTATATCTCTTGGTTGGCTTAGGAATGCCTTGGTATTCCCCCGATGGAGCTGGAGGAGGTGGCTGGTGAGACGGAGGTCTGGACATCCCTGCTTAGATTGCTGCCCCTACGACCCAACCCCAGATAAGTAGCAGATAATGGATGGAAGAATTTTCATGCAATTTCACGTTATTTATTAGTTTACATTTTTTCCTAAAAATACATAGTATGTTTTCGGCAGTGTTTTGCTTACATTCTGGGACCTGTGTCCGGCTCGTTCCCCTCTGATCTCAAACGCCCTTCATGTTCCGGCACCTTCTAATTTACTGATTACCAGGATTTGGTAACTGTTTCAGCTGGAGCTAGAAATCTGGATGTTAAGGTGTGCTCAATGCAAAAGAATCACCAGCAAGATGGAATCTACACGTTTTATGGTGAATCTGCATTGAGAATGCAGGATACAGACATCAGCCTGAGAGAGTGCTGCTGCTGTGGCTCCTACTTCTAGTTGGAGTGATTTTGTTTTGGAGAGGTGAAAGTCCCTATTAAATATCAGCCGCTTGTGCCCTTGTTGAACTTCCCAGCCTAGGGAATAGACGGGAGAATAGGGAGTAGGGAAACCACACTACCCTGGAAGAGAAAGATGCCAGGTCTGTCTGATGGCCAATTTTATTCTTCAACTAATCAGTATTTGTTACTCATAAGACAATCAAGTGAAACTGCAGACATTGTTTTTTTGAGGAGAATATTTAGTTTTAGTTAGTGTTTAGCCTGTATCCAGTTTCTGAAGGATTGAACCAATGAGCCTTGGCTGTTTACTCTTGTTTTGCACACAGCCCCAAATAGTAGTTCAACATATGGTGTGTGTGTGTGTGTGTGTGTGTGTGTGTGTGTGTGTGTGTGTGTGGATTTGCATAGATCACATTTGAGGACCAAATTGTCCCCAAAGTGTAGTAAAACCTGAAATTTCCCTACTTTTGGGGACATCTTTTGAGATCCTCATTTGGATAACTTCAGTTTTATAAAAAACTGTGAATGCAATCAAAAAAGTAAAAATGCCAAAAGTCTTGTATTTTGGTTGGTTGCTTATGGTTAAGGATAGGGCTGGGTTGGGGTAAGGGTGTCATAATTGGGATTAGGGTTTTTCCTATAGAAATGAACGGACACTCCCCATTTAGATAGGTAGACCAACTTGTGTGTGTGTGTGTGTGTGCATGCATGTCTCAACAGCATCTTTGTGTGTATGTTTGTGTGGTTTTTTTTTTGGGGGGGGGAGGACCTAACAAAACCTAAGAAAGTCTTGCAGAAAAAAAACATAAGTGCAGTATGTCCCTTTTTTGACTGACCTGAGGTCAGTGAGAAATAGTCATCATAATCCTTTCATATAGCTTTATGGCTCTCTCTGCTCATACCGACACCACTTTCTGCTGTAGAGCTGTTCAGACAGTCATCTACTATTTCCACCTATACATGTTCTACCATCCTGTTTCCTGTGAGCTCACTTGAAACTGTGAAGATACATTGGCAGACCATGGCTCTGTGGGAGGAGAGTTTTCTTTGACTACACAGCCTTTGGTGGTGGGCAATAAAGAAGTTAACCTGTGCATCTGTGTGTGTTCCACTGAACCAGACCATCACACTCTACCATGCTCCATGAATTGATATTCTCAGCTTCATCACACACAGTTGTAGTTGTTTTAATATTGTTTTGTTTTGTAATATTTTGATTTTCTTAAATTAAATACAAATATCTCTTTGGCATTATATTATTACTACTGTTTTTTGCAGGGCAAGATGCAAAGTATTCATGCATAACAAAATGTTTTACTAGTAAATTTGCTAACATTAACCTGTCTGTCAGTCAGTCTTATAGAATAGAATAGAACAGAACAGAACAGAATAGAATAGAATAGATACAAAGAGCTAGTCAATCTGATAGGCAACAGAGGTGGCTGAGGGCATGATGACTTGCCAGCCAATTTCACTTTGCCTCAAATGGGGGGTGCTGCTTGTGATGCTCACCTATGGCGTCAGACCAGTACTAATAAACCATGCCCATAAAAAATTGGTAGTTTTTACAAATTGCATCTTGTTCTCCATTGACAAATAGCCATATAAAAATGAAGACCACAATAATAAAATCCCTCCCAGTTCAGGGGTGCCGATTTTGCACCCTATGAATGTCAGGGTCAGCACCTGATTGTCTCAGTCTTTCCTGTCTTCCCCCGTTGTCCAAGTCTTTAGTGTTTCCCCTGTTCCCCGAATGGCCGCATAGCTCAGTCTTGTGTTCAAATCCCACCTCCTCTGTTTTTGTATTTTTGTAGATTTTGTTCCCTTGTGTTTCATTTGTATCAGATTTCTAGTTCCTGTGTTTTGATTTGTATTCGGTTTTGGTTTTTGCTTTTGTGCCTGTGATTGTGTTTTTACCTATCTACAGTATTGTTCCCCTGTGTTAGATTTGGTTTCCCTGCTTCTGATAGTTTCTTAGGTTCCCTGTTTGATTGTTTGATTCCCTAGTTCCCTGAGTTAATTATTAGTTTCACCTGATGTCTGTTTTTTTGTGCCAGTCCTTGTGTATTCTACCCTGATTGCTCGATGTCCTGCACTCTCCCCAATTGGTTAATTGTTTTCACCTGTCCTGTATTATCCTTGTTAACCTTTTGTATTTAAGTTTCCAATCCTGTTCTGTTTTTCCTGGGGGGTATTCCAGAAAGCAGGTTATGTGACATACCCGGGTAAGTTTAAGGGTAAGTTAGTGGATAACCTCAACTTTCGGTTCCAAAAACGGAGGTTAACTTTCTGGGTATGTACGTAACCATAGCAGCTTACTCTCTGAAGATAACCTGCTACTGAGCAGGTTATGTTCCAGGGTAAGTTTGTTGCAGAAGGTTACTGAGCATGGCGTGCCCTTTTGATGACGATCCTGTGAACGTGGAGGCATAAATTATACAAGGTTTTTTTCGCCGGGAGAGAGTTATAAGACCGCGTATTGATGTCTTTTCATTTCCTAATGATTATTTGAAAAAGCGTTATCAGTTTTCAAACGAATCGTTCATTTACTTAACATCTCTTGAAACCGCATATTGCAAATGTCACAAACCCAAACCGCGGGTCTGCGCTTAGCACAGAAAACATTCTGTGCATAGCACTAAGGTTTTTTGCGTCAGGGCATTTTTTTGTACAATATGGGCGACGCAGAGCATATAGGAAAGGCAACTGTGTGTAGAGCCGTTCGCACAGTATGTCTGGTACTTAACGCTTCTTACACACGTTTATACAGTTCCCTGTCCATAAAGCTCTGCGTGTTATTAAAGAGGAATTCCACAGAGTGGTAGGTTTGTCCTTTGTAGTAAAATCTATGATGCATATTTAATATATAGTCATACTATTTATATCTATAGCCTACATGTATTCATCCTGCACACACACACACTTGATACTTCCCTACAGTATATTACTTTCTATTTCAGGGTTTCCAAATGTAATTTGGAATACATGTAATACATGTATAGTGACAATAAAAGGCATTCATTCATTCATTCATAATTGGGTGCATTGATGGCACCTACATTCCTATTAAAGCTCCTTTAATAAATGAGGGAGACTATGTTGATAGATAGATAGATAGATAGATGTCTTTATTGTCACTATACAAGTACAGCAAGATAGCGGAGGAAATCTATTCATAGTATCAATGTGCAGGTAACTTGATTTTGTATCCTTAATTTTTTGCCTTGTTAAAATCATCAAACTCATTACTTTTTTCCACTAACTATAGGTAATCATTACAGGACAGTACAATGCTGGTTACCACTGGTTGCCCTCAGATGGGGTGAGGGGAGGTGGTGGTGGGCTCCCGCCAGTTAGACGGGCTTCAGCCTTTTTTCTATTAGCTACATGACAGAAAGAATATACTAAATCGTGTTTAATAAATAGTTAAGTGATCGTGTAATCAATTACCTTTTTGCAGAATGTTTCATTTTGACTTAGCTCAAAGTTCTTCTGTCTCCAGAAGGATTACACCTTATTAAATAAGAAACCATATATTCCTAGTCAATATACACATTGTTATTTTAACCTAAAGAAATGAATGGCAGGAAAAGTAAATGCTTTCATAGTGATTTAACAGTAAAAAGGATGCGGAAGGGTTATGTGTTTAATTATTTTGCATTATAATAAAAGGGGAGGCAATGTCAAATTTGCAATTTAATACACACGCATTTATTCTGTCCTTTATTTTTTGCCAAGCCAACTCTTTCTTTAGCCGATGCAGCCGTATTGCTTTTTTTCATTATTATTGGCTTGAATTCCTCATATGCGTGCATTAAAACTTCCAACTCCGCCTCTCTGAAGTATGCCGCTCTCTTTTTTTCACTTTGATTTTCCATTCTGACTCGTGAAATCGGCGATCAATTGAAAACGTCTTTATGTATGCACGGTGCACGCGCATTAACTCTGGGTAAGCAATAGGAGGTTGATTGAACTTACTCTTCTCAGGTGTTTTGGAACCGACATACTCATGGTATGCGGGTTTGGGGTATATCAACCCAGAGGTTAAGATTTACCAAATGGTAAGTTAACCAAGCTTTCTGGAATACCCCCCTGGAGTCATTGATGTTGCATGATGTTGAATGTGTTTTGTTATTTGTTGCTTGCCCCTTGTTGCCCTGACTGAAATAGTAGTTATTCTTTGTTTTTCCCCTTTTAGTTTTGACCCTTTGTGGTCCATTGTTTTGTTAATAAACCCCTGTATTCCTGTGAGTCACCAGTGGGTGTCCACTTTCTGTTCCTGCTTGCTCCATGCCTCTCTCCCATGTCAAATCTGCCCGGATTCATGACAATGAAAGCATATAACATTAGGCTCCCAACCCAGACCTATCTAATTTTGTTCAATATGTTCCAAATTTTTAAGGCCCATATCACTCAGAGGCCCTTGTAATCATCCTAATTTTCCCCCCCTTTACAGCGTCCCTGTCCTAGTGTGTCTGATACATTCACTCATACACCAGGCACCTGATCCACTATCCTTCATATAGTCAGGGCACATACTATAGCACTACAGTCAACTTACAAGCAGGTTCACTAAAGCATTGAAGATAACACCTTTGACCTGAAAGTGGGATCTGACTCATGCACTAGGTGTCAAGTGAACTGCTATGTGATGTTGCTGTTTCATTGCTTGCCACAGCCTAAACATATGCCCTTTGTCTGGGGGTGGATCTCATTGACCATGCTGGGACCCAACTGCACATTTTGCTTAGTCACTGGTTTGCTCTAGGAAGATGGACGTCCACATCTCATTGTTCTGCTTCCAGGTTCCACAAATTTTGGTCTGAATAGCCATTTTGACAATTGCATGAAGGAGCATAGTACTGCAAACAGAGCACTATTATCCAATGTTTACATGATTAGGGTGATTCATGGTGCATACTCATTTAGGCATAAAAAACACCTTCTTCTGGTCTATTGTGGTTGGGATTTTAAAATAGCTTTCGAGAAGACTAGTTATTTTCCTGTGGATTCAAATACATCATCATATTAAGGCTGATTTATACTCCTGTGTAGAATCTAAGCAGCTGATATGCCATGAGTGGTGTAGCTGCTTACCCTACACCATAGCCTGACACGCACCTCCTCAGGAACTTAACTACAAGTGATATGACTAATGATGGTATAGATATTATGCAGAACAATAAATCAGCTTATAGTCTGGAATAGGACAGCTTGTGGTTTAAAACACTGTTACTGTTCTTTTATAAGACCACATTATTTTTATATATAGTTTCTCTGCAGACACTTCGATCCAAAGCAACAGATATTTTTCACCTATTTATACAGATAAATAGTGGCATCCCATGCAGAATGGTTCCTGCCTTGTGCCCTGTGCTTCATGGTATAAGCTACAGGAGCTTCCTGGGAAAAGATACATGCATAATAATAATAATAATAAATTCTTATCAGCTTATTTGGTCTGGTTGGAACGTGACGAATATTCTCTTAACCAAAGAGCAGCTCGATGGAGCGAGCAGTCGTGACGGCACCAGGAGAGAGGAGGCGTCATCTTCATTTTTACTGTCAGTGCCAACACAGTCTTTCCAGCAGAAACGCGTTACCTCCTACGAAGACGGACGAGGTAATTTGAGAAAACAGCGACAGGGGGAGGATGCAAGCTGAAACAGAAGCTAAACTGGGAACAAAGGAACGGGAGCAGCTCCATTTGATGTGAACACGAGGAGAACACGAGGGAGCTTTTTGGACTTGGGGGAAAAAAAGTTCTACAACGGGCTACTAAGTAGGAGCTTTCTTGAAAAAAAAACCGATAAACGCCCTTTCCAAATAGTCAATCGACTGGAAATTAGCGATTATGAATCGCTAATAAGATAGCGATGGAATTGCTAGAGAGTTGTGGAAATTAGAAGAATCTCTGATGAAATCCGAATAGAGCAGAGAATGAGCATGGACAGACCGCGTGTCCCCGGCACCCAGCCCTGCTGGACTTTCCTCAGGGATATACTGCTCATTTGTCTATTCGCCGGTAAGATTAATTTAATAGTAACATTGTATGCCAACACATCAATTTTTAATAACCACAGAAGGTCGTCAGGTGTGTTCGTTCGCGTTATTGATATGAGTGTAGTGCTCAAATAAGAGCACAATGATATTAATCTTTTATTTAGTCTGGGTTCTGTAAGCGAGCACTGCGTCTTGTTAACTGTGAATTTCATGCCAGCTGTTCTGATCACATTTCTGAAGCAATGTTCTTGTTTTTTACTTTTACAGACAGTGTCGCTACACATTTCTTTCTAGGTTGTTTAGGTGTAGCATACAACGCATTTCCAAGTCTTAACTGCTTTGCTAAGTTATTCCTTTATAGCCCATGTAGTCGTGGCGGGTGTCAGTCTTTGTCTCATGGTGTTGAGCCGCTGGGTTCCGAGGTGATGCAGTGGGGAGTCCCCAAACCGGAAATGATCCCATACTGAGCATTGCTGTTATGCACCTCAACCCCACGTGGCTGAAATATTAACTATAGGACAGTAACTTTGTAGATGAAGTTTCTAAATCCTATTTGGTGACCCAGAGACCTTTAGCAACTAGTCCACACCCCCTATTACACATCACCAAGAGTTATTGGTGAATTTCTACCAAGGAAAGAGTGAGACAGTGAAAACAGCATTCTTGTTGTGCAGTGAACTCTAGACCTGTTTTTTTTTTTCTCTGATAGGTGGGAGTTTGGCCCAGTGTGAGGACTGCCTGGACTACTGTTGTGAGGGATCATCTCCCTTCTGCTGCTCATACTATGCCTATGTGGGGGATGTTCTTTCGTAAGCGATTTCTTTCTGACCTTTTTCTTCTGTGTGTCACTCTATTGTGAGGCTCTCTTCTCTATGTGTGGGTGTGTTATAGAAGGATGGCCATTTCAGGTCTTATTTCATTACTGATGCATGTGGGTTGTTTTCCTAAACTTGTGGAAGTATTCTTTGGAAGTAGGTCCACATATAGAAAGTATGACAAAAATGAAAAACTCTCAAACTTAAAATGTCTTTTTTTCAATTATCACTTTTTTTGTTTACTTAAATATTCAAATCCTTTTATTGTTAGTTTTCCTGTACTTTTGAGTTTTTCCAATAGTGAGAGGAATCGTATTGTGGAGCCCCTGCAATTCTGGGTGTATATTTCTGTGTGTTTCAGGGGCACAGCTATTTCAGGGATCGTGTTCGCTGTTGTTTTTGTCATGGGTGCTGCGGCAAGCATTTTCCTATGCGTGTGCATGTGTGTGAAAAATGGGCGTAGTTCCAGAGTAGATGTCCTCAGAGCTTCCCGCATCAACACCATCACCCAAGGATATCCAGGTATTACCTAAATTATATACCTATATTAGAAAACATTTAGTGGTTATATCTCTGTATATCTCAGTTTGAGAGCCGGCAGTGTGTTGATGTGATGTTGAGATGGCACTCCGGATTCTCTCACAAAGAATGTTACCAGCATTTGTCATCTTTCTGATCATATCCATTGTTTTTTTATCTACAATTTACAGTTAAATTCCAGGTAAATACAGATTACAGATTAAGTATATGTTTCAAATGTATGACCGATGCTGTCGTAGAGTATCTTACAATATGAATAATAATATACAGTGGAACAGTGGCGTCCCCTGTATGTTGGGGAGCTAATGCCATATAATTATTTCCTTTTAAAGCTATATCTCATGACTTTCCTTTTTGGTTTGCTGCTATCACTAACCTTCTAAGCACCCATGGTGACTTATTTAAAAACAAATTAAGAGTAACAAAAGCAAAAAAACACAAGAATATTCACAGCACAATTAAGCAAAGATGTTCACTACTGGTAGACTGACTCATATGCACACATTCTCTCCTTTGTTTATGTGTAAATAGATGCTTGCTTTGTCAGACACGTTTTAGCCCAAAAGGGTTGGTTGACTGAGAACCAAAAATACATTTGACAAGCAAGACATTTTCTTAACCGAACAATATGGTCAAGAACTGAATGGTACGAGATTTTATATCAATAAGAATGATGTGGTTTGTTCTGGAGTGTGCTGAGATATTTCTGGTGACATCCCAATTAGCTTGAGAGTGACATCTCATCTGTGGGACTCCTTATGAATGGACATGCACATTTCAGCAGATATAATTGAGTGTGATGGCTTTTTATATGCATTTCCTATTTCAGGTCCACCTCCACCTTACACGTATGACTATGAGATGTTCCCCCACCATGTCCCTCCTCCACCCTACACCCCAACCCCACCCAGGATGACCAGCTACCCTCCTCCTCCTCCTTACCCAGGGCATACTTGGAAGTAACCATGCCCCTCCCCAAAGTGCCTCAGAGGCTCTGAAGACCTATGACCTCTGTAGAAGCATAGGCTGGCCTAGTTTACATTGCTCGTTCTCTGTGGCAGCCTTATAACATCAGAGAAGCTGTTTCTACCTAACTCTAAATAGGGACCTTCTCAGACGAAACGTGAATCACTCACGAATGCAGGTGTGACTGTTTGAGGGCCACACATTCAACAAAGAACTGCAGACTTTTATGTTCACCAGATTGCAATACAGTACTGGCCAGAATACTACACTGAGCCTGGGTGGCAGCTAGCGAGTGAGCCAGACCATACTACCACATTTTGGTGACTGTGCACTTTCCCCCTGTTGGATTTAAAGAAAACTCATTATTTTCTATCATACCTATAGTGAAGGAGTTTTTTGTGTGTCTAATAAATGAATGTATATAAATCTGTATGTATAAATTGCTCATATGATAAAACATTCAGCAATAAGGTCTAATTTTAAGTCACAAAAAATTGTTTAAGTCATGAAATAAAGAACCTGTTTACCAGAAGTGTCTGGAATGTGTGATATGTGTATTGCTAGGCTGTTGCCAAGGATCTACAATCACCACCCAAAACATCAGCTAGAACACCCAAATAAAATCTTTCAGTCTGAAGAAAAAGGGATGTGTGTGTATATATGTTTTATGTACCCTTTTTCACATAGTCAGCTTTGGCTGTAGGATGCTCCAACTACACAAACTGATCCACACTCTAGAGAAAGACTTTGATGCCTCCAGTATATTGCATGCTCCTCTTGTTTCTACTCTTTACATTGCACTATACCACTGTGTGGTATAATGTCATACCTCTTATTCCAGTTGTAAATGGTATTAATTGTATTACCTTATTTGTTGGTTAGCTACAGCTATACAGGATGGTTACATTATTATTTTTTATTAGTAGTAAAAATGAAAGAGAAACAAAAGCTGTTGTAATCAACCCACTACTTCAATGAACTTGCTCTGTTCTGCTGCTCATACTCATTCCAGAGTCATGGTGCCACCTACAGTACGATAAGATATACCACATATGCCATTATTAGAATGCATTGCAAGCATTAAGTGCTTCATGAAAACAAACAACATTAGCAACAATTACGGCTTATATGATATAACAGAAAATAATCAAGTCTCAATATAGTGAAATATAGCTCATAACCCTTCTTAAAGAAAAAATGCCAGTGCAGTGTATAGCAAGATTTGGGTAGGCAGGGGCAAGATAGGTGGCATTCCAAACCTTACTATCAGAGAAAAGTTGCAGGACCCCTCTGTGCAATGATCTGGATCTGGTTTTGAAAGGTAGTACGGTTTCTTGACCATACTAGCTTCTCAATGCACACAAAACCACAAAACCGCAAATCTGGAGTCTGCACATCACAGTGTTTATCTGTGTATTGCTTTGACTTGATCTGTTTCTTTTGGACAGTGTTTCTCAGTCTTGCATGGTCCACTTATATAGTACATGAGGGAAAGCCTGTGATATTCAGTTTGATGTTCATAGGATGACCATGGAGGAGTTCAGCAGGTCAAGCTTGTGTGACTGCAGGAAGACTAGCACGAAAACAGGAAATCAGTGACAAACTGCTTCTAAACTCTGCACTCAATGTCTACTACATAGAGTCTTTCTGAACTTGGTTCCACTTGGTCGAAACCTCTCCATTGCATTTTGGGTAATGTTTGATGTCTCGACTAGCAGGGAATGCTACAAATTCAGCTGAGAAAAAAGCTGTCTGTTGTCAGTCACCAACTCCAGCAGGTATCCTTCATGGGTGAAGACAGTAGACAGGAATAAGATGACTGTAGGAGAGATCACCTCAGACGTGGATCAACCTCTGGTCATTTGCTTGTAATAATCTATAAGGGTTATAGCATGACAGCAATCAGGCGGAGCATGGTGGTAAGGACCTATGATATCAATTGTATGTTTTTTCCATACTGCGCTGGGAAGTCTAACAGGATTCAGTGAGGATGCTCTGGTAATGGCAGTTTTGTCATGTTGAGCGCATGTTATGCATGACTTGATGGCAGTTTGTACATCAGAGTCTATGCCTCGGAACTCTAAACCTTTATTTCGTTTGTACCATACCTTGGTGTGTATCATGAGCAATTGGGCAAGCTTGGGCTGAACAACTACTGGGACCAATACTGGTCCTAGCCAATGGTGTTCTTGCTCTACATTATTGTCATTTATACTTTTGATAAGAATATTACACTTGAATGATCTATCAGTTTCCATGTAACACCCATGTAACTTTTATTGTGATCAGTCCAGATGTAGTTGAAATGTACTCTAATTCCTCAAACGTCTTTTTGAGCTCAATATCCATTTTTTCGTATTCACTGTCAATGAATCTAGCCAAAGTGTTTCGGCATGGGGCAACACCCCTACCTCCTCCTCGTATTGGTATTTTAGCAAGGATAGCTCTGAATGACTCAGACTCCACGATGGACAGGGGTAGCATGTTTCCAACAACATACCTTGCAATCAAAGTGTTCAGCTCGGTCTTGGTCACATGCTGCTGACCCGAAAAATCGAGCGATGCTTGTTTTAACGGAGTGTCTCCGTCTCCTTCGCTGGAGCTCACGCTAGCTGCATTTGGGCTTTGGGTTGGGTTAGCAGCAGCAACAAGTTTCGTGTTAGCATGTGTAGATGTAAGGTGCTTCATAAGGTTAGAGTTGCTTGAGGTAGACGTGGATAATATCTTTTTTCCTGGGCATAGCGTGCATGATACATATACATTATTGCCTTTAATTTCGAAGAGGGAGAAGTAGTGCCGGTACTTCCAGTTTCGGAACGCTACCTTTGAATTTCCCTGGCTCGTCGCCATTGTCGCTGTCCAGTGTGTTCAGAGGTAGTGGAAGTCAGAGTGTCAGTGAGCGTGCAGTGAGACACCATGAGCATGGCATCCGCCCACCCAGCCAATCATCATCGCATTTGCAACGGTGTCATCATTATCTCTCTTCAGGCAGCTGATAAAGCCAAAGCTTGACATCTCACGCGTCATTCAACCAAATTTTAGTAACACTCTACTTAACATTCTCAGTAACGATAATGGCGTTGCAAGTATGGGAAAAATAATTAATTAGATTACTCCGTTACTGAAAAAATAACGCCGTTAGTAACGTCGTTATACTTAAACGCCGTTACTCCCAACACTGCTAAGGACACATACAAACATAACCTATCTGTATATTGAGACTAGTAGTCATGAGTAAATCAATATACAGGGTATACAAAAGCCAAACTTAAAAGAAACTTTCTTTAGGGTGTAAGTCTGTTGGGTGAGTGGTATGTAAGGCAGGATGTCTGGGGAGGGGGTTGTGTGCCAAGTCGAGGGACCTCTGTCCTTGAGGTCCACTCTGCTGTCTGTAGGTCCCTAAATCTTTGGGCAATAAAAGTTGGAGTGCTGGCCTCCCTTGTTATCTGTGTGTGTGTGTGTGTTTGTTTAAGTGTGTTGGTGTGTGTGGGGTCACTAACCCCCCTTTGGTGTCTAGGCCAATGTGTACCTCTCGTACCAGGCTAGGCCCTGTAATATGTGCAGGTGTGATCCTACATATCCCCCCTTTCGACTAATTATGGCGACGGACGTTGAAACAGGATCACGAACATGCAACGAGGCATTGTTGACATCCCATTGTTTGGCACTCTGGACAGGGAGGAGGCGCAAGGGCTGGCGCCTGGCTTCTGGGACCGCAAGGAGTGGTGAATCCTATGTCGAACAGGGTGCCAACGGCTGCTGCAACTCCCAGCAGGGTGCCCAGGAGCCTCTTGGGCTGTTGATTGGACTCAGCTTGGGTCACGGTTGTTGGGTAACTGCTCCAACCTGTGGGTAGTATCTGCTACAGCATGATGCAGGGCATCCTGGGTCCATCGGACACCTGTCCCACTAGTTTGGTGTCTCTCGTGCAGAGCGTGAGCGTGCACCGGTGAGCGTGAGCGAAACTGGTTGCTACCGCGCGAACTTTAAAACTATTGATATCACCTAAATAATAATTAGAATTAAGTCATCGGATAAAATCTTCACAAGCTTTATAGTCTTCTGATAATTTTCCAAACCCCTACGGATTAATCACCTTCGCAAGCACCGACCTATGATCTCCATTCAATCAAAAAGGTGCTTCCAGCTTTAGAACTTCAGTCTTCCCGTTTCACATAAGTACAACGCCATGTCTCCTGCTCCGTGTTCTGAGTGCAATATGTTTAGTTATTCTTCTGCGGTCATTAGCGGTACATTTACCTGTGAGAAGTGTCAGTTAGTCGCTAGGCTGACGGAGAAGATTGTAGTTTTAGAGGGACGTATCCGGATGTTACGGGACATTCAGGAGACTGAGAGTTTTATTGATTCAGTGTTAGCGGCTCCGGATATGTCCGCCATAGGTATTCAGTCTCCCCCCGCTCTGGCAGCAGAGCCTTCGCAGCAAGGCGAGTGGGTGACAACCCGGCGGCATACTCGTAAATCCAACCATAATTCACACCGGCACCATTTGCCCATTCGCGTTTCCAACAGGTTCTCCCCACTCAGTGAAACTCCCGCTGAGACACCTGTTGAAAGTGCTCTAGTAATAGGCGACTCTATTCTAAGAAACGTGAGAGTAGCGACTCCAGCGACCATAGTTAATTGTCTCCCTGGTGCCAGAGCGACCGACATCTCGGCAAATTTAAAAGTGCTGGCTAAAAGTAAACGTAAATACTCTAAGATTATTATCCACGTCGGCACTAATGATGTCCGATTGAGGCAATCGGAGATCACGAAGTCAAATTTTATAGAGGCGTGCAACCTTGCGAAGAAGATGTGTGTGTCATCCCTGCTAGACGTGGCGATGAAATGTACAGCAGATTATCGTCGCTACATTTATCGGGCATGTTGGAATGGTGCCCGATAAATGGTGTGGGTTATATAGACAACTGGCGGATGTTTTGGGGTAGGCATGGGCTTTTGAAGAGGGACGGTATTCACCCTGCGCGGGCTGGTGCCAACCTCTTGTCTAAAGCATAGCTCTTAGTCTCCAGGCAAATCGCTGACTAACTAGAGCCAAGTCCAGGCAGCAGGCAAACCGGCATCACCGACTGCCTGCTAGTCGCTTAGAGTCGTCACCTAGGGTTAATTTTATTGGGACTGTGTCTGTTCCCCGCATTTTTAATCATGGAAGCCTATTCCACCGCAGTGTGTTCCATAATAACTTAATAAAAATTACAATGAATCTGTTACTAGAAAACAGCTGTGATGCAGGGCTTAAACTTAAACTTGGACTTAAGAACATAAGAACATAAGAAATTTGCAAACGAGAGGAGGCCATTCGGCCCATCAAGATCGTTTGGGGAGAACTTAACTAATAGCTCAGAGTTGTTAAAATCATATCTAGCTCTGATTTAAAGGAACCCATGGTTTTAGCTTCCACTACACTAGCAGGAAGACTATTCCACACTCTAACTACACGCTGTGTAAAGAAGTGCTTCCTCAAATTTGTTTTAAAATGTTCTCCCGCTAATTTCCATTTATGGCCACGAGTTCTAGTATTTAGACTAATATTGAAATAGTCATTTGGCTGAACAGCATCCAGACCCGTTAGAATCTTATAGACCTGAATCATATCCCCCCTTAGTCTCCTTTGCTCAAGGCTAAACAGATTCAGTTCCGCTAACCTCTCCTCATAAGACATTCCTCTAAGACCAGGAATCATTCTCGTAGCTCTTCGTTGCACCTTTTCTAAGGCAGCAATGTCCTTCTTGAGGTATGGTGACCAAACCTGCACACAGTATTCTAGGTGGGGTCTTACCAAGGAATTATATAAGTGTAACATCACCTCCCTTGACTTAAACTCCACACACCTAGAGATATAACCCAACATTTTGTTCGCCTTTTTTATTGCTTCCCCACACTGGCGAGAGTGGGACATGGAAGCATCAACATACATACCGAGATCTTTCTCGTAATCAGCTACCTTTATTTCAGTGGAACCCATAAAATATCTGTACTTTATATTTCTGCTCCCTGCATGGATTACCTTACATTTATCTGTGATAAATTTTATCTGCCAAGTATCAGCCCATTCGCTAATTAAATCCAGATCCCATTGAAGCCTCTCTGCTGCTAGATCAGTATCTGCTACACCGCCCACCTTGGTGTCGTCTGCAAATTTAACCAGTTTACTGTATGTATTTGTGTCAATATCATTAATGTAAATTAGGAACAATAGTGGTCCTAAAATTGAACCCTGCGGTACCCCACTATGAACGGAGGCCCACTCTGACATTGTGCCTCTAATAATTACTCGCTGCTTCCTGTCAGTTAGCCAGTTTTTGATCCAAGCTGCCACAGTTCCTAAAATCCCTGCAGCTTTAAACTTTAGCAAGAGCCGTTTGTGGGGGACAACATCAAAGGCCTTCTGGAAATCTAAGTAAATCACATCATAGGCCTTGTTGTGATCAATTTCACTTGTAGCTTCCTCAAAGAACTCAAGCAGATTCGTTAAGCAGGATCTACCTCTCCTAAATCCATGTTGGCTATCCTTTATAATGTTATTTGCATCTAGGTAATCTACCATTTTCACTTGAATTATAGCTTCCATTATTTTTCCAGTAATGCTAGTTAAACTGATTGGCCTATAGTTTGCTGGATTACTTCTATCCCCTTTTTTGAATATGGGTGTTATATTAGCATGCTTTCAATCTGATGGTACCACACCCGCAGATAACGATTTCTGGAATATTAAAGTTAAAGGTTGGCTAATAATATCCCTCATCTCTTTTAAAACTATAGGTAAGATGCCATCAGGCCCCTGCGATTTATTTATTTTGAGTTTAGCTAGGCTTAGTATCACATCAACCTCAGTTATACATATATTGGTCATAGATGATGCTGTATTTGTATTAATTGGTGGTAAGTTACTTGTGTTCTCTATTGTGAACACCCTTGAAAAATAATCATTAAACTCATTTACTATATCAATTTCGTTATCAATTATAAGTCCCTTACTATCCTGCAAATTAGTGATTTCAGCTTTTAGTGCTCTCTTGGAGTTAAAATATTGGAAGAAACCTTTACTATCATGCTTAGCCTCCAATGCAATTTTTCTTTTTACATCCCTTTTGGATAGCCTAATGTCATTTTTTAACTCTGCCTGTAGACTTAGATACTCCTGCTTAATTTTGAAATCATTAGTTATTTTCCAATTGTGGAACAGAGCCCTTTTCCTCCTGACTTTATCCTTAATTTCCTTAGTAAACCACCTTGGTTGTCGTTTCCTAGATTTAGTTTTGCTGGAAACAGGTATGAAGTCCTCTTGCACTTGCAACAATGTGCTTTTGAAAAATTCCCATGCCTCTTCAACTGTTTTGCTATTTAACTCTGTCCAGTTTACAGTTTCTAATTTACGTCTCATACCATTAAAGTTAGCCTTCCTAACATTGTACACTTTTAATTTCGACTTTGCTCTTCGGACACTAAAATTAACCTCGAATTTAACCATGTTATGATCACTACCGTACAATGGGTCTAAAACCTCTAATTTTCCAATCCTATCCTGGTTATTACAGAAAACAAGATCAAGAAGGGCTTCTCCCCTGGTAGGAGTATTAACAAACTGAGTAAAAAAACAATCCTGTACTAATTCCACCATCTCAAGTTCATTTACAGAAGAGCCAGAGACTGTGTCCCACTGTATCCCAGGTAAATTAAAATCAACCTTAACCACCACATCATTTTTATTACTCATAATCCTGATATCATCATATAACATTCTGCTTTCCTCTACAGCTACATTAGGTGCTCTATAACAAACCCCGACAATTAGGCCATTTGAATCTTTAGCATCAAGTTTTATCCATACAGCTTCTGAATTTTTATTTTTATGAGTGAGATCCCTTGCCTGCAAGTTTTCTTTTACGTATACTGCAACACCACCTCCCTTCTTGCCTATCCGGTCTCTACGGAACAACGTATAACCATCCATATTATATTCATCACCATCATTGTCACTCATCCATGTTTCAGTTATTCCTATAATGTCGTAATTGTCTGAAGAAATTAAAGCCTCTAAGTCATTAATTTTGTTACTCCTAGCATTCAAATACAGACCACTAATGGTAGGCCTTTTACAGTGTCTACTTTTAATATTTATTTGGGCTTTCCGTCTCTCCCCACATAAATTCTTAACTGACCTCCCTGCCCCCCCAGTCCCTAGTTTAAACATTCCTCAACTATTCTGCACATACGCCTCCCCAATACACTGGTTCCCCTATGGTTCAGATGCAACCCGTCCGGCTTGAACAGGTCCCACCTGTTCCAGAAGGTCTTCCAGTGCCCCATAAACCTGAACCCCTCTTTCCTACACCACCATTTTAGCCACACATTTAATCCCCTTATCTCAGCTAACTTTGCCTGACTTGCACGTGGCACGGGAAGTATTCCAGAGAATACCACCGTGGATGTTCTGCTTCTAAGCTTATCCGCGACTTCTATAAATTTATCTTGCAGAACAGCCCTCCTGCCCTTTCCTATGTCATTGGTACCAACATGCACCACGACCACTGGATCCACCCCGGCTGGGGCCAAAAGCCTGTCCACTCGATCTGGAAGGTCCCCTACCTGGGCACCAGGCAAGACACCGTACGGGACCCTCTATCACGGGTGCACACATAACTATCTACACCTCTTATTATTGAATCCCCTACTACTACAACCTCCCTCCTACTGGGGTTAGGTGGCTCCTTGGTGCCCAAGGGCCCACCTGCCTCCCCAGTCTCTTCCGGCTCTAAAGCTGGAAGCACCTGAAAGCGGTTAGACACCGTTACTTCAGGTGATGCCGCCTCTGTGAATGTAAGATCACTGGCTCCTAAGGCATTATTAATAAATGAAATAATTACTGATTTTAGTCTTGGTACCATATGCCTCACAGAGCCCTGGCTTAAACCGAATTAATTCATGGCACTAAATGAATCTACTCCAGCTATAAGCATAACCCTCGACCAAATCGCAAAGGTGGTGGTGTTGCTGCAATTTTTCAGTCCAGCCTAGGAGTGTCTGAGAAATGTGGTTTGAGTTTCAGCAGATTTGAATCTATTGTTCTTAGTCTTGCTGGCTCATCTCTTCATAGCTCTTCAGCCCAAATTGCCATTGTTATTGTGTATAGACCACCTGGGCCGTACAGTAATTTTTCTTAAGGAGTTTGCTGATTTTTTATCTAACCTGGTGGTCAGTACTGACAAAGCTGTTATTGTGGGTGATTTTAACATTCATATGGAGAAAGATAGTGATCCTTTAAAAATAGCATGCAGCTATTCTTGACTCTCTAGGTGTATGTCAGAATGTAGTCGGGCCTACTCATGCCTGTAACCATACCCTTGATTTGATTATTAGTCATGGCATCCTGGTGGAACATGTATCTATTATGCCTCAGAGTCCTCTGCTCTCAGATCATTACTTGTTAACGTTTGAAATCCAGTATAGCCTCCCGTTGACCACAGCTCCAAAGTACAGAATCAGACGTTCCATTGCCTCACTAACTACAACAACATTTATGAAACAACTTCCACAGTCCTTCAGCCTTACATCTGAGGCATCGTGTATAAATGAACTTGAACAGGCAACTGCAAACATGGAAAAATCACTTCGTAGCACACTAGATCTTGTAGTCCCACTTAAGAAGATAAAGCACAGAGATAAGAAACCTGCCCCCTGGTACTCTGATCATACACATGAACTCAAACAGGCATCACGCAAGCTAGAGCACAAATGGCGCTCAACTAAACTAGAAGTTTTCAAATCTGCATGGAAAGAGAGCCTGTCTAAATACGGACAAGCACTAGTGACTGCTAGGTCTGTGTATCTCTCCAGATTAATAGACGGGAACAAAACCAACCCAAAATTCCTATTTGAATCTGTGGCTAGGTTAACACAGAATTCCCCATTAAACTCGCAAGTCCCGCAAGCTCTTAAGAGTGATGACTTTATTAAATTTTTTAATGGTAAAATAACTAAGATTAGACAGACCATCCAGTGTACGTCCTTAGCTACCTATGACTGCCAGACTCCTGCTAGTCTTATGCCTATCAATAATGAGACTTTTGAATCTTTCATTCCTATAAAACACTCAGAACTCTTGAGCTTCATTTCCTCCTGTAAATCCTCTACAAGCCTCATAGACCCAATTCCTACAAAATTCTTCAAGGAAATTGCACCGCAATACCCTGTTAAATGTGTTAAACTCATCTCTTAAGCTTGGATATGTTCCAAAACCTTTTAAAATGGCTGTTATTAGACCCGTCCTAAAGAAACCAAATCTTGAACCTAGTATAGACCTATCTCAAATCTTCCTTTCATTTCAAAGATCATGGAAAAGGTTGTAGTTCGTCAGTTGTCTTCTTTCCTACAAAAAAATAATACTAATGAATTATATCAATCTGGCTTTAGACCAAACCATAGCATAGAAACTGCTCTAGTCAAAGTAATGAATGATTTACTTATGGCTTCAGATCGTGGCTGTATATCGCTGTTGGTATTACTAGATTTAACTGCAGCATTTGATACAGTGGACCATAATATCCTCTTGGACCGGTTAGAAGGTGTAGTTGGCATTACGGGGACAGCACTCTCTTGGTTCCGCTCATATTTAACTGATCGCTATCAGTATGCCCATGTGAACAACGAATCATCCAAGGCCACCAAAGTCACATATGGTGTCCCACAGGGATCAGTACTGGGCCCACTACTGTTTACCCTATACATGGTACCTCTTGGTAACATTATTAGAAATCATGGTGTTGGGTTTCATTGTTATGCAGATGATACACAGTTATATATATCTGTTAACCCTGATGATACATCACTCCTATCTTGGTTAGAAGACTGCCTGTTAGATATCCGGTGCTGGATGGCAAAACATTTCCTAATGTTAAACGCAGAAAAAACAGAAGTACTGGTGATTGGTCCCAAGGCTGCAAGAAATACATTGCACCACCTCAGCATTAGTGGTCTTCCTACACAACCTAACACGGTGGTTAGAAATCTTGGTCTTCTAGTTGATTCAGATCTATGTTTTGATGCTCACATAAGAAGTATTACTAGAACTGCGTTTTATCATCTACGGAACATAGCCAAGCTTCGTAAGATGCTCTCACATCGTGATGCAGAAAAATTAATACATGCCTTTGTAACTTCCAGACTGGACTACTGTAATGCCCTCCTTTCTGGTTGCCCATCTGGATCCTTACATAAACTTCAGCTGGTACAGAATGCAGCAGCCAGAGTTCTCACAAACACTAAAAATTTTGATCACATTACACCAGTCATATCCTCCCTTCATTGGTTACCAGTTAAATCTCGGATTGACTATAAAATACTGCTATTAACTTATAAAGCACTGAATGGCCTTGCACCAGAATACCTTAGTGATCTGCTGACCTCATACAACCCCCCGCGCTTGCTTCGTTCTCAAGGTGCGGGATATCTGTTAGTACCTAAAGTAGAAAGAGCTACGGCAGGCTGCAGAGCTTTCTCCTATAGAGCTCCTCAGCTGTGGAATGGTCTTCCACCGGATGTGCGGATTTCAGGTCACTCTCAATATTCAAGTCTAGACTAAAAACACACCTGTTTAGTTTAGCTTATAGGGACACTAGTTCTAGCTCTAGCTAACTTCTCACTCCCAGTTAAACCTATAGTGTGAGGTGTAGAGTTGGGTGGGGATCGGTGCCATTGGCTTTGGATAAACTGAATTGACAGTGCTGTCACTCTAGCTTCACAATCGCTTCTGGGATTGGAGTGCTGTCATTTCAGGGACTCCCCATGCCTGCATTCCCACCTGCCTCTCCCTACTACTTATGCTGCCATAGCCATATCTGCCGGAGCATTGCACTTCATATTGCACTCATCTAACTTTTAGCACTGCCTATAGTCTCCCCTACTTTGACTAATTGCATATTTTATTTCCCCTACTTCTCCTGGGGGGTGCTGCCTGGAGCCCTCAATCAATCAAGATGTCCAGCACACCCTGCTACATGTGACGTCGCCTCTACCAATGACGTCCATGCATCCAGCTTGCCGTTCTGCCTGTGTCATCTTCCTTGTATGACCCGCTCCCTGCCTTCTGGTTGGCTGGCGATTGGAGGGAGCGTTAGCACCGGCTTGCCATCTCCCCCCTGCTCCCTGTTTGTGTCTCAAAATTTACTGTATTTGACTCTTCCTGCCGGCCCCTGGAGGATGGGTTCCCCCTTTGAGTCTGGTCCCTCCCAAGGTTTCTTCCCTCTAGGGAGTTTTTCCTTGCCACTGTCGCCTATGGCTTACTCACTGGGGGCTTTGGGTGGAGATGCTGTAAAGCGCTTTGAGACAATGTAATGTTGTGATAATGTGATATACAAAAATAAATTTGTTGTTGTTGTTGTTGTAATGGGCTCAGTTGACATCGTCCGACGAATACTCTCTCTGTGTGGGTACAACAGTTGGTAATCACGAGACCGGGCTGTCCCCGGAAGACAATGCTGGGCGGAGGCCCAGGGCACACCATGTTGGACTGGGGCCTCACCCCTCCTAGCCAGAGTAACGCTAGTGGCTGGGGCAGCATCATCCTAGTGGTAGGGGGATAGAAAGTAAAGACCAGAGTAGGAGTGAGGGGGTGAGTCGAGACTCTGAATGTTGTGCTCACCGGTGCAAAGGGAACAGGGAGAAAGTATAGTGGGTAACAATTCTTAGCCAGAGAACAATTGCAAAGAAACAAACAGGACAAAGAAAAGTGCAAAACCAGATCCTCTTCAGTAATTTCCTGGGCACGCGTGAGCCACCCCAGGTCCTTACCAAAAACAACAACCAAATAAAATGAAAAGTTATCAAAACAAAGAAACAGATAAACAAAAAAAAAAATTAAAAGGTCACCCAGATATCAGTAGTCACCTTAGTCTACCCTATCTGTGACCTTCTTCCCTCCCCTTTCTCTTTGGTCTTTCTCCTTGTGAGTTTGAGGAGATTTCAGACTGAAAAGTTGTCCTTCTTTTGGTTGGAATGTGGCTTATTCTAAGCTGCTGGCTTCGTTTTGAGCATTGTCCAGAGAAGACTGGTTGGTGGGTGTTTCTGGCTTTCTCTGGGCTTGGTACTTCTTGATTTGATTCCGATGAACCCACTTGAGGCATGTTTCTTGGGTGCCTCTGTTGGTTCTGATTCGGTAAGCCACAGGTGACAGTTTGTCCACAATCTCATGTGGTTTGGGTTTGCTGGTTGGGATTGGCAGCAGACCAGACATCCTCTCACATATTCTGTCGCATCCTGTCGCATGTTAGGCCAGTAGGCTACTTGACTAAGTGCCTCGTAGGTTGTTTTGGAATTGCGGTGTCCTGCACAGGGTGCGTCGTGGGCGTACAGTAGCATGACCCCCCTTTGTGCCTGAGGGACCACGAGCCGTGGTGAAGTGTGGGCATCAGGGACATCAATCAATCAAGTACGCCCTCTATGTGCAACTTAAAATTGAGAAGTGGGCACTGGCACCAGAGGTAAGGCTGAATGAACAGACCGCCCTCTGGATGCCATTCCGTGTGCCCACCCCCAAGGCCCTAAATGTATGTGTCATGAGAGAGTAAGTAATGAGAGTATCTAAGTTGTGATGTGTGATTGAGACACAGGTGGTCACGGGGGGACAGAGGAGGAATACCTCCCCTGCATCCCAGCGACGCACCTGCACCTCAAAGCCCTACATGTGTATTGGGGTGACGGAGCAGGAGGAGGGAAGCATTTAGGGATGGGGAGGAAAGGATCGGGGGGGGGGCAGAGTACCCCCCCTCTGGAGCCAGCTCCCCCGCTGACCCCCATAAGCACCCCCGTTCCCCGAAATCCACCCAGGGTGGGAGGGCCCAGGCCCATCCAGTCCGGGGCCCAGAGCAGCGGCACCACCGGGCAACACAGAGCCCGGGGCAGCCAACCAGTCCCCACCACAGAGGGAAAAACTACACCCACCCCACCATTCAGTCAACTCCCAGACTACATAAGACAATAGACACCCAGGTTGGGTCCATTCTCCTATTCTATTGGATTCCCCCCCACCCCCGCAGAGTGGATACCCCTAAGGCAGGGAACCACCTGCGGACAGATGGTAACAACCTCCCCGCCAGCTAAAGAGGCCCCCAGACCCTCCGACGTGCCGAAGGCCCCCGCGTCGGGGCCGGGCCCCAGTGCACGCGCCAACCCACAACCCGGCGACACACCCACCAGGACCCAAGCCCCCCCAGCCCAGCCGGAACCCCAAGCCCGCCCCAGACCTACCCAGGAGCAGCACGGACGCCAGGCCGGCAACCTACATCCCCCAGCACAGGCTACCCCAGCAGCGCTGCATGCAGCCGCCAGAAAGACGCCACCCACGAGCCACCAAAGCCCCATCCAGGCCAGTCCCAGCGTCGAACCCCCCCAGAAACCCCCAGACGCCCCAAGCCCACGGGCCCCCCCCCCCCACCAACAACAAAGACCGGAGTGGGACAAACCTGCGACCCCCCCACCGCCACTAGGTGATGGAGCTGATCAAAGGAGCCCAGAGAGATTGGTCTAATGTGGCGGCAGAAGCTGTATCAAGACTAATATGGTCCAGCAAACTCTCTCTATATTGGTTGATATTAAGGTTATTTTTATTTTTCCAGTTCATGAGGACAGTCTTCTTAGCAATGCATAAAGTGGTGAAAGCCACGTGGGTTGTGTTAATCTCTGTAGTGACACCATCTAGGTCGCCCAACAAGCAGACTGAAGGAGAGGCTGGAATGGTACATTTCAGACACTTTGATAAGTCCTCACAAAACCTGCGCCAGAACATCTGAGCAGGTGGACAGAACCAAAGAGCATGGATGTAATTGTCAGGTGTATCCCCTTGACAGTGTGAGCAGTTGTTAGAAGACGTAAAACCCATCCTGAACATCTGATGCCCTGTATAGTGCACTCTATGCAGGATTTTGTATTGTATTAATTGTAAATTGGGACTTCTAATCAGTTCAAAGGTTTTTAAACATGTCTTAGACCAGAAATTGTGGTCCCAGCTGATTGATAAATCTGCCTCCCATTTTGCAATAGGAAGGGATATTGATTACATAAGAACATAAGAAATTTACAAACGAGAGGAGGCCATTCTTTTCCTGTTTCCTGCGTGAGCGAGACTGAGCGAGACTGGTTGCTACCGCGCGAACTTTTAAACTATAACTATAACTACAACCCAAATAATACTTAGAGTTAGAATTAAGCAATCGGATAAATCTTGGCAAGCTTAATAGTCTCCTGATAATCTTCCAAATCCACAACGGATTAATCGCCTCCGCCCCCGGAGTTTTTCCCCGCTAAACGTAAGTATATCACTATGGCTCCTGTCGTTTGCTCCGAGTGCAGTATGTTTAGTTATTCTTCTCCCGTCATTAGCGGTACGTTTGTCTGCGATAAGTGTAAGCTAGTTGTCAGGCTGACGGAGAAGATCGCAGACTTAGAGGGACGCATCCGGACGTTACGGGAGATTCAGGAGAGTGAGAGTTTTATTGACGCAGTGTTAGCGGCTCCGGATATGTCCACGATAGTGAGCCAGTCTCCCCCCGCTCCGGCAGCAGGGCCTTCGCAGCAAGGCGAGTGGGTGACGACCCGGCGGCATAGCCGTAAGTCCAAACAGGACTCACACCGGCACCATTCACCCATTCGCGTTTCCAACAGGTTCTCCCCACTCAGTGAAACACCCACTGAGCCGCCTGTTGAAAGCGCTCTGGTAATCGGCGATTCTATGCTAAGAAACGTGAGAGTAGCGACTCCAGCGGCCGTAGTTAATTGTCTCCCTGGTGCCAGAGCGACCGACATCTTATCAAACTTAAAAGTGCTGGCTAAGAGTAAACGTAAGTATTCGCATATTGTTATCCACGTCGGCACAAATGATGTCCGATTGAGGCAATCGGAGATCACTAAAGCAAATTTCATAGCGGTGTGCAGCCTTGCAAGGAAGATGTCCGCGTCAGTAACATGCTCTGGCCCTATCCCTGCTAGACGTGGCGACGAAATGTACAGCAGATTATCGTCGCTGCATCGCTGGCTGTCGGAATGGTGCCCGATAAATGGTGTGGGTTATATAGACCATTGGCGGACATTCTGGGGTAGGCCTTGGCTTTTGAAGAGGGACGGTATTCACCCCACGTGGGCTGGTGCCGATCTCCTGTCAAAAAGCATAGCTCACAGTCTTAGGGCAGATTGCTGACTAACCAGAGCCAAGCCAAGGCGGCAGGTAAAACGGCTTAACCGACCGCCTGCTAGTCGCTTAGAGTCGTCACCCAGGCTTCATATTATTGAGACTGTGTCTGTTCCCCGCGGTTTTAATCGTGGGGGGTCATTCCATCGTAGTTCGTGTCTTGCAAACCTTAGAGAAATTAGACCTATTTCAACTCTGGATAGTAGGTGTAATGCAAACCTAAAACTTGGACTCCTGAACATTAGATCGCTGGCTCCTAAGACATTGCTCGTAAATGAAATCATTACTGATTCTAATCTTAGTGCCCTATGTCTAACTGAGACTTGGCTAAAACCGAATGAGTTCTTGGCACTAAATGAATCCACTCCAGCTGAGTATAGCTATAAGCATACTCCTCGACCCGATCGCAAAGGTGGCGGAGTTGCTGCAATATTTAAGACTGACCTAGGAGTGCGTGAAAATACTGGTTATAGCTTTAGTACGTTTGAATTTATTATTCTAAATCTTGCAAGCACATCTAAGTGTAGTTCTACACCTCCAATCACCATTGCCATTGTGTATAGACCGCCAGGCCCCTATAGCAATTTCCTTAAGGAATTTGCAGATTTCTTAACAAGCTTGGTGGTTACTACCGACAAGGCCTTGATTGTTGGTGATTTTAATATTCATATGGAAAATGAAAGTGATCCAGTAACAAAAGCATTTACTGCCATTCTTGACTCTGTCGGTGTACATCAGAATGTAACTGGGCCAACTCATGCCTGTAACCACACCCTAGACCTGATTCTTAGTCATGGTGTCCTGGTAGAACACATATCAATTATCCCTCAGAATCCTCTACTTTCAGATCATTACCTTTTAACATTTCAAATACAACATAACTCCCCTAAGGCCCCAGACCAGAGGTACGATACTAGACGTTCCATAGCCTCATTATCCGCTGCAACTTTTCTGGAACAGCTCCCACAGTCCTTTAACCTAACCTCTGAAGTGTCATGTGTAAATGAACTTGAACAGGTAACCGTGAACATGGTAGAATCATTTCGTACCACTCTTGATCATGTAGCACCACTCAAGAAAATAAAACATAGAGATAAGAAACCTGCCCCCTGGTACTCTAACCGTACACGTGAACTTAAACAAGCTTCACGAAAGCTAGAACGCAAATGGCGGTCAACAAAATTAGAAGTTTTTAGATTTGCCTGGAAAGAGAGCCTGTCTAAGTATAGACATGCACTAATGACTGCTAGGTCTATGTATCTCTCTAAACTGATAGAAAATAACAAAACCAATCCTAAATTCCTATTTGAAACTGTATCTAGGTTAACAAAGAATCGTTCAATGTTAAACTCACAAGTCCCAGAAGCTCTTCGTAGTGATGCCTTTATTGCGTTTTTTAATAATAAAATAACCACGATTAGACATACCATCGCGAGCATGCCCATGGTTGCACACAACCACCAATCCTCTGCTAGTGCTAGTGTTATTAGTACTAATGATAACATCTTTGAATGTTTCACTCCTGTAGTGCAGACAGAACTCCTTCAGTTAATTTCCTCTTGCAAACCCACTACTAGCCTTGTTGACCCAATACCCACCAACCTGCTTAAGGAAATTGCACCACTGATTAGCACTACATTGTTAAACTTGTTAAACTCATCTCTTAGTCTTGGATATGTTCCTAAATCTTTTAAAATGGCTGTTATTAGACCTATCCTAAAGAAACCAAATCTTGAACCTAGTGACTTAGGAAACTATAGACCCATCTCAAATCTTCCCTTCATTTCTAAAATTCTTGAGAAAGTTGTTGCTCACCAGCTGTCCTCCTTTCTTGAAGATAATAACGCTAACGAGCTATATCAGTCTGGTTTCAGACCCAATCATAGCACAGAAACGGCCTTAGTCAAAGTGATAAACGACTTGCTTATGGCTTCCGACCGTGGCTGTATATCGCTATTATTCTTACTGGATCTAACTGCAGCATTCGATACTGTAGACCATAATATTCTTTTGGACCGGTTGGAAACATTGATTGGCATTAAAGGGACAGCACTACTGTGGTTTCGTTCGTATTTAACTGATCGTTACCAGTTTGTAGATGTAAACAATGAGTCATCCATAGCCACTAAAGTAAGATATGGTGTCCCGCAGGGATCAGTGCTGGGCCCCCTACTGTTCAATCTATATATGCTACCGCTTGGTAACATAATTAGAAATTACAGTGTTAATTTTCATTGTTATGCTGATGATACACAATTGTATATATCTGTTAAACCTAGTGACGCATCCCAGCTCTCTTCTTTAGCCGACTGTCTGCTAGACATCCGTTGTTGGATGGCAAGGAATTTCCTCATGTTAAATACTGAAAAAACTGAGGTTCTTTTAATCGGTCCTAAGGAGGCCCGCAATAAGTTTGTAAACCCCAACCCTAGCGGCCTCCCTACTCAATTTAAAACAGTGGTCAGAAATCTTGGTGTCCTGGTAGACTCCGACCTCTGCTTCAGTGCTCACATAAATAGCATTACCAGTACGGCATTTTATCATCTACGGAACATAGCCAAGCTTCGGAAGTTGCTGTCCTTTCAAGATGCAGAAAAACTAATACATGCCTTTATAACTTCTAGATTGGACTACTGCAATGCCCTCCTTTCGGGTTGTCCATCTGGATCCCTACATAAACTTCAGTTAGTACAAAATGCAGCTGCCAGAGTTCTAACAAAAACTAAAAAATTTGATCACATTAGCCCTATCCTGTCTTCCCTGCACTGGCTACCGGTCAAGTTTAGGATTGACTACAAATTATTACTATTGACTTACAAAACTCTGAATGGCCTTGCACCACAATATCTCAATGATCTTCTGGTCCCTTACAACCCTTCTCGCCTGCTTCGTTCACAAGGAGCAGGATATCTATTAGTTCCTAAAGTAGACAGGGCTACGGCAGGCTGCAGAGCATTCTCTTACAGAGCTCCGCGGCTGTGGAATGGTCTCCCGGCGGATGTGCGGGATTCAGGCACACTCTCGCTTTTCAAGTCTAGATTAAAAACGCACTTGTATAGTTTAGCGTATAGGAAACCTAGTTCTGGTTCCAGCTAGTCCCTCACTCCCAGTCAGACTAACAGTATGAGGTGATGAGCTGGGTGGGGATCGGTGTCATTGGCTTTGGATAAACTGAGGCGTCAGTGCTGTCACTCTAGCTCTACACTAGAGTGCTGATGTTCAGGGAGTCCCCATGCCTGTGTACCCACCTGTCTCTCCCTCTTTCTCATGCTGCTATACTCAGATCTGCCGGAGCCTAGACGAATATTGCACTCGATCATTTTGCTTGCACTGCCTCTGATTTCCTCAACTCTGGCTAATACACAATTATTCTTACTTCCTCCCTCACCCCTTCTGGGGTGTGCTCCATGGAGCACAATGTCGTTGAAGAGTTTATGCCTCTGCGGCCTGCAAGACAACTACCTCCACCTCCGGCAACTACCCTCCAACCTGCCTGCCCTTGGCTCAACACGATGCCTCGCCATCCATCCTGCGGCTGTGTGTCTATTAATCCTGCCATCGTGCATCAAGCAACACGTGCCTGCACCGGTCGGCCGCTGCATTGAGACATATATTTCAACCCCTGTATTAGCTTAGTCATTTCATCTTGTCTGTATTAGCTTAGTCATTTCATCTTGTTTGTTTGACTCATCTGCCGGCCCCTGGAGGATGGGCTCCCCCTTTGGGTCTGGTTCCTCCCAAGGTTTCTTCCTCTTAGGGAGTTTTTCCTTGCCACCGTTGCTTTTGGCTTACTCAATGGGGGGTCCTTACGAGGCAGAAATGTAAAGCGCATTGAGACAATGTAATGTTGTGATAATGCGCTATATAAATAAAATTGAATTGAATTGAATTGAATTCGGCCCATCAAGCTCGATTGGGGAGAACTTAACTAATAGCTCAGAGTTGTTAAAATCTTATCTAGCTCTGATTTGAAGGAACCCAGGGTTTTAGCTTCCACTACACTAGCAGGAAGACTATTCCATACTCTAACTACACGCTGTGTAAAGAAGTGCTTCCTCAAATTTGTTTTAAAATGTTCTCCCGCTAATTTCCACTTATGGCCACTAGTTCTAGTATTTAGACTAATATTGAAATAGTCATTTGGCTGAACAGCATCCAGACCCGTTAGAATCTTATAGACCTGAATCATATCCCCCCTTAGTCTCCTTTGCTCAAGGCTAAACAGATTCAGTTCCGCTAACCTCTCCTCGTAAGACATTCCTCTAAGACCAGGAATCATTCTCGTAGCTCTTCGTTGCACCTTTTCTAAGGCAGCAATGTCCTTCTTGAGGTATGGTGACCAAACCTGCACACAGTATTCTAGGTGGGGTCTTACCAAGGAATTATATAAGTGTAACATCACCTCCCTTGACTTAAACTCCACACATCTAGAGATATAACCCAACATTCTGTTCGCCTTTTTTATTGCTTCCCCACACTGGCGAGAGGGGGACATGGAAGCATCAACATACATACAGAGATCTTTCTCGTAATCAGCTACCTTTATTTCAGTGGAACCCATAAAATATCTATACTTTATATTTCTGCTCCCTGCATGGATTACCTTGCATTTATCTGTGTTAAATTTCATCTGCCAAGTATCAGCCCATTCGCTAATTAAATCCAGATCCCGTTGAAGCCTCTCTGCTGCTAGATTAGTATCTGCTACCCCGCCCACCTTGGTGTCGTCTGCAAATTTAACCAGTTTACTGTATGTATTTGTGTCAATATCATTAATGTAAATTAGGAACAATAGAGGTCCTAAAATTGAACCCTGCGGTACCCCACTATGAACGGAGGCCCACTGTGACATTGTGCCTCTAATAACTACTCGCTGCTTCCTGTCAGTTAGCCAGTTTTTGATCCAAGTTGCCACAGTTCCTAAAATCCCTGCAGCTTTAAGCTTTAGCAAGAGACGTTTGTGGGGGACAACATCAAAGGCCTTCTGGAAATCTAAGTAAATCACATCATAGGCCTTTTTGTGATCAATTTCACTTGTAGCTTCCTCAAAGAACTCAAGTAGATTCGTTAAGCAGGATCTACCTCTCCTAAATCCATGTTGGCTATCCTTTATGATGTTATTTGCATCTAGGTAATCTACCATTTTCACTTGAATTATAGCTTCCATTATTTTTCCAGTAATGCTAGTTAAACTGATTGGCCTATAGTTTGCTGGATTACTTCTATCCCCTTTTTTGAATATGGGTGTTATATTAGCATGCTTCCAATCTGATGGTACCACACCCGCAGATAACGATTTCTGGAATATTAAAGTTAAAGGTTGGCTAATAATATCCCTCATCTCTTTTAAGACTATAGGTAAGATGCCATCAGGCCCCTGCGATTTATTCATCCATTTTCTAAAGTGTCCTGTATATTTTAGATAGTAATTTGGGGGTTTTGAGATTAAGGAATTCTACCACACTTAGTGGTATTTGTAATTTGATTTGATTAGACTTGAATTTCCTTTTTACTATAGATTTAACTTGTTGATATTCTAAAAATCTATTCTTGTTAATCCCATGTCTTTTAACTAATAAGTCAAAGGCGATAAAGTCTATTTCTTCGAATATATGTTCCAAGTATTTAATACCTTTACAACTCCAATCCGGGAAATGTATCATATTATTGTTTAGTGGTATGTCAGGGTTGTTTCAGATGGGAGTACGTTTGGCATGGGATTAATGAAGACTCACTCGTTTTTAGAAACTCCCACCATGCTGTCAGAGAAGAGCTGTTACTGATGCTTTTGAAGCATTCGTGTCGTTTAATGTTTGAGCTAATGAATGGTAGATCCGAAATCTGTATGTTATTGCATAGTGCCTGTTTTACGTCTAGCCAAGGTTCATCTAAGAGGGTATGTTTTAGCCACCCTGAGATGTTTTGAAGCCTGTTGGCTAAGAATTAGTGGTGAAAGTTAGGCAGATCTAGTCCTCCTTTGTCCTTGGTCCTTTGCAGCGTTTTTAAGCTAATACGCGGTGGTTTATCTTTCCAAAGGAATTTAGAGATGGCGGAGTCCAGAGATCTAAACCAGTCAGGTGATGGTTTACTTGGAATCATTTCAAATAAATAATTAATTCTTGGTAACACCATCATTTTTATTGATGCAACTTTTCCCATGAGTGATATGGGCAGGGACTTCCATCTAACCAGCTCATCCTCTACCTTCTTTAAATGTGGGATGTGGTTTAATTTAGTTAAATCTGCCAGCCTAGGTGAAACATTAATACCTAAATATTTAATATCCCCAGATTGCAGTGGAGTGGAGGAAGAGTTCTGAAAGGAGCAGTTAATTGAAAGAACTGTAGATTTTAACCAGTTTATTGAATAATCTGAGACTCTTGAGAAAGAGTTTATTAATGTAATTACCTGAGAGAGAGTGGTTTGTGAATGCTGGAGAAAGAGTAAAACATCATCCGCATAAAGATGTTCTACATTCTTGCATTTAATGCCTTTAGTCACTATAGCCTGTCTAATTGCTGCTGCTAGTGGTTCAATAAAAATTGCAAACAGTGAGGGGGAGAGAGAGCATCCCTGCCTGGTGCCCCTTTTGAGACAGAAGCTGGAGGATGTTTGGTCATTTGTCCTAACACATGCTGTTGGGGAACTATATAATATTTTTAACCAGTTTATGAAAGAGGTTCCAAAACCAAATTTGTGTAATGCTGCAAATAAAAAATTCCAGTTAACTCTATCGAATGCTTTTTCTGCATCTAGAGACAATATTGTAATTTGAAGGTTTTTATTGCACGAATAGTCTATCAGATTAAGTAATCTACGTGTGTTTGTTGCCTCCCTTTTATGAAACCAGTTTGGTCAGGATGAATTATGTGAGGGGTTATCTTCTCTATTCTTTTTGAGAGAACTTTGCAGATTATTTTAAGGTCAACATTAATAAGGGATATTTGGACGATAGCTGGTAGGCAATATAGGGTCTTTGCCTGGTTTTAACAAGAGACTAATGTTGGCAGAATTCATATTTGGTGGTAGTCTACCATTTTCCTTGGTTTCCTGCAACATTCTGTAGAATGTTGGTGACAGAATTGTCCAGAATTCTTTATAGAATTCTACTGGAAATCCATCTGGGCCTGGAGCCTTATTATTTGGCATACTGTTCAAAGCTTCCTGGAGTTCACTTGGTGTCAGCGGAGAATCCAGTGCCATCGCTTGATTATCTGATCATTTCGGAAGGGTTATACTATCAAGAAACTGGTCAATTTCGTCTTTAGATGGGTTTATCTGTGGTGAGTATAAAGAAAGTCCCTGAAAGTGTTGTTTATTCTATCAGGGTCATATACTGTATCGCCGGTTAAGTCTTTAACAGCACATATAGTTGTTTTTTCTTTATTTATTTTTAACTGGTTAGCTAGAAATTTACCTGATTTGTTACCATGTTTATAATTTTGCCAACAAAGTCTTTGTGCTAAGAATTGAGTTCTTTTATTAATAATTTCATTAAATTCTAATTTTGCTTTACGTATTTTGTTCAGTATTTCCTGTTCCGGGGATGATATATAGGCTTCTTCTATGGATTTGATGGCTTCTTCTAATTCCTGAATACACTTGTTTTCTCTTTTCTTTTTATGTGATGAGAATGAGATTATTTTACCTCTCATCACAGCTTTGCCTGCTTCCCAGAGAGTAGATGCTGATGTTCCAGGCAGGTCATTATAGTCTAAGTATAAAGCCCAGTCTTTTTTGAATTAGTTAGCAAAATCTCCATCTTTAAGCAAAGATGGATTAAATCTCCAGTTTCTAATTGGTGGAATGGCCTTCTTATTTATTAAGGTTAAAGATACAGGAGCATGATCGCTGACAGCTATAGGGTGTATCTCAGTGTCTGAAATGTCACTCAGCAGTGAGCTGCTGACTAGGAAATAATCCAGACGGGAGTACGAGTGATGGACATGTGAGAATAAAGTATATTCCCTACGGTTGGGGTGAAGAGAACGCCATGCATCGCGAAGACCATAGTCGCTCATGTACTGCTTAACTATATTTATGGATTCCCAATTGCGCTGAGCAGCTGTACTGAACCTGTCCATTTCTTTATTTAGTGCGAAGTTGAGGTCGCCCCCAAGAACAAGTGCGCTATCTAGGTGTTCAGAGAGTGCGGTAAAGAAAACGTGGAAGAATGAAGGGTTATCAACATTTGGACCATATATACTAACAATACATAACTTTTTTTTAAGTATAGATAATTTAATGATTATAAATCTACCCTCTGGATCTATAATTGTGTTGAGTACTGTGAAATTAACATTTTTATGTATTAAAATTGCTACCCCCCTTTGCCTAGAGTTATAACAGGCTGAGAACACATTAGGAAACTCAGGTGTTTTAAGTTCATCTGTAGATGTGGCAGCGCTATGAGTCTCTTGTAATAAAACAACATCTGTCTGTAGTTTTTTAAGCTGACTAAATATTTTTAACCTCTTCTCTCTGGAGCCAGCTCCATGAACATTCCATGAGACAAGCCTTAGTGTGCCCATAGACGTGTGTGTGTAGCTAATAATGCATGTGTAAATGAGTGAGATATGAGCGAGCGTGTGAGTGCTTGTGTGTGTGTGTATCCTATATGTCTGTGTGCACTATAAGGTTGGAGTGGTTGTGGTGATGCTGAGTACATATAAACATGGTTGTGCCGTGCAGATGTGTACAGATCGAGGGTGTTGTGAGTGACTGAGTAGAAATTTAAAGCAGGTGATCGGTGCAGTGAAAGCAGGGAGAAGTGAAAAAGACATACAAAGGGGCACGCGGGTAAGGGTATAAGTGAAAGACAGAAAAACGAAAACATTGTTAGTACTGTAGCGCTACGGAGACTGACAGTAGTGTATTTGTTATGTTATGACATAACATTAAATTAGCGAATTAACATGTATAAGGTAAATTGATGTGAATGGAAGTGGATTAGGGAAATGAAGAAAAATATAGCGGGTTCTTATCTGGAATGTCGTTAATATAACCAGGGAGTGATGTTAGGGTCGCGGTAGAGCTGCCCATCCACATAGAGCCGGTACACGGTGATGACAGCTCGGGAGACCTTCTGAATGGAGCTGCGTCGGATTGGGAACAGAACTTTGCGCCGCTCCAGGATCTCTTTGGGGAACTGGTCGTTTACGCCAAAGTCCGTTCCTTTCAGCTCCCTGCCGCGACTCTTCACCTGCTGCTTCTGCTTGAAATATCCAAACTTAGTCATGATAGGACGCGGTCTCAGGGCACTAGGCCTCTTAGCTCCCAGCCGATGGACTCTTTCAAAGCAGATGTTTTCCACAGTGTCCTCCGGAAGCTTCAGGTGGGTCTTGATAAATGTTCTAACAGTAACTTCTGCGTCCTCTTCAGCAGATTCCGGGATGCCTGAAAACACCAGGTTATCTCTCATGCTACGGGCTTGGAGATCGAAGACAGTCTCTTTCATTTTTTTATTTTGTCCCGTAGTGAGGCGTTTTCAGCAGCGAGTGTTTCCACCTGTTGCTGGCTGAATTCCAAAGACTCCCTCAGGGATCTGAATTCCTGATGTAAAATCTCGACCAAAGACAACCTCGCGTCGAAGCTGGACAATCGCTTTTCGATTGAATCCAGGATGTCGGCAAAGTCTCTACTAGTCGGTGAAGTTGTTCTGGGGGAGTTTGCCGGGCGACTTCTTTTAGATGATGGCGTCTCGCTTTAGGCCGGGGAAGATGTATTTATGTTCTTCTTCATGACTATATCGTCGAAGTACCAGTCAATGTATTCCTCGAGTGATTCCAAATTCCCCTCGCTGTCCTCGCTGTTCATTCAAGTTTTCCGCTAAGTCTCCGGCGTCTGACGTCACTTACAGCATTTCTGGTAAGTGTTTCTGCTTTCACTGCGTCGTTTCTGCTTTCACTGCAAAATGACACCGGAGATCTTCCGATCCGAGCACATAGACATTGAGGGTTCTGGGGAGGGGCCGAGCTGACACTAGCTGCTGATTGGCAGAGGGTGGTTAGCACCATGACCTTCCCCTGTTTTAAAGCACTTTAGAACAACATGCACGAACACCACATATGAGCGAGCAGATGGAAGCATGGGGTCTTTTCACACCCCCGTTCTCTGTTCACCATCTGGAGCCGGGGGCTGGGAAGAGCTGGCCATCCGGTCGGGGTCTGGGCTGGTGGGCTTCTCTTGCTGCTGTGGGGTCCGGGGTGGTCTTCTTGTCCCCATGCCAGAGGAAAAAAGGGATCCATCTCCGAGGTCTGGTGGCGGATTGCCCCTCTGAGGGTGGTGGTGCCTGGATCTCGGAGTATAGAGTATACACTCACCTAAAGGATTATTAGGAACACCTGTTCAATTTCTCATTAATGCAATTATCTAATCAACCAATCACATGGCAGTTGCTTCAATGCATTTAGGGGTGTGGTCCTGGTCAAGACAATCTCCTCAACTCCAAACTGAATGTCAGAATGGGAAAGAAAGGTGATTTAAGCAATTTTGAGCGTGGCATGGTTGTTGGTGCCAGACGGGCCGGTCTGAGTATTTCCCAATCTGCTCAGTTGCTGGGATTTTCATGCACAACCATTTCTAGGGTTTACAAAGAATGGTGTGCAAAGGGAAAAACAGCCAGTATGCGGCAGTCCTGTAGGCGAAAATGCCATGTTGATGCTAGAGGTCAGAGGAGAATGGGCCGACTGATTCAAGCTGATAGAAGAGCAACTTTGACTGAAATAACCACTTGTTACAACCGAGATATGCAGCAAAGCATTTGTGAAGCCACAACACGCACAACCTTGAGGCGGATGGGCTACAACAGCAGAAGACCCCACCGGGTACCACTCATCTCCACTACAAATAGGAAAAAGAGGCTACAATTTGCACGAGCTCACCAAAATTGGACAGTTGAAGACTGGAAAAATGTTGCCTGGTCTGTTGAGTCTCGATATCTGTTGAGACATTCAAATGGTAGAGTCAGAATTTGGCGTAAACAGAATGAGAACATGGATCCATCATGCCTTGTTACCACTGTGCAGGCTGCTGGTGGTGGTGTAATGGTGTGGGGGATGTTTTCCTGGCACACTTTAGGCCCCTTAGTGCCAATTGGGCATCGTTTAAATGCCACGGCCTACCTGAGCATTGTTTCTGACCATGTCCATCCCTTTATGACCACCATGTACCCATCCTCTGATGGCTACTTCCTTTTTTTTTTTTTTATTGCCCACCACCACCCCCCCTCTTTTACATTACATTCCATGTTACATTACATTCAAGAGCAAAGAGTGTGGCCGCTCCGAACTCACCAGTACTGTGGAAAAAGGAAAAAAAGAAAAACAGGGGGGGATACAGAAACAAGAAGTGTAACAATAACAGACATTAATCACCATGGGGAGAGGGGGAGAAAAGAAAAAAAAAAAGGTATACAGAAATAATAACACTAATAATGTAGGTGGGATGGAAAAAAATGAAGTATAGGGGAACTGCTACTTCCAGCAGGATAATGTACCATGTCACAAAGCTCGAATCATTTCAAATTGGTTTCTTGAACATGACAATGAGTTCACTGTACTAAAATGGCCCCCACAGTCACCAGATCTCAACCCAATAGAGCATCTTTGGGATGTGGTGGAACGGGTGCTTCGTGCCCTGGATGTGCATCCCACAAATCTCCATCAACTGCAAGATGCTATCCTATCAATATGGGCCAACATTTCTAAAGAATGCTTTCAGCACCTTGTTGAATCAATGCCACGTAGAATTAAGGCAGTTCTGAAGGCGAAAGGGGGTCAAACACTGTATTAGTATGGTGTTCCTAATAATCCTTTAGGTGAGTGTATATGGGAAGTGTGAGTGTGTGTACGGCGTTCATTTCTGTGTGTCTTCATGTTGGGCGAATGGGTGAATATTTGTTTATGTGTGCATGAGGGTGGGAACGTATACTTGTGTATGTGTACGCCTGTTTATCTATAAGCATGTGTCAGGTTGGGTCTTAGACTCCACCTGAAATAACATCTCAGGCTCTATTGCCCCCCGCCACACTCCCTGCTGGTGGATGAGGCCCCCGGCTGCCAATGCGTTGGTGGTTCTCACTTCAGTTAGTACAAAATGCAGCTGCCAGAGTTCTCACAAAAACTAAAAAATTTGATCACATTAGCCCTATCCTGTCTTCCCTGCACTGGCTACCGGTCAAGTTTAGGATTGACTACAAATTATTGCTATTGACCTACAAAACTCTGAATGGCCTTGCACCACAATATCTCAATGATCTTCTGGTCGCTTACAACCCTTCTCGCCTGCTTCATTCACAAGGAGCAGGATATCTATTAGTTCCTAAAGTAGACAGGGCTACGGCAGGCTGCAGAGCATTCTCTTACAGAGTTCCGCAGCTGTGGAATGGTCTCCCGGTGGATGTGCGGGATTCAGGCACACTCTCGCTTTTCAAGTCTAGATTAAAAACGCACTTGTATAGCTTAGCATATAGGAAACCTAGTTCTGGTTCCAGCTAGTCCCTCACTCCCAGTCAGACTAACAGTATGAGGTGATGAGCTGGGTGGGGATCGGTGTCATTGGCTTTGGATAAACTGATGCGTCAGTGCTGTCACTCTAGCTTTACACTAGAGTGCTGATGTTCAGGGAGTCCCCATGCCTGTGTTCCCGCCTGTCTCTCCCTCTTTCTCATGCTGCTATACCCAGATCTGCCGGAGCCTAGACGAATATTGCACTCGATCATTTTGCTTGCACTGCCTCTGGTTTCCTCAACTCTGGCTAATACACAATTTTTCTTACTTCCTCCCTCACCCCTTCTGGGGTGTGCTCCCTGGAGCACAATGTCGTTGAAGAATTTATGCCTCTGCTGCCTACAAGACAACTAGAGCTCTAAAAGCTGAAATTACTAATCTGCAGGATAGTAAGGGTCTTATAATTGAAAACGACATTGACATAATAAATGAGTTCAATGATAGTTTTGCACGGGTATTCACTGTTGAGGACACTAGTAACTTACCAGTTCTTATTACTAATCCAACATCGTCTATAACTAATATATATATAACTGAAGCTGGTGTTTTGCAAAACCTAACTAAGCTCAAAATAAATAAATCACAGGGCCCTGATGGCATCTTACCTATAGTGTTAAAAGAGATGAGGGATATTATTTCCCGACCCTTAACATTACTGTTTCAAAAATCCTTATCTGAAGGTGTGGTACCTTCTGATTGGAAGCATGCCAACATAACGCCCATTTTCAAAAAAGGGGATAGAAGTAATTTGTCAAACTATAGGCCAGTCTAACTTGTATAACTGGTAAAGTTATGGAGGCTATAATCAAAGAGAAAATGGTAGATTACCTGGACTCAAATAACATTTTGAGGGATAGCCAGCATGGATTTAGGAGAGGTAGATCCTGTTTAACAAATCTGTTGGAGTTTTTTGAGGAAGCTACTCAGGAAGTTGATGATAAGAAGGCCTATGATGTCATCTACTTAGATTTCCAAAAGGCTTTTGATGTTGTTCCCCACAAGAGGCTCTCACTTAAACTCAAAGCGACAGGTATTTTAGGAACTGTAGCGACCTGGATTGATAACTGGTTAACGGATAGGAAGCAGAGAGTAGTTATAAGAGGCTCAATGTCACATTGGGCCTGCGTTCATAGTGGGGTACCGCAGGGTTCAATTTTAGGACCACTTTTGTTCCTAATTTACATAAATGATATAGACACCAATATATACAGTAAACTGGTGAAATTTGCAGATGACACCAAGGTGGGTGGTGTAGCAGATACTGAACTAGCGGCTCAGCAGCTACAGCGGGATCTTAATTTAATTAGTGACTGGGCTGACACCTGGCAGATAAAATTTAACATAGACAAATGTAAGGTACTCCATGTAGGGAGCAGAAATATAAAGTACAGGTATTTTATGGGACCTACTGAAATAAAGGTAGCTGATTATGAGAAAGACCTTGGTGTGTATGTTGATGCTTCCATGTCTCATTCTCGCCAGTGCGGGGAAGCAATAAAAAAGGCCAATAGGATGTTGGGGTATATCTCCAGGTGTGTGGAGTTTAAGTCAAGGGAGGTAATGCTAAGATTATACAATTCCTTGGTGAGACCTCACCTAGAATATTGTGTACAGGTTTGGTCACCATATCTTAAAACGGACATAGCGGCCTTAGAAAAGGTGCAGCGTAGGGCCACAAGAATGATTCCTGGTCTTAGAGGAATGTCATACGAGGAAAGGTTATTTGAGCTAAATCTGTTCAGCCTCAAGCAAAGGAGACTGAGGGGCGACATGATCCAGGTCTATAAGATTCTAACAGGTTTGGATGCTGTTCAACCAAATAGTTACTTCAGCATTAGTTCAAATACAAGAACTCGTGGCCATAGGTGGAAATTAGCGGGAGAACATTTCAAACTGGATTTAAGGAAGCACTTCTTTACACAGCGTGTAGTCAGAGTATGGAATAGTCTTCCTGATAACGTAGTGCAAGCTGAATCCTTGGGTTCCTTTAAATCAGAGCTAGATAAGATTTTAACAACTCTGAGCTATTAGTTAAGTTCTCCCCAAGCGAGCTCGATGGGCCGAATGGAAATTGAATTGAATTGAATTCTCGATGTCCGGGGCAGGATGCTCTGGTGTGTGCTGGCTCACTCTCGGCGGTTGCCTGTCGGGGCCTAGTCCTTCCGGCTCTGTCGGGTCCCTGCTGGGGGGTGGGGGGGCCCTTGGACCTCTGGGCCCAGGGTCTGGTCTGCCCTGGTGTGGCCGGCCGCCGACGGAGCCTGTGTGCTCGCCGCCACTGCCCCCTGGGGCTCCTGTGGTGTGGCTGCCGGATGGTCCCCCTCCGGAGCGCTCCTCTGCCCTTTTCTGGGTGGGGGCTGCAATTGTCCCTGCGGTGGTCCTCCTGGCGCTCCCGTGCCCTGGGGGGCCTCTGGATGTCTGGGGCCCGGGTCTCCTCCGTGTCGACTTCATGTCCTGGGTGGGCGGGGCTGTGGCTCCCCACACACACTACTAGACATTTACATGGAGAAACCTTAGGAACACCAGCGCGCTGACACACACAGGTGTGCACACAGGTGCTCACGGACACACACTGTCTTGATCGGCTGTTGCTTCTGGGCATGTGTTGTAATGCTGGTTGTGTGTGCTGTTCAACAACATTTAACGTTTGATGGTCGTTGTGATTAGTACAGATGTTGTATGTTTTCTTTCTCTTTTCAGCAGACATGGAAGCAGATTATCTGTTTTGTTTTTTTCTTTTCTCCTTTTTTCTTTTTTTTCTTTTCCTCTCTCTCCCTCTCTTCCCCCCTTCTTCTCCTTTGTTTCCCCCCCTCCCTCTCCTTCTTTTGAGGAAGTAAATAAAAATATTAAATAAATAATAAAATAAATAAATACAAATAAAGTAGTCCTCCGCAGAGGGGGGGTGGAGGAGGGAATATTTATAAAATATAAAAAAAAAAAAGAAGTACGCCCTCGGCAAGATGAAGAAAGTGTAAAGCCATCATCAGGTGATGGAGGTCAGGAAGGGATGCCAGATCAGTTGTGGAGATCGAGTCAGCAGAGAGGTCGCGGAGGTGATCTCAGACCTTGCTGAGCACAGCATCAGTGGGCTGGAGAGAGACGATGTCAGAGTTGAAGACCTGAGGGGAAAGTTCCAGCAGTGAGGCCGCTGACAGTGAGGCAGGTGCTCGGCTGTGGCTGCGGGTGACGACTTGGACGGCATGGGTGGGTGGGATGGGACAAAACTCCAACGAGTCTCCATGCAGTGCTCCTGCTTTGGCGAGTGCATCCGTGTGGTCATTGTATGTCTTGTCCAGTCCTGGGAGTCTGGAATGACCGCTGACCTTCTTCCAATAGATCTGCATGTTTTGTGCAGTAATCAGAGCATCGCATATCTGCAGGAGGTCTTGGTGTTTGACTGGCTTGTTCCCTGATGTCTCGATGCCATTCTGTTTCCAGTGAGGGATATGGCACATGAAGCTGAGATGTGTGTTGTCGGAGTCCGTGCAGATCAGCAGGTCCTTTATTTCACGTTCGGAGGCCACCTCCAGGGCGATTAAGATTGCTGCCAGCTCCACATACTGCGACGTGTGAGGACTAAGCTTGAGCTGTTGTGGTGGGACAGGGTCGTCGTTGAGCCACAGGATGTTTGCTCTAGCTTTCAGGGTCCCCTGCTGTTTGAATGCGCACCCATCTACATAAATGGTGATCATGTCTTGACAGACATTTTCCTCAAAGTAGTGGAAATTAAATAATTAAATAATGAACAAATAACATATAGTTACCTCTCTCAATAGTGGGGCTTCACGATGCACTACAATGTATGCCTAACAGGAAAGCCCCAGGTCCAGATGGATTTCCAGCAGAATTCTACAAAACATTTTGGCCTCTGCATCCCTCCAAATATGAATTGTGCAGACATTAACCTGCTCCTCAAACCTGACAAAGACCCTGCTCTCCCCTTTAGCGATCGACCAATATCACTCATAAATGCGGATCTTAAAATCATCAGCAAGGCACTGGCTAGTAGAATTGAAAAAGTGACACCTTATATAATACATCCAGATCAAACGGGTTTCATTAAAGGCAGACAGTCCACTAACAACATGAGGAGACTAATTGGCGTAATAGACTACTGCAACATTCAAAATAAGGAAGCAATAATCGTCTCATTGGACGCAGAAAAGGCTTTTGACAGGGTCAACTGGAAATTTCTAATGGCAACCTTACTAAAATTTGGATTTCGCGAGAACTTCATAACCTGGATTAAAATTTTATACAGTTCACCTAAAGCCTGTGTAAAAACGAATGATCAAATCTCCCCAAGCTTCATTCTCAGAAGGGGCACTAGGTAAGGTTGTCCACTTTCTCCATCACTATTTGCTATATTTATTGAACCATTGGCAGCAGCAATTCAGAATAATAATAATATCAAAGGTATCCAAACAGCAAGTATAACCCATAAAATTAGTCTTTATGCCGATGATGTATTACAATTTTCTTCAAAATACACAGGGTTCCCTCACGGAGACAATTAGACTCATAGATAAGTTCTCCTCCATATCAGATTACTCTATTAATTGGAACAAGTCGACTACTCTTCCAATATCTTGTGACTTCCAGTCCAATCCAACTATCCCACTTCAATCTGGGAACATAAGATATCTGGGTATTAACATTTCTGCCAAGCTGTCAGATCTGACGCGATTAAATCACAGTCCTCTGCTTAAAAAGATAGAAGATGACCTTGCACGGTGGAACAATATACCCACATCACTATAAGAGGAAGAGTAGCAACAATCAAAATGATGATCTTACCAAAAATGAACTACATGTTATCAATGGTTCCGAGTCAACCTCCACTGACTTGGTTTAAATCACTGGACTCCTTAATTTCAAAATATCTATGGAAATCCAAACCACCACAAATAAGTTTAAAAACTTTACAGAAACCCAAAAACTGTGGGGGTTTGGAACTTCCCAATTTCTACAACTACTTTCTTGCCAATAGATTGATATATGTCCTAAAATGGACTACGCAAAATAACTTAGACCTTAACTGGCTGGATATTGAGCAAACTTTCTTTAATGATATTTGAGTCCAGGACCTGCCATTTATCAGTCATATACTTAAACAACATTGCTGTTTTAAGGGCATCAACCCTTCATCAAAGAATGAACCAAACTTCACTGGTCCAATGCAAATTGACACCCATCTGGAACAACCCTGACATCCTGTTAAATAAAAAAAACTGATAAACTTCCTTGCTTGGCATAATAAAGGAATCAAGCGCCTCGAACATATAATCCAAGACAATCGCATGATATCATTTGACAAAATAGCAGAAACTTATAGCATTCAGAAAAACAAATATCTTCAACTTAAATCAATAATACATAATAGATGGTGCCGTAAGCAATTAGATCTGGAGCTTTCACCTAAAATAGCAAACTTCTTAATAACTCCAACTAAAAAAACTACTGTCTAGGATTTACATACATCTAGCAGAATCTGATACAACAACCCACAAATGGGAAAGGGATTTACTCATCAACCCAGACACTAACTTCTGGAGGCAAATTTGCTTGAATACCTTTCGAATGAATCAGAACTCCAACCTGCAGCTATTACAGTACAAAATTGTACACAGAACACACTACACAGGGCAGAGGATGTTCCAGATGGGTATCAGAGATACTGACATATGCCTAACTTGTAAGAAGGACGCACCAGATAATTACCTGCATGCTTTCTGGTACTGCACACCAGTCAATGAATTTTGGCAAAGGATTTGTGAAGACTTATCGACACACCTAGGGCATCCCATCCCACCCTCCCCCTCACTCTGCCTGCTTGGGGACCTCACTAACACTAATATAGACACAAATAAATCTTGCATACTTCTCACAGTACTAACCATTGCCAAGAAAACAATCCTTCTGAACTGGAAGTCAAAAGAGAATTTAAACATAAATCTGTTAAAAAATCTACTCTTGGATTATGTTTCCATGGAGAGGATATCTACCTGTAAGAAAAATCAATTGATCGATTTTGAAGATAGTTGGACTCCAATAATAAATTTTTTAATGTAATGTTGTCGGGGGTGGTGGGGCCTTGCCCTCACCGTCCTGGGTTGGGGGTGGGGAGGCTGGGTGGTTGGGGTCCTCTGGTGTTCCTCTTGGCTGAGGTCGCGTGGTCAGTGTCTCTGGGTGGCCGCTGGCCTGGCCTCTTGGGGGCAGTGTAGGGGATGGGGGGTTCTGCCCCCACTGAGGTGGGTGGTGCGCTGGGGGGGGGATCGGGGGGTGGGGCCTCTGGGTTCCGCCTGGGCCGCTGTGCTAGGGTGGGTGGGTTTGGGGGCGTGGGCTCTATCTGCTGGGGCCGCTGCACTCCTGGCACGCCCTTATTGCTCCCTTGGGCCCGACACCACATTTCACACAACACTAGGGCCTTGAGGGGCGGTGGGGAGGTGCGCCGAGACACTGCCCCTCAATATTTACTTGCTTATTAGACACCACATGACACTAGGGCTGAGGAGGTGGGTTGAGGCAGGTGGGGTTCTGCCAGCGGTGGGGTGCCCGTCCCCCCTCTGCGGGCCTCCCTGTACGGGGGTTGGGCGGCCCCTTAGTCCCTCGCGGGCTGCCTCCTGGGTTGGGCGGGTGGTTGTGTCAGGGACGCGTGGCCGTGGGCCCTTGTGCTGGGGGGCGGCAGGGTGGCCTCGGTTGCCTGGTTTCCCCTGCCTTCACCTTGGGCCTGGGGAGGGGGGGGGGGTGCTGTCGCTTCCCCTGACAGCATCAAATGCCAGCACATCCAATGACAAATCAGTTCACACCTACACTTGCACATACAAGAATGGTTGAGCGATCAATATCATTATTATTATTACTTTTTAGCGTGTCTTGAATTTAATGTAAAATAAAGTTGTCCTCCAAAGAGAGGGGGTGGGGGTGGGCAATAAAATTTTTTTTAAAAAGTAGTGGTGTTGCGACGTTTCCATTGCCGTTGGCATGTCCAAAATGCTAGGTGCTGCTGGTCCCTCCTGAGAATAGTTGTGGCAGCTGGGTGACTGTACTGCGTCAGGCTGGGCAGTTATGGCATGGATTGTCAGGTGTTGGTCGTCAGCAAGCTCAATGTGACATACAGTCCCTTTTGTCACTGGTGACTTTCCTACCCCCATGGTCATTACCACATCTGTGACTTTCACGCCTTGGAGTCGAATGCCTTTCCTGATCTTGGGGCAGAAGGATCCCAGGGTAGGGTCCAACCTGCACAGGAAGGAGTCATGATGCTGGCATGGGTCTCTTGCATCGTAACAGTGATCTCCAGTTGGGTATCCTCAATGGTGTGGAGTGTGGTCCAAGGAGATAGCTGTGGCTGGGAGACATTCCCATGTGGCTGTGTCAGGTGTCCACAGTGGCAGCGGTTCTCTAACTTGAGCCCAAATTTTCAGACGTTGGAAGTCTAACAACGGCTCGAACCGGTTCAACAAATATTTCTCAATGAGGAGAGGAATGGACTCAAGTTGGGAAATGTATACAGGGTGCATTACATTCATGGGGCCGATGGACCAATTGAGGGGGATCATGTGATCCATTTTTAAAAAGATTTTTTTTTATTGCCCACCACCACCCCCCCTCTTTGGAGGACAACTTTATTTTACATTACATTCAAGAGCAAAGAGTGTGGCCGCTCCGACCTCACCCGTCCCGTGGAAAAAGGAAAAAAAAGAAAATCAGGGGGGGATACAGAAACAACAAGCGTAACAATAACAGACATCAATCACCATGGGGAGAGGGGGAGAAAAAAAAAAAAAGGTATACAGAAATAATAACACTAATAATGTAGGTGGGATGGAAAAAAATTAAGTATAGGGGAATACAGAATACAAACAACCATAAGAAACATAACACTCATCAAACAACAAGCCCCCCGAGCCCGTCCCCCGGCAGGACAGGCCGCCGCCCACCGCAGCGACCTGGCACGCCTCCCCCCCAACACTGCAGGATGATCCAAGGGGGGCCCATACAAAGAGAACCCCCCCCCCACCCAGGAGCGGACCCGTGGCGACCAGGGAGCGGCAGCCCAAACCGAACCCCCCAATCCGCCTAGCAGGGCCCAGAGCGTCCCAAGATTCCCCGGACTGCCCGCCAGGGCCCCACCACGGCGCAGCAGAGCCAAGCACCACCCGGCCCTCGGTCCAAGAGAGGAGGCCGCCCACACCCGCCAGGGCCGCCCGAACCCCCCATGATGGATCTTCCACCCGGCGGGCCAGAGACAGACAGTTAGGGGGGGGCCCTCAGCCCCCATCCCCTCCCCGACCCATGTTGGTGTGAAGTGTGCATGTACATGTGTGAGAGAGTTGTGTGTTTATAACAAATAACCAATGACCTTCTTATGGCAGCTGACTCTGGTTTTCTTACCATTCTTATTCTTCTGGATCTGAGTGCAGCCTTTGATACTATCTCTCACTCTGTTCTTCTTAGTAGGTTAACCTCCATTGGTCTCTCTGGTACACCATTACACTGGTTTAAATCGTATTTGTCTGACCGCACTCAGTTTATCCAGCTTAAATCATTCACTTCACAGCCTTCTCCTGTTCTCAGTGGTGTGCCCCAGGGATCTGTCCTGGGGCCCCTTCTCTTCATTATCTACCTTCTTCCTCTTGGTCATATTTTCCGTAAATATAATATTCATTTTCACTGTTATGCCGATGACACCCAACTTTATTTGTCCACTAAACCTAACTTCACTCTTCCTCCACCTTCCCTTAGCCTCTGTTTAGCTGAACTTAAATCTTGGTTTTCTTCAAACTTTCTCAAACTTAATAGTAATAAAACAGAGTTTCTTCTAGTTGGCTCTAAATCAACACTATCCAAAATTGATTATTTTTCTATTACTATAGATAATTCTTTAGTTTCTGCGTCCCCAAATGTGAAAAGTCTTGGTGTCATCCTTGACAGCACTTTATCTTTTAATTCACATCTCGATAATATCATTCGGTCCGCATATTTTCATCTGCGCAACATTAATCGTCTCCGTTCATCACTCACCCCAAAAGCCACCGCCATTCTTGTCCATAGCCTTGTCACTTCCAGGATCGATTACTGTAATTCACTTTTATTTGGTCTCCCTAAAAAATCCATCCATAAGCTACAACTTGTCCAGAACTCTGCTGCTCGTATTATCACCAAGACCACCTCTATCCACCACATCACCCCTGTTCTGCAGCAGCTTCACTGGCTCCCGGTTAAAGATCGCATCAACTTCAAAATCCTTCTGTATACATTTAAGGCCATCCACCACCTCTCCCCTCCATATTTGTCAGATTTGGTTCAGGTCGCCACTCCATCATGCTGCCTCAGATCCTCTTCCTCTCTTCTTCTCTCTGTCCCTTCTCACCATCTTGCCACCATGGGGAGCAGAGCTTTCTGCTGCTCTGCTCCCCGGCTTTGGAATTCGCTTCTTCCAGACATTAGAAACATTACTTCACTTTCTCTTTTTAAATCCAGACTCAAAACTCACTTGTTTAAATTTGCTTTTCCAACATAACCTTTCTTTTATTCTATCTTTTTAATTTGAATTGTTTTATATAGATTATGTAAATTGTTTGCTTTTTGTGTACAGTGTCCTTGAGTGTCTTGAAAGGCGCTTTTAAATAAAATGTATTATTATTATTATTAATTATTATGTCTACAATGCATTAAAATTAGTGGGTGCAGTTCGGGTATGAGGGCCCCACCACTGGCAGATGACGACAACATCAGGTGCTCTTACCAGGCATGAGTCAGCAACTTTTTCTAGCTGAGGTGGGACTTCTTCAATTGTTCCAATATCTCTGGTAGGGAAGGCTGATGGCTGTTGAGTGTCATCTGGGGCTGACATCTGAGGGAGTTCATGAGCATTGTCTGGTTTCAGTTCAGGTGAAGATTGTGGGGCCTGTGTGATTTGTGCTTCTGTCCTAGTCATTTTGGATCTTTCTTCCAAAAGTCTCCTGGGCCCCTTAAGGGGATGCTGAGCAAAGAAATCACGCAGCAACTGTAGTAGCCCCGACTCCTGTTCTTCCTTGGTTCATCCAGACCTCGAGTCTGAATCTTAACCTCTCCTTCTGTCTTGCTGGTTCTGTGGTGGATTCCGTCGGGACCTTGTGGGAGAGCTTGGATTAGGGAACGGGTTTCCCAATCGGTCTCTCCGCTTGTTCCATGGCTCCATTGGTCTTGGCTTACCCTTTTTAAGATAGCGCTGTGTCTCCCACCAGTCTGGCTGGATCTTTGACTGCTGTGGGGGCGCACCAGGGTAATGGTCACTGTGGCTTGCTGCTCTCCAACCTCGGTCGTGGATTGGTGGTTGCGGATGAGGGTGGCCACTTTCCAACGCCAGGTTGGAGTCTGTAATGCCAAGATTCAGCACTGCCATAGCTTTAGTTGCTTTCTCAGCTGCTGCTCTTTGTTTGTGGTATGCCTTGATCGCCAGATCTCACAGTTATTGACTTGTCATGGTACGGGGACAAGCCATGAGCCCAAGGTAGTGATTTATGGTTGGGTGGAGATTCCGAAGGAAGAGAGCCTTGAAGATCACATCTTCTTCCATGTCTGGCTCATTTCTGGACCCAAAATATGCTTGACGAAGGCGATTGTAGTAGGCTTGGGGAGCCTCTTGTCTGCTCTGTTTGACATCCAAGGCGACAGCGATACCCTGTTCCGAATCAGCGAATTCTTGAATCAGTGCTTCGTGTAGCAGCTTGGAGCCGGCCTTGATTCGACTGGGCTGTCGATCCAGGAAGCTGCGGACCTCCAGGCTAGATGTGATCCTGATGAGGTAGACTCTGTCCTCGTTGGTCACATTGTCCAGTCTTTGGAGGTGGAAGTCGATGTCTTGGAGGTAGGTGTGAATGTCGTGGCCTCCTCTGGGATTCGGGGTAAATGTGTTGATATTCCAAGCTACTTTATCAAGCTCCTTTGTGGCATAGCTTCGGTAGGACTGTTTCATCTGCGGTGCCTTCTTTGAGAGAGACCTTCCAGGCGCTTAGTTCCTCAAGGTCCGGTGATGGGCAAGGCGGTACCTTGTCCCGATGAGAGGTCCCTTGAGCGCGGTCTGAGTGCCTTGGGGGAGACAGCATTGCTGGAGAGGAAGTCGGTGCCATCACTGAATTGTAGGAGGCTCCGAATTCTGACTTCACCTCATATGTTTGCTTCAGTTCCCGTCTCAACCGGTCAGTCTCTTCTGCGTCGGCCCGATGTTTCGTTCTGGCATCGGTGAGCTGTTCTTGGGAGCTGATCAGTTAGTGAATCAGCTTGTGCAGGCGTCTCTGTGCCTCGGCTAAGATCCGACTAATCTTGTCTTTGAGCTCTGTGTGGGCTCTGTCCAAGAGTGTTTCGGCCTGGTCCAGTCTGGCTTCGAGGTTTTCTCTGGTGGCTCTGGCTTGCTGTTCTTGCTGGTCAGCTTCAGCTCTGAGCTCTTCCAGGGCACGTTGGAGCTTTTTGCTTGTGTGAGGCATCTCGCCTTCTTCTGTCCCTTCCTTTTCATGGGACGGAGACCTTCTCAGTTGAAGTTCTTGCTCCAAGTTCTCAATGCGATGTTGAGCTTGGGCTGCATCTCGTTGTGTCTCAGCCAGAAGTTGTTGGGTGTCTCTCTCCTGCTGTTGGAGTGCTTGCATCCTTTGCTGAAGACGGGACTTTTCCTCTTCATTTATCTTCTGCCTGGCTAGAAGTTAGTGTGTGAGGGACCCGAGTACTTTGGTTAGCCTTTTACTCCCGCATTTCTGAGTGAGTGGCATGGCCATAAGTTCGGCAATGTCGTCCTCAAGTTGGTCAGCTTCTTTGGACCATGTGAGATCGGCATGACTGGGCAGGAAGTCGGGAGTCACAACTTCAGGCCAGGTGACAAAATCTTTCCACTGGTTGAGGGGGCTTTCCATGTGGGTCATTGTGACTCGGTCAACTGGAGGGTGGCCACAGAAATCTGTTACACTCAGGCTGGGTGTTGCCTAGGTGGGTGGCCTGACACCTAAATCTGGGCGAACAAATAAAACCAACAAAATAAAATAAAGTAGAACTGGGGCCTGTCAATGGGTAACTGGAAGGGTGTAGTGAACCACAAGTTACCCACGATAAAATAAACAAACAAAAATTGTTTCCTGGGAGAAGTTGTTGCAGGTTAGAACAGTGTGAGTTACTCTAGGGCCTGAGAGATGCCCTAGTGAGGGGGAAAGGATAAAACCTTATCCTGGAAATTGCAGGTCTGTGACTACTGACAGTGTCAAAAGACAACAGGAGAAGTTGGGAACAGGAAATGAGAAATAACCAATCAGATTACCCCTGGGTTGGGCTCTGTTGTACAACTCCGCTTTGACCAGAAGGGAGACCACTAGTAGGTTCTGCTTTACTTGTTCCTATATGAGGTGTTGTGGTGTTAAGCTAGTCATGCAGAGGTTTGAACACTCTCAGGTGTCCATCCTGAACAGGGCACGTCCCACAAGCTCAATCCCAGCCAAGCAGGCCCGAGTCCGGCTCCCACTCCCCCGATCCCCAGCAATGTCAACTTGGAAGAGGGTGTTCTGTACACACAACTGAGACAACCCAGGTAGGGCTCAGCTTATCGGCTGCACTACCTGAGACCTGACTTAACCAAGGCTGGTAAAATAGCCTTCAGGTGTCACCCACCCTAGTGAGAGTCCAAGCTAGGGCCGTTCTCAGAAATTGCTCAAAAATTGTAATGACCGTCTGAGGTACCTGTCAGCCTTGCCCTTAATGAGTGAGCAGGTGCAGCCAGGCTGGCGCACTTTTGGGCATCCAATTGCTGAGAACTCCCCTTCGGTTCTGACAAACTGTACGATCATAAGCAGTGACAGCAGAGCTACAGGCAAGCTCAACCAACAGAGAGCGAATGGTAAGCACCTAGCACAGGAAGAGCTCAACCGATTACGTCCAAAACCTCAATGACTCCCTGATGTGATTGCGTATGTAACTGGTTTACTGTTATTAATAATGGTTGAACTTCTATGCAAGTCCCCTTGTTTGGGGAGAGGGAGTGAATGAAAGCATAAAATGAAATAAAACCTAAAAGGTAAAAAAGAAATCAAACCAAATTAATTGTGTTTCTTATTCAATTGTAAACATCAATTAGTTATGCAGTAATATCCTAATTAGATGCTAATGTGTTGTGATCAAATTAATTTGGTCCGTGAAGTTGATTCCTGCTTTCAGGCAAGAACCTGTGTGTCCAATTATGCGTGTTGGTATTACCGGTGTTGACCACTAGAGACCCAACTCAGATGTTGTTATACTATTATGGCTGACCACTAGAGGTGCAATTTCAATGGAGTGACACTGCTATGGCTTGCCACTAGAGGCGCAATTTCAAAATGGAGTGGTAGTTCTATGCCTGACCACTAGAGGCGCACTGGGGTTTTGTTCCCCTTTGTGGGGGTTCCAGGCAAGTGAGCCTAAGGGGTGGGGTCACTGGTGACCCAGGAGAAAACAAATGGCATCAGGCAGGCCTTCAGGGCTCTGACCCCTAAGTGGTTAGAGTGGCGTTCGCTGACTGCACTCGTAACCAAGGAGGTATCTAGGCGGTTGCCGACGCTAGATGAGTGACACACACTTTTAATGTATGCACACACCGCTTGCGACTAACTTCTGCGTCTTGCGTAGTTTAAAACCCTTTAAAACAATCACTGAAGCGAGACAGTGCTCGTGTTATGGTGACGGATCTAGCATAGGACTACCAAGCGAGTGCGCTATATCTCATTGCAAATGGTGCTTAACCACAGCAGGTCTCAAGCACTGAAGACTCCTAATTTCTAAATAACACACACACTTGGCTCACAGCGCAAAGCGGTGTTAAACTTGCTTTGTCTAAAGCAGGCACACACATACAAGTAAGATCCTGATAGGTAGCTAAGCTATCGGTCTTATCTCAGGGAGTTCAAGCGCAACAGAATTCAGGTTAGAACCTCGTAACAAGAATTCCTGTTCGCTAATAGAGAGATCTCTGCCAGGATATATAGAAACGGAGAAACTCCGAATCGATCCTGGAAACAACGCGCTATATCTGAGAATCTTGTCAGATATAGGGTGAAAGTTTAATGCAATTTAAAACTAAAGAAAACTAAAATAAAATAACCGAAAAATAAAATAAAACAAAATAACTGCTAATAATAGAAATAAAAATAACAATAATAAGCCCGTATAATCCCGCTTAAATGCCCTCGGACTGCCGCGAGTGCAACTGATCCTCAACCCTTTGCAACCTGTTCACAGGAGCGCTTATTCAACTGCACGATCGATCATAAAAAGTTTAAATTGTGTGCTCACAATAACTTTAAACCTTGTACCCACATTCTCCACCAATAATGTAGGAATTATTAGCTCAAGTAAATTTTTATATCTCCACCAATATGTTTTGAAATTAATTAAATTTTAATTAATTATTACTTAATGCTGATTATTAAGCAATAGTTATGCCGAATGGTCGGCTCCTCCAAACTAGAGTTTAGATTCTCTGCCCGAGGCCGAGCCCAGACTTGACCCGACCCGACCCGTGGGCCGGGTCGGGCCGATATTTCCTGCCACTATCTTCGGGCCGGGCCGGGCCGGGCTGGGCGGGGCCATGATCAAGCATTTGTGTGTGTTTTTTTTTTTTTTTAAATCATTACTTAATTAGCCTAATTGGGTGGAGAGCTATGCCATAATTATAAATGTAGCTTCCTCCCGTAAGACACGAGCACAAGAGTCCTTTGCATTTAACTGAGCCGACGGTTTATTCGAAAGACAGTGGCTTCATTATTATCACCATCATGGCAGACGTGAGAACTAAATACAGATACGGAAACACAAAATCAAGCACATTTACTTACAATATTAGCTAACAAACATTGAAATTCAAATGAAATATAAACATAAATAACAATAAAAACAGCTTAGAGAATTCATATACAGTTAACACGAACCTCAGTTAGCATTTACATGGCTAAATACAACAAACTTAACTAAAACTTAATTAACACATACCTCGTTGGCTGCTTACGGAAGGATTTAACCTTTTTCTTAACCCTTTACTTAAAGTTATCATATTTATTAAATATGCCATCCAAAGTTAATTACTTGTTCATTTTCTGTGTTTATCATTGTTCACGTTTTTTTTTCATTCGGATCTATTAGCGATCCATTCTGAATAAACAAACAATGCAGTTTACATGCTTCGTCCTTGTTGCATTTTTCATTAAGATAAATCTAATCTAATTTCTGTAGTTCAAACAACTTAGAATTGTAGTTGAGAATGTCTGTTACAACGGCTCACGTATTAAAAAATAGTCGGGTTTAAATCGGGCTCGGGCTCATAATTACAGTTAATGTGTCGGACCGGGTCGGGCTCGGACACAAGGTGCACGGGCTCGGGTAGGATCGGGTTTAATTTTTTCGGCCCGATCTAAGCTCTACTCCAAACTCAATTGCGGTATCCCAATTGGTCGATTCACTAATTCACTAATTACCAGTATTGCTTAGTAACCTGGGTTAGAAGGCTCGTCCAGCGAGCTGCATCACCAGGTAATATAAACGATCGGTAGTGAAGCTCACCTCACGGCTGATGAGAGAGTCTCGCTATATTTCAGGCAAGTTTGAGGTTTCAGAGCGTGTAGCTAGATCGCACAGAGGCAGGGACTATTCTGAGCACTCAATGAACGGAGGCTGAAGTTATAGTAAAACACATGCATTTATTCCTATCTAACACTACAACTAACATAAGACAGACATTACACCTAACACAAACAACAAACACAAAATAATGGAATAGAAACAAACAATGTAATTATGGAAATGCAATGACCGGATTTAAATGAGTAACCTTAAAAGGGAAATACTGTTCTGCAAAGCAAGCACAGTTTGTAGAAACACGACCTTAAAGTCTTATAGCAGGTTAACAGATCAGCTTAGGTTATTAGAATAAGAGGAAGTTGGTTTACTTGGTTGCAGAGCAAGGGGGGGGGGGGGTCTTGACAGTTGGTTGCAGAGCTGATGAGCTGATGGGATGATGGCACTCAGGAAGGTGCTGCGTTTGGAGTTATTGGAATGGAGCCCCTTGGATTCTTTCTCCTTGTGAAGCTTTGTCTTTGTTGCAGTTCTCTGTCTAGCTGGGCCTTCACTGGAGGGCTTCTTGTGGGCTTCTCATCTCTTGGACTGATGTTCTCTGCCTCTCTTCGGGCTGATGGTCTTTCTGCTCCTCTCGGGCTGATGGGCTTTTCTCTGCTGCTCTTTGTTCTGAGGTGCCAGGTTTTTATGGTCTAAAGTTCATGAATAGGGATGACCAAGAATTCGACTCCTGGACCAATGGCTGGCCAGTCCTTTTGGGATTTATGACCCAACTGATTCTCCCTTTACTGAGGATTTTCATGAAGCTGGTATAACTTTTGATACATCCACTTTAGAGAGATGAATAATGCCGCTTCTTTCAAAAAGATTTATGTCCTAAAGGTCAAAAGGTTACGGGTCAAGAGTTCACTGGGGGGGGCGGGGTTGGGGTGGAGCCAGGTGACGTCACGACTAGTGACGTTGTAAATTATTTGCATATGTTGGGAGAGGGGTGGTTTTTTTTAAATGATTTATTTTTATTATTTTTTTAATTATTATTTATTCATTTTTATTAATTTTTCATAATTTTTTATTTATTTTTATTATTTATTTTATTTTGACTAGTTTGGAGAGTGAAATGAAGTTTCAGTGAATTGTGTGCTTATGAGTGTGATTTGTCGGAATAGCCCCGTGTTATGAGGGTGATGGCTGACGGTGCTGAGCGCGGAACTGAGCGCGAAGCTGAGCGGGTTGGTTACCTGATGGAGTGTGAGCGTACGCTGGGTCTGTCTGTGGTGCGGTACTGTGGGAAGGTCCCGGTCGGTCCGGATCATCTGGATACATGTTTTATGATAAACGCTATACATTAAAATAACTTATTCTAATAATAGCTAGGTATTCTCTGTTTTTTTTTCTACGAGAGACGGCGTGGAACGGTCAAGAGAAAATCTACGAAAGACCTGAATCAGCAGGTATGGACGGAACAACACCTCCTCATATACCTGAAGCCTTATTAGATGAAATAGACAACATCAACAACGCTAATAATGAAAATGATGCGGTTTATCAAAACTACTTTGCTCAACACGACTCGCCACCCGCAACATCTGGTGAAGCCAGGGTCGAAGAGCCCTGTTTCCTACCATCCTTAGAGACATTAATAAGCATGTTAAATGAAAGGGGCTCTGAATCAGCAGGTATGGACGGAGCAACACCCCCTCATTATTAACCTTCCTGTGCTGTTAGGGTCGGCACCGACCTGTTTTTAAGTTTAAAAATGCATAACAGCAGCACATATATTTATGCACACTCTTAAAACAAAAGGCTCCATATTGAACCTTTAAGGGTTCTATAGCTTGGTACATATATGACACCCTCAAAGGTTCTATATGGAACCATTATAGAGGGTTCAATTAAAAGAAATAGCGCCTTTTTGAAGGCAATGGTTCTATTTACTCTGGTTAGAACCCCTATAGTTCTATATAGCACCCCCCAAGAACCCTTTTTTCTAAATATATACTGCATCAAAGCTTTTTGACTTTGTCAGGAATCTCTATTTAAACTAAATAAATTAAAACAAAATCAAGGTAAGGCATGCCCATACATATAAGGTAAGATAAGACCAGTTCAGTTTATGTATATAATTCACTCGAGGTTTATTTTACTATTATTTTTTTATTGAAAACGAGAGGAATGCTGTCAAAAGAAAGGTCCAGAAAGCCACACCAAAAATATTAAAACAATTCTTTTCATGGATAAGGAAGCCTAACAAGGTAACCAAGAGGTAAGACACAAATTGAATGATAAATAATTGTTTTGAGGGTATCTTATGGCTGATGGAAGACATGACTTGGCACTGACCTGTCTAACATAAGAGACAGGAACAGAAAGCTAACATAGGCCGAAGGTTAAGCATGTTAAATGAAAGGCAGCTGGATAATTCCCTATAATGACGCACTATAACAAAATCAAACGCGACGTGAAAACGTTTCACTTGTTTAATAGACCTCGATAAAAATGTCAGGGACATCTACGACAAACGCAGATTGTTGGCTAGTGGGGAAACTGCCTTTTGGGTACTGAAATGTAAAACTAGCAGCATCGCAAAAGGGTGTTGTACGTCTTTAAAAATATTTAATTGAATGAATTTGTTAATGTAACATGAACATATTTTCAGAGTAAGATGTACAGATGTTTTAAAATGTTACATGAAAGTTTTTCAGAGTAACACGTAAAGATGTTTTAAAATGTAACATGAAAGTTTTTCAAAGATGTGCAGATGTTTTAAAATGTAACATGAAAGATGTACAGATGTTTTAAAATGTAAAATTAAAGTTTTTCAAAGTAAGATGTACAGATGTTTTAAAATGTAACATGAAAGTTTTTCAAAGTAAGATGTACAGATGTTTTAAAATGTAACATGAAAGTTTTTCCAAAGTAAGATGTACAGATGTTTTAAAATGTAACATGAAAGATGTACAGATGTTTTAAAATGTAACATGAAAGGTCTTCAAAGTAAGATGTACAGATGTTTTAAAATGTAACATGAAAGTTTTTCCAAAGTAACATGTACAGATGTTTTAAAATGTAACACGAAAGATGTACAGATGTTTTAAAATGTAACATGAAAGTTTTTCAAAGATATACAGATGTTTTAAAATGTAACATGAAAGTTTTTCAAAGATGTACAGATGTTTTAAAATGTAACATGAAAGTTTTTCAAAGTAAGATGTACAGATGTTTTAAAATGTAACATGAAAGTTTTTCCAAAGTAAGATGTACAGATGTTTTAAAATGTAACATGAAAGGTCTTCAAAGTAAGATGTACAGATGTTTTAAAATGTAACATGAAAGATGTACAGATGTTTTAAAATGTAACATGAAAGTTTTTCAAAGTAAGATGTACAGATGTTTTAAAATGTAACATGAAAGATGTATAGATGTTTTAAAATGTAACATAAAAGTTTTTCAAAGTAAGATATACAGATGTTTTAAAATGTAACATTAATGTATTTCAAAGTAAGACGTACAGATGTTTTAAAATGTAAGATGTTCTGGTGTTTTATTTTTCAGACTCGTTATACGAAAAAGTTTTGTAACGTGTATGCAGCGCAAGCCTGTTCGTACAAAGTTTTATGCATTCATTTTGCGAATCAGTTTTGAAATCTAATATGAACGTGGCTTTTATTTTACAAAATCAAAGTCGTAAAAATTTTGTAGGTTTTTTACCAAAGGAGATTTTGTTAATGTAACAAAGTTTTTTATTTTCAAATTTGCACAAGAGTTTTAAAATGTAACATGTACAGGTGTTTGATTATTCAAAATAAAAGTTGTACATATGTTTTATTATATGTATGCAGCACGGTCATGTTTTTAAAATGTACTAATTTTTGGGGGGTGGTGGGAATAAAGCGTATTTAAAGGGGTACCTCTCATGGAATCTACCAATTTTTACCAGCTTTTGAACACTGAGCCACACGGGGACTGGGGCTTTTAACCGTGAGACATTCTTAAGGTGCGGCTATCTATCCCCGAGACACTTTTAGCCAGGATCGTGTATATTTGCGCTTAATGCTGCTGTCAATGTCAGGGTTTTGTTGAGTCTTATAGGAAGCTAGCTAGCAATAACATTTTTAGCTGGTCTTTTTTATTCAGTACATACACGCTTTAGAAGAACATAAGAACATAAGAACTATACAAATGAGAGGAGGCCATTCGGCCCATCGAGCTCGCTTGGGGAGAACTTAACTAATAGCTCAGAGTTGTTAAAATCTTATCTAGCTCTGATTTAAAGAAACCCAAAGATTCAGCTTGCACTATGTTATCAGGAAGACTATTCCATACTCTGACTACACGCTGTGTAAAGAAGTGCTTCCTTAAATCCAGTTTGAAATGTTCTCCCGCTAATTTCCACCTATGGCCACGAGTTCTTGTATTTGAACTAATGCTGAAGTAACTATTCGGTTGAACAGCATCCAAACCTGTTAGAATCTTATAGACCTGGATCATGTCCCCCCTCAGTCTCCTTTGCTTGAGGCTGAACAGATTTAGCTCAACTAACCTTTCCTCGTATGACATTCCTCTAAGACCAGGAATCATTCTTGTGGCCCTACGCTGCAACTTTTCTAAGGTCGCTATGTCTTTTTTAAGATATGGTGACCAAACCTGCACACAATATTCTAGGTGAGGTCTCACCAAGGAATTGTATAATCTTAGCATTACCTCCCTTGACTTAAACAAAATTAGAAAACCTAGAAAACCGAATCACCATTTAAAAAAATAATAAATAAACGTACAAAACTATTGAAATCCCCCAGAAGCATGTGCATATTTTTCTGGTTTGCATGTTGTATGTGGTTGCCTAAGCACAATCGGCCTAGTGTTTGATAGGTGATGGAGAAGTGTACGGTCGTGGGGAAAGTAAACTACATGCGCCTATGCCAACATGTGTTTAAGTATAGCTACAAACATGGATGCTTTCTTTAACGTAAAACAGTTAAAGGCTCATTCGGTTTTGTTAACATTCTTAATTTTATTCATTTCAAGTAGCCTCTAATCACCTTACATTTGTTCTGATTTACTGTAGTCACCAATCAGAGTATTTTAAAACAATGGAACTGCAATGTCACCACATGTTAAAGCTAACAAGGTAACATGATTATATCAGCGGAACAAACCAGTCGCCAGTATGTATAGACAATGGATGCAGTGTGTGGTTTGGCATTGTCATGTTGGAAAATGGAAGGTCATCCCTGAAAGAAACGTCATCTGGATTTATTCACATAAGCGTACAACAACCCATATAAACATAAATTAAAGTAAATATATATAAGAACCTGGATAGACCTTTCAGCATTGATGGTGCCTTTCCAGATATGCAAGCTGCCCATGCCATATGTACTAATGCACCCCCATACATCAGAGATGCTGGCTTTTGAACTGAGCGCCGATAACATGCTGGGTGGTCCTTCTCCTCTAGTCTGGATCATCCATAGTCTGGATGATGCGGCATCCCTGGTTTCCAAAAAGAATTTCAAATTTAGATTCGACTGATCACAGAACAGTTTTCCACTTAGCCACAGTCCATTTTAAATGAGCTTTGGCCCAGAGAAGACATTAGCGCTTCTGGATCATGTTCAAATACAGCTTCTTCTTTGAATGATAGTTTTAACTGGCATCTTTGGATAGCATGGCGAATTGGTGATCCTCTGTCCATCTTTACTTCTGAAAGACACTGCAACTCTAAGATGCTCTTTTTATACCCAGTCATGTTATTGACCTGTTGCCAATTCACCTAATTATTTACAAATTGTTCCTCCAGCTGTTGGGTTTTTGTACCACTAACTTTTCCAGCCTCCTATTGCCCCCTGTCCCAACTTTTTTGAGACATGTTGCTGTCATAAAATTCAAAATGAGCCAATAGTTTTCACTAAATAGCAAAATGTGTCACTTTACACATTTTTATATGTTTTATATGTTCTGTTGTGAATAAAATATCAGTTTATGATATATGATATGATATTTCTATGTCATTGCATTCTGTTCTTATTTACAATTTACCCTACGTCACAACTTTTTTGGAATCGGGGTTGTGTGTGTGTGTGTGTGTGTGTGTGTGTATATATATATATATATATACACACACATATATACACTCACAGAAAGGATTATTAGGAACACCATACTAATACGGTGTTTGACCCCCTTTCGCCTTCAGAACTGCCTTAATTCTACGTGGCATTGATTCAATAAGGTGCTGAAAGCATTCTTTAGAAATGTTGGCCCATATTGATAGGATACCATCTTGCAGTTGATGGAGATTTGTGGGATGCACATCCAGGGCACGAAGCTCCCGTTCCACCACATCCCAAAGATGCTCTATTGGGTTGAGATCTGGTGACTGTGGGGGCCATTTTAGTACAGTGAACTCATTGTCATGTTCAAGAAACCAATTTGAAATGATTCGAGCTTTGTGACATGGTGCATTATCCTGCTGGAAGTAGCCATCAGAGGATGGGTACATGGTGGTCATAAAGGGATGGACATGGTCAGAAACAATGCTCAGGTAGGCCGTGGCATTTAAACGATGCCCAATTGGCACTAAGGGGCCTAAAGTGTGCCAAGAAAACATCCCCCACACCATTACACCACCACCACCAGCCTGCACAGTGGTAACAAGGCATGATGGATCCATGTTCTCATTCTGTTTACGCCAAATTCTGACTCTACCATTTGAATGTCTCAACAGAAATCGAGACTCATCAGACCAGGCAACATTTTTCCAGTCTTCAACTGTCCAATTTTGGTGAGCTCGTGCAAATTGTAGCCTCTTTTTCCTATTTGTAGTGGAGATGAGTGGTACCCGGTGGGGTCTTCTGCTGTTGTAGCCCATCCGCCTCAAGGTTGTGCATGTTGTGGCTTCACAAATGCTTTGCTGCATACCTCGGTTGGAACGAGTGGTTATTTCAGTCAAAGTTGCTCTTCTATCAGCTTGAATCAGTCGGCCCATTCTCCTCTGACCTCTAGCATCTACAAGGCATTTTTGCCCATAGGACTGCCGCATACTGGCTGTTTTTCCCTTTGCACACCATTCTTTGTAAACCCTAGAAATGGTTGTGCGTGAAAATCCCAGTAACTGAGCAGATTGTGAAATACTCAGACCGGCCCGTCTGGCACCAACAACCATGCCACGCTCAAAATTGCTTAAATCACCTTTCTTTCCCATTCTGACATTCAGTTTGGAGTTGAGGAGATTGTCTTGACCAGGACCACACCCCTAAATGCATTGAAGCAACTGCCATGTGATTGGTTGATTAGATAATTGCATTAATGAGAAATTGAACAGGTGTTCCTAATAATCCTTTAGGTGAGTGTATATTAGTGCATTTAAAAAACACCCTCAGAAACCTTGGACGGTCTACTTTTCAAATATATATAGGTAGAAATTGTTGCCATTTTCAGCAGCGATTCTTGTACCTGTGTCCTTGGCTCAGTGTGCTAAGCCTGTCTGCCTGTAATCACAAGATCGCCAGTTCAAACCCATCCTATTTAGAATGTGAATATTGATCTTCAGCTGAGAGCAGTCCTATACACTCCTGATGCAAGTAAGACAAAGAAAGGTGGTACAGTTTGCTTTTTTGCCTATTTAACCTAATTTAAAGAACTTTAATACTTCCAACAATGGAAGTTTTGAAAAGAAGACTGATTACAGATTTAGTCAGTGTTTTTTCATGATTCTACATAATGATTTCAGCGAGATATAAACTGAAATACACAAGAAAGATACGCGGTTGACGATGCCCTCGTCCCGAGTGTTAATAATAGTCACTGCATCATATTTATCGCTTTCTATATTTATATGGTCACGGTTTCATTTTTCATTCCATCTACCAATAAACTGTGAAAGGGATTTTATTGTTGCTACTTTCTTGCGTTTCAATCAATATTCATTGTGAAAGCCACTGACTTTGAGGAAAAAGAGTGTCACTCCAAAATTCTAACACTTTAGTAACCAAACCACATAAAATTTCAGAATGTCTCTTTCACCTATGTGTAGCCAACCCGTGTCTAAGCTTCAGAGCTCAAAAGTCTTACCTAGAAATGTCTATAATGTGATTTTTTACAATTTCTCAGCATGTCTGAAAATAGGTTTTTGAAAAGTATATGTTTAAAGATTTTAACAAAAAATAGAATAACAACATTTTAAGTGGTCTCAGATTATTGGTGCTGAGTTTGTGCTAAATAAAAGCACATGTAACAATGCAGCAGTCTTAGCCCCACCCCAAATGCTCTCATTGATTGAAACGCGTGATGAAGCCCATTCCAAGCCAATACTGATCAACATCCCTCCCCTCCTGTGACCCATGGTTTGTAGGTGTATTCAGAGCAGAGCATGTGAGCGGAGTGGAGCGGTGAGAATTTCCGCTCCTCGCTCACGAGGCTGTTGGCTCCGCCCGCTCCTCCGCTCTAATTCGCACTAAGCCGCTCCGCTCAACACCGCTCCTCGCTCCACTAAAATTTCCTCCCGCTCCAGTCAAATCGCTCCACGCTCGCTCCAATTTAAAAGAGGGACAAATAATCTGCATGCCTTACAAAAGTCACCTTAAACCAAAGCCTTATGTCATAAAGAAATATGA